>NW_026042313.1:0-732500 GCF_023856365.1 Brienomyrus brachyistius | reverse complement strand
ACACGTCTCAAGAACTGTCGCTTGAATATTTCCACCCCATATATGGTGACAAACAATGTTCAATGTCAGTTGCATATCCTGTTTGTGTACCTCAATAAAAGACACTGCGAGGGGAGTTCCTCTTTCGAAGTTGGCCGAGTTCGACTGAGAGGCTGACACCTCGAGGTCAGGACCGGGCTTCCCTTGCAGCAAGTAAAAAGTCATCACAGCTGTCTGTGTTGTTCTGTGTTCAGAGACTGGTTTGTTTCCAGCGCATCTTCAGAAGAAGATAACTCTAACATATCTCTCCCCTCCATCACAGATATTCACACCACACACCGCATCCGCAAAGCCACCACCATTGTGGATGACCCCACCCACCCCTCACATCATCGTTTCACCCTCCTGCCTTCTGGAAATAGGTACCGGAGCATTCAGGCCTTCACAGCCAGACTCAAACAGCTTTATCCCCCATGCCGTCAGACTACTGAACTCTCAGGGACTAATCTGATACCACACACACATACACTCATTAACACACTTTATTATTTAACTACTATTTTTTATCTTATTGTAGCCATGTTTACAGTTACTTTTATTTATTTTTATTGCTACCTCATTGCACAACCAAAACTGCACCTTATCAGTATTGGGCTTACTGTGCTGTTTGTGCTCGTTGGTGTCACTTGTCCTCTCTTTTTGCACTGTCCTGCAATGTTTGCACAGTTTTTGCTCATTATGCACCATACAGTATGTTGCTAGGTTGGTATGTGTTATTCTTGTGTTAATTTATGTAGCACCTTGGTCCGAGGGAAACAGTTTCTTTTGTAACTGTACTATACTCAACTGTGTAAAGTTAAAAATAACATTAAAAACATACTTGACTTGACTTTTACTGGTAACAGGTGCTAAAGTGAAATGACTTGCTTCTGGGAAAGAACTCCAGCTGAAATTCTCTACAACAATCATGGGAGAAATATGGGAAGGACGCGGCGTCAGACCTGCCCCAGTGGGACGAATGTGGTTTTCCTAGAAACAGCAGCTTCAGTCCCAATCAGATAAGCCAGATGCGTTTGAAATTAGAGGAACGGGATCAGACTGGTTGCTCAGGTATTAATGTGGTAGAACTAAAACGGAGACAAATTGGAAGGTGTTTCAATTGTGGGAAAATGAGACAAAGCAGGGAGAGGAGATGCGGGTGGCAAAGAAGCATGAGATAAGGAATGCAGAGAATGTGGATGAGGGTGAGACTCCTGTGAAAACTGTGTATTGAAAATTAGGGCCACAGTATTGTCATCCATCCTGTCAGGGTATGTGAATATACACTGAGGGTAAATGGCCTAATGCAGGAAGTGTCTTAATCTTATAACATCCAGCTGATTCAGGCTGTGGGGGACAGTGTGGGACTGCACTCTTCTGGCTGGGACCTTGAATAAATGAATGAATGTTACATGTATACAGCCCTTTTCTAAGATACACAAAGAGCTTTACAGAAGTAAAGGGGGGCCACTTCAACCCAAAGGTGAGACAGCAGGAGAGGGGGCCCAGGCAGAGAGAACAGCCAACAAGAGGGGTGCTTCCACAGACAGGACGGGGGCCCCGGCAGACCAACGCTGACGACTCCTGGGACCAAGTCAACAGAGCAACAGTCGTCATTGTGACTCACCCTCATACATCCATCCATCCATTTTCCAAACCGCTTATCCTACTGGGTCGCGGGGGGTCCGGAGCCTATCCTGCAAACAATTGGCACAAGGCAGGGAACAACCCAGGATGGGGGGCCAGCCCATCGGAGGGCACATTCACACACCATTCACTCACACATGCACTCCTACGGCCAATTTAGCAAGAGAGAACATGCAAACTCCACACACAAGTGACCCAGGCGGAGACTCCAACCGGGGTCCCAGAAGTGTGAGGCAACAGTGCTAACCGCTGCACCACCATGCCGCCCCACTGTTAGTTACATGTGTACATATTTTATCTGATCTCTTCACCACCAGGTGGCAATATAGCAACTCCAGAGTTGTTGATGGCTAGAGTAAAAATAAAAATACAGTAACACAGCGGTGTAGCTAAAAATTCTGGGCCCCTGACAGAATGTTACCTTGCGCCCCTCTATCGAATTTTACATACTGGGAGAGAGATTTGTTGAGCCATCTTCCAATCTATTCCAATCCAGCTTTATTTGAAAAGCACTTTAAACAACCTTATGGACCAAAGTGCTGCACAGAGGAATAAATAAAAACATTCACACAATTAAAAACAAAGTAAAAGAAATTTAATGAAAACCAAAACATTAAATGTAAGTAAAACGGCCATTAATAAAATAAAACAATTATATTAATAAATATTTATTAATATATAAAAAATTATATTAATAAAGAAAAGGCTAAGATTGAAATAAAATTTACTATTAAAGTTAATATCTCACAATGTGTCCAAGGAGAAGAGATGAGTTTTAAGAAGAGATTTAAAAACGGACAGAGAAGAGGCCTCTCTAATGTGAAAAGGCAAGTCATTCCACATTTTAGGAGCTGCGACTGCAAAAGCTCGATCCCCTCTAAGCTCACGCTGAGTCTTAGGAACCGTCAGGAGCAGCTGATCAGCTGACCTGAGAGAGCGGGTGGGGGTGTAAGGGTGAAGCAGCTCACAGAGGTCAGCTGGAGCAAGACCATTGAGGGCTTTAAAAGCAAATAACAGAATTTTAAAATGAATCCTAAAATGTACGGGCAGCCAGTGGAGTGAGGCTAAAATGGGGGAGACATCCTCATATTTCCATGTGCGGCAGCATTTTGAACCTTCTGGAGGTGAGCAATAGTGGAGCCGCTAACTCCAACATAGAGGGCGTTACAGTGGTCCAGACTAGTACCGACAAAAGAGTGGATTACTGTCTCAAAGTGCTGCCTAGAAAGAATTGGCTTTATTTTGGCCAACTGCCTCAATTGTAAAAAGCTTGACTTGACAACTGACCTTATCCGAGTTTCAAACTCAAGGTTGGTGTCGACTTTAACCCCTAGGTGTTCGATATTTTTCCAAGGAACCTAAAATGGAGTGGAGGTCAGAGGAGTGGAGTTACCAAAAACCAACACTTCTGTCCATTACCTCCCCACTTCCTTGTTAGTTACAATATTTGTTCTGCATTACTGTACTGCTTTGGAGCCTTTTGATATTAAGGTGAATAACACAGTGAAAAAAGAGACAGATGCATTGACAGCAGTTGTGGCCACACTTTGGACTGGGAGTGTAAGAGCAAAGGAAACTGAATCCACTATGTTCTGTTCTGTAAATTTTTATTAAACAACACATGACACACATACGAGTCCTGTTTTAACTTTCAGGGCTGATGTCCTGCAGCCTGGCTTGTGGTCTACAGTGCAGCGCAGGTGCAGTCACTGTGCTGAGCCCGGCGTTATAGTAATGATGCAGCCTCTCTCACTTACCAGTGAGAAATAACCTTGAAAATGACTGTGCTCTGTGTGGTTCTCCTTTTGGAAACATCTTACCACCAAGAAACAGACATTTGACAACAGACTTCTACTCATCAGTTATCAGAAATGTTATGCAGTAATCAGTGGTTAGACGGCAAAAACGACTTTTGTATTTTTCATCTTTTATCTTGGAGCAAACAGTTTTAATTGATGTACATGAGAGTAAATGGTGAATCAGTTTGTTTGCTTTCTAGCACTTGACTAACCAACCATTCATCAGTATGTGACCACTGCCATCTGGCTTTAAAGAGTAAATCTACTGTAATACTATTATTACAGTAGTATTATTAGTATTATTATCCGCTTATTGTGAGAATGGGGTGTGGGAAAAATGTCTCAAATGCAGAATGGTTACGGTGATCAGGAGCTTACTAATGAAAATGAGAAGAGCAAAGGGTTTGAACATCATAGTGGTTCCGCTTCTTTTGAATCAGCCAGTGAGAAACTGACAAAGGGACCGGAAACAGGGAGGTACATGCTACAGAGCAGACTGATCTGATTGGCTGTTCACACAGGTTTGCACGGCACTGCAGTGATTTACATTTTAATTTTTCTGGGTGTCTGTTAGCTTAACCCTAATAAATCAGTTTCACTTGTTGGATTTCCACTTATGGTCCAGCATGGTGGTGCAATGGTTAGCACTATTGCCTCACACTTCTGGGAGCTGGGTTTGAGTTGCGGCCATAACACCATGCGTGTGAAGTTTGCATGTTTTTCCTGTGTTGTTGTGGGGTTCCCCCCGAATCCAAAAACATACTGAGGCTAATTGGAGTTACCAAATTGCCTGTAGGTGTGACTGGTATCTGTGCCCTGCGATATGCTGGTGGCCCATGCTGGGTTGTTCCTTGCCTCACACCCATATCCTCCAGGACAATGTACGCTACTGTAATGCAGAATTGAGATCTTGCAAGTACAAGTATGAGTACGTTGGAGGGCACGTCAGAGGCGGAAATGCTGTAGGTGACGTCAGACGCCGGAGACTTGGCGGAAAATCTGAATGAACAGCGAGGGGAATTTGGAATCTCTTGTGGAATATATCGACTGGTACTTCAACATTATAGTCATGAAGAAGAACGCAGATGCATCTTCTCCAGCCAAAAGCGAGACGCCGTCCTCCAAAAGAAGTTGCCCGGCAGACTCCCCTGGCACAGCATCGCCGACTGGTAAAGACTTTGCCGACATCCTGGATTCAATCGACAAACGATTGTCCAGCTTCGACGAGAGGTTGGCTCTGCTTGAGATTCTAGATCAGGAATTCAAATCCCTGAGGGAATCTTTGGAGTTCAACCAGCAGCAGGTGCTGAAAACGCCTCACTACGGGACTCGGTTAAGTTTGAAACTGAAAATGTGACCCATCTAAATGAATAAAATAAAAAAATAAAAGAGACTGTCATCGATCTACAGGCCTGTAGCATGAGAAATAACCTGGTGTTTTCAGGCATCCCAGAATCTGCCGAAGAGGACGCAGAAGTTACTGTCAAAGCCTTTATCAAGAACCACCTGAAGCTTTCGGAGGACACTGTGAAAAACATCTGCTTTGAGAGAGTCCATCGGCTGGGAGCCAAGAGGCCTGGTGCACTGAGACCGCGTCCTATTGTGGCTAAATTTGGATATTTTAAGCAGAAGGAGCAGGTGAAGAGCCACGGTAGGGAGCTGAAAGGAACGGACTTTGGCGTAAACGACCAGTTCCCCAAAGAGATCCTGGAGCGACGCAAAGTTCTGTTCCCAATCCGACGCAACTTTATTTAGAAGGGCTCCCGAGCTCTCATCGCCGTGGACCAGCTCTACGTCGATGGGCAGCAGTACGGCGACCCCAGTACCACTCCCTGGTAGCCAGCTTAAAAAACTACAGGCAGACGTTGTTTCATTACAAGAGACTCATAGACCTGCCAAAGGATGAACTTGAAACACCTGAGTTTCCCAATGTGTTCTCAGCCTGCTATAACTCTAGGCAAAGTGGGCACTAGGGGGCAGCGTGTGGCTCAGTGGGCTAAGCCTGTGTCCTTGTAATCAGAAGGTCGCAGGTTCGAACCCAGCCTCAGCACGTCTGCGGCTCCTTGAGCAAGACCCTTAACCCCCAGCTCCCTGGGCGCCACTACAGGTAATTATACGGGTAACTAATAATAATAAAATAATAATAATAATAATAATAATATATTATTATTATTATTATTATTATTATTATTTATTATTATTATTATAATAAAGAGGGGTAGCAATTCTAATACATCTATCCACCCATCCATTTTTCAAAGCGCTTATCCTACTGGGTCGTGGGGGGTCCGTAGCCTGTCCCAGAAGCAATGGGCAAGTGGCAGAGAACAACCCAGGATGGGGGGGCCAGCCCATCGCAGGGCACACTCACACACTATTCACTCTCACCCTAAGGGCAATTTAGCAACTCCAAATAGCCTCAGCATGTTTTTGGACTGTGGAGGGAAACCGGAGTACCTGGAGAAAACCCCACGACGACATGGGGAGAACATGCTCACTCCACACACATGTGACCCAGGCGGAGACTCGAACCCGGGTCCCAGAGGTGCGAAGCAACAGTGCTAACCACTGCACCACCATGCCTCCCCATTCTAATACATAAAAATGTCAATTTCACAGTACTCAACACAATTATAGATCCACAGGGTAGATTTATAATCATTAAATTATCTATACTTAACAAAAAGTTATGTATTGTTAGTATATATGGTCCAAATGTTGATAACCCCTCATTCTTCCACGTTTTCTTTACCACACTCTCTGAACACCTGGATTGCGTACTTGTTCTTGGGGGCGACCTCAACTTTGGACTAAATAAAGAAATGGACAGGCTCAGTACAGCTGCTCAGCGCAATTGGGAATCCACAAATATAGTTAAACAGCACATGAGCGACTACGGACTTTGCGATGCATGGCGTTCACTTCACCCCACCCGTAGGGAATATACTTTCTTCTCACATGTCCATCACTCTTACCGTCGTCTGGATTATTTCCTAGTCAGTAGCTCTCTGCTGAATGACATTTCAGACACAGAGATACACCCTATAGCTGTCAGCGATCATGCTCCTGTATCTTTAACCCTAATAAATAAGAAGGCCATTCCACCAAGCAGAAACTGGAGATTTAATAACATAATTTCCATCTTTAAGCAATGATGTAACTATTTTAAAAAAGAGTGGGCTTTATATTTAGACTATAATGACCTGCCTGGAACATCAGCAAGCTGTGATGAGAGGTAAAATAATCTCATTCTCATCACATAAAAAGAAGAGAAAATAAGTGTATCCAGGACTTGGAAGAAACCATGATATCCTTAGAAGAAGCCTACATATCATCCCAGGAACAGGAAATGCTGAATAAAATACGTAAAGCAAAACTAGATTTAAATGAAATTATTAATAAAAAAACTTCACTGGCAAAATTATGAACATGGTAACAAATCAGGTCATGTTTAGCTAATCAGTTAAAAATAAATATGGAAAAAACAACTATATGTGCTGTTAAAGACTGAAATGGGGATACAGTATATGACCCTGTCAGAAAAAACACCACTTTCAGGGACTTTTACAAATCTTTATATTCACCACAGATAAACGCATCTAAAGACGAAATTGATCAGTTTCTTGATAGTATAACCCTTCTGAAATTATCAGACAATCAAGCGATGGCACTGGATTCTCCGCTGACACCAGGTGAACTCCAGGAAGCCCTGAACGGTATGCCCAATAAAACGGCTCCAGGTCCAGATGGATTTCCAGCAGAATTCTATAAAGAATTCTGGACAATTCTGGCACCAACATTCTGCAGAATGTTGCAAGAAATCAGGGAAAATGGTCGGCTACCACCAAATATGAATTCTGCCAACATTAGTCTCTTGCTAAAACCAGGCAAAGATCCTACAGTATCTACCAGCTATCGTCCAATATCCCTTATAAACGTTGACCTTAAAATAATCTGCAAAGCTCTCTCAAAAAGAATAGAGAAGTTAACCCCTCTCATAATTCATCCTGACCAAACTGGTTTCATAAGGGAGGCACTCATAAACAAATACACGTAGATTACTTAATCTAGACATAGACTATTCATGCAATAAAAACCTTCAAATTACAATGTCTCAACGCAGAAAAAGCATTCGATAGAGTTGCAGTAACTGGAATTTTTTATTTGCAGCTTTATGCAAATTTGGTTTCAGAAACTCTTTCATGAACTGGTTAAAAATATTATATAGTTCACCAACAGCATGTGTCAGGACGAATGACTAAACATCCTCCAGTTTCTGTCTCAAGAGGGGCACCAGCCACGGATGTCCTCTATCCCCCTCACTGTTTGCGATTTTTATTAAACCACTAGCAGCAGCAATTAGACAGGCTACAGTCATTAAAGGCATTAAACGCAGGAATGTAGAACATAAGGTAAGTCTTTATGCGGATGATGTGTTACTTTTTCTCCAGCATTCACAAACCACTCTCTCTGAGGTAATTACATTAATAAACTCTTTCTCAAGAGTCTCAGGTTATTCGATAAACTGGTTAAAATCTACAGTTCTTCCAATTAATTGCTCCTTCCAGAATAATTCTCCCACTCCACTGCAGTCTGGAGATATTAAATATTTAGGTATTAATGTTACACCTAGGCTGGCAGATTCAACTAAACTGGACCATTTCCCACTTTTAAAGAAAGTAGCGGATGACCTGGTTAGGTGGAAGTCCGTACCCATATCACTTATGGGAAGGGATGCCTCAATAAAAATGATGGTTTTGCCAAGAACTAATTATTTATTGGCAATGATCCCGAGCAAAACATCACCTGACTGGTTTAGATCTCTGGAGGACTAGATCGGCCTAACTTTCACCACTATTTCTTAGCCAACAGGCTCCAAAACATCTCAGGGTGGTTAAAACATACCCTCTTAGATGAGCCTTGGCCAGACGTAGAACAGGCATTATGCAATAAGATAGAGATTTCGGATCTACCATTCATTAGCTCAAACATCAAAACGACAGGAATGCTTCAAAAGCATCAGTATCAGCTCTTTTCTGACAGCGTAGTGGGAGTTTCTAAAAATGACTGAGTCTTCATTAATCCCATGCAAGCGTACTCCAATTTGGAACAACCCTGACGTACTAATAAACAATAATATGATAAACTTCCCAGATTGGAGTTGTAAAGGTATTAAATACTTGGAACATATATTCCAAGGAATAGACTTTATTCCCTTTGACATATGAAACAATATGGGATTAGCAAGAATAGATTTTTAGAATATCAACAAGTTAAATCTATAGGAAAAAAAAACATTAGGGCCTAATCAAATCAAATTACAAATACCGCAAAGTGTGGCAGAATTCCTTAATCTGAAACCCCCCAAATTACTGTCTAAAATATACAGGACACTTTCTAAAATGGATGAATCATTGCAACATGGGTGGAAGATCTATCAGTCAGCTGGGACCACAAGTTCTGGTCTAAGATATGTTTAAAAACCTTTAAACTGATTAGAAATCCCAGTTTACAGTTAATACAATACAAAATCCTGCATAGAGTGTGTAATATTCGTGCAGAAAATATTGCATAATTTGTTAGACACAGAATTGATTATTTAAATTATGTGTACGTGTTTAAAAGAAGCTTTATGTTGATTGGTTAATGCACACGTGATCTGTTTATGTATACTCGCTGAGAGTCAGTCGGAGTAGTTCTACCTGCCTGTACGGAGTACAACATAAACTCCGTGTCATTCAATAAAGATTCGGCACAGCTATCCTGCCGTAATTCTTTATAAACAAGACAAAACATGGTGTCAGAGTAAAAGTGAATCACACGGACACAATGGACGTCGCTGGTGTTCCGTCGCCCCGCATGGACAAAACAGACAAAACAGCATAAACGTCAAATTCTCAAAACGAATACTGGAAGAAATAATCAAGCTTAAATTGAGTATTATATTTGTGACCTTGAGCGAGTACCCCCCTAATCAAGCGGTATCCAAAGCGAGCACACAGGAGAGATTAGGGCTGGATCATAAAAGTATTTATTGGTTTTATTAACAATCACAACAAAAAGGGGAGGGTTCAATAACTCCCGGTGACCTGGTTGATGTTTCCACTGGTGAAGTATATCCCCCAGTAGGTAGTTTAAAACCCCGGCCCGCGCCACTGGGCAGCCAGAGATATCCTCACAGCAGGCTGGGACCCTATTGCTCGATTAGCACCCCTGGTTTAAACAAATCAAAATACCATATACTCAAAACAACAAAATAGTCCTCACTGCAGAACAAAATAAAAACCAATACCGACAGCGCACAGCAAATCCACTCCAATACGCACACTGGGGTCGTCAGAGCACTGGTCCCAGGCTCCAACTAATAAGCCCAGGGACAGCCTGCTAGAGGGTACGGACAGAGTCACCCGAGAAAGTCCACGGTCTCAGCGGAGTTATACATGTGTATCGTTCGCAGATAATTTTACAAAGGCAGTATATACGTTGCGCCCTAAAAGAGGGGAAGAGAAACAGTGGGTACAACTTTCCCCAAAGGTTGCGGTTTCCTGCAAATGCCAAAACAGAAATTACAAAACCCACACTCCATTCCTCATAATAAACATAAAACCAACATGTATCCCACACAGCAAAAGCGTTTATCTACCTCCAGAGGACCCGCACTCACACCAGCCGATCAGGTTTTCACCTCCGGTCGCTCTTTTATATATTACCATCGCGTCAGTCAATAATTAAAACTATGTCCGACTCAATAGCAATTAACTATGTTAGGAAAAAGATAAAACCCATACCTTGTCTTTGCAAACAATCTTGTTCTGGATACACGACTTCACCCCCTTGTGCCTTTGGGCAAATGCGTTCGTCCCTCACCATCAATGCCCCAAAACTTCACGAAGAGTGGTCCGCCTTATCCAGAGGAAGACTAGGCTACTTGCCGCACTCCCTCTTCCCAAGAAACCTCCAAGACCAAACAGTACTTCGATTCGAATCGCGAGATTATGCGGGTATAAATCTGATGGAATACCGCGCCCCATATCATCATAAAAATCCCCTCGGGGTATCAAAATAAAGGTCCCCTTTTCAGCTATATGGTCGCTACTCGTACCGGTTACATATTAATTGTTGTTTGTATTATGGTATAAAATTTAATCAAGAAATTGACTAAAACAACACCTGATGCACTGACAAATATAATACATTTTCATACCCGTAGTATCATATTTGATACACACATTTTCAGCACGTTTTTCTATAAAATATTCCATGATATATTAAGTTATTATTAGTTAGTTCACACTAATAAAGATTCATTTTGAAATATAATTAATTTTCGCTACATTGCGCTTACTGTAACTGTTCCCAAAATAGGACTTCTTATCCCACGAAAATCCTGCCGGCTACAACGTGTTTGCAGCCGTCAGTGATTCTTGAAAAAAAAAAAGACGTTTTCCATCTGAACTACATAGGTCATCCACCAGAGGGCAGAATACAGGTATATTATTATATACAACGGGTTTTTGAGGAAAGGGATAATCGTATTACTGACGTAGAGGTCTTAAATATGATACATGTGGCGTCATAGGGAGTTAATGTAATTTTCTATTCACTCATGCAAATAAATAATTGTTTGATAACAAAAAAATACATTTGTTTTAATTCTTTTTTCCTGAAACACATCACTCACATCTTTTCTTCTACATGGCAAATCCACCATTATAATAGCAATCCACCAAGGTGCAAGAGCATGTAGCTCTTAAAGAAATTGTTTGAAAAAATTAGTTTATAGCATGTTTACACCCTAAATACACCAGTGACTGAGTACAACCCCTGTGGACCAGGCGCCTGGCTTTGACTATTTTTCTGCCATTAAACTAGCAAACGTGGGTTGGCCATGACGTAAAATAACTTGTGCCTTTAAATAAAAAAAAAAGTCCTGTGTGTTGTGAAGTGAGGTATGAAACAGATACCAGGCCGCTTCAGTGAGGGTCAGCGTAAGTTTTATTCATGTGATTTTATGGTTTCAAATGTTTCATTGGAATCAGTCCAACCAGCAGCATGAAGACTGTAAACCAAAGAAGTGGGACGATGCCTGAGAAGAACAACTCAGTCAATCCTCACGTCTCCTCTCTCCTCAGGCGATTGATGGACTCTGAGCATGAGACATGTACAAAAGATGAGGACTCTTCTCCACTATTCGAATGGAAATTGTTCTTAATCTTTTGTTTATACCTTTTGCTTGTACCGTAAGATTTAGGAACACACTGAAAAAGATCAACTTTAATACATTTGAAGGTTGAAGTTATTGTAATTTGTTACGGCTGATTTGGTGGAATATGTTTTTGGACCGAACTGTCAAAAAATGTGGAATGAAAATGCAGTTTAATGGTTGAATCTGTAGCTTGCCTAACTTGCTATAAATTGCACACACATGCAGCATTAAAGTAACAGGGAGCTATTAGAACAGAGTTGTTGTATTACATTAACACAGACCAGCAAAAAATATCATAACATTATTCTAACATTAATGTCATGTTGTTCTTAATAGATTTCTGTCTCAGGTCCTGATTTAAGATTGAGCCTTTAATCTATAATATGGTCAGTTTTAAAAACACTTGACTTTGTTGCAACTCATTTTCATGTTAATGTCATCTTTCCTGTTAATGTGAGTTTGTTCTGTGTGGGTCTCTGTCTCAGGCTGTCATTTTATTCTCATTTAAACCACTTAACAATATGCATAGATTGCATAGTTGCTAATGTAAAAAATAAAAATTAACTTGTAAAGCATTCTACAACAACATACAGTATTGTGAAGTATTAATAGTATTTATTGCCAATTCCAGTTGAAAAGGTAACTTCTGTAATTTGAGTAAAATGCAAGATAATATTTTAAACTAGATTACAGTTAATTTTTATTTTTCTGTTTAAAAAGATAGTTGCTGTAATTTACATACGACAAAACCTGTAAAAGACATTTTGTAATTCTTTTCTAAATGAAATGAAGATACTTTGTTACTCCCCTTGGGGAAATTCTCTTTTCACCTACCCCATCTTGCTCTACTTGACACACGGGCACAGACAAAGGTGACAGCAAGCCTGGCAGCAAAGGGCAGCCACCTGTAGGGACACCCATGGAGCTGGGGGTTTTACAGTGATTAACAGCAATTTTGCAATACTTTTCTGGCAGCTTTTTTTTTTTGCTAGGTATTTACAGTAAATTCCACATTCAATTCTACACCAAAACAGACGTCATTCCTAAGCGCAGCATGGACTGCTTCCAGACACAGTATCAAATGTGACTTCCAGAGTCTCTTGAGAAAGCTGGAGATGCCTCATCCCCAGGTAAGAGAGCCTGCAGTAGGCAGCCTACCAAAAGTGGGCCTTTCCTGTTCCCTTCGTGAATTATAAAACCAGTGGAGAGAGCTCTCCTGTTGCAGTTTCAAAGAGAAGACCAACATGGAGAACTTTGGACTGAGGTTTTGCAGTATGAGGCTGCTGAAGGAAAAAGGAGTTTCAAAGACATTGGTCTGCCTGTACTGCCGATTTTGTCTCTGTCAATTTCAGATGTTCATGTAGAACGTGAATTTACTAATGTGACATTCCTTAAATCTGACCACCAAAACAGAATGGTTGTAAATTTTCTGTCCAGTTTGGTAGACGTACGATTTGGACTGCAAAGAGATGGACTGATGCAGAGGCGGAGCTATAGATAGGCCTGGGTGAGCTCTGCTGGGCCCACCCATTCAGATTAATGAAATTACATTTTTTATATGTATTACCGGCTTCTAACTCTTCTAACTACACATCACTGCTGTTACTGTGGCAAGTACGACAGAATGTGTGAGCTCCCTCTAGTGGTGCTCTTTAGGTAGAACACCACAGTCATGGCTGTATTATTGTTGCAGTCACCATGTTGTAAATATCTAAGCCTATTTAAGAAAATGTAGGGTAATGAGCTTCACTCAGGCCCACCCAAATTTAATACAGGTCCATCCATCAGCCACTTTTCCATATTTAAATGCTGCAGGAGGATTCTCACATGAAAAAATAAAGTAAGACTAATTCACTTCTTTATCCAAAACTATTTCTTTCCTCATTCATTACAAAGAAAAGAGCTTTAACTTGTGCGTGCATTGCTTAATTTTAAGCAGCATTATGGAGTATTTTTGGAGATAGAAAAGTTCATGAAGGGTCTGATTTTGGGTATCTTTTACTTGTGGTTTGGGCTATAAAATTGGAAGGAGTTGCCAACCTTCACTGTGCAGGGTCTGCACTGTTCTCATCCGTAGACAGTGTGTGGGTTTGTGGGTCAGTCATAAATATGGGGGGGGGGCTGTATTTATTCAAAATAATACAGATAAAATTAATATATCTCATCAATTAATTTAAAGTTTTTTTTCACCCCAAGCACACCTACCCTTCCTGAAAATGGTTTAGTCTACAGTCCTGCTCTGGGGTACGTTTCCTGTACTATGATGCATGTTAGCAAAACACAAAAATATGCCAGGAAAATAGCAAGAGATCAAAGAAAAAGATACATTCTGTGGGCCATGGCTGCTGTCGCATGGCAGAGGGTGTGAGGGGGAAGTGCAGGGACGATGTCGGCATCACCAAAAGGAGGGCTGCAGCTCTTTGGAGGGAGCCGGTGAGGAGAGCTGGGGGGAGCCAGTCTGCATCCTCTCACTCCTGGGGAGGACCGAGTATTGGCCATCCTAGATCTGAGAGGCACTTGAGGGAATCCCGGGGTGCATAAATCTCTGTAGTCTACCCACCTCCAAGACATCTATGCTTTCTACTCCCCAGCCACTTCCTCTTGGCCCACCAACATTTGGCCCCCTGTAGTGTGATCACCAGGGTTCCTCAATATGTGGCACCTCCACACCTGGCTCTTCTATACCAGCCATCCCTTGTCTGGGCCCCTCTACATCAGGCCCCCTCTGACGTGGCCCTCAGTCCCTCAGGGCGACACTGTCCCCCGAGTCCCCAGAATCCCTTTCAGTCTGGGAGATCACCTAACCCACCCATCCTGCTGCCTAATGCCGGTGTCGTGCTGTAAACTGTCCCCCTGCCACGGAATGTAATCTCTCATTTTAAAGGCAATGTCGCTTCGCTTCTCCTGCGCGGCAGCAGCGTCCGCTCGCTGTAACATCGGTAGTCTTATTTAAGCAGACTAAAAACTCACATTTCTTGTTTATTATGATATTTTACAGTCAAAGTTAAGATAAACATCCTCCTGTAAAATATCGCAAATGTGACACTACTATTTCATTTAAACACGACAGTAATGCATTTCTTTTTCACGAGGCTCGTTTGTGCAAATACAGGCGCCTTCAGTCTCAAGAGGTGATTCATTTTCTTGAATAATATTTTTGATATTTTGTTGAATTAATTCTGCCTCAATATTTTTGCTATTCTGTCTTCTTTTCATACCTATAATGCGGCGATTAGCTTCATACTGGGCACCGACACACATAGAAATGACGTAACATCGAACCAAATGCCAAAAGTAATCAGAAGTCAGCACCCTGCCCAGAACGCACAGATAACAAGCTACACTGCAAGTCGTCCAGCCACGACGTCACCCAGCCCATCATCTACCATCTAAAATACAGATAAATTACAAATGCTCCGTATTTCTGCAGATGACATTATTTTGAATTGGGCCATAAAGAAAAAAACATTCTTGGCCTGGAGGGAGGGGGGCTTGAGCTATTTCATAGCAGGCTATTCTTATTTAATAACCCAATTTTTAATTCAGAATAATAAGATTAATAGGATGTTGGTGGCTGTCAGTAAATTACAAGTTGTGGTCGAGACTAAGTAAAAGATAAAAAGTAGTGATAATATAGCAAAGCAGTGGCAATACTACATTGCCAAAGCAGGTTATATGCACTAAAATACAACTGCAGCTTCACTAAGCACATCACAGTGCAGTCTGACCAGACACACAGTTCTCAGTCAATTATCTGCATTGTGGGAAGATATGAAAGGATTTACAAACTACCATTACTAGTTACCACACTGCAAAATGCTGCTTTACGTGGAGTTATATTACGAAAGGCCGTCAAGGCCACGATGTCTTAAACTCTTTGCTTAGAGGCGGCATTATTTCATGCCTACAGTTATATTTTTACCTCTATAGACAGCCGTGTAACTGCGCTTACAGGCAGCATTTTGCAACGTGTCTTGATGTCAACAAATTATCTTTTAGAATAAAAGCACCATTAATATTGAATCACAAACACCATAACAAAACCAAATTCTGCACAGTTTGCTTATTATTCTGGGTGCGGGCTGCTAACATCCTGCCTTACGGTTTGGTTTGCATGCGTGGCTGCTGGTGGCCTCTATGACTTTTTTGTAGACAGTCCATTTGTGTGGTGCTGTTTGCAAGAATTGTTTTGGGAAATGCACTTACAGTATTGCAGATGTTAAGGGTGATTCCAGAAATGCATCAAAGCAACTGAGGAACTGCAATGTCGCTGTACAGTTCCTTATAATGGGCGCCAATGTAATGTGTAGAGTGGAAAATAAACTGATTCACCATTTACTCTCATATACATCACTTAAAATGCTTGTTTTAAATGCAAATGTGTGAATGTAAATGTAAGCAGTAAAGCTACAATTTACGTTCTGTTTGCATGGTGGAAAGAACATTTAATCTGCCTTTTAAGTGTGATTAGAAGATCTAATGCCTGTGTGCTTGTAATCAGATGGTTGCTGGTTCAAACCCAACCACAGCACGTCTCTGGGTCCTTGAGCGAGGCCCTTAACACCCAGCTTACTGGGCATCACTACAGGTGGCCGCCCTTCGCTGACAACTTACTCTGTTTACTCAAAAAAAAAGAGAGCAAGTTGAGGGAGAAATTAAGACAATTTCTCCACAGGGACCAATAAAGTATCAATTATCATTATTGTATGAGAGACTGTCTAATATCAGATTGATAACAGACTCATACTGTGCTGAGCTTGTCTGAGAGAGATGATTAGCAAATGCTCTCCCACAGTGTCTCAGCACTCTGTACAAAGAACTTTATATGCTCAGTATCTGCTCCTGTTTATCTAATTGTTCTCATTTTAACTGGATGTTAAGGAGTAAATTAATAAACGTCATGTAAGTACACATTAGGACGCTTTTTCACTATTACTTAAATTCCCATGTGAACAGCCAATCAGATCAGCCTGATGTGTGTCTGTGTTTCCTCTCTGTTTCCTGCCCTTTCATCCCGACCACGACCATGATCTCTCACTTAGCAGCAGAGCAGTTTATTCTAAACAGTGGAACCACAAAGATGTTCAGACTCTTTCGTCTTCTCCTTTTCATTAGTAAGGCCCTAAAATATAAATTATAAATTATTTTTGGATTTTAATATTTTCATTTCTGGTATGATGTGATCATTGGAATTTGGCCATTTAATCTTCATCATAGTTAATAGTTATTTAGATTACTATTATATGTCTTATTTGATTATGATTTTTTTGTTTTTCTGTTTTTGCAGACACTGCACTGACTACAGATGTTGTTCAGCCCAGTCACCTGATGAGGGTTCAGCTTGGAGACAGTGTGACTCTGACATGCTTCTATCCAGAAGAAACAACTTCTGTTGCTTGGTTTAAGCAAGCTGTTGGTCAGAAGCCCCAGCCCATGGCGAAAGCACTTCTCTACGTACCTGGTGAATTTTACAAGGAATATAAAAGCATAAAAGGTTACTCCTTACTGAATGCAGAGGGGAGTTTTAACCTCACTATTTCTAACGTTGAGCCGTCAGATTCTGCAGTGTATTACTGTGCTGCTGTGTTTCTTCATGAGGTCACCTTCGGGAATGGAACCTTTGTCATAATCACAGGTAAATGAGATTCCAGCTATTTTCATATTTGATTTATTATAATGTCAGTAAGATTATTCTTTGTAAAATAATTTTGACAGTTGAGTTGTTTGTCGATATAAAATTAGCAAAGATACCTTATTGTCTGCTTTGTTCCATAAATGTTTTTATAAACATCAAACAAAAATCATTCATTATTATTATTATTATTATTATTATTATACAATTTGTTGCATTTTGCTCGCTGTTAGTAATCTTCAGCCAAAAGCCTAACCGTCTCTTTATAGAGATGTTAATGTTAAACATTGCAGCCTCTTTAAAACAAATAACATAAAAAAAATGTATAGGACTGTGCAAATATCTTAAGCAACAAAAGAAAAATATTTTTGACGTTATTTATCTGAGCAGTCAGTGTGTATTCACTCTGAACAAAAATGCATGATTTAACATAAGAACTAGGGATGTGCACCATTCAGAACTGATTTGAGAATGAAATTCTCAAATATGTATCTTAAAATTCAGGATTTTGAAATACGCATATGAACTTGAATTTCAGTTCATTTTGTTAATCTGAATTAAATTTGAATTGTGGTTGAAAACAGGTTGCATTGAAAATGCATTGACAGCATTGAAATTCATATTTGAATTTAAAGAAAAAGAACGAAAAAGGGTTTGGATTCAAATTCAAGTTCATATACGTACTGTAGGTGTAGCTTTTAACTATACAGTCTATTATTTAAATATGAATTATACATAAACACATTAACATTGTTGTCATTTTGTGCACCATGGTGGATCTGCTCATAGGAAGAACTGAGTGTCTCTCCTTAAACGTCAGTGTTGGCTGCAGTGACTGCAGTTTCTAACCTAAGAAACGTCCCAAACACTTTTCCTGCATCAAAAGTCAAACTAGTCCCTATTCCTGCCATGAAAGCTTCACATAATGTCACTGATACCTGAGCCAACCATGTTTATCAGAGGATGCCAACCCTTTGGCTGCAGCTTTCTCTGCACACGCTGAGAGAGTCTTCAGTGTAGCAGGAAAATATTTCAGGCCAGAAGATTGCAAATTAAATTCTAAATAAGATATTATTCTGACTAAATGTAATAATAATGAAAAATTGGCCATGTGTTTTGGAATAAAGCATAATTGCATTTGCCATGATGTTTTGCTTTTCGCTGTAGTGCTATGGTTGAATGGAAAAACTTACTTTTGTGCGCATAAGAAAATAAATAGGAGCAACTAGGAAACCAAGTAATTCCTTTTACTATGTATACTTTTTCTTTGATGTTAAAAGATAGACAAACTAGTAATCGGCAAACAGTAAGAAGCAAAGATAATACATTCGGCTCTTGAATTAAATCATGCAGGTACTACAGCAAAATGCTCAAAAATACCAAAACACATCAAGAGCTAAATATGCAAAAACAATAAATACCTTCCTGTGGAAAAGGGGCAACATAAACCAAATGTAAAGTAACGAAAATCAGTTTACACACTTAATTTCTTTGAATTGAAATTAATTACCTTCATACATTAATACCAGACATTATATGATTATAATGTTTGTTATTGTAATATATAATTTTGATTTAGGTATTATGTAGGTGCAGTTAATGTATAGTGTTACCGAATATATACTAATAAACAGTAATACAATAATAAGAGACAAGAATGTCAGCTGTTCTCCAAGAAGTTACTGATTTCTTGGATGGCTAGAAGAACATCGATTCAGGATTTGAGGATCTGTATTTTCCATTGTTATTCTCAAAGGGCTGTCATCATGACTATTTTGCTTTTCAGGTAAAGACTCTGTGTCTGACACAGTGCAGCCGGGAGACTCTTAGCCTGCAGTGTACGATAGAGACTGGGAGCTGTGCAGGAGAACACAGTCTTTACTGGTTCAGACATGGATCAGGAGAATCCCTTCCTGGAGTCATTTACAGCCACGGAAACAGTAGTGATGAGTGTGAGAAGAGCCCTGAGGCTGGATCTCCTACACGGAGCTGCGTCTACAGCCTCCCCAAGGGGAACCTCAGCCTCTCCGATGCTGGGACTTACTACTGCGCCGTGGCCATGTGTGTGGAGATGCTGTTTGGGAACGGCACACAGCTGGATATAGATGGTAACACCCAGCGTGGGGAGATGCTGTTTGGGAACGGCACACAGCTGGATATAGATGGCAACACCCAGTGTGGGGAGATGCTGTTTGGGAACGGCACACAGCTGGATATAGATGGTAACACCTAACATGGGGAGATGCTGTTTGGGAACGGAACACAGCTGGATATAGATGGTAACACCCAGTGTGGGGAGATGCTGTTTGGGAACGGCACACAGCTGGATATAGATGGTAACACCCAGTGTGGGGAGATGCTGTTTGGGAACGGCACACAGCTGGATATAGATGGCAACACCCAGTGTGGGGAGATGCTGTTTGGGAACGGCACACAGCTGGATATAGACGGTAACACCTAACATGGGGAGATGCTGTTTGGGAACGGCACACAGCTGGATATAGACGGTAACACCCAGTGTGGGGAGATGCTGTTTGGGAACGGCACACAGCTGGATATAGATGGTAACACCCAGCGTGGGGAGATGCTGTTTGGGAACGGCACACAGCTGGATATAGATGGTAATACCCAGCGTGGGGAGATGCTGTTTGGGAACGGCACACAGCTGGATATAGATGGTAACACCCAGTGAGGGGAGATGCTGTTTGGGAACGGCACACAGCTGGATATAGATGATAACACCCAGCGTGGGGAGATGCTGTTTGGGAACGGCACACAGCTGGATATAGATGGTAACACCCAGTGTGGGGAGATGCTGTTTGGGAACGGCACACAGCTGGATATAGATGGTAACACCCAGTGTGGGGAAATGCTGTTTGGGAACGGCACACAGCTGGATATATATGGTAACATCCAGTGTGGAGAGTATATCTGCTTCAAAGTTTTATTTAGCTTATTCTGCTATTAAGACATTTATTTCTTATTTTAATGTAATGAATTTTCTAATTTAAGTGCTTAAATTTAATTACAGAGATGTTAATTTAATAATTATTTCAAATATGACTTAATAGAAATTGTTAAAATGCAAATAAAGTTCATGTTAAAATTGGACTACTTACAAAACAACTGCTGTAATGTGTTATAGATTTGATCTTTAACTAATGTAATGTAAGCAAATGGGAAATGTGTCTCTATATCATTATGCTGAAATCTATCTCGTTGTTACAGGCTTTCAGAAGCTGCTGGATCCTCTTCACTCTGGCTTGCTGATAGTTTTATCTTGCAGCATTATTCTGAACGTTGCTCTCATTTGTATAAGATGTAAACTGACCTGTACACACTGTGCAGGTACGCTGCCCGGCTTTATGCACTCAGAAGAAGGACAAAATGTAGTTTTTAACAAATTATAGAAATATAAAATTGTTTTATGATAGATAAAATGCTCATATTAAAACCATTCTTGCAGGTAACCCAGTTTAAAAATCCATTATTAAATCTCACCTTATTTATATAAACCTGTTTGTACTGTAAGATTTACATTTTTGTATTATATCTTTCATATTTTGCTAAATCTATTGAAATATACATGTTGCAATAAGTTGCATATCAATAACTTTTATTACCAAGACCTCCTTTATAGCAATTTTATTATATATGATATCTGAGAACAAATAACACATATCCAAACATGCACACTTAAATTGACAGAAGTCATTTTTACTTTCATTTTTGAGACAAAAAGGATGTTGATTGCTTGAAAATTCTGAATGTTATCTGACCACTTTATGATACTGTGTGAAATTAAATAATATATTGATGTGTTATATATTTTAAACAGATGAAAAGAACAGTGATATATCAAAAGTGGAATGGTCACGCAAGCAAGTATGTAATAAATATTTCAAATTACAAATCGTCAGTAAAACAAATGAACCTCAGACTGATTTCCATCCTGGGATCAGCATTTAAGTGCTATTTGTGAAAATAAGTAATAGCAAACCGATTTGATCCATCCAATTCTGCCATCTTTGTCTCCACAGTGCCATGACGAGGACACACTGAATTACGCTGCCCTGAACCTTAAAAACCCAAAACCCAGGAGACAGAAGAAAGACGGGAATAATGACACTCTGTATTCTGACCTCCGCTACAGAGATTATGAATAAAGATGCTTCTCATTCATGTCAGTCACACAGAGTGTTCAGGGTGTAGCTTTAATAATGTTCAGAGGAGGGCAGGGGAGCCAGTGCTTCTGAGACTGAATCACAGGATTTTACGGAGCACCGGTGCTGAGTTTGGTGTCAGTGTGTTTGGGGCGCATTTTTACTGGAAGTGCAAATGTTCAAGCCAGACTGGGGGCTGAGGGAGGGGGAGAGGGGAGCCACAGAGATAATTTCTTCATGGCATGGGGGGGAATAAGTGGCTTTAATGTTGTGGAAAGGCTGAGTTGCTGCAATCAGTTCTTTGATGTGACACATGCTTACTTGTCTCCCTTGTGTACCATGCTGAATGGTTTGGGGCAAACGCACAGGGACTGATCGATTATATTAAACAGATGAAAGAAACTGAATGAAAATTTCAAGTGTTCTTAAATTACGTTTTTCATTTAATGTTGTGTACTGTATGTATTTTTGAGTATATACATGTACCTGTATATGTACCTGTGTCGTTAATAACGATGTGGATAATTAAGAAAGAGGAGTTTTGTTTCTTGCTCCCTGTCCTGTTACTTGGCTCACAAACATACACACACATGCACACACACTCACACACACACTGCTACGGCTCTGTAAGAACACTACCATGCTCTTTTGTGTGAGTGGGGTGGGGGGTGTTAAATAAGATGAAAATGACAATGGCTGTACTTTTGTTATGTCAGTTGTGTTTCTATCGTCATTGTATCATATTCCACAAGCTTTTTATTCTACAGGATGTACAAGCGAGTCAGTGTATTCAGTGGGGTGTTCAGGAGTCATTAGGTTCTGAAAAATGTCTTGCATTTAAAACATAATGTACTTTTGAATACTTAAGTATTTTTAGATCCAAATACTCCAGTACTTTAACTGAAGTAAAAAATTAACTGAAAAACTTTGAGTATTATTTGACGAGGAGTATCTATACTTAACTCAAGTAGTGAAGTTGTGTACTTTGTCCACCTCTGTCCAAAAGTGACATACAGCTGTAAGCTGTTTTGGTTTGTTTGTCTGCTGAGTGCTTCTCTGCAGTGCTGCAGATGTTTCCACTGGTTAGATGCAGCTCAGGAAGACTGACCCACTGACTGCACTGTGCTGCGCTCACTTTGCAAAGAGTAAAAACCACACAGACAGAACAATATCTGCGTCTTGTAAGACCCTGTTTCCTCTCTACCTCACCCAGGTCACGCTTTGAAGTATTCAGCCTAAGTTATTTTATCCAAACAAGCCACCATTATTATTCATGCAGCTGGACATTTGACTGGAGCACATGATTGCTACATATTACTCTCAGTATCAGTCCACATCTCTAACCACCACACATCCTAGGGTTCCCATTTATAATGGTACATTTTTGTTTTATTCACATTCTTTTTCATCAAACAGATAAACACCATCCATTAAACTTACAGCATGTATCCTGGTCAGGGTGATGGGGACGACACCACCTATATCAAGTGTGATTTAAGGCCAAGACCTTAAAAGGAAGAGTCAAGATTGAGGCTTGTTACAAGAGCAGTGGGGCACAAAACAACAAACAACATCATTATGAATGTAAAAGAAATGTATGTATATATAAATATAGGGTAATAATAGAAACAAAAAATAAGAATATATTACATACAGAGGAATATTATAGGAATATTAAAATTAACTTATACACAATCCTTAACTTATACACAATCCTATTGCATGTAACATTATTGCTCATGTGCCAGATATTAGCCTCCCAAAGGAAGCTGCCACACAGGGAATAATGCACTGGCTCAATGCAACACTGCACATCAGTGAATAAGGAGGAACAATATTGCAGATCAGCAGCAGATAGAAACTGTATCAGAAGACAGTGAACAGGGGAAAAGTTCAATGAGCAGAGTGCAGATTATAAAGCCTGACTGCTGTGGGGCCCAATGACCTGCGGTACCGTTCTGTCACACGCTGGGTGTCTGAGTCTCTTACTGAAGGAGCTGCCCCGAGCCTCCATAGTCTGCTGGGGGGGGGGTGAGAGGTGTCACATAAAATTGATGACAGCCTTGTTATCAGCCTGCTCTCATCCATCTACTCTACAGTGCCCAGGGACGCTCCTCCCTGATGATGAGAGGAGTCTAAGCATGTGGACATTTGGGATAATGTGAGTTCAGAACTGGATAGTCAGCTGTACGACTTCCAGTCTGTAGGCAGACTCATCGCCTTCAGTTATGATGGCAAACGCAGTAGTATCACCTGCAAAATTCAGGATCTTCACTGGAGCAGCAGTGATTTGTGTAGAGACTGACGAGAAGCGGGAGAGCACAGAGCCTGGAGGAGCTCAGCCTGAGGGTCAGCGTGTCTGATGTGTGCTGTAAGGATACAGATGTCCTGCATTTGTGGAACATTTTCTTTGTGCTGCTGTTTAAATGTGTTGTTGACGCTGCAGTCAGCAATTTTCCACTAGCAGTCTCACCTCTGCATTTTACAGGAAGACTGACCGACTGAGAGCAGGGTGTTTGTGTCTCTCGTCTCAGTGAGCGAAACCCACACAACCGTCAGGTCCTCAGCTCAGGCCCTCTGCTTCACGTCTAATCACAACAGAAGTCATTTAAGGTTATCTTTCGTATAGAACAGGTCTATACATTGTACTTTTATTAAACAAACTAAATTGCCTTATGTTAATAATTTCATTTACAAAACAGCTTTTCTCAAAAAAGCTACAAATAACGTGGTAAACATCGAAAAGTAATGTTTGAGAATGTTATCTTAGCGATGTACGTGGATTTTAAAAAGTCTATACATTTCACACTCAGAACAAGTGAGGAACACACCAGTGTTTGTTAAAAATAAAAACTGTTAAATGAATAATTCATGTGTAAGATTTTTAGCATATTAAAATTATTCAGTTCTATCCATGAAAAAAAGTTAATCATTATTGAACTACACATGACTTCTAAGTTAACTTTTAACAATGTGTTTATTTCTGATACAATTTAATTTGCTCTCAATGTATGTGCACATAACAACAACAACAACAAAAGGAAGACTACAAAAAGACACCAATGGCATATATACCCAACTGAATGAACGATTTTGTGAGTTATACACCTTCTTCTTTCCAGGATATACCGTATGTGCGTTTGCGCACATGCGTGTGTTTCGGTAAAAAAATGAAATAATCCAAAGCACAGTATGCAAAGACACAGAAGTGGGCCATAGTGCAGTGATGCAGCTGTTACAGGTCCCAGGACCGCGCACAGATGAAAATGTACGTAGATGATGGCTGTTTTTCAATTAAAAGAGCACAGACGGGAGACATCAGTGGTGTATGTACTTTATCTAAAGAAAATCCCTATTCAACATGTCACATCATCACTCTCAAACGTATTCAAATACAGTCAGAATACATCTCTATATACTGTATCGTGTCATTTAACAATAAGTGTTATATAAATCTCAATTTATGCAGAGCAAAATAAACTGGAAAGCCGTCCATAGATTCGTGCTTAATTGTGGCCATGATATAGTGGCCGATATAGTCTGAGCAACATTGAACAATGACAAATATATACTTTTTCACATTCTGGTTCAGTGTAACAGTGAAAATAACCTCTAATTAAACTGCATAAATGCCAGGACAAGATACCAGGCAGCGTAAAAAAACAATTAGACATTTAACATGTTAATAATAAGATATATATATAAAAAGATGACTAACACGGGCACCCTTTTCACAAACCACGTTAATGTTCGGTTTGTAAGAAGCGAAGAGCAATCCTGCACTTTAAATCACTTTACCATTTTGACAATACAGTTAAACACCTGTGTGTAACATTTGGGACATGAAACAGTAATTATTTACTGTACTAACCTGTTCTAAAACTAAAAGAGCACAGACGGGAGACATGCGTGGTGTTTGTATTCCAGGCGTTTCTTTACCTGAAGAAAATCCCGCGAAACTTCAACTAATGTTCCCGTGAGGCTATAACCCCCTCTAGCGGTGCACAAAGGAATATCGATTCTAGTATTACTTTTGAACAAAATAACCATAAAACTGACGGACAAATTGGGACAAAACTCTTGTGTGCGTCACACAGCGAGCAAAGATGCTGGAATAAATATGAGTATGAGTAAGTACAAAAATGGACTTATTGAATAAATATCCAGGACACACAATATATACAGCATATATGCAGCATAAACAAACATACAAAACAAACTCTCAACTAACTATATTACTGCAAAATAATATTTTCAAATACGTCATTTATTTTTGCATTTTATGACCGGGGATTGCGCCCCTGGGATCTAGCCTGGGTGAGCCCGTGCATTAAAACGCGCGTCATTCTAGAATTCAGGATGTCTTATCAATCATTTTCATCGTTCTGTGCATGGTGAGGGACTTATTTACTCTCTTCCGACAACGAATCCTTATAACTTATACGGTATCGATTATTATTGGTTGATTTTAGCAGATATGTCATACTATATTAGAAAAATACAGTTTTGAGCTGTAAGATTAAATCGCCTTTAATTTATTAGGTAGTACCCATTATAAGTTATGTGTTTTAGTGTAAAGTGTTATCCACATCGAACAGCGTAACATACAATAAAATTCTTTTGATTTAGAGATAAAATGGCCACCAAGCGACCCCACTCCGATACTCTCGACGAATCTCCGTCGAAGAAAAGGAGGAAGAGTCAGGAAGCACAGACTAGCGAAGCGCAGACTGCCGAAGCGCCTCGCCGTGACACCCAAGAACTGGGATTCAAAATGCCCCGCAAAGGTTTGAATCAACAGATGACTGTCTTTGAGAGAGAATGAGAATTCTAACTAAAAAAGTTAACTTTTTCTGACATAGGCATCTAATAGGAAAACTAATGATAATGCAGATTTAACAGACCAAACTCTAGGATAGGTATGTGGTAATGAAATATTAATGCTGCTATTTAAAATTAATAGTGAAGTATCCTCAAGTCTGTTCTCATGGAGAAAGTGCCATATGGATTCTTTTCTTCAAGTGTACCTGTCTAATGTTGTAGAACCTTTGGAGGAGCTTTATCTCAAGGGGAAGCTCCTCGGACAGGGTGGTTTTGGAGCTGTCTATGCCGGAAGTCGGAAGAGCGATGGCCTCCCAGTAAGTCCCCAAGTGGTGTGATCACAACATGCATAGTGATATCTGTCCAGAGATCCATCTTATCCTGTAAAATGTGACACCATCTCAATACACTATTTTTTTTCCCCCTTTAGGTGGCCATAAAGTATGCCAGAAAGGGTGGCATGCAGATAGAAATGGTAAGTGTCCTCAGCCATGGAGCTCGGTTTCTTTAGATTCATTTCTGTCTAAACAGTTGCAGCTCTAGCTTAAGCTCAAAGCTGCAGGGATTTTAGGAACTGTAGCAGCCTGGATTGAAAACTGGTTAACTGACATGAAGCAGCGAGTCATTATTAGAGTCACAATGTCACAGTGGGCCTGCAATCATAGTGGGGTACCGCAGGGTTCAATTTTAGGACCACTATTGTTCCTAATTTACATTAATGATATTCACGCCAATACATACAGTAAACTGGTTAAATTTGCAGACGACACCAAGGTGGGTGGTGTAGCAGGTACTGATCTAGCAGCAGAGAGGCTACAACGGGATCTGGATCTAATTAGCGACTGGGCTGATACCTGGCAGATGTAATTTAACATAGATAAATGTAAGGTAACCCATTCAGGGAGCAGAAATATAAAGATATGTACAGATATTTTATGGGTTCCACTGAAACAAAGATAGCTGATTACGAGAAAGATCTCGGTATGTATGTTGATGCTTCCATGTCCCACTATCGCCAGCGTGGGGAAGCAATAAAAAAGGGCAAAAGGATGTTGGGTTACATCTCTAGGTGTGTGGAGTTTAAATCAAGGGAGGTGATGCTACGATTATACAAATCCTTGGTAAGACCTCACCTAGAATATTGTGTGCAGGTTTGGTCACCATACCTTAAGAAGGACATTGTTGCCTTGGAAAAGGTGCAATGTATGGCTATGAGAATGATTCCTAGTCTTAGAGGAATGTCTAATGAGGAGAGGTTAGCTGAGCTGAATCTGTTTAGCCTCGAGCAAAGGAGACTAAGGGGGGATGTGATCCAGGAATATATACGTTTCTAACAGGTCTGGATGCTGTTCAGCCAAATGGCTATTTCAATATTAATTTAAATACTAGAACTCGTGGCCATAGGTGGAAATTGGTGGGAGAACATTTTAAACTGAATTTGAGAAAGCACTTCTTTACTCAGCTTGTTGTTAGAGTATGGAATAGTCTTCCTGCTAGTGTAGCGCAAGCTAAAACCCTGGGTTCCTTTAAATCAGAGCTAGATAAGATTTTACCAACTCTGACCTATTAGTTAACTTCTCCCCAAACAAGCTTGATGGGCCAAATGGCCCCCTCTCGTTTATACATTTCTTATGTTCTTAACATATGTACATCCCCTTCATAGCTTGGAGTTGACGAGCCCATCCCCATGGAGGTGGCCATAATGACCCTCGTCAACCTTCCGACACCCTGCAAGAACGTGATTAAGCTTATCGACTGGTTTGTTGGGACCAATGAATATATTATGGTTTTGGAAAGGCCGGACCCATGCCTGGACCTCCACGAGTTCTGCAATTCCAAAGGAGGATTCCTAACTGAGGAAGATGCTAAGCATGTGCTGGTGCAGGTTCTCCGTGCTTTGCGTCACTGTCAGGAGGCTAACGTCCTGCATCGAGACCTGAAGCCGGAGAACCTGTTAATCAAAACAGACACTCTGGACGTCATACTCATTGATTTTGGATGTGGAGACGTCTGGATGGATGACTCCTACAGGGAATTTGCAGGTCAGCAAGAGAGGCTAATTAAAAACCTGTCATTCTGGATTAGTAGCAGGTAGTGTTTAACCCAGTGTTCAACAAAACTAGATTTGTGATTAAACTCCCTGTAGGGAAGTTGGATTTGAATTCTTGGGTCCTAACCTGGCTCGCTTCAGTAAAAATACCCAGCTGTACGAAAAGTTTTGTGAGATATTCACCTTGTTGTTTCAGGGACAAATGCCTACGCTCCCCCAGAGTGGTTCCGCAAACGCAAGTACCGAGCTGGCCCCGCCACGGTCTGGTCGGTGGGGGTCACGCTCTTTGAGCTGGTGTGCGGCTACCTCCCCTTCCGCAGGAAGAGGGCACTCGTTTCTGGCCACTATAAATTCCCACCATGGGTCTCTCCAAGTGAGTAGCTTACACTTTGCTCCGTGACTCAAGTTCCACGAGAGGGAATATTATTTTCCGACTAACTGTGCAACTTTCCCAATCTGTTCCTTGACAGACTGTCGTAATCTAATAAAACAGTGCCTTACTGTTAAAGTGGCAGATAGGCTGAGGATGGAGGAGATCGAGCTCCATCCCTTTCTGAAGTAAAGCTGACAGTGGGCTCATTGCAAAAAGTACTTCTTGCCTCTAGAAAGGTATGCTGCTCTCTCACTTAAAAATAAAAGATACAGATGATATAGCAGTTGCTTTGCATCAAGTTAGCTTGTAACCCTTGGGGATGGTTTATAAAGCAACCATTGTTGTACTTTACTTTAGAAACTTAACATGTCACCATTTGAGGCAAGGGAGAGGAAGTCACTGCTGAGTCTTGGGACAGGTAAGAGAAAACCGTCCTTGTGTCTCATTCATGTGTTCACCACAAAGGTCTTCATGATTTATTTTGCTCTTGAAACCAGTGAACAAGTCTATTTCTAACAACTATGGACAAAAATGCTCTGTGACTGAATGTTTTGCATAGGTTCCAATTCCTATTGTTTCCTAAACTGCATTCTTTTCTGTACATTCATACTTTCTTTTGCAGAAGATTGATGTGATGTGAGCATTAAGATGGGAGGTGCAGAGATACAGCGCCAGCGAGACACAGAAAGATGGCATGAACATGGCAGTGTTCTGTGACGCCAGGCGTCTTAAATAATGCTGAGCTGTGCCTCAATAAAGATTCAATTATGCAGATGCTCTTTATATGTGTTTTTCATCTCTTTTGGTGTCTCTAACCATGGTTACCTGAATATCCAAGTCATGTTATGATGATCTGACCTGAATTAAGACGAGGGCAGAGTAAAGGGGGAATCCAGACATCTTGGGGTGATGCATGCTGGGTACTTTATCTAGGATTGTATTTAATGATTTACTAAGAGTCAGAGTCTGGCATGTGTAATTAATTACAACTTTACTGAGCAGCACTACAACAGATACAGTGATTTGCACAATAGTGGCTTTGTGTCTCCCTCAGACCCAAATTTATACTTGCTGCAAACACTTTCTCTCAGTCACTCATGCTTGTCCTGCATGTCTTAAGGGTTGTTTAAGGTAAAACTAATGCTACTGTAATTCTCATTTGGGCAGCATATGTCATCAAAATGTTTCTCAGCATAGTGTAGCATACTTGCTGCTCGGTTTTGAGCAGTAGGATGTTGCAGTTCTGCTCCAGCTCGTGGGAGTAGTTCTTCACTGGAAGCACACAGATATGACCAGAGTAGTACTTCCCTCTTGGACCTGTAGCAGACCATTAATGTAAATTGTTTGTCAAATGCATTTTAGATCACTGAGGTAGGATATGCTACTAGCTTGCAAGCTGTGGAATGCCATCTTTCTACAACACTCCTCAAAAATCTGCAAGGAAATTAGACTCTTGCTGAACATGAGCTACTACCTACAGGAGCATCTTGAGACATGATCATGTACAACTACTGAAGGTTATGTTATGGTGCCATAAAATGAAACGTGTTTTACACCCTACTATGTGTTATTTTATACTAGAAGCAGCAAAACATCTCTTCTACAACAGCTGAAAAAAATATATAATAAAAAAATATTTTATTAATTTGTTATAATCATGTCATATGACAAACGTCATCTTCGCCTGTACGTAGTGGTGAGCAGGGTTCCCCTAACTGCTAATCAGCAGAGGTCACTTTTTCGTTAGTGGATTAGCATTTCTGCTAACTTTGAAAACTGTCAGCAGAACAATTAGCTTTCACTAACTGTAAATCCACTAACATTTTCACAAGTAAAATGAATAAAGTTTAACAGTCAAAAACATTAATAAAAGTTAAAATCATACAGTACATATTTGTTCCTGTCTATTGTGAGCATGTCTGTAACAGTCTACCTGGCATGCTGTTGACTGACTACTTAAAAACACTTGATGCGAGTGGTCGATAATTTTTCGGATTTAAGATAGTCCAGCTAAGCAAGGTACGTTAATTGGGGCGGTGGGCTGAGCTACGGATCACTGCTGCGCTTTCTCTGCGTTTGCGGATTCCGTTGTCTTCGTGTTTCTTGCCCATGGTCAACCTTGTCGCCCAAACTAAGTCATACGCGGCTTAATTTGCCTACAAGGAGTGTTCGCAGCTACACATACTGTACAGTTTTTAGTTAAGACATTTTGAAAATACAAAATAAAATATAAACAGAATTTTTAAGCTATGGCACACATATTTATACAGGTACGCCATTGTAAGGAAAGACTGAAATTAGCCTTGGCCAGACTGCCATGTTTTCAGCTAGGTAGCTATCTGGCCCAGGCTAACTTCAGTGTCATCAGAGTTTCATGCCTGCTGTGTACTATGTATTTCATATTTGCCTTACCCAAGATGAATAAGACCTCTGCATTCCATTTGGAAATATGGCTTCTTATTCAAATGACTGTGAACAATTGACCAAAGTGTCATGCAACCAGTTTACTGTTACAAATGAAAAATCATATTATGTCCAGGTAATTCCACCATTTTCAATACAGGAAGACTTTCTTATACGAAATAAATATATGTTCTATAGCTCAAACCATTTATTCATACGATATTTTGTATTTCCAAAATGTCTTGTAAAAACTGCATCATGCACAAACATTCCCTTCTAGTGGTGCTGTAAATAAGAAGCTAACTTAAGCCGCGTGTGACTTTGCCATTAGTTTGGGCGACAGGTTTGACCATGGCCAAGAAACAGGAAGACAACGGAATTCGCAAACGCACTGAAAAAGTGCAACAGTGATCCATGGCTCCGCCCACAGCCCCGATTAACATGTATTTGCATGTAGTGAACTTGAAAGTAAAAAGGCAAAGTAGGAAATGAAAATTCTAATTGGAAAATGAAAAGTCAAAAATTTTATTAAATTTTTTAATTTTTCAAATCTGATTCATACATGAGTGGAAAATTAAAATGCAAATGGTGCTATTTCATTTTCATTTTGCAGGATTATTGTGCTGAGACTTTGGAAACTAAATGGCAAAGTTTCTTTTTATCATTTTAATTTTATTTTCTGCAGAAAATACCTCCCATACCCAAGCAGCTTCACTGAGGGCAAAATATCAGCATGGGAAATTTGCAAGACAGGGCTTCTCTGACAAAAGGATCATTGTTCAAAAGAAAATTAAATCAGCTTTTGTTAACTGTAATATACAAACACCAGAGAGATTATACTGGAATCACTGGGGACCATATATTGAGGAGGTGCACTAGAATGGCATTTGCATAGGCAGAGATTTTAGCATGATTGTGCATGAAGAATTTTGATGACTTGTGGTATGAAACTGTTACACAGTCTGGAGGAACCAGCACACGTGCTTCTATACCATTAAGCAGAATGCAAGAGAAAGAAAAGTCCATGTAGTGGGTGGAACTGGTCTTCCACAATATTTGTGGTTCTGCACATCTTCCATGTATCTTGATTAAAAATAATTGCTATGTCCAGCGGCAAATTTGGGCAGATACTCTGTTCCAGTCCCACCCACTGAGCCTCCCTGTCCTGGGTTATCCATACCACTACTGATATAAGTTGGGCTGCCAAGTAATATTTTTTTAAATTAGGTAAGTCCAGACCCACATTCTCTTTTGGGTTTAACAGTCTTTTCAGTTCAATCCTGGGTCTTTTGTTTTGCCAGGTAAATTTGGATAACCATTTATTGAGCGTTTTGAATGTAGATATAGGGACCCCTATGGGCAGGGACTGGAACATAAAGAGAAGCCTAGGTGGTATGTTCATTCTAATGCTCTCCACTCTCCCCAATAAGGATAGAGGGAGGATTTCCCATCTTTAGAGATAATTCTTTATTTCACATAGTAATTTACTATAATTAGTTTTGTATAAGTATGACATACCAAGGATCCCTAGGTATCTAAAGCCATAACTGTGGAATCGAAATTTAATATTTGCGAGCTTTAATGCAAAAACTTTCTCTGTAGTATACGTGTGAGTAGGTTACTGTAAAATTTGGACGAATCTTAAACTTAAAGCAACAGTAAGGTGTAGCGATCAGGAAGTTCAGTATAGGACTAAACATGCAAGGGAAGAAGTAGATAATTAGTGAAACTTTTGACTGGGCTGGAAATCTGAGGAGTCATACGTAGATATATTACACAGCAGATATTTTTGTCTGCTTTTGAGATGGTTGACGTGACATATTTTCTGACGCGCGCTCTCTGTCCGCTGGTGGGAGTGTGCTCACCTGTCTGCATCGGGGCGGAAGTCCGCCATGCGCAATACAGAGAGCAGAGGAGAATTGTAAAGGCGCGACCATGTAGAGACAAAAATGACAAGCTTTTGTGTAAATAAGATAAATAGCATAAGGCTATTTAGTTTGTTTATTAAAAGGACAATGTATAGACTTGTTATATAGGAAAAGTAACCTTAAGAACATAAGAAATTTACAAACGAGAGGAAGCCATCCGGCCCATCAAGTACTTTAGAAGAAAATTTACCTAACAGCTCAGAGTTGGTAAAATCTTATCTAGCTCTGATTTAAAGGAACCCAGGGTTTTAGCTTGCGCTACACTAGTAGGAAGACTATTCCATACTCTAACTACACACTGTGTAAAGAAGTGCTTCCTCAAATTCATTTTAAAATGTTCTCCCGCTAAATTCCACTTGTGGTCACGAGTTCTAGTATGTCATGTCACCGCCATCCAGACCTGTTAGAATCTTATATACCTGGATCATGCCCCCACTTAGTCTCCTTTGCACGAGGCTGAACAGATTCAGCTCAACTAACCTGTCCTCATAAGACATTCCTCTAAAACCAGGTATCATTCTCGTAGCCCTACGTTGCACCTTTTCCAAGGCAGCAATGTCCATCTTAAGGTATGGTGACCAAACCTACACACAATATTCTAGGTGGGGTCTTACCAAGGAATTATACAATCATAGCATCACTTCCTTTGACTTAAACTCCACACAGCTAGAGATGTAACCCAACATTCTATTTGCCTTTTTTATTGCTTCCCCACACTGGCGAGAGTGGGACATGGAAGCATCAACATACACACTGAGATCTTTCTTATAATCAGCTACCTTTATTTCAGTGGAACCCATAAAATATCTGTACTTTATATTTCTGCTATATTTCTGGATGTGGCAGTGTGTGAGGAGATGGAGACTCTGATAAAGTATCATAAGGCTAATAAGAACACAGAAAGGTGTAACAAGAAAAGGAGTGAGCAACTTGAGGTTCTGAGGTTATGGCAAAGGGAGAGGCCTGAAGAAAAGAGCAGAAAGTGATGAGAGAGTGATGAGTGAGAATCAGGCAGGAGTCAAAGGTGAAACAGAGCAGGAGGAGTTACGACTTCCTCTGTATCAGGGACTGTATCTGTTAGTAGAAGGGCCACCTCTGATATTTAAGGGCCACTTTCCAGTAATAGAGGGCAAGGTAAAGTTCAGAGGGGAAGAAACAGAAGGATGAAGAAAGTTGTTTATATGGGTACAGGGAAGTGAGCGACCTGTGGCGGCAGACCGTGAAGGAAGGACTGCGAGGGAGTGATATAATAATAGAAGGCCAGGCATGTGGGTTTAAGAAAAAAGGGGGTGATATAAAGGTGGGGTGCGGAGCAAGTGGTAGGGCTGCAGAAGGGCTGATGCATCTGATGGACAGCCCTAACCCTCCATGTAGAGGATGGAGTCAGTTCCAGGAGAAGGAGATAGAAACGGATAGTGAGGAAGGAGTAGAGGAGGATAATGCAGATCATAGAACAGTGGGAAGAAGGAGGGCTGTGAGACTCCCGATAGGGACACTCTGATGCTCCCCCTGGTGGTGAAAGGAGCACAGACACAGTATGTGTCATGGGTAGAACAGTCCTGGCAGACGGAGCTGGAAAATGGATGAAAGTATTTGAGGAGGAAACTATGGGACGGCTCTTGGTGATGGGGGACATAAAAGCGGTTCAGGCTTGTGTCCTGGGGGTAGACGGAATGGAGAGAATGCTGGCAGTGGTGACAGGGACTGGGTGTGGCTGAAATGAAGGTGGAGCCCGTAAAGGAGGGGGAGAGCCCAGCTGCCTATCTGCAAGCCCAAGAAAAGCGGTGGAGCACTGAGGCAGAGCAGGACCTGCAGGATTCGGTGTTTAGAGGTCTGTACCAGAGGGCACTGCAGGACACGCTCCCGAAGCCAGTGAGAAGCAGGCTAAGGCAAGTGGTGGGACTTATTACTATTCCTGAGGAGCAGCTGATCCACGCTATTGACTTGTACAGAGAGGAGGAGGACTCTGCTGAAGAGCATGAGAGGGAGCTGACGAAGAAATTGAGTTAGTCACCGCCAAAAAACAAGGCCTAATTGGCCTCTGGTCCCTAATTAGAACAGAGTGAGTATATACAATGGATGGGGGTTTCCTCAGAGGGCACCCATTTACTCACAAATTTGATGATCCTAGACCCCTGGGAGACTGGGGAACAGGCTGATTCAGCTGGTGTGCTGGAGCTGTGATCAGCCTGGACACACCTGTCCAACCTGCATGTTCCAGAATCTTGTTTAGTAGAGGTTCAGATAGGGGCCAAAAATGTAAATATGTCTAAACTAACATCAGAGCATATCCCAGTGAATTTGTTAGGCAGAGATGCTTTGTGTCAGCTGCAGATGACATAAAATGTACGAAGGGGGAGTAGAGGTAGTCAGTGGACAGTTCACCCTTCTGCAACAAAGGTTGTTGTCCAGCAGGGATAGTATAGCTTATATGGATTAGAAGAAGTTATTGGAAAGGTTTGGGAAATCTTAGAACAGTGGAGACCATTTATAAAGGAACAATATAGCAATGTGTTAAATTGGAAATAGGATAAATACAGTTGTTAGTTGCGATGGGAGATTTCAGTGATCCTGGAGTGAGGGATGAGTGGGATCGGCTGATAGATCCGCTGCCTTGCCGAGAGAAAGACGGGATGCGCATGACGGCAGACTGGATAATATTAGGCCCTGAGGGAGTAGCCATTCAGATACGGAGGACGGGAGTAGTGGGAGAATGGTACAACACACCAGAGGAGGACCCCCCCTTAGCAGTGGCTTTTAATCAGCCCACGCTGGATCTGGGAGAAATGATGGGGCGAGCAAAGCAGGTGGTTTGGGTGCCAACAGAACATGAAGGAGTGCAGGCAGCGGCAGGAGAGAAGCTGGTAAGGAGTCAGTCGAGTGCAGAGAGTGTAGGAGATTTCAGAGGTTTGTGGTTGTGGAGCATGATAGGAGTGCAGTGTGAAGGGAAATAAAGGACAGAGGAATGTTGGCAGGAGATGGAAGTGCCTGAGGAGGTGTGGTTCCGCTTTGGAACCCCGCCCCTCCCATCTGTGGTCAACCTTCCCCTTCTCAGTCTCTTATTTCTGGCCAGACGCGAGATCTTCATGGTTTATGCAGCGTGCAAACGTTTTTCCCCTCCTTGTGTTCCTGTCTTCCTGTGTACCGATCTCTGCTTCGCCTCCTTGGCTCCGAGTCATGCCTGGCGCGCTTACTGCCATCTACGATCAGCCGACCTGGATTACCAACAGCGTCTGCCGCTTCAGCCCTCTGACAGCTGACGCCGGACCCCCGGTTACATAGGATGGATGGATGGATTCGAGCTTGTATTTGAAATAAAAATATCGCAGCGGTTCTCAGGCAAGAGCTGGACATATTTATTTTTCAGCTTGTTTTTGGGAAAAGCAAGAAATATAAGCTTTGTGCATCTGTACTCTGGTCTTACTCCCTGCACATATTGATGGCACGGAAGGACAGTCACTGCAGTCACCTATTCTCACAGACTGACTTTCTCATCATTTGCTTGCTTGCTTAATAACCACAAGCACCCATATTGCAGAATGAATGAGACTGAAGTGGATGGAAGGCCACGTCATTCTGTCTGCAGTGAAAGAAATAATAGCAGGAGTTGGAATTGATTATGATTATGGAGAAAATGGCTGGCTGTGGTGAGAAAGCTGTGGAAATTTGTGCCAATTCACATCGGTGAGGGCATAAAGGGTAATTTCTTTCAGTATGGGACGAATTCACATATTTGTGTGAGGAAGGTAACAAAAGTTCACTAAAGTACACTATATTAAATTTGAATATCTTTAATTAAAATGTTATGTACAGTATAACACTGCACCTTTCAACACGTTGCATGTCTGGCAGTGAAGGTCACATTCAGTTTGCTGAATGTATTCTCTGTCTTAAATGGTCGGCCTATTTTTCCTTCTGCTGGATGATGTACCCAGTTATCTTATAAACAAAGAGTATAATGAACAAGTTGATGTTCTGTGTGTCTGATACCTGTACCTGTTTGGCAAAGCAGTGTATAGTTACTGCCTACATTTTTGGCTGTGCATGTGTGATTTTGATGGGAATATTATATTTTTATATCTGTGTATAGATTTTTTCAGCAATAACTGAGTTTATCCTTCTGTACAGTATTTAAGGTTTTGGTAATTCATGATTTATTTGTATTTGTGCAGTGTGCAGTTACCAGGTTATAAATAAATAAATAAATAAATGTGACATCAGAAGAGATGTACAATGACAGTAAAATGTGTGAAAGTAATGGAATGTGAAAAATGTGTGTGAGTCTCCACATGTATAAAGCGACTGTATACCATAAGGAACAGGAGCAATGGATGAAATACATAAAGTGCTTACTGTCCAAAACGACAATGAGTCATGTTCGGCGTAACATAAATATTCAGTGAGTTAACCCTTCGAACTCGACAAACGCAAGATGCGTTTTTCGCACCTATTAATCTGAAGCTCTTAACTTTGGATATGCATAATGCACAGACAAGAATCATATGTCTTTGGAATCAAGAGAACTATCAGCTAACTTCACCAAGTCACCATATCGATGCAAAATCAAAGATTTCTGCCTGGCACTAAGCATGTATTCCTCTGTCACGTCACCGGTGGGAAGTAGGACCCAAATGCAAACTGTAGGGCAGAATCCCCTTCGTGGGGAGTTTTATTGACAGGCAGGTTTGGGCACAGAGACGCAAACAGACAAGGACACAACTGGAGAAGATAGGACTGGGCACTTTACCAGACTAAGGAATGGGAAAACACAAGGAAGCTGATAGTGACTGACAGAAGGGGAGGAACATGGGATGAGACTAATAGACACCAAGCGTGGCTCATCAGGGAGGAGAACTGGAGGGTAAGGTTGATTAAATGGGCAAGATATGACAGTAAACGCCCCCCTCCCAATCCTGTGCCCTCCGGGTACAAGGGCATCATTGAGGGGACACACAGACCAGGGCAAAACCAAGGACAACAGGGGAGACTAACCCCCAGGACACAACTCATGACAGGCCAGGTAATCCAACAGGGATGCTGACTATGGACCAAAAGACAGACAGTGGGTGTCAGTGGGTAAGTGGGAACAAAGGACACAGTAGAAGGAGACAAAAGGGAGGGATTGGGCATCAAAAGGACCAAAGACGGCACAGGGACAGACAAGGCAGGACACAACCAGACAAGACAGGCAAGCAATGGAACCAGTGCAACAATAATATGGCCAGGAGAGGGAGCCAAGGGGAACCTAAAGCGGGAAGCAAGAGTGACTGCAGTGGGGGCTGGAACAGTGAAATCGGGCTAAGAGGTAAAACCAGGGAGAGCTATTCACTCTTACCTCACATCCATTCTCCTCACCTCCATTTACCATATGCATTCCATTCATACCAGCCTCCGCCCCCTCCATCTCACCATTGGAGGCCCCTTTCTGATACCTCCACATTTTCCCAAGTAGCCCTTCCCAATCCCTCCTTATCCCCCCCCAACCTGGACAGTGGGGGTGTCGCTCGTGAGCACTCCTCCACACCGTCTCCCCAGTCGATCACCTCGTCACACAGGTTCCAGGCATCCCAGTACTGGGTGTTGATCCAGGCAACCGCTGTCTGAATTTGCTTTCTGAGGAGTAAATGATAGATAGCTAACCAGATATTTACAGTGATAATTAAATGAATAAAGACCAGACAGATCTTCAACCATACAGAAAATACAGTTGCTATAATTATTATAATCATAGGCGTAAATTTTATTTAACAGTAGGGGGGGGGGCAATAGATATAAAATTTCTCATAAGCAATTTTTGAAGGGGACACAAATAATACAGTCAAATTGTACTTATGAAGATTTGTCCCCACAGTGAAAAACTTTACTTCTGTCATTATTATTGTAGCATGGAGACTGTGTCATTATGCTTATTTTCAAAGTTTTTCTCAGGTTCAATGACAAAGCAGATTTTTCTTCAAAACTATTTATTTTTTGTTATGTTGTTTACGGTCAAGCCATCAACATACAATAAAATTTAAACATGACTATTATTGTGAAAAAGATATCAAATAAGTAATGTTTTGTATCAAAATCAACAATTAAATAACCAATTTACAGTAACTGTTCTATGCAAAAAAAAAAAAAAAATCTGCAATTTAAAGCAAACATACATTAATGAATAGACACTAAACAAAAGTACCAAATGTGTTTTTCCTGGTATCACTGGGCCCCACAAACACTTGGCATATGTTGTTCATGTTAAAGTTGTCCAGCTCGTCTTTCTGCATATTGCAGACTAACAGACTGTTAAGTCCATCTTGGCCCATAGTAGCCCTTAGCCACGTCTTTAGTCTGCGCAATGCACTGAAGCTCCTCTCAGCTTCACATGAGGACACTGGAACCACCAACAAAATTCTGACAAGGACCTCAATCTGGTCAAACAAGCCTGAAGGGCCAGTGCTTTGGACAGGATCTTAGTCCGTATTCAATAAGCCTTTAGGTGAAAGGAGGTGTAAGAATAAGGATCTTTCCCCTTTTTTAGCATGAGAAATATTAGCTTGGGCAAGAGGTTCAGGTTGTTGAACATGTCCAATAGGAGAGAGGACAACTGGGGCCATAACTTTTTATAGAACTCGGAAGGAAAGCCATCGGGTCTGGGACATTAACCACTTTGCGAAGCAGCCGCCATGGTGGTCAGTTCAGTTACAGTGAGAGTGATAGTGACATCTAAATCATTCACAGCCACACATTCCTATGAAGGAATGGCTAAATCCCTAAAGAAATTATTGAACTCTAGACAACAAGTGAGAGGAGAAAAACTTGAATGCATTATTCATTTCTAGAGGATTTGCTCGTAATAATGAGACCTTGTTTGCATCAGTAGTTCAGCAGTATGTTGAGACACTAGAAATTCAAACTGCTTGTATCGTTAGATGCTCCTTATAAACATCATCAGATGGGGAGAAACATATCAATTGTCAAGATCTGCTTCACGCTGTGTTTAATATGCCATCTTCTCCTTCCACAGCTCTCTATCATTGCTTACATATCAGATAATCTGCCCACTGGTATGAGTCTGCAAGGTTTCCAGCGATATGGAAACAAATACATCTGGAGATTTATTTAAAGAAAGAAAATTGGCAATTTGTTGTGAAATAAAATCAACAAGGAAAGCAACTGAGTGTTGAACCGTCAAGGACACCATGTTCTAACAAAATTTTCGAGGAGACTGGAGCATGATCTGAGAAAGCTATTTTATCATAGCTACTCAGATATTGAGCAAGAAGTCTTATCAACTAAGAAATAGTCAATTTGGGTAAACGTGTGATGAATCTCAGAGAAAAAAACTATACTCTTTTCGAGTGGGATTAAAAAATTGTGAAAACACCTGACACATTAAATTTGTTGGTAAAAGAATTGATCGTTTCGACAGATTTTGAAGGCAGAGCTATCTTGGGGGATGGATGATCCAATTTCGGATTAAAGCGACAATTTAAATCACTCCCCAAGATAAGGTGATATTTAGAGGTATCAGGTACCAGTGAGAACAGTCGCTTAAAGAAAATATCATCACAATTAGGAGCACATGCGTTAACCAATAGTACAGGCGTAATGAACAATAAACTAGTAATTATGACAGATCTCCCATTTGGATCGGGAATCCACATCAGATATGCAAAGAACAAAGGGAATAGATGTATGCAACAATATTGCTACATCCCTTGCTCTACAGCAGAAAGATTGTAGAATGATAGATGTGATCTGTCCATCCACAACTGTCGTCTGATGGTTTAAAATGAGTTTCTTGAAAGAGCATCATACGAGCCCTTCAGTGATAAAGGTATTGCAGTATTTCACTGTGTTTGATAGGATTATTAAGGCTGTTATAGTTAAAACTAAGCAATTTACAATAGTATCCCCCCACATCTCCCTGGTGAGTCCCAGGTTAATCATTACTAAGGCGTACTCCTAACTGAAGTCTGCTATGAAAATTCGGGTTGAAGGCTGTGGCGCAATATGTTAGACTGACTGAAATAAAGCAGAGAAAACGTAATATAAAGAAGTAAGGAAAATAGAGGTTAAAATGCACGGTAATTTCTTGTCATATCGCCGCAAATGCACATAAAGTACGTATGAATTCACACTGTTACAACAACCGATTGCTGCACATATCGCTTTTGAAGGTGAATGCGTACTTACCAGTTGCTGAATGCTGAATGCTTACCAGTTATATCCATCCCTGCGTATATAGCTAACAGAATGTCCAACACCATTGCTGTGCTCTAGAAGTTGCAAAGTAACTTGCTTGCCTGCTAGTGGCACTCCAGTACATTTCTAAAAGCATGCTCAGGCAGTGCCATCTTGTGGTTTGTCATATGTGGAAGCCTCAACAAGCCAAAAATCAGCTACTTTTTTTTCCAAAGGACAAAATTAATTTGTATCAGCTAAATGTATGAGTGTTTATAGCCACCGAGCTTACCTTATTGGAAGACAAAGCAGGACATTCACGTATCATGTAATTAATTTAAGAAAGCGGTATTTTGCCTCTACGCGTGTATTTAAGCTGCAGTGTGGTGGAAGCTTATTACCTTTGAATAACATTCCTTTAAATGTTATGCCTCGGCTCCATTTGCTTGAACAAAATAACGCTTCCTATTGTACTGAACATTCGCTATACAATTTGTTTTTATGAAACTTTCTTTAACATTTAAAAGAAAAGTAGAACTTTCTACATCTGAACTACATAGCACGTCTTCGACATTCCCCGGAAAAATGGACTCTACGCACGAGTTATGACGTAATACGCACGTAGCGTAACACAGCTCATTAGCCAGTTTCAACGTACGTACTATTACACTAATGTTAAGCGGGAGTAGTTTCCATAGAAACAACGTAAATATTCTTTACCGTTTGCAGCACAGCAAACTCTACGAATGAAAATGGCACTGAGGTGAGCAGTTTGTTAGCTCTCCAAAATTTCGTTTTATTCTTCAAATTATATTATGCAACTTTGATTATTTTCTCTTTTATACTATACTAATGTAGTACATGTCGATAAAATTATTGCATGTTTTTAATGTCATTAAAACTTGTGGTCTTTATTTTTATTGGAGGTGTTCTTATATCGAGGTGATGATGATAGACAGCTATTTGGTTAGTAAAATCTTCCCAAACTTCAAAAAATGTCACTGATCCCTAAAACGGCGGTGTAATTTGCCGGGGTGTCCACGATAAAATATGCGGAATGGTGGGAGATTGGCTATGCGAACGGAAATCCGGCACTAAACAATACAGACAGTTTTCTTTTTAATACGGCGCGAACCCGTAATAAACGGGACGGTAGGCACCGCCCGCCCCCCCTGAGCACTGAGCGCGGACGGTACCGGTACACTGACCGGGGGCTGGGAACCCTTACGGTAATGGATGGTAAAATGTTTACTTAAAATGTTTAAGTAATTTGGGGCATTGCTTTCGTAATAAGGTAAATGCTTCAAGCTGACTATTACATTTAAAAAAAACAATGTTGCACAGAACTAAAAAAATACTCTTAGTTTCATCAGTGTTAACACAGTTCTCAGTAGCATTCATCTGGGTTTTCACTTGTGGAGGGCTGTTGTTTCCTATTCCATGTTAGTTATAATCGCTAGCACAGTTTTTTTTCTATAAACCCCACAATTTCCATTTCCATTTTCCAAACCGCTTATCTTACTGGGTCTCGGGGTGTCCGGAGCCTATCCCGAAAGCAATAAACCCCACAATTATTCATTATAATCCATCCGTCCACCCATCCATCCATCCATTTTCCAAACCGCTTATCCTACGGAAGCAATAAACCCCACAATTATTCATTTTAATCATGGGCGTAAATCGCGGGGGGGGGGGGACGGAGGGAACATGCCCCCCCCCCAATAAATTATTTAAAAAAAACGCACTCTCTATTGTGAAAAATATATGTATGTATACCTAAAATAATTGTGTAGGTAGAAAATAAAACAAACGCAAACAATGCCTTTAGAAACAGTTGCGTCCCCCCCCCCTTCCTCACAGTGGTTTGGCCCGCTGCCTGATTTCCCAGTTCATCTCACCTACTCTACACACACGAGTCAGGTGTGTGGCTGCGGCTCTATTAATGTTGAACTCCAATAAGTAGAGTATTTTATTTAATTTAAATAAAGCGATTATCTTTAATGTAGTTAATGCAGACTCATTCATAAATTAGTTTCGGCAAAAATGCTGATTACCGATGTAATTTTCCATGAATCAGATATATTAGCGATTAAAATATTACTTATTTAGTTAACGTTCGCTTGTTTACAATAACTTGTTCCATAGTGCACTGCAACTAACGCGCCAGAGCCGTTTCCAATGCAGTTTTATTTGTGACGACTTGGCATAATATTAACTTAACATTAACGGCCACAGTTAGCATATTGTTTAGCTGTGCATTTACTAAATGAGCACTGTGCTACGTCCGAACTGACCCCACTGTATTTTTTTGTATAATCAGTTTCTATTCTGTTCTTAAGTGTCTTAATTAATTTTAAATACAAATTTAAACCTTTTTTAATTCCTTGTTTTTATTGTTGTGATTATTTTATGATAGTTTTACTTTCACTTTTAATTACCATTGTGTATAAAATGGCTACAGCATAAATAAACTCGCCTTGCCTTACAGTGTCATAAACTAGATAAAATGACAGAGAAAAGGAAAATGGACATAGGAACATTTTTCAGTGCACCTAAACGCCAAGTAACTACGAAAAGTTCACATATTATGGCAATTTGGCTTTAAGAATGGGTGCTTATCATACCTGTCAAGTTTTGGATTTGAAAATAAGGGAAATTTTCCGGCGCCCGCCGCGAGCAGTCCCACCACCCCAACCAAGCTGCAGTATCCCTTACATTTTAAGACAGGCGACAAGAAAGCTAATCACCACTTGTCAACCACTTATAAACTACAACTGGCTTTATGCACAGCTGCACTACTTCCTGAACTTCAAAGGCAGCTCCTTTGTTTCCTGTCTGCCATTATTGGACAAACTAATTAATCCAGGTGATCACTTTGTCCAATAATGGCAGACAGGAAACAAAGGAGCCTTCGTTTTTCCCGTTGAGTATTTTCGTGCAATAGCAGAGTCCGGGAACATGTCAGCTACACACTTGTTGAAGTCATCATGGAAGGAGAAAGGAATGTTGTTTTTGGCACACAGTATTGCCATTTTTACCTCTGCACTTGTGACCTGGTCTGCCTCAGTGGCATTTCTCGTCACGAATGCTGACATCGCCTGGGCATGTTTTTGTGCCTTTAGCCCGCGCTTGTGCTTGGCGGATTTGTCATGCTGGCAACATCATTCCTTCCCCCGTGTGCGATGCTAAAGTCGCAGTTACAAATTTTACAAAACGCGTGACTGCCCCCCACCCTGCTCTTCTTCAGAAAAATTAATTCGTTGTCCCATTGATCACGGTATTTACACGAGGGTTTTGGTTTTTTGGCAGGAGTGCCTTCCTTCTCTGTCCTGGCGTCCATCATCTGTCTGTTTTCTTCTTTTTTTCCCGTGTTTTTTTCCCGCGTAGTAGGCTACTGCAGGTGGTAGTTATCGCGAGGCTAGTGACAGAGCTCAGATTTTGGGGGGGGGTAACGTTTTTTTTTTTTTAATAACGCAGGTTAAAATACGGGACATTTACGGGAAAATACTAATACGGGAGGACGGCGGGAAAGAAGGGTAAATTACGGGACTTTCCCGGCCAAAACGGGATACTTGACAGGTATGATTCTATGGCAAATGCCAATCGAGCTCCATGGTGCTGGGCAGTGAGCACAGGGCCCATTAGAGGATGTTGGACCCTCAAGCCAACCTCATGAAGTCCAAACAATCAGAAACATTCACACCAGTGGCTTGATGAAGGTCATTTTGTAGGGCTCCAGCAGTGTTCATCCTGTTCCTCCTTGCACAAAGGAGCAGATCCCGGTCCTGCTGATGGGTTAAGGACCTTCTATGATCCTGTCCACCTCTCCTAGAGTAACTGCCTGTCTCCTGGGATCTCCTCCATACCCTTGAGACTGTGCTGGGAGACACAGCAAACTTTCTGGCAATGGCACGTATTGATGTGCCATCCTGGAGGAGTTGGACTACCTGTGCAACCTCTGTAGGGTCCAGGTATTGCCTCATGCTACCAGTAGTGACACTGACCGTCGCCAAATGCAAAACTAGTGAAAAAACCGTCAGAAAAGATGAGGAGAAAAAAATGCCAGTGGCCTCCACCTGTTAAACCATTCCTGTTTTGGGGGTCATCTCATTGTTACCCCTCTAGTTCACCTGTTCATAATTTCATTAACACCAAAGCAGCTGAAACTGATTAATCACCCCCTCCGCTACTTAACTGACCAGATCAATATCCCAGAAGTTTAACAGACTTGATGCTATACTCTAATTAAAAAGTGTTCCTTAAATTTTTTTGAGCAGTGTATAATCGTAGCATCACTTCCCTTGTTTTAAACTCCACACACCTAGACTTGTAACCCAACATCCTATTGGCCTTTTTTATTGCTTCCCCACACTGGCGAAAGTGGGACATAGAAGCATCAAGATACACATCGAGATCTTTCTCATAATCAGCTACCTTTATTTCAGTGGAACCCATAAAATACAAGTACTTTATATTTCTGCTCTCTGCATGATTATCTTACATGTATCTACTGTATGTTAAATTTCATCTGACAGGTATCAGCGCAGTCGCTAATTAAATCCAGATCCCGTTGTAGCCTCTCCGCTGCTAGATCAATATCTGCTACGCCACCCACCCTGGTGTCGTCTGCAAATGTAGCCAGTTTACTGTATGTATTGCTGTCAATATCATTAATGTAAATTAGGAACAGTACTGGTCCTAAAATTGAACCCTACAGTACCCCACTATGAACACAGACCCACTGTCATGCCCGGCTCATACGATCGTTGTGTGCCACGCCCCCTGATTATCCACGTGTTCTTCCCCTATCATGCCTAGCTGTACCTTGTCGTTTTGCCATGTCTTTTGTCTATTTCAGTCCACATCTTGCCCTGTCCGATGTCCGTCATTGATGTTAGTGCTGTTGTCATGTCCCGTTCTGCCCATAGCCGTCTTCCCCCTAATAAAACCCCAGTTTTCCCCGTATTCTACCTCCCTGCTTCGTCCTTCCCTGCCTCCTTCCTGCCAGCCTGCCCGTCCGCACCCGCAAACTCTGATACCCACAATATAATAATATTGTGTACAGTACATACTGTAATCAGCATGAGGTACAGCAGAGGTAACATCCCTTCTCCAAATTCAAGTTGCTGGCTATGTTTACTGTAGGTCCCAGGGGAAGGGGTTGCACTAAACCAGTATTTCAATTGATTACGAAAAACCTTAGTGCTTAATTAGCAATCACCGATGGTTGCAGCGGAATTTCTGAAGAGAACCGTCAAACGAGAACAACGTTTATCCAAAATGGGAAATTTATGACGCTTTCACAAACTAGATAATATAAAAAAGAGAACTTTATTTTAAGTATGCAATGTCAGGAGAAGATTCAACTCCGACCTCCAGCAGAGCTTCTCCCATGTCCTGGAGGACGCAGGGGACATTGAGTCCGAATGGGCCTTGTTCCATGCCTCCGTTGTGGAGGCGGCTGACTGGAGCTGTGGCCGTAAGGTGGTCGGTGCCTGTTGTGGCGGCATTCCCCGAACCCGCTGGTGGACAGCGGTGATGAAATGATGGAATGCGGCTTCGGCGGTCGTCGAGGCAAAAACTCAGGTGTGGGAGGAGTTTAGCGAGGCCATGGAAAATGACTTCGGGGTGGGGGGTGTAAATGAGGTTACGTACTGGGCATGCTGTTGTGGGCAGATGGGTTTCCTCCTTGGTGGCCATCAGGGACTAACGAGGTGAAGCGTATTGTATGATGCGGGGGTGCGCAGGCACTACGCAGCAGCTGAAGTGTTTTCTGGGTCTGGTCATGTCCTGCGCACGATACCAGCTGCCTGTCCCCGCATCATAACACTCCACCTTGTTTGTTACCCTAAACCCATCGTGGCCGCCCATCACAAACAGGAGGTCGTCCACCACTGCGATGCCAAATTCACTGCGTGGTGTAGACATGGGGGCCACAGCATGCCAGCGGTTTGTGGTATGGTCATAGACCTCCATGGTCTGCAGGTGATCAGACCTGTTGATACCGCCCACCTGAGAGATGCCAAAGATTCATTATCACTTGGTTGCCAAAAGGATGGGCAAACATCAACTTTGTCATGAACTCTTAAGCAATTTTCACCCTATGAAAGCAGGCTCCTTAGAACCTCCCATTGTCTATAAATGACACAAGCTTATATACACATGTCAACCTATATGCAATGAAAACATGGATTTGGGCAACAGAAAACTTGTATGATTCGGTGAAAACTGTGAGCCATCAAAAATGACTCCTTATGCTAATATATTTTGCTTTTTTATTGTTATTACTTAAAACGAACACTTGAAGCTAATCAGACACTGAAAAAAACAACAATCTGACCAATTATATCTAGAACTAGAGAAAATAATTAATAAAAAATCTAAACTTTACAGCCCGAGCTAGTAGCAGAGACCCCCAGCAGATCCATTTATAACCCAGAAATGAATGCAGGGAGGCTAAAGAGGGTAGCATATATGTTTTTATGTGTATTAAGATAAGCCTTTGCAGCAGGTATTTCTGGCATTTAACTGTTATGTTTGGTTTAAATGCATCACAATGAAAGACACAGCAGCAAAGACAAAAAAACCATGAGTCTTACAGGTAAAATGTGAGATTTGACACAGAAAGGAATCACTCACCGCATAGATCTTCCCTTTATACACCGTGACTCCAAGGCTGTGACGGGGAGTGCTCATTGGAGTGATCAAGCTCCATTCGTTAGTGAGTGGGTCAAAGCACTCCACTGTAGAAAGGCTCTCTGTTCCACTGTGGCCCCCACAGATGTATATCTATGAAAAACAATTTAACTGTGAACACCGTTATACTGTATATGACTGGGGTTTGGAGGTTACAGATGAAGTTCATTGTGACTCAAAAATAAAAGTATGTGCTATGCATAGTGTATGACAGGGTTCCCCAGTTCCGGTCCTGGCGGAACACAGTTTGCAGATTTCCCTTCTCAAACACACCATAATCAGCTAATTTTCAGGTTTAGTATGGCTGTTTGAAAAGGGAAATCTGCAAAGAGTTTTCAATTCTGCTCCCCCAGGAACAGAATAAAGGAAACCTGACATGGGAACACCATTTCATCTATCTCACAAGTCTTGGATATGACACCACAGCACTACCCAATGTGCCCCTAATGGAGACCAATAATGCATTTATCCAAATGAACTAAATGAATTATCTAAAAAAACTCAGTAATCTGAAGAGAAAGAGAACTCATGACTGTGTAAAATACTCAATTTCAAGGGGAAGATGAGGGTAAACACAGTCAGACGCCCTCCCATTACCCTACCTTGCCATTCAGGGTGGTGGCACTGGCATCGCTTCTCCTCTCATTCATGGGCTCGATCTGGGTCCATTCGTTGGTTACTGGGTTGTACCGCTCTACTTTATTGAGGGGCCTGAAAACAATATGGCCACCCATGGCGTAGATGAACCCATCGAGCACAACCACACTAACATTACAGCGATGCCAGTGCATGGGGGCCATCTGCTGCCATTCTCGTGTTATCGGGTCATATCTGCGCACGGAATTAATGAAGTGTTGGCCATCAAACCCCCCAATGCAGTACACAAATCCATTATGGTACACCATGCCATGACCAGCTAAGTTGCTCTGCTCCTCCTGCGTGATATCCACCCAGCGGTCGGCCCGTGTGTCATACGCATCAATGCAGTTAGTAGTGCCCATGTTCCATCCACCGACAGCCAGCAAAACGTCAGAGGGCAAGCGTGGGCGGATCAGCGGGTTCTCAAAGTCAGAGAGTGGACTTTCATCATCAAGATCATAGATGACCTTCATGACATCACTGATAATTCGCCTGCACGCCGCATTGGCCTTCACTAGATCGTTTTTTTTGACGATCTTCATGAAATATTCTGGATCCATACGAGCCATGCGAACCTACACAGGAAACAAGAATGAGAGAATTCCCATGAGTTCCTTAGTGCTTTCTGTGAATCTCTGGAGATGAGCAATTCCTAACATTAAGGATACAGCAGTAAGTGCAAATTTTAATTTCTTTAGCTGAAGCCATTTACATAGAAAGTCTCAGATGTGTCAGCTAACACTTATTTCATGTAAGACATTTGAGTGTGTTGTTTTCCATTATTTGTTACACTCTCCTCCCAGGTGTAATACCTGGAAGCCTTGGTTGTAGACTCATGGGACATGAAAATGGAGGTTCAGTCTCTAGCTACAGTAATAAGGACTTCACTCAATGAGCATTCTATTGTTATATACACAAGTCAATGAGAACATAGTATAACTATACTCACCTTGGGCAACAGAACTGAAATGTGGGCCTCTCGGGTGGCAGGATCGTGCTCGATCCACCGGAGGATGGCGTGAAACACCACATCCTCTTCTCTGACATTCAGTTCATCCCGCTCCATGATGTCACAAAGTTCTTCGAGCGTGAGTTCTAGGAACTCGTTTGAGTTGATGGCAACCTCCTTGAAGTTCTTCAGGAGGAATTTGAATGCAGACTGGTGCAGCTCCTTGAGGCAGTAGACATCTCCGATTTTGACAAGCCCAACACAGTTGTCAAGGCAGAGATGCTCATGCAGGAAGTCACAGCAGCGCTGTACGATGCCCAGGACACTGAGATAATCAGCAGCTGCCAGGAGGTTCTCCACATTGTGAGCTGTGATGACCACAGAGTACGTGTAGGCGTACTCGATGACCTGCCTCAATGTTTCTGGGGAAATGCCTGGGAGTTGGTACTCCCGCTTTCCTGAATCACTCCAGCCGGTGGTGAACAGAGCCCTGAAAACAATCCAGAAGTGACTCATCTAATAAATATGGGTTTTGCAGGCAAAGTTAAATAAGGGGTTTTCTAAATCTTCTGAACCAGGGACCCCCAAATGGAAATAAACCAGAGATAAGGACGCCCCGCTACAGATGATCACATAGGCATCTAAGAACTAGGGACCAGGGGCTTTAACTCTTATTTTTTCAACATTAGCTCCCCCTATAATATTTTTCACTTGGGCTGGTGGGCAAGTGCCCCGGAATACTTTGTTTTTGCCTGATGGACATGGTCCCCTTTTTATATATTTATACCATTATTATTATTATTATTATATGTTAAACGTTAAGGTGGTACTGTATACTTAAAAATATTTCTGATCAGCACTGACCTACATTAACATAATTTAATATAATATATATTAATATAAACTTTCTGTCATCCTAGAGCCTTATTGCCAAGGAGAAGTCATTGCTAACAAGAGAAAAAAACGGACTCCTTGCTGTTTTGGCATCGTCATATATGAGCCACAGGAACTTACTGGAAGTAGGAGCTACAGCCACACAGAATCACTCTATGGGCGTTGAACTGAACACCGTCTGCGATGAGGACCACGTCACAAAGCTGTCCTGCGAGCCGAAGCTTGTTGAACACTTCGAAAGCCGGGGACATCAGTACTCGCTCCATGTCGTGTGCCATCATTATTCAAAAATGTGGATGTCTCGTCTCTTTCTCCTTTTTATACCACTCGAAATGACGTGTACATACGTTCTAATACGCAAAAACCGCACTTTTGCGTCACAGTGTTCTAAGATACCGTAACGTTTATTTTTAAATCTATATTTGAGATTCGAAATTGATTGGGGGGAAAATATTTTCTATGCGCAATCAGCTGTACAAGAAGAACAAGTTAAATGTTTTTAACATCACTTTTGGAAAATGTATACCGTGCTTATCTTAGCATTTACGTTTTGTATTATGTGTGAATTGTCAAATCACGAATTCCCGAAATAAATAAAATAGTTCCTTAATTAATAAAAAAATGTTTTCATATTTTTTCTCCTCGGCTACGTTTCTAAAAATGAAAAACAAAAAAGGTCATTTACATGACTGTCAGGAACGAGGCTAAAGTTCGTATCTTATTCCCTAGTTTCCACCTTAAACATAAGCCACTGAGCAACAAATGGACGTCCACAGGACATTATTTTATGGGCTAAATCTGGTCGGCCCGTTGTGGCCTTTATTTAGAACAAAAATGGTCCTTGAAAATTGGGCTGCGTAGTCAGTCTGTTTTGGTCCACATTTAGCACAAGGCGGACGTATTTTTCGGACCGCAAATATCCCCAATACAGTCATGAAAACATATTGCAGCAAGTGTGGAATTATCACAATGATTATTGTGCTGTGTACAGTACACTTCACCCAAATCCTGAACACTATTGCATATAATCGATTATATATTATAGAGCAGTTATGTTACAATCAAGGTACAGTGTGCAATATCACTCCATGAGCTATTGACCATTTTCCTGTTTTATGATCTTTTCTTGAGAAATCGTTTTTTTTTTTTTTTTTTTTGTAATTCCTCACTTCTGCCGACTAACTTTAGTTTAATATATTTCCGTGCAGGTTTTTAAGTTTGTTTTCCTGCAGCTTCGCGGCACCCATCGTTCTTGCGCACCCCCACACAGATGGACGAGTTAAGTTAGAAGTGGATGGGAGTAGCGGCAGGACAGATATTCCGAGGGCACCCATTGAACGATGTAAGTAATTATTATTTCTCGTTAGAATTCTCACTTAACACAGAATGTTGTGTTTGGCTGAAGTTTAAACAGTCGAGCTGAATTGTGGCGAGATAAGCTGAAGCTGTTCGCGTCCGTCGCTAATGCTCGCGCCATGACTAGCCAGCACATAGTGAAATGGCGAATGGATTTGGCGACATTTTCCGTTTGAATTGAGCACAGAGACGTAGGTGGTGTTTTATTTGTGGCCCTGCTTTTACAATGGACGTGTAGCAAAGTGAAGTTGGGATCAGCTTGCGTCTTTTGCAGCTAACATCACACTCGATATAGCCTAGCGCAGTGTATGGTGGAATCGTCATTTTGGGTGTACACAACGCAAGAGCGCACGAGTGTTTTATATATTTATATATATATAAACAATTCTACTCTGGCTGAGTTTTTTTATTATTATTTTTTTTCATGCTATACTATATACAAACGTTGTACAAGTACATCTTAGGATATAGTTCACTGTGACAATATAAATGGTAGGAGAGAACTGAAACAGCAACGACTGTGTTTATGTAATTATTTAGGTCTGTGTATAATATCTTACTGTATCTAAAATCCCAAAGTAAATTAATTATTTTTACCCACCCACACACACACACAAGACATATTAAGGATTGTACATTAACATATTTTATCGTAAAAAAACTGTTGTCCGAACCATACTGAATTTAACTGGATATAGATATATACACACACAAACAAACATAATAACTAACATATAAATTGGAAGAAATATAACTTTACATATAAAACAAGCACACACAGAAGTCAAAATATGACATACATATAAAATGTATGGTCGGTTGATTGCCAGTTTCTCACCGGTACTTGTGACTAGTGACATGGTGTATTGCAACAGCAATAAAGGGTTCTCATCATCATCTCATCATCAAATAGAACTTTAAATATAAAACAAGCACGCACAGAAGTCAAAATAAGACATACATATAAAATTATTATATTAAATAAGTATAAAAGGCAGATACAATTAAAATGAGGCATTCCTAAATGACACAATTAACATGATTGCACTTCGCACAACACACAGTGATATGAAATAATTGTCATCTAAATCAGGACCTTCCTTGCCTTCCTTGATGCAAAGTCATCAATAATGTCATATGAAATCTGGCCAGCAATTGCATGATTAATGCTGATGATGGCAAGGCCAGTGAGGCGTTCCTGAGACATAGTGGACCTCAGATATGTCTTCACAAGTTTCAGCTTTGAAAAGCTCCTCTCTGCTGAAGCCACAGTTACAGGTAGAGTAACTGCAATTCTCAGAGCAATGCACAAATTTGGGTATATTTCTGAGTTCACTGTCATGCACAAAGTTCAGCAGCTCAAGACAGGTCATAGATTTTGATGGTAAGTCAGACGAATTCTTAATCTCCTGTGCAAGCTCTCCGGCATCCAAGTCTGATTGGTCCTGAAAAAGCTAAGTAGCACCGAGGGTCTTACACTGTTCAGTGAGGTCATCATTTGAGAGATTTGGAAAATGTGTCAGTCCTCCAGATTTCTCTCCCACATTTTCCAATGTGGTGAATCTCTCTTGGATGGAAGACACTGCAGCATCAACAACAACATTAAAAAAGGTCACCTCCAGCTTCTTTAAGTCATCACTCAATGGCTCATCAAATGATTTGTGAGAGAAGTGCCGCTTTGTAGATCTCTGTCTTTTCTGCTGTAGAACAGCCTCTACGTTCATGTCCTCACACATATCCTTGGGTGACATTTGTGCAGATGCAAAGCCTGTTGCCCTGTAGTTGCGCGAGAATTGAATGATAGCAGTGAGACGAGTCAGCGCCGCTTTCCATCTTATTTTCTCAGCCTGCAGAAGTGCCATCTCTTGTTTGTTAATTGTTTCACCATTTTTAATCCTCACTACCAGCTCTTTCCATGCTTTCATGGAGTTATGGTGTTCAGGACTATTGTCACGTGAGGTGAGAAGAGAACTGGCATGCTTCCAATCTATCAGCCCAGAACTTGTTAAACTGATGTGTCTTTTAGAAAACAAAAAAAAGCAAAAAAGGCTGTTGTTTTTCTCAGAATATACTAGCCAGCTTTTAGGCATCTTTTCACCGCTAACTAGTGTTTTCTTAAAATACTGCTGGTGGCAACTTCTTCCATCACCCTCATTTCTAGGAAAAACAAAGTCAGGTGCTACCTTACTTGGTCCTTTGCAAACCAGCTGTATTCGAATGCTGTCAGTGATATCTGAAGGCCAGTTTGCAGGTTTTGTAGGCAGGAGCTCATCCTCAGGGGGTTGAGCTCCAGGCATTTCTATGAGCATACATTTGCATTAGTATACACAAGTTATTTTGAATACACAGCATTCATCGTGCCGGAACAGTCGTTGCAAAATATTTTGCGACACACCCACACACTCAGGCTACGCACAATCACACCTGAAGTGGCTGCTATTGGCTCTTCATCCTCGGGATCAGACATTTGTGGAGACACATATGTGGCTGAGGAGGTGGACGGCTCCTCATCTTGGGAGGTGGCAGTGGCAGAGGGTGCTCCAAAATGTTTCAGAAGTGCCCCTGAATAGAAACCCACTATAAAACTCTGATACATGCATGCATCATTTTCATGTTTAAAACAAACATATGATTTTGCCCAATTTATCAAATATTCAGAATTATATGTATAACAAGCATTTAATTGAATAGTCTATCACAACATCGCTGTTTGGAAGCAATGCATTACTCTGTAATTGCACTAAGGTGACTTTCCTAAATAATGATAAAAAAAAAAAAAATCCTTATAGTGTAAGGGATTTTTTTTGCTAAGTCAGCTAGACTACAACAGAATTCTGTCGTCCGGTTTTCGCACAAGATAGTATGCAAACGGCTAACAAACAGCCATTATAATTCGTCATACACTGAGAATAGGACACAAATCAAAAGTACTTGTCCATCTTCCATCTGTGTTAATTTTGTACTCCAATATCAACACCCATCCCCCAACCTGAGAGTCTGGTGCTTTTGTGTTTGTTTCTTCCGTGTTTTTGGGTTACACGATCAATCTCGTCCCCCACCTGCAAATTTTTTTTGTTCAGACCAAATGTGCCAACTTGAGTGAGGATTGATAGTTTGATCAATGAAGCCATGCATCTCCAGGTAATGGGGGCACATTACCTGCATTGTGAGGGATTGTCAGTTAGGGCACTACGGCCATGTGGCACGTTTCCCTGAGGGTGATCCGGGTCGCAGGATCCTCATTGCTGAGGACCCAAGCGGCTGGACCAGGCCAAGGGGACGCCCACGTACATGTAACACCTACTGTAGCTGTGGCAGATGGATTGCCGATGGATTGGTAGAACTGGACCGTGTATTTACCTAGGGGGTCGCCGGCCAGGATCCCGAGGAGATTCGCTGTGTGGTGGTTGACTTCATACATACAGATTCGATTTTATATCTTACATGAAATGCAAAACACAACAATAATCCTGATGTACTTTTCTGAAAATCTGTAACAATAGAGTGAAGGAACTGATCAAAGGCTGGGTTACTCATATATGGTATGATGAATACAATTAAGTGTTTGTTTAACCCTTTAGCTAAAAAACACACACACAAATTCCATAGCACAGCTGATTATATATATTTTATATATTTTAATCATCCAGCGATATTGTTTAACGTTGTTTCGTTGTTCACATTTCGTGGTGTGTCAACAATGATCAATGAAAAACAAATTAAATTGTTGTTATTCCAGTCCTCCTGCCTGTCGTCTGCCTCAGTCTGTCTGTGGCTGAAGGAGCACAGATGCCCTCCCCAGCTTCCAGATGTCTCTGTATGGTAAAGTGCAGCAGTGTCTATTGGTATCATGGTCTCAGAAAAGAACAGCAGAAAATGACAGGAACAAATGTCCATCATCTGATACTCGGACTCCTGGTGACAGACAAGTAGTCTCTTCCCGCCTCCCAGCCCAGCATTCACCAAATAGCTATAGAGACACTGTTGCATATGCATGAGCTCCTACATAATTGTTAGACTGAACATGTTTCCTTTGTGTGGTTACATTGCAGCATTCTTAGAAAACTAAGAAAGTATCCCAGTGTTCTGTAAGCACTGTACATTTTAGGGAAAGAATTTGAGGGGGGGTGTACTTGAGGTTACCCACCAGGCAGGTGGGTTTATCTCCTCCTGGGTGGCCATGGGGCTACCGAGGTGCAGCGTGCTGTACGATGCAGGGGTGCGCAGGCACTACGCAGCAGCTGAAGTCTCTGTTGGCTCTGCTCATGTCCTGGGCGCTAAACCAGCTGCCTGTCCCCGCATCGTAACACTCCACCTTGGTTGTAACCCAGACGTCATCAGAGCTGCCCATCACAAACAGGAGGTCATCCACCACTGCGATGCCAAAACGGCCTCGTGCCGTGAACATGGGGGCCACAGCACGCCAGTGGTTCATCGCAGGGTCATAGGCCTCGACGCTCCGCAGGTAATGTGACCCGTTGGAACCGCCCATTGGGGAGACACCAAAAGCAAGTGATCACTCAGGTACCAAAAGGATAAGCAAATATCAGCTTTACCAAAGTCTCAAACTTTTCAGGAATTTTAGTCCTATGAAAGCAGGCTTCCATTGTCTCACAAGCTTATAACTCATTTGTGTTAAAGACACGTGAACCTAACTGTACCAAAGACAGGGATTAGGGTGGAGGGAAAACCAGCAGAATTAGGGGAAAATCTTGAGCCTTCAAAAAAGACTCCTTATGCTCATATATTTTGCTTTTATTATTATTATTACTAAAAATGGCATTTGTAGTTAAACAGACACTGACAAAAACAACAATTATGTCTGGAACTAGAGAATATAAAACTGTGATCAGAAATCGAAACTTTACTACCCGAGCTTGTAGCAGAGTCCCCCAACATATTCGTTTATAACCCAGAAATGAATGCAGGGAGGCTAAAGAGGGTGGTATATATTTTGTACATGCATTCAGATAAGCCTTCACAGTGAGTTATTCTGACACTGAACATTTTGTTTGGTTTAAGGGAATCACAATCCATGACAGTAGCAAAGACAGATAGGTAAAACTTGAAACTTGTCACCTATGGTTCAAGGTGCAAGAAAGGAGTCACTCACCACATAAATTTTCCCGTGATAAGCAGCGACCCTAAGGCCACGTGGGCGAGTGCTCATGAGAGCGATTATGGTCCATTCGCCAGTGAGTGGGTCATAGCACTCCACAGTAGCATGTGTATCAGCTCCATTGTAGCCGCCACAGATATATATCTAAGAAAACCAATTCAAAAGTGATGAGTGTCATGATGTACATGATTGAGATGGAGATCCAGAAAGTACAGGGTCGTAGTGAACCTGGAGCCGACCACAGGAAGCACATGGCACAAGGTAGGAGATTTACAGATAAAGTTCACCGTGACACAAACATAGAAGTATGTGCAATGGATAGTGTAGGACAGGGTTCCCCAATTTCCGTACTAGCGGGCCAGAATCCAATGCAGCTTGCAGATTTCCCATCTCGAGCAAACTATAATCAGCTAATTACTAAGTTTACTAGGTGTGTTTGAATAGGGAAATTTATCTGCAAACTGTTTGGAATCTGGCCCCCAGGGCCGGTATTGGGGAACACCATTTCATCTATCTCACAAGTCTTGGACTTGAGAATGAGGGTAAACACAGTCAGACGCCCTCCCATTAACCTACCTTGCCATTTAAGGTGGTGGCACTGGCATCGTGTCGCCGCTCATGCATGGGCTGGATAATGGTCCGTTCATTAGTTTCCGGGTCGTAGCGCTCGGCTGTGTTGAAGCGCATGAGGCCGTCAAACCCCCCAATGCAGTACACGTATCCATGTAAGTATACTGTGCCATGGCCGGACTGGCGCCTCTCCACCTGCGTAACATCCACCCAGCGGTCGGCCCGGGAGTCGTACGCATCAATCCAGGTGGTTGGGTGGTCAACCCAGCCACCAATAGCCAACAGGATGTCAGAGGGCTGGCGTGGGCGGGTCAACGGGTTTTCAGAATTTGGGCTTTTAAATTCAAGTTCATACATGGCCCTTAAGACGTCGTTGACAATGGGCTTGCACGCCGCATTGGCCTTCACTAGATCGTTCATTTTAATGTTCTTCATAAAATATTCCAGATCCATGCGAGCCATCTGAACCTACACAGGAAACAAGAACGAGAGAATGTCCATGAGTTCTTTGATGTTTTTTTTATATATCACTGGAAAAGAGGAACTCTTGAGATAAAAGATCGAACAGCATGTCCAAATTGTAATTTCTCATTTTCATAAGGCTTTAGCTGAAGCCATTTACTTTGAAAGTCTCACTTGTGTCAGCTACAACTTTTTTTAATGTAAGACATTTGAGTGTGTTGTTTTGGAAGCCCAGGTTGTAGACTTATGGGACATGAAAATCTCTAACTACAGTAAAGGAATTTGGTGAATGAACATTTTATTGTTATATCCACATGTCAGTAAGAATGTTGTATAATTATAGTCACCTTGGGCAATATAACTGAAATGTGGGCCTCTCGGGTGGCAGGCTCGTGCTCGATCCACCGGAGGATGGCGTCAAACACAACATCCTCCTGTCTGACATTCAACTCAACCTTCTCAATGATGACACAAAGCTGTTGGAGGGACAGATCCATGAACTCCTCTGAGTTGGTGGCAACCTCATTGAAGTTCTTCAGAATGAAGCTGAAGGAAGACTGGTGCAGCTCGTTGAGGCAGTAGCCATCAGCGAGTTTAAAAAGGCTAATGCAGTTCTGGGTTAGGGTTAGGGTTGGTCGTGCAGGAAGTCGCTACAGAGCTGCACAATGCCCAGGATGTTCAGCTGATCGGCGGCCGCCAGGAGGTTCTCCACGTTGTCAGTCGTGACAAGCACAGAGTACGCGTAGGCGTACTCGATGATCTGCTGCATCGTATCTGGGGAAACGCCTGGGAAGTGGTAGTCCCGTTTTCCTGAATCCTTCCAGTCACCGGTTAACAAAGCCCTGAAGGACAGTACAGATGTGAGTCATGTAATTAATAATAGGGTTTGCAGACAAAGTTAACAAGGGATTTTCTAATTCTTAAGTTGAGGAACCTCCACTACAGATAATCACATATGTACTTAAGAACTAGGAACCAGGACAGAAAGGACTTTAATATTTTTTTTTTGCGGCAGTGGGTCCCCATAAAATTTTTCACTTGGATCTGTGGGCAGTCACCTGCAATATTAGTTTGCCTTTGATTGACGTGGTCCCATTTCAATATTTTTATACTACTACTATAATAATAATAATTATTATACTAATAATTTTAAGTATTATTTTTATTATCATTATATGTCCAATGTTAAGGTGGTTCACTTAATAACTAGCTCAGAAATATTTCTTATTAGCCCTGTACTCTAATTTAACACAATTATGCATTTATGAAACTTTCTGTCATCACAGACGCTCATTGCCGGGGACAAATCATTGCTAAAGAAACAAAACTAACATTGAATGTAAGAAAACAATATATGTGATGTTTAGTAAATTCATTTGAGTTAAAATTGTGTTAAAATTTCTAACACCGATGTTTAAAGGGACTTTAAGGGACTAGTTCATATGTATGCACGTGTATTTTGTGACAAATGTTTTATCACCTATGGAAAAAAAAATAAAGTACATGTATAATTAAAAAGTTTTAGATTTTTCCTATAGGCTTTTCCTTTGAGTAAAAAAAAGCAGTGAAAACGGGCTTTCAGGTAATTTACCTGGAAAAATAAAGTTTAAATAAATGAAATAAATGCTCTAATAGTACACGTAAGTTAGTGGTTTATTTATTGTTAGTTACTGTAATGTTGTGCTGCTTTATTTCTTTAATCGTCTAGTCTATGAGGAAGGCATTCAAGTACGAATTGCAATGTATTTTGTACATGACAATAAACTCTTAATCCTTGGAATAAATGTATTTGATCTTTTTCCTGGCAACTCTCTTTTTATACAGGGCCATTATATACAATAGTTAATTTTTTTCACTGCTGAGAGTTTGTATCAGGACTTGGTTATTGTAAATTTAATGTGCATGCAGGTGTTATTTGTATAGATTCATCTACACCCTTCTGGCAGTGCTGCTATCGCAGTCAGGTCTCGCACACTTCGAGCAGTAGTTTTTACTCCACCCCTGCAGCCGCCGGCAGATGGCGCTCCACGTCCCGTCAGCTGCACACAGACCTAAGTCCAAGTCGTTAGTCCAACGCACCCATAGTCTTGTGATGACATGTGATTGAGAAAATGTCATCAGGTGGCTGTTTAGCGGTTCAGAGGATTAGCTGGACTTGATTTTGACTGAATGACACCTGGAGGAAGTTTTAAGGGTAGAGAACCTTGTTTAGAAGCAAGAAGGGGAGAGAGACGGCGGGGTTGTTTCGTGAGGCAGGGACGGTGTTGGATGCTCAGTTGACAAGAAAGGATGTTTTGTGCCATGTTGGATTGACTTTCGGATGGAGTGACCAGCGAGGGACGTGTGGAAAGACTTTGTGTGCGTTTTCGGTGGGCTTTTGGGACGCAGATACCCACAGACTGATCTACGGACATACGGGATGGTCTTGGCGGCTACTGGACAGAGGGAAGTTCGGTGGTTGTTTTAATCTTAGATCCTGTGAGTGTGTGTGTGTGTGTGTGTGAGAGAGAGAGAGAGAGAGAGAGAGAGAGAGAGAGAGGGGATTAGGGAGGTATATTTACTATGGTTTAGCGTGGAAAGTGGGTGGCTTATTGGGAATGTTTTATGTATTGAGCATTTATTTATGCATAATAACGAGGTATGTTAGTCTAACCTATCCCTGCTTTAGACCTTTTGGGGGGTATGCAACACTGCATGATGGTGGGTGGCGCTAGCTGCTGGCTTGGTGCTCCGTAGGTTAGATAGCATAACCCGTATTCCTGCCTGCATTCACTTGAACCTGGTATCTTTTATGAACAGTATATTTAGTAAAGAATAAAGGAAAGTGTATTTGTTACCGTGTTCTGTGTGGGTTTTTGTGAGGAATCTGGGGACGACGACCTGACCGGTTAAAAGAGGCGGTGGCAGCGTAAGGAAATTGCTGTGACATTACAGTCTATTGGGTGGGTTTCCTGGTAACGGTGACTCTTAGCATCTTGCGAAGACTTCAAAGGTAAACCTTACAACGAGAACACGTGTGTACTTTTCTAGGCGTGCTTCTAGAACAATCCCATAAGACGTTGCTTAAGGGACAGCTTGACTGCGGAATGAAAGAATGTGGTGTTCTCTGTAAATACAACACTGCAGGAAAGCTTCACAATCAGGATTGAGGAGAGCCTAAAAATGAGACGCAATTTGAATAATCTAACCGTAAATTAGATTTTCGCTGATCGGGTGCAGGATCCCGCCTCCCCAGCTTGTAGTATTGTTATATTTTATGTTCGAATTTAATCTGTCTGAATTAAATCAATCACACGTAGACACGTTTTAACTCCTCGCTTCTTTACTTTCCTCCCATCCTGTGTCTCCTCCACAACATTCCCCACTGTTGCAAATAACACCGTTCCCCTGGTTATTTTATTACATTCAGTACATGACATCCCCCCTTCACTTGGACATGAACTTGATGTCATCCAGAACTTTACTTCTATTCAAATCAATATTTCCTGTCATAAGTAGTCTAAACACTCCACTTAACATGAACTCAAATGACCTTCCTTCTTCAAATGGCAACTCCTTATTTTCAACTAAACCTTTTATCATTGTTCCTATGTAACCCAATACTGCATTGAACTAATGGTTTAAAACGTAACTTCTCAATCTTATCCTTAACTGTATTACTTTCGTCTGAACTCATTCAGCAACATACTGTAAACACGTCTGTTGACAAGAGCAATCAACCTTATCAAACAATACCCAAAACTTAGCTAAGGACAAAGTCTTTCAGTCTCTCAGGAGGCTTTCTCTGCCTCTGAGGCCTACAGGTAGGTGTGGAAGGCTCGTCTGTCTCGGCTGGCCCTGCCAGACATTCGGAAGAGTTCATGGCCTGTTGCTGTTCTGGGTAGATTGCAGCCTTGGTATCTTCCAATTCTCCTGCCCCGTGCTGGTCTGTGATGTATCTCTTCACAAAGGTTGTATTCCGACTGTACTGAGCTCCATCAGGCGATTCCACAGTCACTTGGTTTCCTTTCTTTTTGACTACTGTGTGTGGTCTTTTGTTGAAAGTTGTAGTGAACTTGTCCACCTTTTGTTGTCGCAGCACCACTTTGTCTCCTACATTCACGTTGGAGTATTCTGCATTCCTCCGTTCATCTGCATAGAGCTTATAAAGCCCTTTTTGTTCTCCATCCCTGTCTCTCACTTCTAAATCCATGAAATCTGGTGTGATCTCAGGCAGCTTGCCTCTCATCTTTCTGTTGAACAAAAGTTCAGCAGGACTTTTTCCTGTTGTGTTGTGTGCAATCCCTCGGTACACTGTGACATATCGCCTGAGTTCTTTCTGCCAATCCAATCCGGCAGATTGCGCGATTCTGATTCTTTTCATGAGCGAGCTATTTTGGCGTTCCACTTCACCATTTGCCTGAGCCCATTTTGGTGTCGTTCTGAGGTGCACAATTCCTTTTTCTGCACAATAGTCTCTGAACTCATTTGACTTAAACTGTGGCCCATTGTCAGACTTCAGTGTCACTGGAAGTCCATGTCTGCTAAACATGTTTTCAAGACTGTCAATCACTGTTTCAGGTTTTGTAGAAGTGAGCACATCATACTCATAATATCTACTGTAATAATCCACCACAACCAGTATAGAGTGTTTCGACGGCAGGGGTCCTAACAGATCAATGGCTAACGCTTGCCACGGACCTTCTGGAAGTGGCGTTGGCCTTAGTGGCTCGGGTGCATCGGGACGTGATGTAATCTGACACCCGTGACATGCTTTACAGTATTTCTCTGCAGCTTTGTCGATTCCGGGCCACCAAACCTTGCTTCTGAGGTGTTGCTTCGTGCCTACAATCCCTAAATGTCCTTCATGTGCCAGCATAAGTGCTCTTGCACGTAAAGCACTTGGCAGCACAATGCGTGTCCCTCTCAGCACAATGTAGCCCATTACACAAAGTTCACCTGCAACAGGTGCATATGACATACATTTTTCAAAATGTCCTGTCTTTATGGCCTCTCTCACCTCTATCAGTTCCGAGTCAGTTCTTGAGGCTTCTTCCACCTCTCTAGCTGTCAGAGCACTGGGGATGGCATTCACCGTGACAAACCGCACATATTCCTCCGATTCTTGTGTGTGTTTTTCTTTCATGGCTGTCTCCCCCATCAGCCTTGACAGTGAGTCAGCAATGTTTTGACTTCCAGGCACATATATAACTTTGAAGTTGTATGGCTGTAATCGCAACACCCATCTCTCCACCCGGGCACAGGGTTTTGACCGCGGCCCATATATTGACTCCAAGGGTTTGTGATCAGTGACCAGTTCAAATTGTCGGCCGTACACATAAGGATGTAGTCGCTCACAAGCCCACACAAGAGCTAAGGCCTCTTTCTCAGTTTGAGAATATCTTCTCTCACAGTCACTCAAGCTTCTACTCACGTAGCATATAGGAACCATCTCGCTCTGCTGACGCTGAACAAGCACAGCGCCGAGGCCTACTGGGCTTGCATCTACAATCACTCTTGTTGGTGCCTCTTTATCAAAGTATGCTAGAGTTCCAGCTTTCGCTAAGGCTTCTTTCAGCTTATTGAAAGCTTTTCTTTGCTCTGAGCTAAACACAAACCTTGTTCCATTTCTGATCAGACGTCTCAACGGTTCTGCCACCGTTGCAAATCCTGGAATGAATCGACTGCTGTAGCTCACGAGACCTAGAAAGCTTCTCACTTCAGATGCCCTTTCAGGCTCTCTGGCTTCTGCTATTGCTCTGACCCTCTCTGATGTAGGTCCAATGCCTTTGTCTGTTAGCAGTATTCCCATGAACACTAAGCGATCCATATTGAACTCACATTTGTCAGGATTCAAAGTGAGTCCACTCTGTTGTAAACGCTCCATAACGGCTTGCAGACGCTGGTGATGTGTCTCTGGGTCCGCCGCATGAACAACAATGTCATCTGAGATGTTTTCGACGCCCTCTATTCCAGCTAGTGCAGAGGCAATTTCATGTTGGTACTGCTCACTTGCTGAAGACACTCCAAAGATCAGGCGCTTGTATCTGTAGACTCCATTGTGTATGGCAAATGTCGTGATTTCACGTGATGCTGGGGTCAATTCCAATTGGTGATAGCCCCACTTCAGATCCAGTTTGCTGAAGACTTTAGATCCGTTCATGCTCTGCAGAATTTCGTCCACAGTTGGAATGGGGTATCTCTCTCTTACTATGGCTCGGTTTGCTTGACGCATGTCAAGGCACAGCCTTATTTCAGAGTTTGCTTTAGGCACAATGACTACTGGGTTAACCCATGGAGTAGGTCCCCTGACTGCTTCAATTATGTCCATGTCTAACAGCTCTTTTATCTTTCTCTCTACAGGTCCCCTTAAATTGAATGGTATCCGCCTTAAAGGCTGAGCTACTGGCTGAATGGCAGGATTTATATAAAGGCTGATTTGTTTAGTTTTTAACTTCCCTACACCCTGAAAGACATTTGGGTACTGTGATATCATCGCCTGCCTCAGGTCCTGTATTGCTGCAATGTCTGTGCCAATTTTTAGAACCCCCAGTTTTATGGCTGTATCTTTCCCTAGTAGTGGCTCCCCATGTCCTTTAATGACAATAAACTCTGAGTATTCACTAGCACTCCCAATTATTGTCTCACATTTGAATGCTCCTTTTACAGGTAGTGGCTGGTTAGATGAGTATGCATACAACTTTCTTTCTACACCCACAACATATGACTGGCATTTTATATTTTGCTTTTTTAGTTTTTCCCAGGTGTTCTCGTCAACTATGTTACATGTAGCACCAGAGTCTATGAGCATGTTCAAATTTACTCCTCCTAGGCACACATTCAGTCTGTTCTGTACTGAACTGTCCTTTATCACAAATGCATATTCAGCTTGTTCTTCAATATTGTTGACAGTCTGTTTTTTAGCGCTTTTAGTTTTGCACATTTTTGAAAAATGGTCTTTGCCATTACATTTATGGCATTTCTGTCCCTTAGCGGGACACCTTGGGTCTTTGCCAAAGTGATCTTTATTTCCACATCTATAGCAACGTTGCTGCTCAGACTTACTTGTTTGCAGATTTAGCTTTTTCTTATATTTTGTTCTGCTGTGCTTTTGGCTTATGTGATTCACACTTTCTGTCTTTGCACATGCAGACTCCTCCCGAGAGAGAGACATCTGTTCCTCGATCCTCTCACAGAGTGCTGCGATATCCAGTGCACGAGTGAGAGTGAGATCGTGTCCTTCCTCCAGGAGTTTTCGTCTCACGTAACTTGATGAACATCTTGCCATCACTGCATCGCGGATTTGATTTGCCATGTCCCCAGCAAATGAACAATCCCTCGCCGCTTGTCGTAGTCTCGTCGCGAACTGTTGTACAGTCTCCCCTTCTTTTTGCGAAAGTGCATGAAATTCTTGCCGCGCGAACGTCACATTTATCCTCGGCACAAAATAGTCATTCAGAGCCCGCACTGCACCTGCATAGTCGGCCTGTTCGTCTGTGTCCGGCAAAGTCGAGAATATATCTTGGACATCTGGCCCTGCGTGGTGCAAAAGTAATGCTCTCCTCCGTCGTAATGTTGTAGCAGGTGTATCCTCACCGATTATGAGTCCCTTTCCATCCGCAAACAGTTCGAAAGACGTTAGCCATCTCGTCCACCGCCGTCCTAGCGTGACTGGGTCTTTGAAGCACTCAAACATCGGGATACTGACTTTATCCATCTTAATAGTAGTGACTTTCCTCACGTGCATTCGCCCACTACTCGTCGCCAATGTTATATTTTATGTTCGAATTTAATCTGTCTGAATTAAATCAATCACACGTAGACACGTTTTAACTCCTCGCTTCTTTACTTTCCTCACATCCTGTGTTTCCCCCACAACATTCCCCACTGTTGCAAATAACACCGTTCCCCTGGTTATTTTATTACATTCAGTACATGACAGTATCACAGCTTTTTATTTGTATGCATACGTTCTTTAAAATGCCTGGTGCGTATGTCATTGATTTTTGGGATGAGCAATGCCACAATAGCCGAAAGATTGTGTTACTGTTATAACGTAAAAGAATGTACAATGTGCATTGATTACCTCATTAGTATTATTCCAGGGTGCTTTCTTAGGGAAAATATATTAAACTTGTATGAAATGAACCTGCAGTGTCGACTCAACCTTATCAACCAAAGTTTTGTTATACCGCGACAAGGCTGAAGTTGTCTTCTAATTCTCCGGCTTCTTCGCAGGATCCGTGCCTCCTTAAAAGGGGATGCCGTTTCGACCGAATCCTCTAGAGGGTTTCTATTGAAATTGAAGACTCCATAAATGTATTCCTTATCTCTGAAATTTGTTCTTTTAAATTAAATTTGGAATCTGAGCTGTGTATTTGATTTCTCAGATATTATTTGAAGATACGTCACTACAATTTTCAGTTTAATTCCCTCTGAAATTGGAAGTCTTTCATTAAGATGTATTGCACAAGCTGCAGTTTCTGTAACTTGTCGGATTTAAGGTACCGCAGTTTAAATGGACTTCATATTCGTTCACTTACATTTTGCCCAGACTACCTCAAATTCGACAAGATACCCCGATAAGCCAGTAACTCCGCTTCGTAGTACAGGCCGCTGTTCTCGTCTAGCTCCATTTATTTTTGTTCCTTGTTGTCCCAGTGTAGTCTTCAGAGTTAGTGGTTTGTGTTTTCTAGGGTCAGTGCCTGGTAATTGTTCCAATCGTTGCTCGTTGTCCTGCACCCTCTGTGATTGGTCGATTGTCTGATGTCCCACACTTTGATCCTCTTATTAGCCCAGTTGGCTTGTTTAACTGCCTGTCTCTGCTCAGTTGTTTACTCGGTCATTGTGTGTTCATGTTGCTGTGTGTTTTATAATCCTGCTCCCTCTGTTATACCTCGTCTGTGTATATGTATGTGTGTGCGCCGAGACACATTAGGGGATGACAAGAGGTTCAATATTAACTTCAGCTCCGGGTCTAACGCACACACACTCAACTTCACTGTGTTGCCGCCTTCGACTTCCCGCCTGTGCTGCCATAACTATATGCTACTACTGCCCTCTCGTGGTTGAATCCAAGCTATTACAGTATCTATGTATGTGTGTATTTATATGTATGTATATATAATATAGTGTGTGTGTGCAGGAATATTTCAAAGACAAGTCTGGTGGTACCTGAAGCACAGCCGTCTCTGTGTTGCACAGTTGGTTTCAGTATCCAAATGTCCCTTCAATTACAGTACGTGCTTCATTCTGATAACGCAAGATATTTTGAATGATACGGTTTGTTCTTTATAAATGTATATAATTTTATTTCAGTATTTCATTAAACAGTATGATTGAGTGAAAGGACCAGATGCTATAATAAAACATATATTGACCAGTTCTTGTCTTATCAATCTTGGAGGGACTTCCAGTTCTTGGTGATTCTGCGGTGTGTTTCATGGTATCTAAGGCCGTGGAAACTTGCCCTTCCTGCTGACACACCTTTCTGCAATATGATCCTTTTCATGTTTTTTTTTAAGCTTTCTGTGAAATATGACTTTTGGTGTAAGATACAACTGAGTAAAGGTCATGAGAGAACCTACCTGGACAGCTGAGCTTTATTTGGGGTTAATCAGTCACTTAACTGATGGCAGGTGTGTCCCCAAAAAGCCTGAATGCTGTAATTAAATCAAAAGGTGCTCCAACATAATATTAGTTTATGGGTGTGCGCACTTAGCTAGCTTATGTATGTTTCTTGTTTAAAATTTTTTCCCCCCAAACACATTTTTGTTTTTCGGTTGAATTGTATAGATTTTAGGTCACGTTAAAAGTGGAAAAAGTTTTGAAATGACTTGTGGTCAATTTTTTTTTTTTACATCATGAAAACCTGGCATGTTAACAGGGATGTGTACATTTTTTTATCTCCACTGTACCAGGGCATAACAGTGTGGAACAACTAAAATAACCAATCAGCACAGGACAACAAGAAGCAGACGGCGTAACAAGGACTGAAAGTAAGAAACCTTAAACACTAGGGGTTAATAATGCTAGAGAAGACTTGGAATAAGAGTCTAAGCAGAACAAAGTTAGACAAGCAGGTTACACCTTAAACAGGGACACAAAGAGAGACAAAAGATACTAAGGAAACCAAAAACCAATAAAACCTTAAGAGGTGAACTCATGACTGGAGGGGTTTAGCCTCTAAGCCATTTACTCAACCCATAGAGCGACGCACCAGGCGGCATGGTGGTGCAGTGGTTAGCACTGTCGCCTCACACCTCTGGGACCTGGGTTCGAGTCTCCGCCTGGGTCACATGTGTGCGGAGTTTGCATGTTCTCCCCGTGTCGTCGTGGGGTTTCCTCCGGGTACTCCGGTTTCCCCCCACAGTCCAAAAACATGCTGAGGCTAATTGGAGTTGCTGAATTGCCCATAGGTGTGCATGTGTGAGTGAATGGTGTGTGAGTGTGCCCTGCGATGGGCTGGCCCCCCATCCTGGGTTGTTCCCTGCCTCGTGCCCATTGATTCCGGGATAGGCTCCGGACCCCCCGCGACCCAATAGAATAAGCGGTTTGGAAAATGGATGGATGGATGGATAGAGCGACGCCTGCTGATCAAAAGGACACAAGACACACAGGACAGGATCGGACAGGTACTGATGCAAACGTTTAATTGTCTGGTAAAATTTAACTTCGTAGAGGTTTAGGAACTGAAGTGGTGTCCATTTAGCCATCCAACAAGATATCAGTAACTTTTTGGAGAACAGAAAAAATTCTTGTTAGTTTTTGTTTTACTTTTTTTTCTGAGCATTTTACTACACTTTCTAGCCACATAAATAGCTTTAAACATTTTCTTTGACTGCCTACGACTTTTCTTCAGTACTGTGTATGCATCTACATGCATTTCCTCAGACAGAAAAATGACCTGGAAAATGTCGTCCTTCGTTAAATTTGAGGCATTTCTGTATGCGATTAGCAGGTAATCTGGGTGTTTAATGTCATTGCATGCTTGTTGATTTTGACTCCACTCTTCTTTGTACACATTATTCTCACAAATAGAACATGACAGCTGTACAGCCAAAGGATTTATAGCATCTGCTTTACCCTGAGACACATGGGGCTCTGAGGCTCACAGCTGGGACTCAAAATGCTAAATGAGAATCACTGAATATTTACTACCACATGTATGTATGATGCCCTTATTCTTTTAAAAGTTGCACAATTTCATTTTCGTAAATACATTAATAAAACAAACCTGAGCAATTTCATAATAGGATATTATGCTTTTGCATGATTATTTGTCCAGCTATGGACATTCAGTGGCACCCCCAGAAAATATAGATTTAGATCCTTCCCTGAAGACACCCACAGCGTGAGGACCAGTAATATTACTTTTAAGGAGGAAAAGTTGCAACTACTTGAAGCTAGTCCATAGCCATACTAACAACTGAAGCATACTTTATGTTCCTCATTGGAGTTGGTACGTTCCAGCGGTCTCTTCTGCAAGCTCAGTCAGTGATGCAAACAAGAGATGTGATTAGTGCGGATATTTCTGGATGTTTGGCGCAGATTATGGTTGAGTTTCGATACAGAGGACTGTCTATACAGCATGCCAGTTACTGATGGAAGAAATCACTGAGCCATTTCTCCAGTTTATTTTAGGAACCTTGGTTCCTGTTTCTGACCTGTGTGTTCCTAGTTTGCATGTTCTCTCTCTCACGTATGGATCTGGCAGTTCTAGATTCCACCTGCAGTCCAAAGACATACAGTGAGGCTGATGGGTATGTCCAAAGTGCCTGGAGGGTGGTTTGCCCCATGATGGTCCCGGGTGAACCCAGCTTTGTGCCCTGTGTTGCCTGATAGACTCTAGTCCAGTCTGTAGTGCTGCACTGTATTCCGTGGTAGGAAGGAAGAAGTGGGGTTTGGTTAGGCTTCAGAAATATTGCATAGAGGTTATAAAAAAACGCAGCCTTGCACAGATGGCACAGAAGGGTGCAGGGGCATGTCAGATGAGCCGTGGTACCTCCTCAATGCCAGTTCTAGTGACCAGTTATCAAGCCCAGTCAAGCGGGCAGAGAGGAAATTATTCTTATTCCTCCATAAAAGTTGGTGCTCTCCTCCATGCATGGATGGATGGATGATTGCAGGAGCCCGACCATGACCTGTAGCAGCAGCGTTTGTCACCACTCAAATCACACGTTTGCCTGTGGCCCCCTGTTGGCCAGAAGCAGTTACTACACTAAATATTATGTATACACATTCCATCCATCCATCCATCCATTTTCCAAACCGCTTATCCTACTGGGTCGCGGGAGGTCCGGAGCCTATCCCGGAAGCAATGGGCACGAGGCTGGGAACAACCCAGGATGGGGGGCCAGCCCATCGCAGGGCACACTCACACACCATGCACTCTCACATGCATTCCTATGGGCAATTTAGCAAGTGCAGTTAGCCTCAGCATGTTTTTGGACTATGGGGGGAAACCGGAGTACCCGGAGGAAACCCCACGGCGACATGGGGAGAACATGCATGGCTCTCAGCGGAGGCGGTCGCACTTCTCTCCCTCTCCCTCCCCTTATCTTCCCTGCTTCGCTCCTCTCGTCTCGTCTAGTCTACTGTCTTATACTTGAGAGACTCTCTCAGCCCTGCTCTCCAAACTACGTAAAACGATGGATTTGATCAGCTGGTCTCTCAACGCAATTGACACCATCTTCTCGATGAGAAGCCTAGGTTCGGGGGAACCTGTCTGGCAGGAACGTATGCTGCTGGCTACACGATGGACGGATGGGAGCGGTGGAGGGTCGTGTGCCTGGCAGCTCTTTCCGTGGAGGACATTGAAGACATCTACCTATTCGGAACCATGATTACAGGTATTATGCTGATTGGATTAAGCATTGCCCTGGTTTATCAAAGATTGAAGAAGACGGTGACAGCCGCTCAAAGCCCCACTAGGCTGGCCGGAATGATTGATGGAGTGGGCAGAGCTGTTAGCACTCAGACTGTGAAACTGGATAACATCATGGAGAAGCTCACAGCTTTGCAAAAATTATTGGATGGCGGAGACCAGCGTGGACATTAGGGGAGTTGGAGATTACAGCTTCTCGCCCGGAAACCCAAACAACCCTATTCTATCAGGTTTTGGCTCCCCCCAATCAGCACTGGCCTCGGCCAAGGCCGCTGCTGAACTAACAACTCCCCCAGAAGAACCAGACAGTGAGACTCTCTTGCATTCCTCTCCCCCAATCCCAAGGACTGACCGCACCCTCCCCCCATCCCACGCCTTCGCTGCTTCATACCCCCAGCGTGAACAGGCGGGTCTGTGACCAGCGCCCTCGTGGCTGCAGGACCGGATGGCTGTCTGTCTGTGCTGGACTACCTCCACCTCCCCATTTCCCTCACCTGTTGCAAGTTGTGTCATTTTATGTTGTAAGGTGTAGTGACCATGTGCTTATGTTGCTGAGGTGTTTTTTTCGGTTTCTACAATGTCCTCCCCACTGGAGTACAGTCTGGGGGCTGTTTTTTTATTCTCCTCCTCTCTCCTCACGTTATTCTGTTTCTTTTCTTCTCTCTGTTTGCCCCTGTCTCCCGACCTGTCTACCCCCTGCTGTGATGTTTGTGTATATGTATGGTCGGTTGATGGCCTGTTTTTCGCTGGTACTAGTGACTAGTGACATGGTATATTGCAACAGCAATAAAGGGTTTTCATCATCATCATCGTCATCACTTTCGTTTTACTGTAATATTTTATGGGTTTTTTGTTATTTCAGTCTTAGTTATGATAATCTATCTTTTTTATATATTTTGTTTTTCCCAGAAGCTGGTGAAAAAAATATTTTGATGCGCATATGTACAGTGTATGTTAGTATATGACATGTAAAATTCCCGGATGGAGTAATGATTAATGATATATACATGTAGACTAAATGAAAATGGAAAAATGGAAATTATATAACGGGGACATATGTGCTGTAAGTGAAAATGTAAATGTTTTATGAAACAGGCCTGGGGGCTGAAGCTAATTCAGTGGTAAAGACATGAGCTCGTCTCTTGGAGGTCGACGTGAGGAGGTCTGCACTGGAAAAGACCACACTGAGTGAGTGTACCCTTATTGGTAACTGAAGGGTAACAGCGGGAAGCTGTTACCCTTCAGTCAACTTCACTATCCAATGTTGTGTCAATAGTCATGATCAGCAAGGAACATTCTTAGATATTAAAGTCGTTTACTCTGGTATTTGCACTCTGGCTGTGAATGCAGCAGCTGTCCACAGTGTAACAGGCAGGCAGGTACACAGACAGACTGACTGGCAAGCAGATAGATAGACAGACAGATGGAGAGGCAGGCAGGCAAGCAGGTAGAGAGATAGAGAGACAGGAAGGCAGATAGACAGGCAGACAGACAGACAGGCAGGTAGATAGACATGTCTAGGAGGGCAGAATGAGGCTGTGAGACCCTGATAAATACTCCTGCTTCCTGTGAGGTTTTATGTATTTCCTCTCCAGGACCAAACAGCTGTCTCCCTTCCTCCATCTCTGAGCTACAGGATGGTATGTGTCACCTAACCTCTGCACACTGCACGCAGTGATTTGCAGTGATTTGCATATGCCATAGGATGCTTGGCCCTTTGCCTCCTTCCTGATCCAAACTTCTAGGGTCTCCATGGGTAACCAGCATCCTGATGCCATGAAGAGGGTGTTGAGGAAGAGGAGAAGCTTCATGGTGTAGTAATACCAGCCACATTTAAATCAACATGTAGGAAAAAAAATCACCTGAGCTGCAAAACACATAGCAATCCAGTGGAGGCGCTGTTTGGCTCATTGAGTTTGGATGCTATGTCTATGATGGGAAGGTCACCTGTTCAATGTCACTCCTGGGCCCCTCCGTAAGGCCCTTAACCCACCGTTACTCCAGGCACTGTTTGGCCCTGCTTTCTCAAAAATGTCGCTTTTTATGAAATTGTCTGTTAAATCTAACATTCATTTAATTGATAGAAATGTGCATCACTGGTGAAAGGTAAGCAAGTACTTAACAGTGATAAATTCAGTGTCTTACTTTTAACAGGGTTCTAAATACATATATAAAGCAAGCTGTGATTGGAAAGCAGTTCATACCCAAAATGGTACAATGGCCAAAAAAATCCATCCGTCTGTGTCTGCACTCGTTCTGCCGTCTCATTCGAAACCAAAGCGGGTCGTACCTCCCACTTCACCTGGTGTCAGTCAGAACCATCCATCCATTTTCCAAACCACTTATCCTACTGGGTCGCCGGGGGTCCGGAGCCTATCCCAGAAGCAATGGGCACGAGGCTGGGAACAACCCAGGATTGGCAGCCACCAGAACATTCTGGACACTCTTTGGATGCTTTTCCCAAACTGTGTCAGCTGGGTTTGGCCCAGGTGACTGTGCTGGCTGGTTCCATCACTCTCCTCACATAGCCAGGAGACGTGTTTTGGGTCACTGTCCTGTTGATTAACAAAGAACAGGAGGTGTGTCCAAACTTTTGAACACTGTATGTAACAGAGCTACGAATCCTGAGCCTTCTGATTCTGATATACAGAAGCCCCCCCCCCCCCCCCCCCACCAAGCCCAAACCAATGCCATGCGTGTCAGCTGCATGCGTGTAGTACTGGCTGTAACGACTTGCCTGGTGACAATGTCTGTACTAGACTCACGGCCCTTGACCCCGACCCTCCTTGGTGACACAGTGGCTGGTATGACAAGAATCTCTGTTCTGTTCTTCCTATACTTGGCCAAGTCTAACCCCCCGCCTCCCCAATTCAACGCATTGACCCCATGGTCATGTGCGAAGTACCCAGTGTCTCATTCCAGGACCTAAAATATGCACCTTGGCCGTCCAGGGAGTCATGCTCCGCAAGACAGTGTTTATGTCATAGCTATGTCATGGGGGAGAGCCATTAAATAAAATGAGTTATTGTCAGACACAATTTCTAAATGATTTTAATTAATGATCCACTTTAAAGAACAAGAAGAACTACAAGAGCCTCTTTCCAGAAAATACTCAAATTGGACTTCGGCTGTGTTCAAAACGTCCGCTTGTTTGCTCGTTCACTCACTCTATAGTTTTCGCTACATAGAACATTCGCTAGAGGATAAAGGCAGATAACGGTGGATGTACTTCGTACACTAGGAGGATGTTATTTTGTAATTTTGCTACATAATTATGCACCAGAAATTTTTAATTGCTATCTCTGTCACAGAAACAAATGCCAGAATATCCCAATATATAGTGTGAAACTACAACGCTGAAAAATGTACTTGTTGATTTGTTATATATTTTGTAGGGCTGTCGAAATTAACGCGTTAATTGCGATAATTAAATTTTGGAATTAATTACGTTAGAATATTTAACTATAAGCGCAGATGAGTCGCTCCCATAATTCCAATTGTTTTGTTTACCGCGCCACTGAAAATGGAGAAGCAGGAACAGGATGGCCTTCTGGATGGGGAATTTAAATACAAGAAGAACACAGACGGGACAATAAGCAAACACGTTGTAATTTGCACTCACTGCAGTAAAGAGTTTCAGTTTCACCGTTCATATTCGAGCTTAAAATACCACCTTAATGCCAAACACGCGTTTGTCGGGGCAGCAGCTTCACCCAGCCTGCGTCAGACCACTCTGAGTGAACGCAGGCCACTCAGTAAGTCTTCTTTGGACAAACTGACCGACAATATAGCTAAATGGATAGCAAAGGACTGTAGACCGCTAAGCATTGTGGAGGACAAGGGTTTCGCGGATGTTTTAAAGGTTGCATCTCAGGACGCGTCCTACAAGCCCCCAGCGAGAAGCACAATAACTATTCGAATCCACGAACTGTATGAAACAGAGAAAAAGAAAAAAGAAGAGGCTTTAGTTCACACGGAATGCGTGGCTCTGACAGGAGACCACTGGACAACAGTGAGTAATGACAATTACCTGGGAGTTACTGCGCATTTAATCACTGAAGCCTGGGGTCTGACATCCTTTGCGCTGACTATAATGAAAACGGAAGAGCATCACTTTGCGGAGGCTTGTGCAGAGCAGTTCCAGACTGTTGCTCGCAATTGGAGCATTGAGGAGAAGGTGACAACAGTAGGCACGGACAGTGCGCGCTATATGATCGCCACGGCTCGCATCATGCCATTCAATCACATGCCGTGTACCGCGCACATTCTACAGAGATGCATCACAGTGAGCCTCACAGACAGCTTTGTCACTGCACTGGCCAAATGCCGCAAAATTGTTGGCCATTTCAAGCACAGTCCAGCAAACACAGCAGAGCTGAACGCAGAGCAGGTGTCACTGGGGCGCAAGCAGGAGCCGCTGGCCCAGGACGTGCCTACGCGCTGGAACTCCACGCTGGAGATGGTGAAGCGCTTGATCCGCAACCAAACTGCAGTAACCGCGACTCTGGATAAACAGAAGCATAAACTTGTCCTCCTGACGCCTCCAGAGTGGGACAAACTCCAGAGACTGGAGACACTTCTAGAGCCCTGCAGGTGAGCCTGTCATTGTGACCATTATTGTAGGCTTAGATTAAATGTATCAAACATGCATCTTAAATCAGTTTTGTTATTATGAAAACGTCTTATTTAAAAAATAAATGAAATCAAATATTTTATTAATATTACCTAGTATTAAAATAAGCTTTTTAAATTTGCTGTCTTATCTGTGTGTGTGTGTGTGTGTGTGTGTGTGTGTGTGTGTGTATTCCACTGCAGATATGTGACTGAACTGCTAGGAGGAGAGGCCTACGTCTCCTGCTCTGTAGTTCTACCTGCCTTCTGCCACCTGCGGCGTGTCATGGAAGTAACTGATGAGGACCCTGCATATGTGGTGAGGTTTAAAGAGAAGTTTAAGGAAGACCTCGCTTCCCGCCAGGCACATACCAACTATGCATGGCTCCAGATTGCAACTGCACTGGACCCACGTTTTAAAGACCTGCGCAGTGTGCCCAAGACTGACAGAGAAGCAGTGTGGACCACACTGGCAGGCATGCTACATGAAGACTCTCCTAGAGGATCACACACTGCAGAAGAAGGTCCAGCCAAGAAGAGGCTGAGCCTGCTGCAGATGGACTCTAACTCTGAGTCAGAGGAGGAGGTACAGCAGGACAGAGCCATACAGCGCTACAGAGCAGAGCCCTGCACTGCCTTAGAGGACTGTCCCTTACAGTGGTGGGCAGCTCATGCAGGAGCCCACAGCCAGCTGGCCCGCCTTGCTCGCAGATACCTGGCCACTCCTGCCTCCACAGTGCCCTGTGAGAGGCTGTTCTCTGTAGCAGGGCACATTGTGAACAAGAAGAGGTCTGCTCTGCACTCAGAGAACGTGGACAAGTTGGTTTGTCTCAGCAACTGGCTGAAGGATGAGTAGACCAGAGGACCGTGTGTTTAGAGCTTGTTCTATGGTTGAATGTGATTTAAACAATAAAACACCGTTGTTCATATTTTTTTGCACTAATCTACCTTACCCAAAAGGATGATTGGAGTTTTTTTCTGTTTGCCTGTTGAAGTAGGCCTATGTTCTGTGAACTTGAAAATGTATATGGATAAAACAATGTGCCTAGTGTAGGCTAGATTCAAACGGGTGGAAAACATTCAGTAACAATCCCTCACAATTATTTGAAGCCCTGTACTGCTTGTACTCACAATTAATAATAAATAAAAAAAACAAGTGTGTTAAAAACCACTATCTGTCCCGATTTTTACACACATGATATATTTAGAGTTGCGATTAATCACAATTAATTAATTTTTAGGCTTTGATTAATTTGATTAAAAATTTTAATCATTTGACAGCCCTAATATTTTGTGATAGTACTAGTTGTACTAATTGTAATACAAAACACACCAGAACATGGGCACCAACGTTGCTATTTTTGGACAAGTCCTCATTGTAATTGACATTCATTCACAACGCTTAAGTAAAAATAAAATAAAACTTTATAATGCAAATTTGTACATGTAACTCTGTTATTAATGTACTTCACTGCACTGTATCTACCTACACAAGCACGATGGGGACTGCAGCTGTAACTATGGTATTTTATATTAATGTTCAACACTATATTTATTGTGTGTTAGCTTTGCCCATGTAAAGCAATCAAATACAATAAAATGAGTTTTTAAGGCAGTGGTAGCCCTACCACTATGTAAGCACACATGCAAGTATTTAATGTGCAAGCTACTTAACGGTTAATGATTATAATTCAGACCGTGAAAAGTTTCTCAAATATGGTTTCAACACTCACGTGACAGGCCACAATGCATGATGGTCTAAGTCGACAGACGTAGGGTACAGTTTCTATACACTGCATTTTGGTGTGCCTCACACTGTTTTGCAGTGCACTGTAAAGTGGGTGAAATATATAGTTGAGAATTTGAGCAGCATTTCAAAATGACTAACTATATAGTGGACGAGTGGACATTTCAAACACAGCCTTTGATGGTGATGGTGATGATGGTGAGGATGTCTCCACTTTGCCCAGGATAGTGTGTGCATATTCCCTGCAAAGGCTGCTGCCAAGTGTGGAAAGTCAAACAGCATTAGTCTAATGAAAACATACAGAACCTCATCTTTTAATCATTCCATAAGTATGGGTTTTATCCATCCATCCATTTTCCAAACCGCTTATCCCATTGGGTCGTGGGGGGTCCGGAGCCTATCCCAGAAGCAATGGGCACGAGGCAGGGAACAACCCAGGATGGGGGGACCAGCCCATCTCAGGGCACACTCACACACCATTCACTCTCACATGCACACTTACAGGCAATTTAGTAACTCCAATCAGCCTCAGCATGTTTTTGGACTGTGGGGGGAAACCGGAGAACCCGGAGGAAACCCCACGACGACATGGGGAGAACATGCAAACTCCACACACAGGTGACCCAGGTGGAGATTCGAACCTGGGTCCCAGAGGTGTGAGGCAACAGTGCTAACCACTGCACCACCATGCTGCCCCCATGGGATTTATATGTAAGCTAATTATATGCAAAAACTTTTGCTATCAATAAACTGATCTTTTGTTGTTGTTGTTGTTTGGTCGTTACACAAACGCATATTTCAGACATTTTATAGATGCTGCACACTTTCTGCCTGAAGGTTAAACAGTAGAGCATAGGGATTTAACATTCCATTTCATTATAACCTTCACCCTTCTGACACGACACATAAACCTGACATTGTTATTCTCAGACGAACGATGCCTGAAGCCTGCGGAATGGCACAGGTGTAATATTCACTGTCGAGGTGTCACTTTTCATTCACGTTGTAATTATGGAGGCCCCAGCTGCCTTACTGTGAGGTCAAAGCGAAACGTGGCTTTCATGGGTTTTTCAAATGTTGCCACACGAATGCAGCAGTGCTATTACCTGTCAAAGTTTACAGGTTTTCAGTGACTAGGCCTGACATTTCAGTCACATTTAACTGATTTTACTGGGTCACATGATCGGGGGCGGGGCCTCAGGATTGCATTTCTCTCCACAGTGGGATTTCAGTCACTACAGTCATTGATAAAACAAACACCCAGCAAAGTATTTTATTCTGTTCTTCAGCTGTATGATCCACTGAGGTGAAATATCGTTCTCGTTGGTTATAGAGCAAATGGAATGATAAATAGAATATAAATAGAGACATATAAACGTGATATTTTAAGACATATATAAATAAAATGCAGTTGAGCCACCTGAGTTACTAGTCCTTAAAACAGACCCAGTCTTAGACTTGAACTCTCAACAAAGACACTGTGCTTTCTGTGAACTTTCCGAGGGAACCCTGGGCTTTGAGTTAAAGCCAGCGGTTCATTTTCAAATAATGCCAGATAAAAATAAATTCCCCCATGCCCACTGGCCCCCTGCTCCTCAATCACATCAATGCAGTGTAACGGCAGTAAGCTTTATTACAGTGTTGGCGTTGTGATGGGAAGCATACTCAAACTGCAGAATCATGTGTATGCTCCCCCACCCCCACACACAAAAACCACCCCCTGCCCTCCAAAGTATTTACTACTCAGCAACCCAAAAAGGCCAACCTCAGACAGCAGACATATCACTCAATACTGACTCTGAAGGCAAGAAGGGCCACGAGAGAGGTGAGTGGACTTTCCTTTCTGTCGCAGTGGCGAAGAACGTGCTGTAACATCTGTGTGATTTGGCTACGCTGAGCAGTAGGTTGCTTCCAGGTTCAAAATTTCTGAGACAGCAGTACCCAGGAACAATTTGAGGAGACACTGGGAACGACCAGAAACCAGCCAGGTAAAGGGCGGAAGCGACATTCTAATGGCAGAGATGACCGTCAACTTATCCGACAGGTTCTCACGAATCGTAGGAAGACATCAAGTAACCTTCAAAAGGAACGGGAAACAGTGTTTGTGTGTGTATCACTAATGTGCCAATATGAGAGAGTACAGTGTGAAAATAGAGCAAGAGGTAATACATTAAATTCTAGATTTTTTTTGTCTTCAAAATCAATAAAAAAGACATTGAAAGTCATTATTGTCAATTATCTGTCCGTCAAATAGTATCTCATCACAAGCCTTTTAAAGGCAAATCCTCATTTTTTCCTAATTTCTTATGTGTGCTGATTAATGGTGGGTCAGGAGGACAGCGGCAGTGAGCTTCATGTGATTACCGTACATCTCAGATCTCAGAGTGAGGAGAACAGAGGGACAATTTTCCTCCAGTGATATGAAGTCACAGCACAAACTCTTGGTGTGAAAGGTGACCGTCGAGGGGTGTGCTGCTGTGCACCTCAGTGGGTCAAGATGCTATGCCTGTGATCAGAAGGTTGCTGGTTCAACTCTCACTGCTGGCAAAATGACTTCACCCTTAACCCCATACTGCTCAGGGACGGGCTGCCCTTGCTAACTCAGAAAAAGCTGTTATTTTGTATAAAATAATTTGCTATGTAAATTAAGATGCCCTTTTACTTCACTGGAACATCGCATGAACATTCATGTCTTACTGTGTAATCTTACTGGGACAGCTAAGTACAGCTACACAAGCTACAAAGCAACTGTACACATATAACAGCAAGTATTACCTAATTAACAGTTACTTACTAAGGTGTTCACTAACATTTACGTATACGGCTTTAAATTATACCTTACTGGTTAAAATATTTGTTGATTTATTACAGTTAAGTGACGCCTTGATCCGGAAGCACAAAAAATGCTTTCTCTCACAAACTTTTTTATCAACAAATATCAGAAGTTTGTCACTTAATCGAGTTTCTAAGACCATCTTTTACTGCACCTGTCTATGTATGATGTATTAGACTAGCACAAAATAATTATGAAGCTTATAAATAGAAATGAAAATTCCTATGAAACCGGAAACATAAGCTTGCCGGCAGCACTGTGTCGCACGGCACACAATTTGCTCATTTTTAATTTGATTTCTGCCTCTACTGACACATCCCTTTTTGGCTGTGTCACCCTGGCATCGGGCTCCGATTGTGGGTCACTTATATAGTGGGTGTCACTCTGTCACTCTGCTTCCTGGTGAGATGGAAGCCAGCGTGACTGTCAGGTAAAAGAGAGTCAGGTTCTGAGACAGAGAGCCTCAACCTGCGTCTAAAACGGGGAGCCTCCATCCATTTATAAAACAGAGCCTCCGCCTTCCTATAAATCAGAGAGCCTCCATCCATTTATAAAACAGAGCCTCCGCCTTCCTATAAATCAGAGAGCCTCCATCCATTTATAAAACAGCCTCCGCCTTCCTATAAATCAGAGAGCCTCCATCCATTTATAAAACAGAGCCTCCGCCTTCCTATAAATCAGAGAGCCTCCATCCATTTATAAAACAGCCTCCGCCTTCCTATAAATCAGAGAGCCTCCATCTACCTCTAAAACAGAACCTTTACCTGCATGCCTCTAAAACAAAGAACTGCCCCCAATTTATTAAACAGAAAGCCTCCATCTACCTGTAAAACAGAAGGCCACTATATTTGTCAAGGGTGACCTCGGCAGGTCTTTGTCCCATCCGCTAGCAATGACATGTGGCAGTATATAAAACCATAAAAACATTCCTTCCAAGTGCAGTTTAATTTTCTGTATACAGTAACAGTGGTAACAGTGCAACAGTGCCCCCTAGGGTGGTATCACGGTAACTACAGAGCTGGGTTTCACTATCCTGTTCGATGCTCTCATAAATACCACAAAGTTGAGAAAATCAATACAATTTCGACCCAACCCACCTTGGACACAAACTTGTTACACCTCTGCCATCTGGTAGATGCTGCAGAACCCTGTACGCAGACACAAACTGGCTGAGGAACAGTTTTTACCTCACATCCATCACACTTCTGAACTCACAGCACTGATCTCAAACATTCTGATGCAATACCCCACATGTGCAATATCCATATTTATGTGCATTTAAAACACTTGATAAGCTCTACTTCTGTGAATTGCTCACCCACCAACTTACCAGCACCGTATTGTGTGTGTGTATGATTCTATACATGTACAGTGTCTGTACATCATTTATTTTCTGATTCTGTTTTATGCCTCGGATTCTATTTAAATGTAAGTTTACTGTGCATCTGCTGGCGTGTTCCAAACTAAATCTCATTGTACTTACAATGACAATAAAGCATCTCTATCTTCGTCTGTATATAAACTAGGCAACAGTAACACTGTTGCCTCACCAGTCAAGTTAAAAGGGTTAAAATTCCACCTCTGCTGACCGTGGCGTGGGTTTCCTCTGGCAGTCCAATGGCATGTACACAGGCTGCGTGGTACCTTTAATAGCCTAGAAGTGGACCTGCATCCTGTCCTCCAGTGCTGTGCCTCTTGGGATGGACTCCAGCACCTCAAAACCCTGACAAGCATAAGTGGCTAGAAGCTGGATGAATGTGCACCTGAAGACACAGCTCAGATATTTTACATCGCTGGATAAAGTATGAATAAATCTGTACCCGCTGAAAGGCAAACTCTGTTGATGTCCATCTAAGAATAAGGATTATTTCTCTGAGCCTCAGTGTTTACTTCTGTCTCTGTTTTTGTCTACAGCGAGGTGCCTGAGTACAAAACCTCAATGACAATACACTGACATTAGGTTTATATTTGTCTTTGTTTTCTTCACCCATTGGCCTAGTCTACTTTTTGTTCCTGGGAAAAGGATTTGCATTCTTAAGTTCATTTCACACCGTTAATCTGGAATGTTGGTATAAGCTATATCAATGAATAGTTTCCCAATAATAGCAGGAAAATCTATTTCCCATAATTTGGCAGCATTTGGTGATTGGAGACGTAAATTCAGTAATTAAGCAGTGTGGGGGTATACTGGTGTTAATTAATAATATGTTCTATATTGTTACAGATTCCAAGGGCTTCCTCAAGATTATTTGGACAGTATTGCAGATGTCCTTAAAAACACAGTCCGTTACCTTGAGAATCCAATTCTTGACGACAGTGATTTTATTTACTATAGAATAGAACAGATAGAAACTACTCTAATCAGATCTTTTCTGAAACGTGAAACTGATTTAGTTTTAGAAAACTTGTCAAGAGCAAAGCTGCTCTTGAACTGTGAACCCAAAAATGTCTGCACAGGTTTTGTTGTAACACCAAGTCATACAGGTACTAGAGGTCAACCTAAAATTAATGTCACCAAAGATCAGCTGGAGTTTTTCCTGGACCATAACTTCTCAGTTCCACAGATAGAAGAAATGTTGGGTATTAGTACAAGAACTGTCCACAGAAGAATGGAAGAACATGGACTTTCAATCCATAGCACTTATCAATATCTGAGGAAGACCTGCATAACCTGGTGACAAATGTGATCACAGAGTTTCCAGATTCAGGCTACAATAACGTGTCAGGGTTTCTTTGCAGTATGGGAGTGAGGTAAGTTTTAGATAAATCTTAAGCATCAACCATATTTGTCTATAATCAAACAACAAATTTAGTTTTTTATAAATATATATATATTTGCTTGCCTCAGAACGTATGCAGGTAACTGCAGCACATACTGTACATTCACTACTGTCTGTAGTAATTTGAATTACCAATTCATCTTTTTTATGTCTTTCAAAATTTAGGGTGCAGAAAAAGAGGCTAAGGGAAGTTATGAGGGCTGTCAATCCCATTGGTGTTTTCTTAAGGGGCCTGACAATTAACACCATCAAGTGAGGAGGCTATAGTGTACCATCGCCATGGGCACTCTGGCACATTGATGGCAATCACAAGTTAATCAAGTTAGTAATAAACAATTTACATAAATATTATGAACATTTCTATTACTGAAAATCAAACTGCTGCTTCAATTTGACCAGATCATCTTAATATAGTTACAAAATTAATATAAAATATATATATATTAAATGATTTCTTTATTTTTTAATAGGTGGAGGATTATAATCCAAGGAGGAATTTGTTGTGATCGCCGGTGAAGGGGGTGATCGCACGGGCAGGCAGACGGGCAGGAAGCAGGCAAGCAGACGGAATACGGGGAAAAACGGGAATTTATTCACGGTACAGGGACCAGGAAACATCTGACATCGACTAACATCCATGACGGACAAGACATGGACTGAAATAGACGGGACTGGGCGACACAGCTGGGCAAGATCAGGGAAGCACACGTGGATAATGAGGGGGCGTGGCACACACGAGGAGCGGACGAGCCGGGCGTGACAGAATTGGTGGATACAGCAGAAAAATCATGTATCTAAAAGCTGGCACCAATAACAAAGCCTCAGTTATTAAAAACTTTATTGAATCTGTGAACCAGTAGTGTTAGTGAAGAATACTGCTGGGCTTTAAACTGTAAAAATTTCATACAATGCAACATCAACTACGCGTAAACAAGCCATTCCAAAACCAGGCGAATTCTTAATTCCAAAGTCCATGTCGCATTTGAAATCTTCATATGAGGCATGGCATGATATTTTTAAGATGTTTGAACAAGTGCTGGCTTGAGGGAACCTTGAAGAATGATGAAGAAAATCAAGTGTAGGTGCAGGGTTACAGCCAAGAGCTGGAATGCTGTCACTTCCGGTGGCAAAAATAAGGATGTCCTCCAGTGTCCGTAAAGGCTGGCTGCTTTTGCCAGGCTTCATGTATAAAGTAAATAAGGCTGAATGGTACTTAAATATATGTGGTTAGAGTGCTGATAGGGGGCGGCATGGTGGTGCAGTGGTTAGCACTGTCGCCTCACACCTCTGGGACTGTCGTGGTTATTTCTCCTTCTCCGCCAAATCAGAAGTCAGAGGTCCGCTTGTGCAGTATCCAGAATTCAGTCTTTATTGCAACAATGAAGTTACAACCAAGGCTAGACACGTAAAAGTGTGTCCAGTACTGTTTTACACAAATTTTTATAAGTTCTTATCATTTAACAATATCTCGTCACTTAAGCATCATCATTCCTTCAGCCATTCACAATAATTGTTTTTTCCCTTAAATCCACACCCCTAGGTGATAAGTTTGTCCATCATTTCTTTTACCGTTTGGTCTCTCGGCTGAACATAATGGTGGCGTGAGCAGCTCCACTTGGTTTTTTAAAAATACTCAGCCGTGAACTCAGGCGAATCCCTTCCTTCAGTAGTAAACCTAGGCAGTTTCAGCCTTTTACACATTGTCTAACTAAAAGGTTGATAATATATTTGTCCTTTAACATAGTGATAAAATATACGCTAATAAAAGTGAATATTCATAGATTCAGGACTAACATAATGTAGCTAACAGAATCTCAGACTAACAAAAGGTGCAAATACATACTCAGTTGATTACATTGTGTTGATTACATTATAATGTTTATATTGTAATGATTACATCATGGATATTTGGCATACTTTTTAATAATATCATAATACTTGTATTCTACGTTATATAGTACTAAATAATATTCCATAGGACCCGGGTTCGAGTCCCCGCCTGGGTCACATGTATGTGGAGTTTGCATGTTCTCCCCATGTTGTCGTGGGGTTTCCCCCCACAGTCCAAAAACATGCTGAGGCTAATTGGAGTTGCTAAATTACCGATAGGTGTGCATGTGTGAGTGAATGGTGTGTGAGTGTGCCCTGCGATGGGCTGGCCCCCCATCCTGGGTTGTTCCCTGCCTCGTGCCCATTGTTTCCGGGATAGGCTCCGGGCCCCCCGCGATCCAGTAGGATAAGCGGTTTGGAAAATGGATGGATGGATGGATAGAGTGCTGATTTTATGAAGAATTATCATTCTTTAGAATTCCACATCCTTCTAAGTTTGGTTCTAATTGTGGTTGAGGAATACTTACTCTTAGCATCCAAGAGATAGTCTCTCCAATGGCAGATGGCTTCATTTTCGTATGTGTCGCTCCCTCGCTCAGACCTTTGTTCTGTAAACAGCTGTTCAATACTCTCAAGCTTTTCGTTGATCTTTGTAAATACTGTTCTGAATACGCCTGGATGGCTCTGGATAGCATCCAGTAGTCCACGGCAACAAAGACCATCCTGGAACCTATAAAATAGGGAAAAAAAACACTAATTTTGAATGGCCTAAAAACTTTGAACATGGATAATACATAATGATGAACACACCTTTCAAAGTGTGTCCTTGTGCTGAAGGACAAACCAATTAATGATGTCTTGCACCAGTTCGTTTTTATTGCTGACAGTGATGCTTTGCAGACATCCAGCTAGTATCAGGAGGTTCTCACATCTTTCAACAGCTTTGTCCAGGTTTTCCTTAAACTCTGAAGCCACAATCTGATATTGGATTGAAAACATTTATTTTTACAGTGAATTATTTCTTCATCCAAACATTAATATAATATCAAGCTTTTCAAAAACGCACGAGCTGAATATCTCATAAGGAGAACTGACAAGACTTACTAAGTTGTCACGCCCAGCTCGTACGATCCTCATGTGTGCCACGCCCCCTGATTATCCACATGTGCTTCCCTGATCGTACCCAGCTGTGTCTGATTATGTTTGCCCAGCCTTGTGTATTTCAGTCCGTGTCTTGCATTGGTTCCTGGTCTGTCACTGATGTTAGTCTGCGTCAGATGTTTCCAAGTCCCCGTTACCGAAATAAATCCCCGTTTTTCCCCGTATCCTGCCTGCCTGCCTTGCCTGTTTCCTGCCCGTCTGTCTACCTGTTCGCCGCACCCGTTAACCGGCGATCCTGACAGAATGACGGACCACAAGAAGAGAAAGCAGAGGAGAAGGAGACCCGATGAGCCGACGATCAGCCTGGGAGCTTCCTCTCTCGTCAGGCTTTGGGAGCAAGTAGGAGGAGGAACTCCTCCTGCTCCATGAACGGGAGCCGGTCACCGAGGAGCTGCAGCCACCCCTCGAGCGGTATTACTTCCGGCCCGAGAGGCTGGCTAATAGAGGGGCCAGAGTGGTGCGGGACGCTATCCCGCGGGTGCCCCGCACCCTTAAAGGGGCCACGCCCGTCTCTCCTGTGCGGGACCTGGAGGTCCCGCCGCCTGCAGCCGCCCAGCCCGAGGCACTCCCTTCTCCTCTGCCAGCTGCAACCGCTGCGCCTCCGCTGGTGGTTCCAGTTACGCACGCGGCCCTCGCGAATCGATACTTCACCCTCCAGGGACTTTATTGGAGGGTAATGGACGAGCCGGCCATACAAGGCTCCCAGAGGTGGACCAGCCCTGCTACGAAGCTCGAGCCGCCGCCTCCTCTGCCCGCGGCTCCAGCGCAGCCCGAGCAGGCGCTCCCTCTGCCCGCGGCTCCCGAGCAGGTGCTCCCTCTGCCTGCCTAAGCGATCACCCGCTCCCCATCGCCCGCGGCGAACCTGTCACTAAAGAATATGTAAACATTGCTATAGACACTATTTTAAAATTGTACAGCTGTCTGAAATACAATTACACATCTTCTTCCCCTACCTCTGACAGCAAGCTTTTTATTTCATGATCATGAATGTCAATGTCTCAATGTCAAAGTAAGTTCATTGTAATGAGCAACTGTTCTTTCAACATTTTGAGATGTCAAGTTTGCAGCATTTAAGTGCTATTTTTGTGACAGTGCATTTACATGCTTGAAAAGATATGCAAATCACCAAATTAACCCAGAAAGGGGCTTCAAGGTGGAGAAAGGAGCAAAAAGACAAGCTGTGAATTCAAATGTTCTGTCTCTTATTTCACAAATAGCTGACTTTGAGTGGAGGGAGGAGCATAAGTTGCCCTCACAATGCGATCTCTGAACATTGTGAATAACAAAAGTGATGGATGGATGCACACAAGAAGAATTTTGCTATCTTTTAAAAACTGCATGCTGTCATTATATATGTAAAAACCTACTTAATTTGTCTGTATATCCATCTATCCATCCATTTCCCAAACTTATCCTACTGGGTCGCGGGGGATCCGGAGCCTATCCCGGAAGCAATGGGCACGAGGCAGGTAACAACCCGGGATGGGGGGCCAGCCCATTGCAGGGCACACTCACTCTCACATGCATTCCTACGGGCAATTTAGCAACTCCAATTAGCCTCAGCATGTTTTTGGACCATGCGGGGAAACCAGAGTACCCGGAGGAAACCCCACGACACCATGGGTAAAACATGCAAACTCCACACACATGTGACCCAGGCGGAGACTCGAACCCAGGTCCCAGAGGTGTGAGGCAAGAGTGCTAACCACTGCACCACCATGCCACCCCAATTGATAAATCAACCTGTTTATTTCAAGGCAACATAACTTTTAAATGGGAATATTTTACATTATTGATTTAATTTTAATAGAAAGATCCCAAAGCTGGTATCAGTATCAAAGTCAAAATTTTGGTATAAATCCATCTCTAATGTGATGTATTCATGACATGCAAAGTCTATACAGACAGGCACAGAGGCACACACACACACAGAACATGGCTGGGGTTCGAGTGGCCTGTATACCTGGAAATGGGAGGCCACCATGCCAACACTATATACTATATGGTTCTTATTTTTAATTATTGAAAATTATCTAGTTATTTATATGGACCATAACAGTGTATGCAGAATTCTACTCGTATGTGGCATTAATGGCTGATATAATAGGTATGGAATACATACTGTAGGAGACTGTTGCAACAAGTTGTCAGGTGCCTGACCAAGCCTCTTCTCAAAGGAAAATCGAGAGATTATGAGCTTAAGGGCCAATAAGGCACAGTTTACGTCTCTGCAGTGTAATTAAGGAGAAGCAACTCTCAGCATTATTACTGTACATGCGATGTAATGATCGTGGGCAGCATGGTGGTTAGTGCTTCTGCCTCACAAGAAGAAGGTTCTGGGTTTGGTCCTGGGTCCTCTCTGTGTGGAGTTTGCACACTCTCCCCATGTGCGTGGGGGTTTTTGCCAGGGGCTCCAGTTTCCTCCCACAATCCAAAAGCGTGCAGGATAGGTTGACTGGTGAGTCTAAATTGGCTCCGCGGTGTGTTGGCAACTGCTCAGGTTTGGTTCCTGGGATCGGTCATTATGAGCTTAGCTGAACCTGCTTATGTGATTTATTTTATTTTGTTATTCACTCTTGAAAAAAAAAAGGCAAAGTATAATATCGGCAGATTTTGGGGTGAAGGATGGTATCTGAATACACAAATCACGAGTAATGCCACTATTTACTGCTGTTTGCTGCGCAGGGAGAACATGCTGCTTCGACAACATCTTTCCTCAGTGGAAGAATCGGCCAGAAGATCTTCTGTACCCGTTTCTGCCTGCTGTATGTTTAAATTTTTTATTTTTTTTGTGAAACTGTGCAGCTGAATTGATTGTTATATAAATTAATTCATTAAAGACTCTTCCCACCTGTAGATGGCAGCAGTGAGCTGCTAGGGAAGGTTGAAACTGACCCTCCGACAGAGGGGTCCTCTTGCTGCAGGAGGTCATGCAAGAAAACAGAAGACTGCAGTGAGTGTGTCCATTTGCCGCTGTTGTTTTATCTGCTTTATCAATGTTTTTCCAGTAGCATATTACGTCATGCGTTTCACTAACACCTATTAGTTCAAATAAAAAAAAAGTTGACTCAGTTTCCTACCTGTGTTACTGCGACCAGACCCCTAACCAATACTTAACATATGCACCAGAGAGTGGAAAAGGGAGCATTACTCAACCGCATCCAGTCCTCCAAGCAACAGGGGGCGCAACAGTGCTGCACAAACTGGACGAACTGCAAAGGTTTGATACGCCTGTGATCTGTGTTGTCTCACCTCTAACCACATGTTGTAAAAGTGTCTGCTGCATGTGCAGGTTCATATCGGGCACCGCACACGCCACCAGCTGCTGCTCGGATCCATCGCTGTGTGGGCGAGCTGCTCTCTGCAGCCTGCAGTGTGTCCATCATCAGCTGCCAATGGATGTCATCAGCCCCCTGCACAGATGCCGTGCTGTGAGTGTCTGCATGTCAGGACACAGGAGTATTACAGTTATGATCTGGGTCACATAGCACCCAGACACCAAACTGTTTGACATTTTACTAGAATGATTAAGGTGCTGTTTCTGAGAATATCAATATTCTGTCAGCTGTCCCAATGTAATTTAACAGGTAAGTTCAGCTTTTAAGTAGACTGTGTGTGTGTGTGTGAGAGAGAGAGAGAGAGAGAAAACCTGTTACTTTGACCTTGTGAGGACATTTTTCCAGTTCCCACAATGGAAAACTCAATGTTATAAAAAGTCTGTCCATGCAATTGATGAACTAAAATACCAAAAGTCCCGTATTACTTATGGTTAAGGTTAGGGCTGGGTAGGGGTTAAGGTTGTCATAGTTAGGATTAGGGTTTTGCCAATAGAAATGAGTCCCCATAAAGATATGAATACAAATGTATTGATATCTATGTGTGTCTCTGTGTGTGTGTTTCCCTAACATTTATAACACCGCCCCAGCCTGTGCGATACCTGTGTAATTAAGCAGTTCAAGTGAAATTTCCATTCCAGTTTCTGAGAAATACACACTTAATATTTAATGACCTTCACGACTGGTCAGGACTGCTGTAAGATTTGATGCACCTTTCATCTCTGCCATACCTCTGTTTTGCCAGTTGGTGGCACTGCCTCCTCTCTGGGCCCTGCAGGCTGTTGCCTGTGGGGAGAAATATCCAGCCCAAACTGAAATTCAGAGTGAGCCTCCCAGTCAGAGCGCAGGACTTCATGGACAGAGGAGGTGAGATTGCCTCTCCAAATATCAGCTGTCATAATATCAGAATATTTAGGAGCTTATATGTATGTTTAACATGACGTGTATGTTTATGCACATAAGTGTTTAACACCACATGTGTGTTTATGTACATGTATGTTTCACGCGACATATGCTGTGTGTGCCCAGCTCATGGACTGAGAGCAGGGGCCACGTTCAGCATTTCCCGGCTCTGAGGGACAGCAGGGCCCTTTGGGGTCAGCCTGTGGAGCCCCAGTCCTGAAGTTCTCCCATCAAGGTGCTCCTGAGTGCCCCCCTCCATCTCGGCACTGAGCAAAGGAGCCACAACTCACTGAAAAGCGCAGTGATGTTTCAGTGATAATGGCTTGCAGCCTTAAAGATCATCATTTTGAATGTCTATATGGCTCTTAAAATGTAATGTTCATGTTTTTGCATTGCATTGAACTCACTTGGTCCCTGCATAGATCAACCATAAATGCAAAATGACTCTGGCTAAAGATCCTCTGGCCTGTTATCATCCAGAGCAGCAGATTCAGATCTGATTGACAATCATGGGAAGCTGCCAGGTTTGGCCAGATTTGATCACATGGCTATGAGCGCATGTTCACTAGCCACCACAGTAAAATGCAGATAATACCTTTTTATTCTCTGTTGTTCATTTTCCAAAATAATTTAATTCATTTGTACATCCATCCATCCATTTTCCAAACTGCTTTTCTTACTGGGTCGCAGGGGGTCCAGAGCCTATCCCGGAATCAATGGGCACGAGGCAGGGAACAACCCAGGATGGGGGCCCAGCCCATCGCAGGGCACACTCACACACCATTCACTCACACATACACACCTACGGGCAATTTAGTAACTCCAATTAGCCTCAGCATGTTTTTGGACTGTGGGGGGAAACTGGAGTACCTGGAGGAAACCCCACGACAACATGGGGAGAACATGCAAACTCCACACACATGTAACCCAGGCGGAGACTCGAACCAGGGTCCCAGAGGTGTGAGGCGACAGTGCTAACCACTGCACCACCATGCCGCCCCCAGGGTCATGAGGGTACAGCAGACAAATGTGCTGCAACTGTGTGGCCAGTGTGTGTATCTTCTTGACAAAGATTAACTGGCACCAAATACAGCACAGCAACAGAAAAAGGTTATATTTGGAAGAAAAGGGGTGGTTATACACTGGACCCAGTGCCTTGAGACCCTTCCTGGCAGCAGATGCCATAACAATCACTGGTATTCAAAAGCACTATAGTACTGTTAATCATTAAACGATCAACAAAAATCTCTTACTTTGAAACAGTGCTGGGCCTCAGCTGACACCTGTTTAAAGTAGAATAGAGAATTTCATATTCGTTTTGTGAGGGAAAGTATCATTCCCCACTCATCGGATCCTCCCATGTGGCCACGCCCCCTCATCTACCCCGTGTGGATTCCACATGTTCATTCCTGTCATTAGTTCAATGTATTTAGTTCCCGTTTCAGTTTGTTTCCCCAGACTAGTCATTATATTGTCAATCTGTGTTTGCTGCTTGTTCATTCCTTTTCGCTTTAATTAAACCCTGCATTTTCCTGTTTCCTGGCGTCCTGCCTCCCTTTCTGTGCCAGAAAACTGAGTGTGTAAGTATAGCATACGTGTATATCACATGCACGGTCTGAATGAGGTCCCAACGTATATTTAGCTGTAGTGCTGAGGATTCTCACATTATCTACGTTGACATTTTACGCAGGATGGTGGTGATACCGCTCTGTCGGTGACACTGGTCCTGCGCTCATATTTCTTGGCTTGTCTCGGTCAGCAGGGGGTGTAGCAGCGTCACCCCGCTCGTGCCGAGAAGATGGGCGACCGCTGAGCAGCAGATACGTATATGAAGCAGAACGAAAATCGGAGAGCAACAAAGAATGTACGCGGTGCGCTCTGGCCAAAACGCCGTCTGGCAGTTCCAAAGGGTCCAGGCGGAGCTGGGTAGCTCCTTACAGGTGTTGCATCGTATTTTGTGACCATCGTAATGTGTGACTTCAGGGTCGCTGTTTCACATGTTATTGGGAATGAAGGTTCCTGTTCACATGCACGAGCCTTCTGTGCATTTTATGTAACGGAATTATTTAAATTTTTCTAAGCAGTAGACTTTTTCAAAGCAGTAGCGTTTCCACTTTCTGTTCCGTCATCTTATTTGGGGACATTCTAAAACGCTTAATGTGAAAAGGGTTAATGTGGTCTAATGTACCAAAATAGCGACACCAAAATTCTTACACACATATCTGGTCATAAATACTTTCACTTGACAAAAAAAAATATAAAATGCTAGTGTGTGTGTGTATATGTACAAAAAAAAAAAAAATTGTTGCACTTTCTTAACAGTGTTCGGATAGATGGTATTCATAGCTTGGGTCCTTATTGAGCTAGTATCGGAAAAATTCATCGCAGCATCTTGAAGCACTTATGTAAGTCACTCTGGCTTAGGGTGTCTGCCAAATACTGTAAATGTAAATGTTATAAGGAAAAGGCTTAACGTGACTAAATGTACTGTAATAGATTTTCCTTGCCACTAGAGGGCGATATTTAAACCTCGGTAAACAACAGGTTAAGCTGCCACCACCTTTAATTATACCCCGGTCTTGTCCAGTAGGTCAGAATACTCCACTCAGAATCAGGGAAACTGAGGCGATAAGAATACTTTATTATTCAATTATTTCATTAATCAATGGGCTCACGTTGGATGCCTCGCAGCACACAATTACCCCGCATACACTAAGGGCGTCTGATAAAACAGCACAGCACATGTGAAATAAGTTAGGTTACGCTCTCAAAGCAATAAATCATTCCAGCTCATCACAGCACGGCACCAATAAGAAAGTCTACACAGCAATCAACATCGCAATCCTGACCAGGAAGATACACACGTGATAAAAGACAGAATTCCCATTAAATCCTCAGTCTCATTATCTCCAGGTGAGTGAATGTAGCAGTCTCCGTCAATTAACCCCCCCCCCTTTCCAAAACAGAGTCTGTACTGGTACTTCATCAGTCTTCATCATATTACCAAAACAGCCACCAATAATCACCAAATTACTCACACATATATATGGTCATAAAGACTTTCACTTGACAAAAAATCAAAACCGAAATACTAGGAATATAGACTTTATACTCTTTTCCTTGCCTGTGCCATGTTATGCTATCACAGAAAAAACAAGACACAAGCAGGATACACCAAAAGTCAAGGATAAAATAAAACCCTAAAACAAAGAGGTGAGACAGACCAAAGTCCAGCCTTCTTCCATGACTGGAAGGGTGTCAACTTTTAAGCTGCTCAAACAACCCATTGAACTACATAGCAGGCCAGGGAATAAGGATTCCCTGTCATTACACAAATAAATCACTCCAGGTAATAGCAGACGCTATAGCGATGGAGGTGAAAAAAGACAAAAGAAGAGATGGAGGAGAGGGGAGAGAAAGCAGAGGAGTCTGAGATCAAGAGACGAGAAAGAGAGAGTGAGCTGGGGCATTTGGGGCAGCAGCTGCAGAAGCTGAGGCGGTTGGGGCATTAGGTGTAGGAGCAGTAGTAGGAATAGTGGGTGTAGCTGTGGGGGCTTTGGCTGCAGCAGGAGCTATAGGAGGGAGGTTGAAGGAGCCAAAGATGCAGCCAGAGCAGACAGTGTAGGAGAGGCTGCAAAAAATGAAGCTGAAGCTGTGGCAGAGATATCAGGAAAAACTGCAAAAGAAACTTGGGAATTAGGGCTGACAAAAGCAAAGGAAACACCTTATAAAAAACTGTAGTAGATCAAATGTAAGGGAGCATCTGCTTCTGTGAGAGATGCAAGTAAATAGCTGCTGCATTTATTAGATGCAAGGAAAGAGCCGCTTCATTAATTAAGCCGCATGGGAGTCAGGACTATCTACTGTGACAGAAGTGTGGGGAGCGACACAAAAACTAGTCAGACCTGGAGAATAAGCTGACACACAGCTTCAGCAGAGACTCTGCTAAGACAGGATGACTCCTCCCAGCATGAATGCAATCAATTGTGATCAAATGCTGCATGGGAATCGGGGGGTTTAACCGTTATCCTACCCACATATTTACATACATGGGCTACCGACTGGGGGCATCAAGAACTAAAAACAAACGCTAGTGTTAAAGCCCTGCGCAGGACTGTTTTTTTTTTAACCCGCTCTCACAGGCTGTCTCTGTCACTCCCACCCGCCCCCGCAATATTTCTGTCCAATCCCGCCCGCACCCGCAGATCCATTAACGGATATACTGTATGATTAAATAAGTTTATATGCATTCAATTCTTATTCCAGCAGAACAAGAACTGAATAAATAAAACAAATTCAACAAAAAATCACGAAAAAATGTAAACTGAGCCCAAAAACTAATCAAATGTGCAAATATCTGCAGTTATTAAAAAAAACAATAACCAAATTGATACAACAAATGTTTAAATATCATTATAAACAAACAAGATCAGCTTAAAAACAAAAGATAACCCTGAACCCAATTTCAAAGAAATACATTCAAACTAGCTGAACATCACAACTTAATACAATGGCTCAGAACAAACACGAATATATAACACAAAATAAATTACATCAGTTACATTCTCCATCCTGCCAATAATCTTGGGATCCGCTGTCTATTTTTAGCCGCCCGCTCCCGCGAGATTTCCGTTGGGGCCCACGGGGTCCCAGCACCAATGCAGGGCATCCATATGCATAGCAAATTATTTTACAGTGCTATCTTGTATAATAGGACATAAACAGTGAATTTGACAGTTATCTTTTATTTTCACATCTGAACACAACACACGGACATTAAGGGATTGTTTGCATTTGCAACCAACCCCTCTGCAAAACCAAGCTGGAAGGCGGTACTGCTTCATGTTCACATGAGCTAGATGGCTAGTTAGGATGGATTCAGAATGCACTGTACTACAACTATAAATGACATAACGTGATATAGTAAAACAATTACTAACCGGCAATGCACATTTGCATTACTTTAAACGACAACTTTACCTGTTACTTACCAGAGTCGCCTATATCTTAGCGGAATGACAGCAGGCAAGAAGGCGGCGTGTTTTCAGTAAGATACCGGAGTTAAACTTATTTGCAGACACTTTTAACACAAACACTGGCAGCCATTAACTCATAGGTGGCAGTAAAGCTGAAATGACTCTTTCTGTGTTAAAAAAATGCAACACTGTCATTTTGATACTTTTTTTGTTTGTCTTTTACTCCCATTTGTCTGTCTCTGGTTATTGACGTTTAGGAGAGTGCCAAACACATTAACGATGCACATTTTTCAAATAAAGACAGACACAACACTAAAGAGATGAGAAAGACACAGTTGAATATGTAACATGCGTTTTATGCAGAAAAATAGTGTAGTTAAAACCATCTGGGATTTAAGAGGTTAAACTCAATTGGCTTGAGTGAAGCCACGCCCTCTCATAAGTGAAGAACAGGAATATTCCGGTTTTTCCAGGTTGCCTGAAAAAATGTAGTCACGTAGTTTTCTTAGACGGTGAACAAGCTGTATTACAAAGAGCAAAAGGTTTTTTCTTTTGGAGATACACCGAAATATTAAAGAAATATTCAGAGAGCGAGACAACATTGGTTGTGATGGCTGAACGTTTTTTCCTGCTACTAGTCACCCATGAGGCACGGAGCAGCCGCGTGAGCACATTTTGACCAGAGGTACATTTTCCTTATTCGCTAAACGTGTGTGCAGTAAAGAGGCACAATTTAGTAATTTGGTTTAGAAATATGTGTATTTTGAGTGTATTATATAATTCAATACATTTCGGTATTGAAGTGAATGTACAATTCTTTATGCTGTAAAAGAAAGGTAACTAATACTTATCTCTCCGGAGTACCTGTTAAAGAAAGGTTATTTGTTGATTAGCCCACTTAAAAAAAAAAATTGGTTCTCGTACTTGTTTGTAGATTTGCATTTTGTAAATTCCTCGTGTTTCAACATGTTTTAATACACGTTCTTTCTAGATATATATTTTAAAATCTTGGTTGTTCATTTAGAATGGAAATGACAAACAGAATATTGGTTTCAAATAGTATCATTTTTATATTCACGAATGAAACATCAGCATAAAGTATCCAAATCCATGGTTAGGAAGGCATTTATGAGATGCACATGGATCAAGGAATTTACATTCTTGTACTTTCTTACATTTAATATATTTGAAACGCAACAAACTGGAAGAACTGAGGAGGCGTACTAAGTAGGTCTGCTCTCTTCGGTATGTATTTTCAAATATGTATTTTCTTACATATTTGAAAGTTCAAACAATCAATCAAATAAAAAAAAAAAATCCCTCCCCCCTGATCCACCCCCTCCAAAAAAAAGGACATTATGTGTAAAAGTATTTTCTTTGATATAGTGTCATATATTTGATTAATTATAACTGTAATGATTAGACAGAGTGACTGATATAGTAAATATTGTAGTGTATTATAATACCTGTTTGCTTACGCAGGTCAGGTCCTTTTAGCGGGAACCTAAACTTCCTGGAGCTGCATTCGAATATCGTTGGATGTCGATGGTGAGTCACCCAAGGAACTAAACCGATTCTTGTGTTGACAACTCATATTCATTTAACTACCGGATTTGTGGTAGGACTGTTAAATTGTTTTATGCAGTTTACGTAACTAATTTGTATTTCATTTAAGTTGTTATATACTTACCCTTTCTTCACCTGAGTGGAGTTGGACTAAGAAGGGTAATCAAAAAACATATTGGAACTGGTGAACCTAAATCTAAAAACATCCCTAAGTCTAATCTACGGCCAATTACAATTTAATCTTGACATAATTGGTTATTGATTCTAAATTTAGCTATGAAAGTCTAAACATACAGTAACTAAACCTAAAATAGGGTAAATTGGTTAAAGAGGAATTTAAATCTAGTTTTAATCACAGAAACTAAGGGTATAAAACTGAAGCTCACAGATTCAGTTAATGTGTATTTTATGTTTGGTTGTGCATTTTATTTTCTGTGTATGTCTTTCCATTTTTCATCCCTATCCATAAAGCTGGAACTGGCGTGAACAGGAAGTTGGGGGAGGTACTCAATGGTAGGGCTTCACTGCACTTACTCAGTACTTCCTCTACAGCTTGTAGCAGGTGCATGAACCAGTTGAAAATCTTCACAAATCGATTTACTGCTTTAAGCTGCGGCGCTTTATCACAGCTACTAGCTGGCAGTGCCTTTGGAGTGAAACCCTAGGGTGTTGGTTTAACATGCATCAGTTAAGCAAACCAATCCCATACATCCATCCATCCATCCATCTTTTGTTACTGTAATTTTATAGGAAGGGTAAATACCAGTGACCTCAGCAGACCAGCTAATCATCCACATCCCACCAGTTTGCAAGTGGACCAACCTTTGTGAAGAACTTGTGGCCACGGATATTCTGCGGTGACGGGCGATCCCGTGGGTCGATTTGAAATATTTTGCCCATCAGTTTCCCAGCTTCAATACCGAGGTTCTGGGGTAGAATAAATTTAGCTTCTTTGATGTTCTTTATCATTTCACAGCGATCGTCGTGATCGAATGGGATTTCCCCAACCAGAAGCTGGTACCTGTAGTAAGAAAGGCAGCAAAGGTGTTTGAGGTCTTTCACATTTGACATAAAAATGCTGTGCTTCCAAAAGAGCAATTCCTCTCAACTGTGTGCCAGTATTCATTTTTCTTTTCTATTTCAAGTAGAAAAAAAAAACATATTTATGTATGTTAGACGCATGTCTTCTTAAAATGTTAGACAGATTTTATTAGCCATGCTGATCTTTGGCCGGGAGGAGGGTTGATAGGGTATACGTACATGACACAGCCCAGTGCCCAGACTTCTGCTTCCGTTCCATGGCCCTCTCGTTTCCACACTTCTGGAGCCATGTAACATGGAGTACCACACACTTTTCTACAACACACACAAATGGAAAACGTTAAGCGCACATGTGCTTTAGCTTGCTGTATAAACAAATTTGAAAGCTTAGCCAGGAATTCTGCAAAAAACACCTACTTGTCCCTCGGCTCCAGCTTGACCGCCAGTCCAAAATCCCCGATTTTCAGTTTCATTTTGTCACTGACAAATAAGTTTTCTGAAAGACAAACAAATTTGCATTAAGGATAGACTCAAATACTTTGCCAAACTGCAGACTTTACCAAATTGATAAATGAACACTACACAGAAATCCAGACGAGCTACACTCGCAATGCCATGTGAAATGCCAGCATTATTAAACAGAGAATTGAGTAAAGCGTGAGTGCATGTACACATATCGAACTAGATTTCCCTATGGACATAATATTGCCGGTAGATGTGTTTTATCCCCGATATCAGCTGTTGAATGTAATAGCGGACTTCGGGGTCAATCAGAGTCCCGCGAGCTTTCAGGATGTCACCAAGTGTCTGGGCAGGGAGAAACAGGGGCAGCCTGATCCATCACAAAGTCTTTGCCTTAGTAAGACGTCTATAAAAGTCAGGGACTCACCTGCCTACTGCACAACTCCATGAAAATATACATGAACAGATCGTCTTCAAAAGAATGGGAGAAGCCCACAACGTTCTTGTGCCGTGGTTTTTTTCAAAATTTCCACTTCTTGACACACCTGAGTGAAATATCAAACACACCATCTCATCAAGTACTGTAACAGGGAAATGCAGATAAACTGCAAAGAGGGATGACATTAAGCACAATCCATACCACATACCTCCTCCAGTCCCCAGGAATGTGGAGGTATGACCATCACAGCAAAGGTGTCACCACTTTCAAGGTCGGTCATCTTGTAGCACTTGCCACAAGCACCCTAAAGAACATGTCAATAAAGGGCATTTCTGACTGACCCTGTTCAAGCATCTCCTCTCCGCAGAAAAAGATCAACTGTAATCACTTTCAACAACAACTTTGTGGTGCACACCTGTCCCAAAAGCGGCCAAGACAGCTGGGCAATTTGAACTTGCTAGATGGATTACATCACCACATTGAAAATTCCATGGACGGAAAAAGAGGTGAACTTGCTAAGACATTGCAACAAAACACGGATAAAAACTTTCATTACAATCAACTTCATTGAAGAAAAAAAACCCATCTCCGTTATGTACACCAAACATTCAGTTTCGGTAATGCAGTAACACATGCTCAGGAATAAAGACTTTTATGTAGTGTGCAGTGACTATCACATCATATGTTACTGCGGCTCTTTAGGCACTCAGCTATCGGTCTCACTTTGTCATACAGAACAGGGATTCATTTCCTGGTGAAAAACTTCCTATGTGGTATGTGATACCTCAGCTCCAAGATGTGGAGCAGTTATCTATTACACCGTAAGGCTGGATATTTTTACAAATAAAGGCAGCAATGGTGTCGGTTATTGCCTTAGAACGAGCTGTTAGCTGGCAGGGTGTGAAAATTAGGGCGTTTATTTTTTTTAAAGAGTTTTGTGTTATTTGAAAGCATTGTGAAATGTAAAAAAAAAAACAGTAATGATATGATGAAAATGGGAATACTGACGTTGACAATGCCAATATAATATTTTGGTATGTTAAGGCATGTTTGTTCTCTGCTTTAAAGAAAGGGGGATGTGTTGATATGTAGTGCAGTACCTTTGGTGACCAGCAGAGAGACCTGGAGGGTTGGGAGGAGGTAAAGACAAGGGGTAGGGAGACCGACGGCACAGAGCAGGTTGTGGGTTTGCATGGAAGATGTTGGTGGTTAAATAAAAGTTCATTGTTCATGAAACAAGGTCTCTTCAATGACATATGAACAACACAATGTATCTCTTCCTTCTCATGATAATCTGACTCGCCAAACATGCCTCCAGCTCGCGCGACGTGGCCGAGGGACTTGAGGAGAATTATACACTGACAGCAGTGGAGATGAGAGCGCACTTGAAATTATCAGGTAAGAGAGGGTTAATCGAGCAAAATGTACAATTATTGGTCAGAAAATGTCGGTCAAATTTCTAAATAATTATGGCGTACGAATAATGATATATCCGTAAATCGTATTTTACCGATTTAAAGATGTTCATTATTCATTGTATTGTCATGCCCCCCTCGGGAGAATGCAGCGGCAGCAGCCACACCTGAGTTACGTCAACTCCCTGTTTAGTTCTGCTTGGCGCTGCATTATATGCAAGGTACTGTTGAGGGTTTTCATAAGAAGTACAGGGCGGTCTTCCTCCTGTCTACCCCGATCCGGTCCATCTGCCTGCTTTGCTGCCATCCCATCCCATCCCATCCCATCCTGATCCACCCGGACCTCTCCCTTGTACTTGTCCTGCGTCTCGCATGCCACCTGTAGAACTGGCTTTTGGACTCGATTGTACTTGCTGATTCCAGTCCTGTTTGCGTGTTCCCAACAATAAACCCCGTACAGTACGTTGCCTTCTGTGTCTCTACCATCCTCCGGGGTTGCATGTTGTGCAATACTGTAGTAGCTTGGATTCAACCATTAGATGGCAGTAGTAGCATATAGTTGGAGGGAAGTAGAAGAAGGCAAGAGAGGGAAGTTGAGTGTTTGTGCTTTGTTCCAGGAGCTGATAAGTTAATAAATATTGAACCTCTTGCCATCCCCAAATGTGTCTCGGCTGACTCTCAATATATCAAAAGTACATACCGTCTATTTATTTATGTCTGCCCTTCAAACCGCTAGATTCCTTCACTAAGCAGGAAGTTTGTCACGACAGCTGACACCAAATCTCCTGCTGAGCTGGTTCAAACAGAACTATCCTCAATTCACCACGAGGGGGCGCCAACGCAGCAGCTTAGTTCTATTGTTTCGCTTTTTCAAAGACAGTTTTTCTCTTCACAAAAGGACAACTTAACTGAATAATGCACTTTCATAGTAATTGTTTTTAATCCGTGTTAATGTTCTGAACAATGACTACTAAAGGTTCTGTAAGGTTGTCCCACATACTATGGATTTTAAGTTTTTTATCAAGGTGTTAAAACGTACCATCTATTTTCTGCTGAAAGTTGCCAGTCCTGTGTTTTATGTCTAGCAATTTGTACAGTTTCTTCAGTATGGCACATAAACACATGCCATCATCTACAGTATGAGAATCTCCTCCAGAACTCTGCATTTCCTCAAGATTTTTTTGTAATATTACATAGGTGCATCTCATGAACCTTAATTTGCCAAGCATGTATTGACTGGGCACAGTACAGTGGTGCAATTTCTGACAATGAAAGAACATCATGGACCCCTACTCCCCATTCCTTAACCCGATCGAGGGGCTCTGCTCAGCATGGAGTTAGAAGGCTTACGATCGCTAGCCACATGCTCAGATGGCCCTGCTGGCTGACATGAATGCAGCATGTGAGGACATTACAGCAGATGCCTGCAGAGGCAGGTAAGACATTAGAAAAGATTCCTTTTTTTCTTATATTTTATTCTTTCTGTTTTTTCTTATGTACAAATACATAAGTGCACATTAGGATGCTTTTTCACTATTACGTAAGTTCCCATGTGAACAGCCAATCAGATCAGCCTGATGTGTGTCTTGTTCCTCTCTGTTTCCTGCCCTTTCATCCCGACCACGACCATGATCTCTCACTTAGCAGCAGAGCAGTTTATTCTAAACAGTGGAACCGCAAAGATGTTCAGACTCTTTGGTCTTCTCATTTTCATTAGTAGGGTTCTATACTATTAAATCATATTTTGGGGGGATTTTTATATATCCTGTACGATGTGATTAGTGTAATAAGTATTTGGCCATTTAATCTTCATCATATGTAATAGGTATTCTGATTATTATTATGATATTTATTTATTTGTTTGTTTGTTTGTTTGTTTATTCATTTGTGTTTCTCTCTTTTTCCAGACACTTCACTGGCTGTGGATGTTGTTCAGCCCAGCTACCTGATGAGGGTCCAGCATGGAGACAGTGTGACCCTGACATGCTTCCGTCCAGAAGATATTTCTTTTGCAGTTTGGTTTTAGCAAGCTGCTGGTCAGAAGCCCCAGCTCATCGCGAAAGCACTTCTCTACGTACCTGGTGAATTTTACAAGGAATATAAAAACATAAAACGTTACTCCTTACTGAATGCAGAGGGGAGTTTTAACCTCACTATTTCTAACGTGGAGCCGTCAGATTCTGCAGTGTATTATTGCGCTGCTCTGTTCTATAATGAAATCGCATTTGGAAATGGAACCTTTGTCATAATCACAGATAAATGAGATTCCAACTATTTTCATATTTGCTTTATTAAAGTGTCAATAATATTGTCCTTTGACAAACATTTTTGACAGTTGAGCTCTGTGTCAATATAAAATTAACCAACATAGTTGATGTAGATTGCGAGCATTGGTCCTTGAATGTTTTTCTATATACAGCATTAAACAAAAACATTTATAAAAGCTTTCCAATTAGAATTATAAACTTTTTATTATTATTACACGCATAAATAGCTGAAATATGTAAAAATAAGTATACAAGAATACAAATTAATAGGAGGCATTAAGTATCATCTTACTTGTGTGAAGTGGATTTAGTTATGTGTATACAGTTATGTGTTGGACCCCTCCTGATGTTACATTTATACATGAACATGCGCTGCATCACATTATTTCACAGTTTGTTACATTTTGCTTGCTGTCAGAAATCTTCAGCCATATGGAATCTTCAGATTTGGAAAAATGTTACACATTGCAGCCTCTTTCAAATAAATTAAAGGAAAATGTTTACATTTCAGTTTTGAGTTGATATATATATTACTGCGTAAAAGTCTTAGGCGACAAAGAAAATATATTCTTAAAATTTTTTAACTCAACAGTCATTGTATATTGTCTCAGAAAGACATGCTATAATATAAGAGTCGGATATGCACCATTCAGAACTGGTTTGAGAATGGACCTTAAATTTCAATTAATTTTGTTCATCTGAAATAAAGTTGAATCGCTGTTGAAAACAGGATGCAGAATTACAATTCATTTTTGAATTTAAGGAAGCAGAATGAATACGTATTTGAATTCAAATAAATTCATATACATACAGTACATATAGCTACAATATAGCTTTTAGCTATACAGCCAAATATTTAAATATGAATTACACATAAGCACATTAACATTGTTGTGTATCACTATTATAATTTTATTCAGAATGAAATAATGCAACATTTGAAGTGTCACCTAAAACAATAATTATACTGTCATTTTGTGCACCATGGTGGATCTGCTCATAGGAAGAGCTGAGTGTCTCTCCTTAAAAGTCAGTGTTGGCTGCAGTGACTGCAGTTTCTAACCTAAGAAACGTCCCAAACACTTTTCCTGCATCAAAAGTCAAACTAGTGCCTATTCCTGCCATGAAAGCTTCACATAATGTCACCGATACCTGAGCCAACCATGTTTATCAGAGGATGCCAACCCTTTGGCTGCAGCTTTCTCTGCACAGGCTGAGAGAGTTTTCAGTGTAGCAGGAAAAGATTTCAGGCCAGACGATTGCAGATTAAATCATGAAACCTTTGAAGATATTATGCTAATCAACTGTAATATAATAATAAATGTAATCATGTTTATTTGAATAAAGCATAATTGCATTTGCCATGATGTCTTGCTTTTTGCTGTAGTGCTATGGTAGAAAGGAAAAACTTTCCTTTCAACACACAAGAAAATAAATAGTAGAAACCGCATGAAACCAAGTAATTCCTTTTGCGGTGCACACTTCTTATTTAATGTTTAAAAAATAGACAAACAAAATGGTCAACATAAGCCAGAGGGATATTGATAGTCACGAAAATCATGAAAATATAAAATACACTTTACACACTTCATTTCTTTACATTGAAATTAATTAAATTCATCTACCTTCATGCACTAACATGAAACATATGATTATACAATTATAATGTTTGTTCTTATCATATAATGTTTGTTATTGTCATGCCCATGCAGGCGGAACCCACCGAATAGCCCGTCTCGATCACGCCCACATGGGCGGGACCAGCCAGGTGCTCCGTAGAACGCTTAATGACGGAATGGATTTAAGCACTGAGCTCCATCGGGACATTGCGAAGTATTGAGCCATGCTATTGAGCCATACCGAGCAATCTATTGTCTATCGTCTACCCGTTGCTTCCTACCTGTTCCGTCCGCCCAGTGTACTTACCTTGTCTGTTCCTCTTCCTCTTCCCAGACCCGTTCCCGAACCTGAACCTCTTGCCCCGCTGAGACCGGCTTCTCCTGGTACTCTTTCCCTGTGTTGTCGTGTCCCGTGTTTGTTCCTCTTTCGGCTTCGGACACATGCTTCTGCCCCTCGACCATTCTCCTCGCTTAGCCCCTTTCATTGCTACGTACTAGTGCTGCCAATAAAACTTCTGGCTGCGTGCAAATCTAGATCTCCGTTCCACTTCTTGGGCCAGTGTTACAGTTATAATATAATCTTTGTTATCATATAATGTTATCAATGTATATTAAAGCTGTTAAGGTATGTTAGGATATTAAGGTATACGAATTACATGGTGATTATGAATGTTATATGAATGCATTGTAAATGTATAATGTAGGTGCAGTTAATGTAAAGTGTTACTGAATATATACTAATAAATAGTTATACAACAAAAAGAGACAAGAATGTCAACTATTCTCCAAGAAGTTACTTATTTTATGGATGGATAGAACAACATGACATCCATTCCAAAATATTTCTAAAATCGGCAAGAAATATTTTTCAGGATCTGTGTTTTCCATTGTGACTCTCAAAGCGCTGTCATCATCAACATTTTGCTTTTCAGGTAAAGACTCCAACAGCAAGACTGTGGTACAGCAGCCTGTGTCTGACACTGTGTCTGACACAGACTCTGTGAGTCTGCAGTGTACGATAGAGACTGGGAGCTGTGCAGGAGAACACAGTGTTTACTGGTTCAGACATTGTTAGAGTGTATCTGTGTATTTTATCATATTATTATCCTCCTATATGTGTACGTGCAACCCTTAACAACTAACCCATGGCCCAGAAAGGGTTGCAGACAAGATGTCCTCACAGGGGCCTACCAGATTGTGACGCAGGAATAAGAGACCTTGAGAAAGGAAACAGATTCTGTCAACATAGCAGGGGGCCCACCTTGAGATATGTAATGCTTTGTATTAACCCTGTTTCACGGAGGCCTCACACAGCATTGACTAGTTTAAAGACAAGACCCATGTAACCCCTCCCCTACCCTATAAATAAAGAAGCCAAGGGACTGTCCGGTGTGACACTCAACAGAGGCGCAGATACTGTCTGTTGCACCTGAAGTGGGCACCCTTGCGCAAGTAAAACAGAAAGACGTGTGCTGTCTCGATTATTCCTGGGTCCTAGAAGTGGAAGTGTGTGAGTGGTAAGCTGCGGCGCTTCCTCACACAGGAGATTGTAGGAGTGAAAGCTACGGCGCTTTCTCCAACATAACTAGATTGTAGGAGTGAAAGCTACGGCGCTTTCTCCAACATAACTAGATTGTAGGAGTGAAAGCTACGGCGCTTTCTCCTAACATAAATTGGTCCTTCGAGCCGGATCCGGAGAGAGATACCAGAGGGCGCCGACCAGTCCGCCGACGAACGACACCGAAAGCTGTCGACAGTCTCGCTCATAGGGAGTGAGTGAAAGACCTGCGACGTGAATTCGCCACAGGCCGGTGGTTAGAACTGTTCCCGGACGGCTGGGCTGGCGCCTGACGGGTCCCCGGACAAGAACTAGAACCACTTCGTCATAAAGGAAGGACCAGGTGAGAAGCACGACGCTGCAGCAGGGAAAGCGGGTGTGAGTGAGAGGGCATCAGCGGCCCCATACACCCGACCTAGGTGCAACAACATACTGGTGACCAAGGGAAAAAGGACGGGTTTCACCCCTGAAAACTGACACCGCTGTCTCTTTAGAGGACAGTAGAAGGCCGTGCCAGTGTCCTCCCGAGGTCTCATGCCAGGGACTTGCACTTAGGGGTTATTATTTTTTGTATATAAAAAAAAAATGGGGCAAAGTCAAAGCAAGGTAGAATTAGCGGGTGATGAGAAATTCATGGAAAGGTATAAGGAGGGGGCAGGAATAATAAGCAACCAAAAATGGCGGAAAAAGCATGGGTTTTCAGGAACCCTGAGTACAGAAAATATTCTGAGATTACAGACAGAATTGAAATTAGAAATGATGTCCGGCCGCTGTACAGGCAAGGACAAAGTACAGAAAAGACGAGAATATGTCTTATCCGATGTTTGGTTAGAACAAAGCAAACTCCGTGATATAGCCAGAAAAAAGAAACAGGAAAAGAAAAAGGAGACGCTGCAAGCGGCCCTTGTTAACATAGACGAGGAAACACCGCCGTCTGCTCCCCCGCAGACACCAGCGGACGGCCCACCAGTACTACAGCATCCCCCACCATAGCATAACATGCCAGACCCCCCACTTCCTGCTGTGCGGGGAGCTGAAGGAGGGAGTGCAAGGCCACACCAAACGAGAGCGACAGACCCGCATTTACGAATGCGAATAAATCCCGAGAATAAAAAAAACACAATGGTACCGTTCGGATTCCGAGGATGAATCTGAACTGCTTGCTCCCATGGTAGAAGTTGCAAACCCCCGTATAGCCCCTGGCGAAGGAGGCCAAGCCTCACCAGCAACAATATTAGTATACCGCCCCTGGACAGCGGAAGATAGGGCTGCTGCCCTAAAAGGCATTCCACCCATAGAGGATGGAGTACCTGAATTCTGGTCCGCCATGACTGAGTTGCAGGTCAGTTTTCACCTAAATGGAAGAGAGCTGTTCCGCTGTTTTAGACAATTACTTAATCATAAATGGGGCCGGGTGGCTGGAGACTTTACTGGACAAGGAGCAAACAATTTGCCCCTCGGTCACGATGACCCACAATTACAACAAGCATTGGGCGACTTGAGACAGAGACTAGAAACAACATTTACAAGACGAGTTGATTACGGGAGAATAGCCCAATGTAAGCAAAAGGAAGGCGAAGAGCCAGAGGATTTCTTGGACAGGGTACGCCCGTTGTTCAGGACAAACTCTGGGATTCCTCATGGGGAGGACGAGAACGGGGTGTAATAACAACAATTAAAACGGGCTTTCCTAGCAGGGTTAAAACCTGAAATAAAGAAGTATATTGATAAATACTGGGTCCATCAAAACACAGGTACAGTGCAGCAAGCCGTTGAGTATGCCCAACACGCTCAGAAAGCTAAAAAAAACTAAACCAGAAGCAACATTCGTAGCCCGAGGAGATCAAATAGTGGCGTATGCAAAACAGAAATACAGGAACAGACAAAACCTCGCGCTGATATTGCACTAACTCCAATTCCAAGCGCCATAACCTTATTTGTCGATGGCTCTGCAGCCAAAGACAGATACGGGGAAAATAAGGTTGGATACGCAGTTGTGACTAAAGACAAAGTAATAGAGGCAGGAGCCTTACCATCCACATGCTCAGCCCAAGCAGCAGAATTATACGCTGTTATCAGAGCCTGCGAGATATATGAAGGGCAACAAATTACAATATATACGGACAGTCAATACGTGTTTTCTGCAGTACACCACTATGCAGCAGTATGGAAAAATAGAGGATTTAAAAGCTCCCAAGGAACAACCTTGACACACGCAGCACTTCTACTTCGATTGTTAGACGTTGTACAAAAACCAAAGACACTCGCGTTATGTAAATGCAAAGCACACCAGACTGATAATTCAGAGGAAACGAAAGGCAATGCGTTTGCTGACCAAGCCGCAAAGGCAGCAGCCCAGCAAACGCCAGAAAAAACAGAGAAGGGGTTATTCCTTATAGAACAAGATGTACTATATGATGCACAACAACAAGCTCCTACGTCAGAGAAAGACAAGTGGATTTCGTGAGGAGCCACACAAGAGAAAGACCTATTCAAATTAGACGGAAAACCTATCTTACCCCGCAGCCTGTATAAAACCGCCGCGGTTGTGAGTCATGGGGTAACCCATGTCTCAACAGGAGGGATGGTACATATAATACAACAACATTTTTACACTATAAATTTTTCCAATTTTGCAAAAAACTACTGTAGAGCATGCCTTATATGTTGTAAACATAATGCGCAGGGCAATCTAAGACCCAAACGAGGCCAATTCCCTAACCCTACACAACCGTTTCAGGCAATACATATGGACTTTGTGGAATTAACATGGTCACAGGGAGTGAAATACTGCCTAGTGATAATAGACACTTTTTCAAAGTGGGTGGAGATATACCCAGTAAAACACTGTGATGCAGTCACAGTGGCCAAGTGTCTGGTGTCCCATTTCTTCCCCACATATGGAATACCGGAAGTAATACGGTCAGATAACGGATCTCATTTTGTGAACAAGGTGCTAGATTTATGCTCACAAACATTGGGTTTTGTATTAAAAAATCACTGTGCATATCATCCGCAAAGTGCAGGTTTGGTGGAAAGAACAAACGGGACAGTAAAAAATAGATTGAGAAAAACTATGGAAGAAACAGGCAGACCGTGGCCAGAATGCTTAGCATTAGTAAAACTGTGGATGAGAATAACACCCAGCACCCTGGCAATCTGCCAGAAGCGTCTGTGTCTACTTTACAGGAGACGGTGAAGCCTGGGGATTGGGTGCTGATAAGAGTACTACAAAGGAAAGACTGGACCTCACCTCGGTGGGACGGGCCATACCAAGTCCTCCTGACGACACCAACAGCCTTGAAAATCGCGGAAAGACCTTCCTGGATCCACAAGAGCCACTGTAAGCTCATTCAACCCTTACCAGATGCCTCATTCGAGGAGTAACAGTGGAAGTCCGCTACAAAGGCACGAAGAAACAATAGGTTTTCGTTGTCTCAACCCGGTGAAGAAAACAGCTGAACTGTACTCCTTTAGGATGGCTCTGGTAGGGTGTCCGTGGTGGGCTAAGGGAATATTGGGAAGTCTTTTCTGTCTTATGGTAATGTTGATTCTATGGCTGGTACCAGACACTGAGGTGCAGGAGAAGAAAAGGTGGACTCCGGACGGAGTGCACCTCACTAGCATAAAAGGAGACGAAACCCATCCATTCCTACGGAACTATTGGTATCGATATGTATATGATGTGGTATCCAATAAGAATTTGACTAACTGCTACGTTTGTTCTGTCATGCCACACCACAGCGAAGGACCGACCCTATATGGGGCTACCATGAACATATCACAAGCTAAGTGTGCTTCTTCATTCGGTGGGGTCGGATATCAACATTCTGGCATAAAGATAAATGACACAGACACATATGCTCCCGGCCTACGCAATGGCACATGTGACCGATTATTTTGGATAGATTACAATGTGACAAAAACCAATGTTACGTTCCCCTTTTCTGTTCTAATGAATCGCGACCCAGCAACTTTTAATCACACTATATGTTTTAATCAAATGAACGGTACTCGCCTTATGGGGAACACCACAAATTGTAATCAGATATTCATTTCAGGAGAAGGCGCCCCAAGCAGGTTGTCAGACCCCAGCAATGGTACTTACTGGGTGCAAGGAGTGGCCTGGCTATGCGGAAATAGAGCATATTTTGTGTTGCCGCCCAATTGGTTCGGAGTATGCACACCCATCTTTGTATCAGACCATACGTTTGTAATAGTACCCCAAGAACAGAACTCGCGTGAGAAACGACACGTCTCGGTTGAACCACATGACAGTGTGTGGGGAACAGATGTCCCCGTAGACCAAAAACTCTGGACCACAGGAGGGAAAGTGACGCTCTCCCTCTTTCCCAATGTGGGTGTTGGAAAGTTGCTACTCCGTACTGAAACCCTAGCCTATAGGCTAGGTCTTTTCATGAACGCCTCTGTTATCATAGATCAACAACAAAATGAAGAACTAGATATAACCAGGCAAATGGTGATACAGAATCGCATGACGCTAGATCTCCTCACTGCAGCGCAAGGAGGAGTGTGCGTGCTGTTGAACCAAACCTGTTGTACATACATTCCTGACAATGTGCATTCACCCAACATGACTAAGGCAATGCAAAGGCTGAAGGACTTGCAAATTGCTATGACCACCGACACAAGGACGCAGAACGACTATTGGATGTCCTGGTTCACTACCGGGGCTTGGTGGTCCATATTACTCAAATTGAGTATACCATTTTTTGCATTCTTTGTGATGTTCTTCTGTTGTTGTATCACAGTGATACCTTGTTTTCGTATAATGATTAATTCTGCCCTGAGCTCTGCTTTCCGAGCCCAGGAGAATATGTTTTTGTCCCTCACCCAAAACATGGAAACAGATGCAGATGAAGAGGAGCAGGGGTGGATGCATGACGCACCATGACGGACGGGCCGAAATCCTCACCGGCATGGCCCAGTCCCGAAGTTTAGAGATGCTACACCCTTGTCTCTTTTTATATCACAGCAAATGTATAATTAACATGATAAACAGGAGGGACTGTTAGAGTGTATCTGTGTATTTTATCATATTATTATCCTCCTATATGTGCACGTGCAACCCTTAACAACTAACCCATGGCCCAGAAAGGGTTGCAGACAAGATGTCCTCACAGGGGCCTACCAGATTGTGACGCAGGAATAAGAGACCTTGAGAAAGGAAACAGATTCTGTCAACATAGCAGGGGGCCCACCTTGAGATATGTAATGCTTTGTATTAACCCTGTTTCACGGAGGCCTCACACAGCATTGACTAGTTAAAGACAAGACCCATGTAACCCCTCCCCTACCCTATAAATAAAGAAGCCAAGGGACTGTCCGGTGTGACACTCAACAGAGGCGCAGATACTGTCTGTTGCACCTGAAGTGGGCACCCTTGCGCAAGTAAAACAGAAAGACGTGTGCTGTCTCGATTATTCCTGGGTCCTAGAAGTGGAAGTGTGTGAGTGGTAAGCTGCGGCGCTTCCTCACACAGGAGATTGTAGGAGTGAAAGCTACGGCGCTTTCTCCAACATAACTAGATTGTAGGAGTGAAAGCTACGGCGCTTTCTCCTAACAGACATGGATCAGGAGAATCCCTTCCTGGAGTCATTTACAGCCACGGAAACAGCAGTGATGAGTGTGAGAAGAGCCCTGAGGCTGGATCTCCTACACGGAGCTGCGTCTACAGCCTCCCCAAGGGGAACCTCAGCCTCTCCGATGCTGGGACTTACTACTGCGCCGTGGCCATGTGTGGGGAGATGCTGTTTGGGAACGGCACACAGCTGGATATAGATGATAACACCCAGTGTGGGGAGATGCTGTTTGGGAACGGCACACAGCTGGTTATAGACGGTAACACCCAGCGTGGGGAGATGCTGTTTGGGAACGGCACACAGCTGGATATAGATGGTAACACCCAGCGTGGGGAGATGCTGTTTGGGAACGGCACACAGCTGGTTATAGACGGTAACACCCAGCGTGGGGAGATGCTGTTTGGGAACGGCACACAGCTGGATGTAGATGGTAACACCCAGCGTGGGGAGATGCTGTTTGGGAACGGCACACAGCTGGATATAGATGGTAACACCTAGTGTGGGGAGTATATCTGCTTCTGTTTTGCTTTTTTTTTTGCTATTTGGACGTGAATTTATTTCTTATACTATTTGAAGTAATGTAATTCCTAATTTAAGTGTATATGCACTTACATTTAATTACATAATTGTTAATTTAATAATCTTGAATATATTAATAAATGTTAAAATGCTAAATATAAAAAAATGTGCTAAAAATGGATAACTTCTATCTACTTTAATTTATTATCGATTTGATGTTTAAGTAATGTAATGTAAGCAAATGGGAAATGTGTCTCTATATCATTATGCTGAAATCTATCTCTTTGTTACAGGCTTTCAGAAGCTGCTGGATCCTCTTCACTCTGGCTTGCTGATAGTTTTATCTTGCAGCATTATTCTGAACGTTGCTCTCATTTATATAAGATGTAAACTGACCTGTACACACTGTGCAGGTACGCTGCCCGGCTTTATGCACTCAGAAGAAGGACAAAATGTAGTTTTTAACAAAGACTCATGTGCTTATAACAGAGTAGAATTGTTTAATACTAGATACAATTTTCGTATTGGAAAACCACTGGGTTACCCTCTAAAATCGCTTATAAAATCTTTCCTTATGTATTTAAAGATTTTTGTAAGATCTTTGTGTTTTCTTATTAAATCTTTAGTATTTTGCTAAATATACTGAAATATACAACACATGTTGCAGTAAGTTGCATATAAATAACATTTATTAGTCTGCCTGGCCCTCCTGTCCCCTCCCCAGTGTGGCCCTAATGAGCCACTCCATTACTCGTTGTCCCATCGTTAGTTGTTGTATATGCCTGTCACTGTGCCTGTCACTGTGCCTGTCACTGTGCCTGTCACTGTGCCTGTCACTGTGCCTGTCACTGTGCTCATCTTCCCGCATCTTTCTCTGCCCCTGGGTCTTTCCCCTGCTTGTTCCCTGTTCTCCTGTTTGGATCCCTCGTGGTTGCATTTGGTTTTCCCAATAACTGTCAAAGTTTTGCCTCAAAGTTTTGCCCTCTCCGTTCACCTTACTCCAGTCCACAGGTTGTTCCTTTCCTTGTTGTGACACTTCAAATCTCTTGAAATATTTGTATAGCTTTTCTACTATACATAACATATCATACAGTACTAAACAACACATATCCAAACATACACTGAAATTGACAGAAATAATTTTTACTAAGTGTTAATTTCCTCCCAAAATTAGGAATATTATCCTACCATTGAATTGTTATATTGTGTGAAATTATATATGTTAATTTATTGTATATTTTAAACAGATCAGAAAAACAGTGATTTATCAAAAGTGGAATGGTCACATAAGCAGGTATGGTATCAAAATCAGCAAAAAAATTCCAACTGACTTCCATCCTGGGATCAGCATTTAAGAGCAATTTGTACATGTAAGTGATAGCAAACCGAATTGATCCATCCAATTCTGCCATCTTTGTCTCCACAGTGCCATGACGAGGACACACTGAATTACGCTGCCCTGAACCTTAAGAAGCCAAAACCCAGGAGACAGAAGAAAGACGGGAATAATGACACTCTGTATTCTGACCTCCGCTACAGAGATTATGAATAAAGATGCTTCTCATTCATGTCAGTCACACAGAGTGTTCAGGGTGTAGCTTTAATAATGTTCAGAGGAGGGCAGGGGAGCCAGTGCTTCTGAGACTGAATCATGGGATTTTACGGAGCCCGATCCTCGTGTGTGCCACGCCCCCCTGATTATCCACATGTGCTTCCCTGATTGTACCCAGCTGTACCCTGTTGTCTTGTCTATTTCAGTCCCAGTCTTGAAAAGTGACATACAGCTGTAAGCTGTTTTGGTTTGTTTGTCTGCTGAGTGCTTCTCTGCAGTGCTGCAGATGTTTCCACTGGTTAGATGCAGCTCAGGAAGACTGACCCACTGACTGCACTGTGTTGGGCTCACTTTGCAAAGAGTAAAAACCACACAGAGAGAACAATACCTGCTTCATGTTAGACCCTGTTTGATCTCTACCTCACCCAGGTCACGCTTTGAAGTAGCCCTAGATATCCAAACAATGTACCATTTTCATTGACGCAGTACACCTTTGACACATGAGTACTACACACAACAGACCCTGTACATTGAATATAGAATGTATAGCTTTCACAACAGAGCACACCATTTATATTATTTATATATTGTTCCCATTTCTAATGGCATGCTTTTGTCTGCATGTTGAAAAACTCCATTCATCTATCTTCCAACATATATGATGGTCAGGGAGAAGTACTGATAGGGATCTAATATTGATAAACATGTAATATTGGCCAGCAATAATGACCATGATTGACACATACTGATATTATCGTGTCCTGCAGGATGGGGCTGGCCAGTTAGTAACAATTAGCACCTATCTCCAATAGGGTATCTCTCTCCCCTAGGATTGTCTGTTCTCCGTGTCCTGAGGAGGCTTATGTCCACGTACATCACAGCATGAGGTCTCCCCCATTACCCACCCCATGCACAGCGCATGGGCCCAGCATGAGGTCTCCCCCATTACCCACCCCACACACAGGACATGGACCCAGCATGAGGTCTCCCCCATTACTCACCTCACACACAGCGCATGGACCCAGCATGAGGTCTCCCCCATTACTCACCCCACACACAGCGCATGGACCCAGCATGAGGTTGCCCACGCGATCTCCCCTTTACTGCTCGAGCAGAGCACACGCACATCAACAAATGTCAAGGCATTAAGTGCATTCAAACAACTTCTCAGGACAGTTATAGGCTTGTCAGAACTCGCCCTCTAGTGGTTTGGACACATACATCCAAGTTTTTAATAGAGTAAAAGGACCTCCAATAGAAGAAACAAACGTGTAAGATCAAACAAAAACCGCTTGTTAAATTCCAAAAAAGACAAAACACACATTTTCCCATAAAAATGACTGTCATGCTCTCAAATAGCTTGCTCACTCATCGCAGAAAAATGTCAGTTAGCATTCTGTAAACACGTGCTGTTTTTCATCTCCAGAGTTTTTGAAGAAAACCACTGAATGAAAAGTTACCCTCGTTTGAAAGCTTGATCTCCTATGTATACGAATCAATCACTGTCATTCTTCGTTGTCAAGTATTTTTAAAATATACGCTCTGCTTCCCTGCAAGCATATCAATTTTTACGCACTGAACCTTTGCCCATGGTTATGTTTCACTATAATAAACTTTTTGTATGAACATCAAATTACAGTGTCACTTGTTCTGTCCAATAGAGGTGTGTCTAAGGTTTGAGAAATGGTATGGGATGTGCTGATTCGCCATTGTTAATCGCACTGGGGACAGAAACGCGCAAATGCTTCTCTGCCGGCGCAGTATCTGTGGGAGTGTCTCGAGTTCGCATTGCTTAGATAATCTCGGTGAGTTTTCCCAATTATTTTCGCACAACATTTTTGAGTGAAGAAAAATGGCTCGGAAGACGTTCATGTTTGAGGAAGCACAGAAGAAGATTTTGGAAGTGAGGCATCCATCGCTGACTCCGTTGATTCGATGGAGGTGGACGCTTTTTTGCACGGAGAGGATGCAACATTTTGCTCTTCAATTCTATAGATTTTTATAATTCTGTGATTCAGCAATTCATAATTAACATTTGCTTTGGTGATAATTGTATTGTGGTACATTGGGAAAAGTTACGCATCGCCTTTGTCGGGCTTTGTTTGGGCAAAGTTACGTGGGGCATTTGTCGGGCTTCGTTTGCATAAAGAAAATGTACATATTTTTGTTGCCAAGATCCTAAATATTTTTCCTTTTTCTTTGTTTTAGCCCCCAAAGCTTCATCATCCTTACAGTCATCGCCAGAAGAGGCAGAGGCCTCTCACACAGAAACGCTTTCGGGCGCAGCAGGACACAGCAGCAGTGCTTCCAGAGCCACAGAAGCAGATGTGCGTCCCAGTGGCCATCACTGACACTTCTGTTGTGGACTCCAGGCTGAAGGCCACACAGGGCAGGAAGTATTGTGTGCACTGCCACTCCGAGAAGCTAAGCCACAAGACAATTTACAAATGCTTAGCATGCATTGTGCCACTCTACATAGTTGCAGACCGAATCTGTTTCACAGAGTGGCATTTGCAGAAAAACACATAGAGGTTGTGGCAGTGCAACTTGAAATTTCTTATGGTGTTTTGTGTGTGAATAATAGTTTTTTTCCCAGCATGTGTGGTGATGTTGTGTGACAAAATGTTTCTTATGACCCATGGGTGGTAATGCATTTATAAATAAAGAGGCTATCCCAAGAAAGTTTTTCTGAATTGCTAAAACACATTTCCTTATATCTCCTCTCCTTTAATCAAACCACTAAGCACAAACGCTCAAATACAACTCACAAAACCTTACACTCGTCCTGCAAAATCAAACAATCTTCTCAAACCTACAGTATATTATCTTTGCCCAAAGACAAACACTGCTTTCAGATCATACATCAAGCCTATGGCTTAAATAAACACTACTGAACAGTCATTACACACTAAAGGACAAAGCCAAAAAGTAAACAAACGAGAGGCATATTACAGTAAAATGTTGTGCAACTGCCAAGCCAGAGTCACAGAAGAATATTCATTCTGCCTCATCACCATGTCTCAGGGCTGGGACTAGCGATGCTATCCCTTCTTGGGCGATGCAGAAGGTATCCTCTGTGTGACCCATTTGTACCTTGATGTCGAATTTCAACTCCAATTCACCTATGGCATGTATTCTATGTTCTAGTCACTGTTTGGCTTCTTCAAATGTTTAGAAGTGTGTGCGAACAATTTTAAGTCATTGTGTTTAAATGTTTAAATTAACCTTGGCATATTTTTAGACTGGGGGGGAAAGCAGAGGAAAGCCCTTGACAACACATGGAGAACATTCCAGGCTCGGCCCACTGTCAGGGTCCATGGCTGGCATAGTTCATGAACTACAAACACTCAGATTCAGATCCCACCTATAGTGGGATCGTCGTAAAGTAGTGGAGAGGATTGCCGTATAATGAACTCCCATAGATAAATGGGGAGGTTAACTGTTAGGCTGAAGAAACTGTTATTAATCATTTTGTTATCACTCCTGTATGATCAGCAATGAATGTAAATATGTATATACATTATTTTGTTTTCCTCTACCCTCATTCTTTAGATTATATTAATAATAGCATTCCCACCTTAGCAAAACCAGAACTTTCTCTTCTTGTTCTCACCTCCCTATTCTGCGTGACTCTTGCGCCTCCCACTGACTATAAATAAAGGAGCCAAGGGGAACCACCCTTTGTAACACATTCTGCTGTAGTTTGCATTGCAGTGAGTGTGGGTACCCTTGCAAGTAAAACTATAAAGTGTGTGTCTCGTAAAGTGTGGAGTTGGCGTGGAAACGCCGGGCGCTTTCCCCAATATTAACTGATAGTGCTGCAGTCCAACATCCATAACATACACTTCTTCATGATTCTACTCTTTCCAGCTGTCGGATTAGGCCGTGGTGGCTTTATGGTTAGGGAAGTGCACTTGTAGTTGAAACACTGTAGGTTCGAATCCCCGACCAGCAAAGCCTCACTGAGATACTGACCCCCAAGTACTGCTCCCTGGGTGCTGAATTTGCTGCCCCCTGCTATGTCACATATGGGTTAAATACAGAGAATGCATTTTGTAGTTGTGCACCATGTGCTGTGGTATGTTGACAATTAATTGCTAAATTCTAATTCGAAATTAGGCAGTCAATCCCTGCAGTTCCTTCATGTTGCAATTTTGCAGGCAGGGCATTGTCAGCGATGTCTTTTCCTTTTCTGTGTTGGATCCAGGATCTCGTCGTTTCAGACGGTCCTCCCACCACCTTTGACATGGCAGCTGTTGTCACATGTTGAGACAGAGCTCTGCTCACTAGGGTGACGACTAAAGGATCTACACAGCAGAAGATTAGTATCAGAGTCAGATTAATCACAGCTCCTAAGAAAAGCCCTTTCATAACAGCTTGCTGCCAACCTCCCCACATATCATACCACCAATCCAAACATTCCTGTGTGTTGACCTGCATCTCTTGCCATTTCACCCTGAATCCCCTGTGATTTAACACGCGGAGGTGTACTCGGTCTGCTGGGGAGATGACTGGCTCCCCCTGGTCGGTGCTGTCTCTTGTCATCTGTGCTGCCTCCTTGTCCTGTTTGAATATAGCTTTATATATTTCGGTTAGACTCCTTATGTACTTCAACTCATGCAAATCTGAAGACCATCCATTGTGAAAATGTCAACCGGTGACTGAGGTGCTTCAACAGTAAAGGAGAGATCGCATGCAGAGCTGATATTCTATAGCTTCTTAGTCTAAGTAAAAATAAAATTTTCTCGTCATATAAGAACCAAGTCTCTGGCTGGAAATTTCCACAAAACAGCCATTTAGTTATTTCTAGAAAAATATACAGAGCCAATGAAGGAACCAGATGTCACAGTAACACAGGTCTGCCCTGGTGCCTTAGGATACGTCTGTCTAAACATGAGTGAGGAGATGGATGCACAGTTCTATAGAGGCCTCTGAAGAGAATAAATGATCCCAATATTATGTTGAGAGAGATGGTTAATTCCGTTTTAATCCAGACTGGGTTCAGTGCACCTGTTCTGCCGTTGATCTTTTGCATGCGTGTTACCATGTATTAGTTTACTCTGAATTTTGATTACTTGGCAAACTAAAACATTTTTGGTCGTATTTTTTTATTCCTAAATTTAAAGTAATTGTACAGTACAATAATATGTTTTCCCCGCCATGCTTTGTCTTGCTTCTGCAGGTTATGCTTGCATTGAACTTGCTTTGTAGAAAATAAGTGTCATGCCCGGCTCATACGCTCCTCGTGTGTGCCATGCCCCCTGATTACCCACGTGTGCTTCCCTGATCATCTCCTGCTGTGTCCGATTACTTTGATTAGTCCCGTCCTATTTAAGTGCTGATCTTACCTGTTCCCCGTGTCCGTCATTGTAGTTTGTTGTGGATCTTGTGTGGTTTGATGTTCCCTGCTCCCGATTCCCTAATTAAACCCCGAGTTTACCCCGATCTCGACCTGTCTGCCTGCTCCTTTCACGCCTGCCCACACGATCGCCGCTTACCGCCGTCCTGCTCGCAACCGCTACGCCGTGATCGTGACAGGGGCCATTCGCGAATCAGTTCTGAATGGTGCACAACCTTAGTTCTTATGTTAAATCATGTTTTTTTTTTCTGACAGCCCAGATAAATGAAATAAAAAAGAATTTTCTTTTGTTGCTTAAGAATTTTGCACAGTCCTATATACAGTATAGCAATTTTTAAAGCTTTTTTTTTTCATTTCTTTTAAAGAGGCTGCAATAAGTAGCATTAACATCTGTATAAAGAAAAGGCTAAGCAGAAATGTAACAAACTGCATAATGTGATGTAGTGCATGTTCATGTATAAATGTAACAAACTGTATATGATGCAGTGCATGTTCATGTATAAATGTTTAAATGTAACAAACTGTATAATAATGTGATGCAGTGCATGTTCATGTATAAATGTAACAAACTGTATAATAATGAGATGCAGTGCATATTCATGTATAAATGTAACATCAGGAGGGGTCCATCACAGCCCCACCACCATCTCTTGTTCAAACCCTTTGGTCTTCTCATTTTCATTAGTAAGCTCCCGATCACCGTAACTGATCTGCATTTGAGACATTTTTCCCGCATCTCATTTTCACAATAAGCTGATAATACTAATAATACTACTGTAATGATAGTATTACAGTAGACTTACTCTTTAAAGCCAGATGGCAGTGGTCACATACTGATGAACGGTTGGGCAGCAAATGCATTTAATGTGGCTAGATAGCAAATAAACTGATTCACCATTTACTCTCATTTGCATCAATTAAAATGTTTGCTGGAAATGTAAATGTAAGCAGTAAAGCTACATTTTACGTTCTTTAAGAAAGTTTAAGAAAGAACAGTTAAACTGTATTTTGAGTGTGGTTAGAAGATCCAGTATTTCAGAAAACTTAAGAATTGTGTAATATGAGAGACTAGCGAGTCTAATATCAGACTGACTGCGCTGAGCTTGTCTGAGAGAGATGATTAGCGAATGGCCTCCCACAATGTCTCAGCACTCCGTACAAAGAACTTCATATGCTCAGCATATGTTCCTGTTTATCTAATTGTTCTTATTTTAACTGGCTGTGAAGGAGTAAATGAATAAACTTTGCCTGTAGAGTGAACTGGTTACTATGGTTCGGGGCAGCTTTTATTAGACATTGTAGACACCACGTTAGTCTATCAAGAGAGTAAGACCGATCGCTAAGGGTGTCATCTGAGTAAAAACAAAGTTACCTCAAAATAGCCAACCAATCACGAGCCAGTACGCATCAAGGCCAACATCTGATTGGAATGCACCATTACTATGCGGTGAAAGGTTAATAGCTAATCACTGATAAACTCAAACACGAACAGCATGCCAAGCAGACTATCTGTTCCCTTCCCTCCATGTTGTCCTTCCAACTGATTGCTCAATGACAATATTTTAAAATGTGGACTTCCTAATTACTATAACATAATTTCTATTTGTTAGATTGTTGTTGCGATTACTTATTTATTTACTTACTTATTGTTATTGAATGTCATATTTATTTATTTATTTATATGTTATTCTTGTTATTTTATTTCTTATTGATTAAAAACAAAGTCATTGAGAAAGTTTATGAAATTCTGTATTTTTTCTATTTTTAGATATTCATTATCTTACAGTCGCATGAATGAATGAATATTCATTCATTACTTTACATCTTACAGTCCCAATAAGAGTTAAAACTGCAACCCCCCACCCACCCATCATTCTTTCTTTACTTTCCAGCCCAAAATAATTTCTACAACATAAGTAAAGGACAACTATCAGTAACACGTAGGTACATGTAGGATTTTCCGTTGTTAGTTGTCCTGTACATACGAAAGTAGTCTTCCAGCTCCTGTCAAGCGCTCATTTTCGGACACAAAATACATTCTGTGTGACAAAATGCATTATTCAATGACAAAATCAAGTAATGCCTTGAATTTTGTCCAGAGAAAGACATACTACAGTTACATTTTGTCCACAGAAGCATAAATACATTACTGTCTTTGGTGCCCCGAAATCAACAGGAATGTTTCATTTTGTACACAGAACTGATATTAGCACCTAGCATATCATGTTCAGAAGGTTGAATGTATCTGCTTTCGTGAATGAAAAAGGGCATTTCATCCACAAAATGCATTTTGTCAAAGAAACAAGTTCATTGCGTGCAGGAAATGCACTTTGTGAGTGAAAGAAATGCATTTAGTAGAGGGGCGTAGTACCTTCCAATAACCAGGAGGTGGAGAGCCAACTTTGATTTTGGTAATCCCAATTGACTTTGGCACATATAGGAAAATATAATTTTCAAAATAACATGAGTCTTATGCAATTTACCCAAGTAATACAAGCTCTTTAGGTGACACACAAAGAATCAATTCCCATCAACATAGTGTCAGAACACATATACTCAGTGACCAAACAATTAAGCAGAACAGACTGAGTGGTGAAAATGAAATCTGCATGAGATTGTCTAGTGTGTTCTTGGTATGAATGTGGCCATAATCATACAAGAAAAAAACTGAATCCATGCCTGAATGCTTGAAACACAAAAGAACTTTATTGAAACAGGAGTGGACAGGGAGCTGGGGGAGGCACTCAGGTGTGGGGCGTCACTGCACTTGCTGAGTACAGCCTGCCTACAGGTCCCTGTGTAGAAAAATAGAGGTTTTCAGTTAACATGGCATTCACTAGAGTTCAAGGACGACTACACTAATATTCAATATACCCCAGCTTTATCCATGCAAATCACCAAGACAAGCTTAAGCTACAGAATGGTAACAGAGATGGAACAGGACAAGGATTCACTATTGTGAACAGCATATCTTTACCTCAACCACTTTGACCAACTGGACCAGGTCAATTTGTTCATTGGTCTGTTGACATCCTCTAGAACACGGAGTGACTCCACAGGCTGGGGGATCTCAAGTCCACTCTGCTCGGCATCCTCCCGTAAAGGCTCAACTGCGAGAAAGCATGGATTTGCCAAGTCATGCATCTGAGCCTGAGGAACTGAGAGATGATCTACTAGTAGGATTTATGTCGATGGAATTTACCTCTGGATCGCTTTTTTCGTATCAGGCGCATGAAACGGTTGAAAATCTTTTTGAATGGGTTGACTGCTTTATGCTTTGGTGGTGTATTGCAGCTACTAGCTGGCAGTGTCTTTGGAGTGAAGCCCTAGGGTATTAGTTTAATATGCATCAGTTAAGCAAACCAATTCCATACATCCATCCATGCATCCATCCATCTTTTGTTACTGTAATTTTAAAGGAAGGGTAAGTACCAGTGACCTCAGCAGACCAGCTAATCATCCACATCCCACCAGTTTGCAAGTGGACCAACCTTTGTGAAGAACTTGTGGCGACGGACATTCGATAGTGACGGGCGATCCCGTGGGTCGATTCTAAATATCTTGCCCATCAGTTTCCCAGCTTCAATAGAGAGATTCTGCGGTAGAATAAATTTGGCTTCCTTTATATTCTTGAGCATCTCCCAGTAATCGTCAGCGTAGAATGCGATTTCCCCAACCAGAAGCTGGTACCTGTAGTAAGAAAGGCAGCAAAGGTGTTTGAGGTCTTTCACATTTGACATAAAAATGCTGTGCTTCCAAAAGAGCAATTCCTTTCAGCTGTGTGCCAGTATTCATTTTTCTTTTCTCTTTCAAGAAGAAAAAAAAACATATTTATGTATGTTAGACACGTGTCTTCTTAAAATGTTAGACAGATTTTATTAGCCATGCTGATCTTTGGCCGGGAGGGGGGTTGACAGGGTATGCGTACATGACACAGCCCAGTGCCCAGACGTCCGCTTCCGTTCCATGGCCCTCTCGTTTCCACACTTCTGGAGCCATGTAGACGGGAGTACCACACACTTCTCTACAACACACACAAATGGAAAACGTTAAGCGCACATGTGCTTTAGCTTGCTGTATAAACAAATTTGAAAGCTTAGCCAGGAATTCTGCAAAAAACACCTACTTCTCCCTCGGCTTCAGCTTGACCGCCAGTCCGAAATCCCCAATTTTCAGTTCCATTTGGTCATTGATAAATAAATTTTCTGAAAGACAAACAAATTTGCATTAAGGATAGACTCAAATACTTTGCCAAACTGCAGACTTTACCAAATTGATAAATTAACACTACACAGAAATCCAGACGACCTACACTCGCAATGCCATGTGAAATGCCAGCATTATTATACAGAAAATTGAGTAAAGCGTGAGTGCATGTACACATACCCAACTTGATGTCCCTGTGGACGTAACCTTGCCGGTGGATGTATGTTAACCCTGAAATCAGCTGGTTAATGTAGTATCGCACTTCGGGCTCAGTCAAAGTCCCCCGAGCTTTTAAAATGTCACCGAGTGTCTGGGCAGGGAGAAACAGGGGCAGCCTGATCTATCACAAAGTCTTTGCCTTAGTAAGACGTCTACAAAAGTCAGGGACTCACCTGCCCACTGCACAACTCCATGAAAATATACATGAATTTGTCATCTTCGAAAGAGTGGGAGAACCCCACCACATTCTTGTGCCGCAGTGTTTTTAAAATCTGTACTTCTTCACAGACCTGAGTGAAATGTCAAACACACCATCTCATAAAGTAAAAGGGAAATGCAGATAAACTGAAAAGAGGGATGACATCAAGCACAATCCATACCACATACCTCCTCCACTCCCCAGGAATATAGCCGGATGACCTTAACAGCATAGGTGTCGCCAGTTTCAAGATCGGTCATCTTATAGCATTTGCCACAAGCGCCCTAAAAAACATGTCCTCAATATGTTAACAATAAAGAACATTTCTGACTGACCCTGTTCAAGCATCTCCTCTCTGCAGAAAAATATCAACTGCGATCACTTTCTACAACATTGTGGTGCACACCTGTCCCAAAAGCTCATCCCTGCCGTAGGACCTTAATGTCTTGGGATCTACCAGAATCTCAGGCACTTCCGATGCCATCTGAGCGCGGGAAGGTTCACTGACAGACATGATTTCACCAGAAGAGAAGCGCGATCCGTAACTAACCCGTGGAATACTCGAAATGGGTAGTGAGCGCTCGCGTTCTAAATTACGTGTACACTGCGTCATCAGTCTTAGAACGCGGCCAAGGCAGCCACGCGATTCGAACTTGTTAGATGGATTACGTCACCACATTGAAAATTACATGGACGGAAAAAGAAGTGAACTTGCTAAGACAATGCAACTAAACACGGATAAAAACTTTTATTACAATCAACTTTATTGAAGAAAAAAAATGTGTACACCAAACATTCAGTTTCGGTAATGCAGTAACACATGCTCGGGAGTAAAGCCTTAGAGCAGAGGCCAGGCGGACCGCGGTCCGGGTCCGTACCCAGAAGCTGTCCCATACGGAGCTGGACCGATAGTCAAAACAAAAGGTTATGATTTAGAACCTGACTGGGCGCTTTTATTTTGTCGGCGCAGCTTTTATAGTCTTTTCGGTAGCGGTTTAGCACTAGAACCGCCGTTTCCCACGCCAACGAACGTTAACTGCCAAGCAAGACGCAACTCGCCGTATGCAGCCCTGTCTTTGCGCTAATGTGCCATTAGTGTTAATAGCACCAGCGAAGCTACTGATGTTCCTTGTTCCTAACAGAGTGGCTTTTCTGTCCTGAAATCGTAAAGCTTTCAAACACAGCATGTATTATATAACATGTTGTTTATTGGTGATTTCATGCTCGTCGAAGTTTCCGCTTTTTAACAACTGTATAAAGTAATGTTATTTATTATATAAATCAACTCAGGTGAAACAAATGTACGTTTCCAGGGTCGCCGAACCTCGTGTATCTGGCGTGAGACTCACGCTTTCAGACTCACGCAGGAAATCTTACCGCAAATCTATATTATTTCATTATAAACCAAAAATGTTATACGTCAAAAATGTAATTACACGATTAGATACCTGAAAAAGTCAGATATCGGTTACATGCAATGTTTATACAACTAATAGGCTACTAAAATATACCACATTAAATAGTTAGACATTTTGATCTTCTGAACCTTTGCTTCAAGAATTTTAAGTAAACGGCCAACAACCGCTTTATTTACTTCCGCCCTTCTTCCTTCTCTTTATTCCCTTTTCGTTTTTGAAATCCCGAATTGGGGCGGACATTGTTCACGTGTGGCAAATATCTAGCCCGCTAGCTAACAAGCATATCGTACTGTATAAGTAATGTCTAAGCCGTTAAGTTTGCTGCTGCAACATTCGGGCTTAATGAACTAGGTTCATATCTTGTCTTCCTGAAGAAAGGCCCCGAATCTGGACTAAACCGATTTTCACCACGTAAGAGGGTCTCCTACACTGAGATAATTCCCATATATATACCATAGAGATAATTTATATATGGTTTCCAAAGGAGCGTAGTTTAGGTAACCTTGTCCTATCCACGTGTATAAAATGAGTTTTTACCTATCGTTTCTGGTGCGCATTTCACCTGTCTGTCAGGTGCCGCACTTTACATTCCGTTACAACAATGTGCATGGATGTAAATAAATGTAAACAGCTGAAAGTGGGACTGATCTCAATGTAGCCCTCCTGCGTGGTGAAAATCGGCGTCTTTCTTCAGGAAGACAAGATATCAACCTACTTCACCAAGCCCGAATGTTGGAGCAGCTTAGACTTTACCTACTTACAAAGTACGTTAGCTATCTGGCTAGATATATGCTACACGTGAACAGTGTGCGACACAAGTCGGGATTTCAAAAACGAAAAGGGAATAAAGAGAGGGAAGAGGGACGGAAGTAAAGAAAGCGGTTGTTGGACATTTGCTTTCATACAAAAGGTCAGTTTTTTTTGTTTCCTGGGCAATTGCTTAGAATGTACAATAGCCTATATTAACAGCACGACCGCGCAGAATAGTGCGATCTTTAGTGTAATATAGTTTGTTTCGATGCGTTAGGCTGCAGCACCTTGCAGCAAGAGCGTGTACGATCTTCCGTTTACTATTCTAAGAAAAAAAAGAAAAACTAAAATTGTATTAAGCCAACTGCCTTTGGCAGGGGTATTCAACTAAAATGTAAAGACATCCAGTTAGAGAAAATTCTTGAAGCAAAGGTTCAGAAGATCAAAATGTCTAACTATTTAATGTGGTATATTTTAGTAGCCTAATAGTTGTATCAACATTGCATGTAACCGATACCTGACTTTTTCAGGTATCTAATCGTGTAATTACATTTTTGACGTATAACATTTTTGGTTTATAATGAAATAATATAGATTTGCGGTAAGATTTCCTGCGTGAGTCTGAAAGCGTGAGTCTCACGCCAGATACACGAGGTTCGGCGACCCTGGAAACGTACATTTGTTTCACCTGAGTTGATTTATATAATAAATAACATTACTTTATACAGTTGTTAAAAAGCGGAAACTTCGACGAGCATGAAATCACCAATAAACAACATGTTATATAATACATGCTGTGTTTGAAAGCTTTACGATTTCAGGACAGAAAAGCCACTCTGTTAGGAACAAGGAACACCAGTAGCTTCGCTGGTGCTATTAACACTAATGGCACATTAGCGCAAAGACAGGGCTGCATACGGCGAGTTGCGTCTTGCTTGGCAGTTAACGTTCGTTGGCGTGGGAAACGGCGGTTCTAGTGCTAAACCGCTACCGAAAAGACTATAAAAGCTGCGCCGACAAAATAAAAGCGCCCAGTCAGGTTCTAAATCATAACCTTTTGTTTTCACTATCGGTCCAGCTCCGTATGGGACAGCTTCTGGGTACGGACCCGGACCGCGGTCCGCCTGGCCTCTGCTCTAAGGCTTTACTCCCGAGCATGTGTTACTGCATTACCGAAACTGAATGTTTGGTGTACACATTTTTTTTCTTCAATAAAGTTGATTGTAATAAAAGTTTTTATCCGTGTTTAGTTGCATTGTCTTAGCAAGTTCACTTCTTTTTCCGTCCATGTAATTTTCAATGTGGTGACGTAATCCATCTAACAAGTTCGAAACGCGTGGCTGCCTTGGCCGCGTTCTAAGACTGATGACGCAGTGTACACGTAATTTAGAACGCGAGCGCTCACTACCCATTTCGAGTATTCCACGGGTTAGTTACGGATCGCGCTTCTCTTCTGGTGAAATCATGTCTGTCAGTGAACCTTCCCGCGCTCAGATGGCATCGGAAGTGCCTGAGATTCTGGTAGATCCCAAGACATTAAGGTCCTACGGCAGGGATGAGCTTTTGGGACAGGTGTGCACCACAATGTTGTAGAAAGTGATCGCAGTTGATATTTTTCTGCAGAGAGGAGATGCTTGAACAGGGTCAGTCAGAAATGTTCTTTATTGTTAACATATTGAGGACATGTTTTTTAGGGCGCTTGTGGCAAATGCTATAAGATGACCGATCTTGAAACTGGCGACACCTATGCTGTTAAGGTCATCCGGCTATATTCCTGGGGAGTGGAGGAGGTATGTGGTATGGATTGTGCTTGATGTCATCCCTCTTTTCAGTTTATCTGCATTTCCCTTTTACTTTATGAGATGGTGTGTTTGACATTTCACTCAGGTCTGTGAAGAAGTACAGATTTTAAAAACACTGCGGCACAAGAATGTGGTGGGGTTCTCCCACTCTTTCGAAGATGACAAATTCATGTATATTTTCATGGAGTTGTGCAGTGGGCAGGTGAGTCCCTGACTTTTGTAGACGTCTTACTAAGGCAAAGACTTTGTGATAGATCAGGCTGCCCCTGTTTCTCCCTGCCCAGACACTCGGTGACATTTTAAAAGCTCGGGGGACTTTGACTGAGCCCGAAGTGCGATACTACATTAACCAGCTGATTTCAGGGTTAACATACATCCACCGGCAAGGTTACGTCCACAGGGACATCAAGTTGGGTATGTGTACATGCACTCACGCTTTACTCAATTTTCTGTATAATAATGCTGGCATTTCACATGGCATTGCGAGTGTAGGTCGTCTGGATTTCTGTGTAGTGTTAATTTATCAATTTGGTAAAGTCTGCAGTTTGGCAAAGTATTTGAGTCTATCCTTAATGCAAATTTGTTTGTCTTTCAGAAAATTTATTTATCAATGACCAAATGGAACTGAAAATTGGGGATTTCGGACTGGCGGTCAAGCTGAAGCCGAGGGAGAAGTAGGTGTTTTTTGCAGAATTCCTGGCTAAGCTTTCAAATTTGTTTATACAGCAAGCTAAAGCACATGTGCGCTTAACGTTTTCCATTTGTGTGTGTTGTAGAGAAGTGTGTGGTACTCCCGTCTACATGGCTCCAGAAGTGTGGAAACGAGAGGGCCATGGAACGGAAGCGGACGTCTGGGCACTGGGCTGTGTCATGTACGCATACCCTGTCAACCCCCCTCCCGGCCAAAGATCAGCATGGCTAATAAAATCTGTCTAACATTTTAAGAAGACACGTGTCTAACATACATAAATATGTTTTTTTTTCTTCTTGAAAGAGAAAAGAAAAATGAATACTGGCACACAGCTGAAAGGAATTGCTCTTTTGGAAGCACAGCATTTTTATGTCAAATGTGAAAGACCTCAAACACCTTTGCTGCCTTTCTTACTACAGGTACCAGCTTCTGGTTGGGGAAATCGCATTCTACGCTGACGATTACTGGGAGATGCTCAAGAATATAAAGGAAGCCAAATTTATTCTACCGCAGAATCTCTCTATTGAAGCTGGGAAACTGATGGGCAAGATATTTAGAATCGACCCACGGGATCGCCCGTCACTATCGAATGTCCGTCGCCACAAGTTCTTCACAAAGGTTGGTCCACTTGCAAACTGGTGGGATGTGGATGATTAGCTGGTCTGCTGAGGTCACTGGTACTTACCCTTCCTTTAAAATTACAGTAACAAAAGATGGATGGATGCATGGATGGATGTATGGAATTGGTTTGCTTAACTGATGCATATTAAACTAATACCCTAGGGCTTCACTCCAAAGACACTGCCAGCTAGTAGCTGCAATACACCACCAAAGCATAAAGCAGTCAACCCATTCAAAAAGATTTTCAACCGTTTCATGCGCCTGATACGAAAAAAGCGATCCAGAGGTAAATTCCATCGACATAAATCCTACTAGTAGATCATCTCTCAGTTCCTCAGGCTCAGATGCATGACTTGGCAAATCCATGCTTTCTCGCAGTTGAGCCTTTACGGGAGGATGCCGAGCAGAGTGGACTTGAGATCCCCCAGCCTGTGGAGTCACTCCGTGTTCTAGAGGATGTCAACAGACCAATGAACAAATTGACCTGGTCCAGTTGGTCAAAGTGGTTGAGGTAAAGATATGCTGTTCACAATAGTGAATCCTTGTCCTGTTCCATCTCTGTTACCATTCTGTAGCTTAAGCTTGTCTTGGTGATTTGCATGGATAAAGCTGGGGTATATTGAATATTAGTGTAGTCGTCCTTGAACTCTAGTGAATGCCATGTTAACTGAAAACCTCTATTTTTCTACACAGGGACCTGTAGGCAGGCTGTACTCAGCAAGTGCAGTGACGCCCCACACCTGAGTGCCTCCCCCAGCTCCCTGTCCACTCCTGTTTCAATAAAGTTCTTTTGTGTTTCAAGCATTCAGGCATGGATTCAGTTTTTTTCTTGTATGATTATGGCCACATTCATACCAAGAACACACTAGACAATCTCATGCAGATTTCATTTTCACCACTCAGTCTGTTCTGCTTAATTGTTTGGTCACTGAGTATATGTGTTCTGACACTATGTTGATGGGAATTGATTCTTTGTGTGTCACCTAAAGAGCTTGTATTACTTGGGTAAATTGCATAAGACTCATGTTATTTTGAAAATTATATTTTCCTATATGTGCCAAAGTCAATTGGGATTACCAAAATCAAAGTTGGCTCTCCACCTCCTGGTTATTGGAAGGTACTACGCCCCTCTACTAAATGCATTTCTTTCACTCACAAAGTGCATTTCCTGCACGCAATGAACTTGTTTCTTTGACAAAATGCATTTTGTGGATGAAATGCCCTTTTTCATTCACGAAAGCAGATACATTCAACCTTCTGAACATGATATGCTAGGTGCTAATATCAGTTCTGTGTACAAAATGAAACATTCCTGTTGATTTCGGGGCACCAAAGACAGTAACGTATTTATGCTTCTGTGGACAAAATGTAACTGTAGTATGTCTTTCTCTGGACAAAATTCAAGGCATTACTTGATTTTGTCATTGAATAATGCATTTTGTCACACAGTATGTATTTTGTGTCCGAAAATGAGCGCTTGACAGGAGCTGGAAGACTACTTTCGTATGTACAGGACAACTAACAACGGAAAATCCTACATGTACCTACGTGTTACTGATAGTTGTCCTTTACTTATGTTGTAGAAATTATTTTGGGCTGGAAAGTAAAGAAAGAATGATGGGTGGGTGGGGGGTTGCAGTTTTAACTCTTATTGGGACTGTAAGATGTAAAGTAATGAATGAATATTCATTCATTCATGCGACTGTAAGATAATGAATATCTAAAAATAGAAAAAATACAGAATTTCATTCTTTCTCAATGACTTTGTTTTTAATCAATAAGAAATAAAATAACAAGAATAACATATAAATAAATAAATATGACATTCAATAACAATAAAAGTAATCGCAACAACAATCTAACAAATAGAAATTATGTTATAGTAATTAGGAAGTCCACATTTTAAAATATTGTCATTGAGCAATCAGTTGGAAGGACAACATGGAGGGAAGGGAACAGATAGTCTGCTTGGCATGCTGTTCGTGTTTGAGTTTATCAGTGATTAGCTATTAACCTTTCACCGCATAGTAATGGTGCATTCCAATCAGATGTTGGCATTGATGCGTACTGGCTCGTGATTGGTTGGCTATTTTGAGGTAACTTTGTTTTTACTCAGATGACACCCTTAGCGATCGGTCTTACTCTCTTGATAGACTAACGTGGTGTCTACAATGTCTAATAAAAGCTGCCCCGAACCATAGTAACCAGTTCACTCTACAGGCAAAGTTTATTCATTTACTCCTTCACAGCCAGTTAAAATAAGAACAATTAGATAAACAGGAACATATGCTGAGCATATGAAGTTCTTTGTACGGAGTGCTGAGACACTGTGGGAGGCCATTCGCTAATCATCTCTCTCAGACAAGCTCAGCGCAGTCAGTCTGATATTAGACTCGCTAGTCTCTCATATTACACAATTCTTAAGTTTTCTGAAATACTGGATCTTCTAACCACACTCAAAATACAGTTTAACTGTTCTTTCTTAAACTTTCTTAAAGAACGTAAAATGTAGCTTTACTGCTTACATTTACATTTCCAGCAAACATTTTAATTGATGCAAATGAGAGTAAATGGTGAATCAGTTTATTTGCTATCTAGCCACATTAAATGCATTTGCTGCCCAACCGTTCATCAGTATGTGACCACTGCCATCTGGCTTTAAAGAGTAAGTCTACTGTAATACTATCATTACAGTAGTATTATTAGTATTATCAGCTTATTGTGAAAATGAGATGCGGGAAAAATGTCTCAAATGCAGATCAGTTACGGTGATCGGGAGCTTACTAATGAAAATGAGAAGACCAAAGGGTTTGAACAAGAGATGGTGGTGGGGCTGTGATGGACCCCTCCTGATGTTACATTTATACATGAATATGCACTGCATCTCATTATTATACAGTTTGTTACATTTATACATGAACATGCACTGCATCACATTATTGTGCAGTTTGTTACATTTATACATGAACATGCACTGCATCACATTATTGTGCAGTTTGTTACATTTATACATGAACATGCACTGCATCACATTATTATACAGTTTGTTACATTTATACATGAACATGCACTGCATCACATTATTATACAGTTTGTTACATTTAAACATTTATACATGAACATGCACTGCATCATATACAGTTTGTTACATTTATACATGAACATGCACTACATCACATTATGCAGTTTGTTACATTTCTGTTTAGCCTTTTCTTTATACAGATGTTAATGCTACTTATTGCAGCCTCTTTAAAAGAAATGAAAAAAAAAAAGCTTTAAAAATTGCTATACTGTATATAGGACTGTGCAAAATTCTTAAGCAACAAAAGAAAATTCTTTTTTATTTCATTTATCTGGGCTGTCAGAAAAAAAAAACATGATTTAACATAAGAACTAAGGTTGTGCACCATTCAGAACTGATTCGCGAATGGCCCCTGTCACGATCACGGCGTAGCGGTTGCGAGCAGGACGGCGGTAAGCGGCGATCGTGTGGGCAGGCGTGAAAGGAGCAGGCAGACAGGTCGAGATCGGGGTAAACTCGGGGTTTAATTAGGGAATCGGGAGCAGGGAGCAGGGAGCAGGGAACATCAAACCACACAAGATCCACAACAAACTACAATGACGGACACGGGGAACAGGTAAGATCAACACTTAAATAGGACGGGACTAATCAAAGTAATTGGACACAGCAGGAGACGATCAGGGAAGCACACGTGGGTAATCAGGTGGCGTGGCACACACGAGGAGCGTATGAGCCGGGCATGACACTTATTTTCTACAAAGCAAGTTCAATGCAAGCATAACCTGCAGAAGCAAGACAAAGCATGGCGGGGAAAACATATTATTGTACTGTACAATTACTTTAAATTTAGGAATAAAAAAATACGACCAAAAATGTTTTAGTTTGCCAAGTAATCAAAATTCAGAGTAAACTAATACATGGTAACACGCATGCAAAAGATCAACGGCAGAACAGGTGCTCTGAACCCAGTCTGGATTAAAACGGAATTAACCATCTCTCTCAACATAATATTGGGATCATTTTTTCTCCTCAGAGGCCTCTATAGAACTGTGCATCCATCTCCTCACTCATGTTTAGACAGACGTATCCTAAGGCACCAGGGCAGACCTGTGTTACTGTGACATCTGGTTCCTTCATTGGCTCTGTATATTTTTCTAGAAATAACTAAATGGCTCTTTTGTGGAAATTTCCAGCCAGAGACTTGGTTCTTATATGACGAGAAAATTTTATTTTTACTTAGACTAAGAAGCTATAGAATATCAGCTCTGCATGCAATCTCTCCTTTACTGTTGAAGCACCTCAGTCACCGGTTGACATTTTCACAATGGATGGTCTTCAGATTTGCATGAGTTGAAGTACATAAGGAGTCTAACCGAAATATATAAAGCTATATTCAAACAGGACAAGGAGGCAGCACAGATGACAAGAGACAGCACCGACCAGGGGGAGTCAGTCATCTCCCCAGCAGACCGAGTACACCTCCGCGTGTTAAATCACAGGGGATTCAGGGTGAAATGGCAAGAGGTGCAGGTCAACACACAGGAATGTTTGGATTGGTGGTATGATATGTGGGGAGGTTGGCAGCAAGCTGTTATGAAAGGGCTTTTCTTAGGAGCTGTGATTATTCTGACTCTGATACTAATCTTCTGCTGTGTAGATCCTTTAGTCGTCACCCTAGTGAGCAGAGCTCTGTCTCAACATGTGACAACAGCTGCCATGTCAAAGGTGGTGGGAGGACCGTCTGAAACGATGAGATCCTGGATCCAACACAGAAAAGGAAAAGACATCGCTGACAATGCCCTGCCTGCAAAATTGCAACATGAAGGAACTGCAGGGATTGACTGCCTAATTTCGAATTAGAATTTAGCAATTAATTGTCAACATACCACAGCACATGGTGCACAACTACAAAATGCATTCTCTGTATTTAACCCATATGTGACATAGCAGGGGGCAGCAAATTCAGCGCCCAGGGAGCAGTACTTGGGGGTCAGTATCTCAGTGAGGCTTTGCTGGTCGGGGATTCGAACCTACAGTGTTTCAACTACAAGTGCACTTCCCTAACCATAAAGCCACCACGGCCTAATCCGACAGCTGGAAAGAGTAGAATCATGAAGAAGTGTATGTTATGGATGTTGGACTGCAGCACTATCAGTTAATATTGGGGAAAGCGCCCGGCGTTTCCACGCCAACTCCACACTTTACGAGACACACACTTTATAGTTTTACTTGCAAGGGTACCCACACTCTCTGCAATGCAAACTACAGCAGAATGTGTTACAAAGGGTGGTTCCCCTTGGCTCCTTTATTTATAGTCAGTGGGAGGCGCAAGAGTCACGCAGAATAGGGAGGTGAGAACAAGAAGAGAAAGTTCTGGTTTTGCTAAGGTGGGAATGCTATTATTAATATAATCTAAAGAATGAGGGTAACAAAGTAATGTATATACATATTTACATTCATTGCTGATCATACAGGAGTGATAACAAAATGATTAATAACAGTTTCTTCAGCCTAACAGTTAACCTCCCCATTTATCTATGGGAGTTCATTATACGGCAATCCTCTCCACTACTTTACGACGATCCCACTATAGGTGGGATCTGAATCTGAGTGTTTCTAGTTCATGAACTATGCCAGCCATGGACCCTGACGGTGGGCCGAGCCTGGAATGTTCTCCATGTGTTGTCAAGGGCTTTCCTCTGCTTTCCCCCCCAGTCTAAAAATATGCCAAGGTTAATTTAAACATTTAAACACAATGACTTAAAATTGTTCGCACACACTTCTAAACATTTGAAGAAGCCAAACAGTGACTAGAACATAGAATACGTGCCATAGGTGAATTGGAGTTGAAATTCGACATCAAGGTACAAATGGGTCACACAGAGGATACCTTCTGCATCGCCCAACAAGGGATAGCATCGCTAGTCCCAGCCCTGAGACATGGTGATGAGGCAGAATGAATATTCTTCTGTGACTCTGGCTTGGCAGTTGCACAACATTTTACTGTAATATGCCTCTCGTTTGTTTACTTTTTGGCTTTGTCCTTTAGTGTGTAATGACTGTTCAGTAGTGTTTATTTAAGCCATAGGCTTGATGTATGATCTGAAAGCAGTGTTTGTCTTTGGGCAAAGATAATATACTGTAGGTTTGAGAAGATTGTTTGATTTTGCAGGACGAGTGTAAGGTTTTGTGAGTTGTGTTTGAGCGTTTGTGCTTAGTGGTTTGATTAAAGGAGAGGAGATATAAGGAAATGTGTTTTAGCAATTCAGAAAAACTTTCTTGGGATAGCCTCTTTATTTATAAATGCATTACCACCCATGGGTCATAAGAAACATTTTGTCACACAACATCACCACACATGCTGGGAAAAAAACTATTATTCACACACAAAACACCATAAGAAATTTCAAGTTGCACTGCCACAACCTCTATGTGTTTTTCTGCAAATGCCACTCTGTGAAACAGATTCGGTCTGCAACTATGTAGAGTGGCACAATGCATGCTAAGCATTTGTAAATTGTCTTGTGGCTTAGCTTCTCGGAGTGGCAGTGCACACAATACTTCCTGCCCTGTGTGGCCTTCAGCCTGGAGTCCACAACAGAAGTGTCAGTGATGGCCACTGGGATGCACATCTGCTTCTGTGGCTCTGGAAGCACTGCTGCTGTGTCCTGCTGCGCCCGAAAGCGTTTCTGTGTGAGAGGCCTCTGCCTCTTCTGGCGATGACTGTAAGGATGATGAAGCTTTGGGGGCTAAAACAAAGAAAAAGGAAAAATATTTAGGATCTAGGCAACAAAAATATGTACATTTTCTTTATGCAAACGAAGCCCGACAAATGCCCCACGTAACTTTGCCCAAACAAAGCCCGAGTAATGCCCCACGTAACTTTGCCCAAACAAAGCCTGAGTAATGCCCCACGTAACTTTGCCCAAACAAAGCCCGAGTAATGCCCCACGTAACTTTGCCCAAACAAAGCCTGAGTAATGCCCCACGTAACTTTGCCCAAACAAAGCCTGAGTAATGCCCCACGTAACTTTTCCCAAACAAAGCCTGAGTAATGCCCCACGTAACTTTGCCCAAACAAAGCCTGAGTAATGCCCCACGTAACTTTGTCCAAACAAAGCCTGAGTAATGCCCCACGTAACTTTGCCCAAACAAAGCCTGAGTAATGCCCCACGCAACTTTGCCCAAACAAAGCCTGAGTAATGCCCCACGTAACTTTGCCCAAACAAAGCCTGACAAAGGCGATGCGTAACTTTTCCCAATGTACCACAATACAATTGTCACCAAAGCAAATGTTAATTATGAATTGCTGAATCACGGAATTATAAAAATCTATAGAATTAAAGAGCAAAATGTTGCATCCTCTCCGTGCAAAAAAGCGTCCACCTCCATCGAATCAACGGAGTCAGCGATGGATGCCTCACTTCCAAAATCATGTTCTGTGCTTCCTCAAACATGAACGTCTTCCGAGCCATTTTTCTTCACTCAAAAATGTTGTGCGAAAATAATTGGGAAAACTCACCGAGATTATCTGTGCAATGCGAACTGGAGACACTCCCACAGATACTGCGCCGACAGAGAAGCATTTGCGCGTTTCTGTCCCCAGTGCGAAAAACAATGGCGAATCAGCACATCCCATACCATTTCTCAAACCTTAGACACACCTCTATTGGACAAAACAAGTGACACTGTAATTTGATGTTCATACAAAAAGTTTATTATAGTGAAACATAACCATGGGCAAAGGTTCAGTGCGTAAAAATTGATATGCTTGCAGGGAAGCAGAGCGTATATTTTAAAAATACTTGACAACAAAGAATGACAGTGATTGATTCGTATACATAGGAGATCAAGCTTTCAAACGAGGGTAACTTTTCATTCAGTGGTTTTCTTCAAAAACTCTGGAGATGAAAAACACAGCACGTGTTTACAGAATGCTAACTGAAATTTTTCTGCGATGAGTGAGCAAGCTATTTGAGAGTATGACAGTCATTTTTATGGGAAAATGTGTGTTTTGTCTTTTTTGGAATTTAACAAGCGGTTTTTGTTTGATCTTACACGTTTGTTTCTTCTATTGGAGGTCCTTTTACTCTATTAAAAACTTGGATGTATGTGTCCAAACCACTAGAGGGCGAGTTCTGACAAGCCTATAACTGTCCTGAGAAGTTGTTTGAATGCACTTAATGCCTTGACATTTGTTGATGTGCGTGTGCTCTGCTCGAGCAGTAAAGGGGAGATCGCGTGGGCAACCTCATGCTGGGTCCATGCGCTGTGTGTGGGGTGGGTAATGGGGGAGACCTCATGCTGGGTCCATGCGCTGTGTGTGGGGTGAGTAATGGGGGAGACCTCATGCTGGGTCCATGCGCTGTGTGTGGGGTGGGTAATGGGGGAGACCTCATGCTGGGTCCATGTACTGTGTGTGGGGTGGGTAATGGGGGAGACCTCATGCTGGGCCCATGCGCTGTGCATGGGGTGGGTAATGGGGGAGACCTCATGCTGTGATGTACGTGGACATAAGCCTCCTCAGGACACGGAGAACAGACAATCCTAGGGGAGAGAGATACCCTATTGGAGATAGGTGCTAATTGTTACTAACTGGCCAGCCCCATCCTGCAGGACACGATAATATCAGTATGTGTCAATCATGGTCATTATTGCTGGCCAATATTACATGTTTATCAATATTAGATCCCTATCAGTACTTCTCCCTGACCATCATATATGTTGGAAGATAGATGAATGGAGTTTTTCAACACGCAGACAAAAGCATGCCATTAGAAATGGGAACAATATATAAATAATATAAATGGTGTGCTCTGTTGTGAAAGCTATACATTCTATATTCAATGTACAGGGTCTGTTGTGTGTAGTACTCATGTGTCAAAGGTGTACTGCGTCAATGAAAATGGTAGATTGTTTGGATATCTAGGGCTACTTCAAAGCGTGACCTGGGTGAGGTAGAGATCAAACAGGGTCTTAAATGAAGCAGGTATTGTTCTCTCTGTGTGGTTTTTACTCTTTGCAAAGTGAGCCCAACACAGTGCAGTCAGTGGGTCAGTCTTCCTGAGCTGCATCTAACCAGTGGAAACATCTGCAGCACTGCAGAGAAGCACTCAGCAGACAAACAAACCAAAACAGCTTACAGCTGTATGTCACTTTTCAAGACTGGGACTGAAATAGACAAGACAACAGGGTACAGCTGGGTACAATCAGGGAAGCACATGTGGATAATCAGGGGGGCGTGGCACACATGAGGATCGGGCTCCGTAAAATCCCATGATTCAGTCTCAGAAGCACTGGCTCCCCTGCCCTCCTCTGAACATTATTAAAGCTACACCCTGAACACTCTGTGTGACTGACATGAATGAGAAGCATCTTTATTCATAATCTCTGTAGCGGAGGTCAGAATACAGAGTGTCATTATTCCCGTCTTTCTTCTGTCTCCTGGGTTTTGGGTTTTTAAGGTTCAGGGCAGCGTAATTCAGTGTGTCCTCGTCATGGCACTGTGGAGACAAAGATGGCAGAATTGGATGGATCAATTCGGTTTGCTATCACTTACATGTACAAATTGCTCTTAAATGCTGATCCCAGGATGGAAGTCAGTTGGAATTTTTTTGCTGATTTTGATACCATACCTGCTTATGTGACCATTCCACTTTTGATAAATCACTGTTTTTCTGATCTGTTTAAAATATACAATAAATTAACATATATAATTTCACACAATATAACAATTCAATGGTAGGATAATATTCCTAATTTTGGGAGGAAATTAACACTTAGTAAAAATTATTTCTGTCAATTTCAGTGTATGTTTGGATATGTGTTGTTTAGTACTGTATGATATGTTATGTATAGTAAAAAAGCTATACAAATATTTCAAGAGATTTGAAGTGTCACAACAAGGAAAGGAACAACCTGTGGACTGGAGTAAGGTGAACGGAGAGGGCAAAACTTTGAGGCAAAACTTTGACAGTTATTGGGAAAACCAAATGCAACCACGAGGGATCCAAACAGGAGAACAGGGAACAAGCAGGGGAAAGACCCAGGGGCAGAGAAAGATGCGGGAAGATGAGCACAGTGACAGGCACAGTGACAGGCACAGTGACAGGCACAGTGACAGGCATATACAATAACTAACGATGGGACAACGAGTAATGGAGTGGCTCATTAGGGCCACACTGGGGAGGGGACAGGAGGGCCAGGCAGACTAATAAATGTTATTTATATGCAACTTACTGCAGCATGTGTTGTATATTTCAGTATATTTAGCAAAATACTAAAGATTTAATAAGAAAACACAAAGATCTTACAAAAATCTTTAAATACATAAGGTAAGATTTAATAAGCGATTTTAGAGGGTAACCCAGTGGTTTTCCAATACGAAAATTGTATCTAGTATTAAACAATTCTACTCTGTTATAAGCACATGAGTCTTTGTTAAAAACTACATTTTGTCCTTCTTCTGAGTGCATAAAGCCGGGCAGCGTACCTGCACAGTGTGTACAGGTCAGTTTACATCTTATATAAATGAGAGCAATGTTCAGAATTGTCATGCCCGGCTCGTCCGCTCCTCCTGTGTGCCACGCCCCCGGATTACCCACGTGTTCTTTCCCGATTGTACCCAGCTGTGTCTGCTTCTTTTCAATCAGTCCAGTGTATTTCAGTCCGTGTCTTACCTTAGTCCTTCGTCCGTCATTGATGTTGTCGATGCCCATGTCCTGTCCTGCCTTGCCTTCATTAAATCCCCGTATACCCCGTACTCTGTTTGCCTTGCCTACTTCCTGCCCGCACGATCGCCGCTCTGCCCGCGATCGCTGCCGTCTCCCGTGACAAGAATAATGCTGCAAGATAAAACTATCAGCAAGCCAGAGTGAAGAGGATCCAGCAGCTTCTGAAAGCCTGTAACAGAGAGATGGATTTCAGCATAATGATATAGAGACACATTTCCCATTTGCTTACATTACATTACTTAAAGATCAAATCGATAATAAATTAAAGTAGATAGAAGTTATCCATTTTTAACACAATTTTTTATATTTAACATTTTAACATTTATTAATATATTCAAGATTATTAAATTAACAATTATGTAATTAAATGTAAGTGCATATACACTTAAATTAGGAATTACATTACTTCAAATAGTATAAGAAATAAATTCACGTCCAAATAGCAAAAAAAAAGCAAAACAGAAGCAGATATACTCCCCACACTAGGTGTTACCATCTATATCCAGCTGTGTGCCGTTCCCAAACAACATCTCCCCACGCTGGGTGTTACCATCTATATCCAGCTGTGTGCCGTTCCCAAACAACATCTCCCCACGCTGGGTGTTACCATCTATATCCAGCTGTGTGCCGTTCCCAAACAACATCTCCCCACGCTGGGTGTTACCATCTATATCCAGCTGTGTGCCGTTCCCAAACAACATCTCCCCACGCTGGGTGTTACCATCTATATCCAGCTGTGTGCCGTTCCCAAACAGCATCTCCCCAATCTGGGTGTTACCATCTATATCCAGCTGTGTGCCGTTCCCAAACAGCATCTCCCCTCACTGGGTGTTACCATCTATATCCAGCTGTGTGCCGTTCCCAAACAGCATCTCCCCAATCTGGGTGTTACCATCTATATCCAGCTGTGTGCCGTTCCCAAACAGCATCTCCCCAATCTGGGTGTTACCATCTATATCCAGCTGTGTGCCGTTCCCAAACAGCATCTCCCCACGCTGGGTGTTACCCTCTATATCCAGCTGTGTGCCGTTCCCAAACAGCATCTCCCCACACTGGGTGTTACCATCTATATCCAGCTGTGTGCCGTTCCCAAACAACATCTCCCTACGCTGGGTGTTACCATCTATATCCAGCTGTGTGCCGTTCCCAAACAGCATCTCCCCAATCTGGGTGTTACCATCTATATCCAGCTGTGTGCCGTTCCCAAACAGCATCTCCCCACACTGGGTGTACCGTCTATATCCAGCTGTGTGCCGTTCCCAAAGAGCATCTCCCCACACTGGGTGTTACCATCTATATCCAGCAGTGTGCCGTTCCAAAACAGCATCTCCCCACGCTGGGTGTTACCATCTATATCCGGCTGTGTGCCGTTCCCAAACAGCATCTCCCCTCACTGGATGTTACCATCTATATCCAGCTGTGTGCCGTTCCCAAACAGCATCTCCCCACGCTGGGTGTTACCATCTATATCCAGCTGTGTGCCGTTCCCAAACAGCATCTCCCCTCACTGGATGTTACCATCTATATCCAGCTGTGTACCGTTCCCAAACAACATCTCCCCACGCTGGGTGTTACCATCTATATCCAGCTGTGTGCCGTTCCCAAACAGCATCTCCCCACGCTGGGTGTTACCATCTATATCCAGCTGTGTGCCGTTCCCAAACAGCATCTCCCCACGCTGGGTGTTACCATCTATATCCAGCTGTGTGCCGTTCCCAAACAGCATCTCCCCTCACTGGGTGTTACCATCTATATCCAGCTGTGTGCCGTTCCCAAACAACATCTCCCCACGCTGGGTGTTACCATCTATATCCAGCTGTGTGCCGTTCCCAAACAGCATCTCCCCACACTGGGTGTTACCATCTATATCCAGCTGTGTGCCGTTCCCAAACAGCATCTCCCCACGCTGGGTGTTACCATCTATATCCAGCTGTGTGCCGTTCCCAAACAGCATATCCCCACGCTGGGTGTTACCATCTATATCCAGCTGTGTGCCGTTCCCAAACAGCATCTCCCCACGCTGGGTGTTATCATCTATATCCAGCTGTGTGCCGTTCCCAAACAGCATCTCCCCACAATAGGTGTTACCATCTATATCCAGCTGTGTGCCGTTCCCAAACAGCATCTCCCCACAATAGGAGTTACCATCTATATCCAGCTGTGTGCCGTTCCCAAACAGCATCTCCCCACAATAGGTGTTACCATCTATATCCAGCTGTGTGCCGTTCCCAAACAGCATCTCCCCACACTGGGTGTTACCATCTATATCCAGCTGTGTGCCGTTCCCAAACAGCATCTCCCCACGCTGGGTGTTACCATCTATATCCAGCTGTGTGCCGTTCCCAAACAGCATCTCCCCACGCTGGGTGTTACCATCTATATCCAGCTGTGTGCCGTTCCCAAACAGCATCTCTCCTCACTGGGTGTTACCATCTATATCCAGCTGTGTGCCGTTCCCAAACAGCATCTCCCCACGCTGGGTGTTACCATCTATATCCAGCTGTGTGCCGTTCCCAAACAGCATCTCCCCACGCTGGGTGTTATCAGCTATATCCAGCTGTGTGCCGTTCCCAAACAGCATCTCTCCTCACTGGGTGTTACCATCTATATCCAGCTGTGTGCCGTTCCCAAACAGCATCTCCCCACAATAGGTGTTACCATCTATATCCAGCTGTGTGCCGTTCCCAAACAGCATCTCCCCACAATAGGTGTTACCATCTATATCCAGCTGTGCGCCGTTCCCAAACAGCATCTCCCCACACTGGGTGTTACCATCTATATCCAGCTGTGTGCCATTCCCAAACAGCATCTCCCCACGCTGGGTGTTACCGTCTATATCCAGCTGTGTGCCGTTCCCAAACAGCATCTCCCCACGCTGGGTGTTACCATCTATATCCAGCTGTGTGCCGTTCCCAAACAGCATCTCCCCTCACTGGGTGTTACCATCTATATCCAGCTGTGTGCCGTTCCCAAACAACATCTCCCCACGCTGGGTGTTATCATCTATATCCAGCTGTGTGCCGTTCCCAAACAGCATCTCCCCACACTGGGTGTTACCATCTATATCCAGCTGTGTGCCGTTCCCAAACAGCATCTCCCCACACTGGGTGTTACCATCTATATCCAGCTGTGTGCCGTTCCCAAACAGCATCTCCCCACGCTGGGTGTTACCATCTATATCCAGCTGTGTGCCGTTCCCAAACAGCATCTCCCCACGCTGGGTGTTACCATCTATATCCAGCTGTGTGCCGTTCCCAAACAGCATCTCCCCACGCTGGGTGTTACCATCTATATCCAGCTGTGTGCCGTTCCCAAACAGCATCTCCCCACGCTGAGTGTTACCATCTATATCCAGCTGTGTGCCGTTCCCAAACAGCATCTCCCCACGCTGGGTGTTACCATCTATATCCAGCTGTGTGCCGTTCCCAAACAGCATCTCCCCACGCTGGGTGTTACCATCTATATCCAGCTGTGTGCCGTTCCCAAACAGCATCTCTCCTCACTGGGTGTTACCATCTATATCCAGCTGTGTGCCGTTCCCAAACAACATCTCCCCACAATAGGTGTTACCATCTATATCCAGCTGTGTGCCGTTCCCAAACAGCATCTCCCCACACTGGGTGTTACCATCTATATCCAGCTATGTGCCGTTCCCAAACAGCATCTCCCCTCACTGGGTGTTACCATCTATATCCAGCTGTGTGCCGTTCCCAAACAGCATCTCTCCTCACTGGGTGTTACCATCTATATCCAGCTGTGTGCCGTTCCCAAACAACATCTCCCCACAATAGGTGTTACCATCTATATCCAGCTGTGTGCCGTTCCCAAACAGCATCTCCCCACACTGGGTGTTACCATCTATATCCAGCTATGTGCCGTTCCCAAACAGCATCTCCCCTCACTGGGTGTTACCATCTATATCCAGCTGTGTGCCGTTCCCAAACAGCATCTCCCCACGCTGGGTGTTACCATCTATATCCAGCTGTGTGCCGTTCCCAAACAGCATCTCCCCACGCTGGGTGTTACCATCTATATCCAGCTGTGTGCCGTTCCCAAACAGCATCTCCCCACGCTGGGTGTTACCATCTATATCCAGCTGTGTGCCGTTCCCAAACAGCATCTCTCCTCACTGGGTGTTACCATCTATATCCAGCTGTGTGCCGTTCCCAAACAACATCTCCCCACGCTGGGTGTTATCATCTATATCCAGCTGTGTGCCGTTCCCAAACAGCATCTCCCCACAATAGGTGTTACCATCTATATCCAGCTGTGTGCCGTTCCCAAACAGCATCTCCCCACGCTGGGTGTTACCATCTATATCCAGCTGTGTGCCGTTCCCAAACAGCATCTCCCCACGCTGGGTGTTACCATCTATATCCAGCTGTGTGCCGTTCCCAAACAGCATCTCCCCACGCTGGGTGTTACCATCTATATCCAGCTGTGTGCCGTTCCCAAACAGCATCTCCCCACACTGGGTGTTACCATCTATATCCAGCTATGTGCCGTTCCCAAACAGCATCTCCCCTCACTGGGTGTTACCATCTATATCCAGCTGTGTTCCGTTCCCAAACAGCATCTCCCCACGCTGGGTGTTACCATCTATATCCAGCTGTGTGCCGTTCCCAAACAGCATCTCCCCTCACTGGGTGTTACCATCTATATCCAGCTGTGTGCCGTTCCCAAACAGCATCTCCCCTCACTGGGTGTTACCATCTATATCCAGCTTGGTCCCATTGCCAAACAGCATCTCCCCACACATGGCCACGGCGCAGTAGTAAGTCCCAGCATCGGAGAGGCTGAGGTTCCCCTTGGGGAGGCTGTAGACGCAGCTCCGTGTAGGAGATCCAGCCTCAGGGCTCTTCTCACACTCATCACTCCTGTTTCCGTGGCTGTAAATGACTCCAGGAAGGGATTCTCCTGATCCATGTCTGAACCAGTAAACACTGTGTTCTCCTGCACAGCTCCCAGTCTCTATCGTACACTGCAGGCTCACAGAGTCTGTGTCAGACACAGTGTCAGACACAGGCTGCTGTACCACAGTCTTGCTGTTGGAGTCTTTACCTGAAAAGCAAAATGTTCATGATGACAGCGCTTTGAGAGTCACAATGGAAAACACAGATCCTGAAAAATATTTCTTGCCGATTTTAGAAATATTTTGGAATGGATGTCATGTTGTTCTATCCATCCATAAAATAAGTAACTTCTTGGAGAATAGTTGACATTCTTGTCTCTTTTTGTTGTATAACTATTTATTAGTATATATTCAGTAACACTTTACATTAACTGCACCTACATTATACATTTACAATGCATTCATATAACATTCATAATCACCATGTAATTTGTATACCTTAATATCCTAACATACCTTAACAGCTTTAATATACATTGATAACATTATATGATAACAAAGATTATATTATAACTGTAACACTGGCCCAAGAAGTGGAACGGAGATCCAGAATTGCATGCAGCCAGAAGTTTTATTGGCAGCACTAGTACGTAGCAATGAAAGGGGCTAAGCGAGGAGAATAGTCGAGGGGCAGAAGCATGTGTCCGAAGCCGAAAGAGGAACAAACACGGGACATGACAACACAGGGAAAGAGTACCAGGAGAAGCCGGTCTCAGCGGGGCAGGAGGTTCAGGTTCGGGAACGGGTCTGGGAAGAGGAACAGACAAGGTAAGTACACTGGGCGGACGGAACAGGTAGGAAGCAACGGGTAGACGATAGACAATAGATTGCTCGGTATGGCTCAATAGCATGGCTCAATACTTCGCAATGTCCCGATGGAGCTCAGTGCTTAAATCCATTCCGTCATTAAGCGTTCTACGGAGCACCTGGCTGGTCCCGCCCATGTGGGCGTGATCGAGACGGGCTAGTCGGTGGGTTCCGCCTGCATGGGCATGACAATAACAAACATTATATGATAAGAACAAACATTATAATTGTATAATCATATGTTTGATGTTAGTGCATGAAGGTAGATGAATTTAATTAATTTCAATGTAAAGAAATGAAGTGTGTAAAGTGTATTTTATATTTTCATGATTTTCGTGACTATCAATATCCCTCTGGCTTATGTTGACCATTTTGTTTGTCTATTTTTTAAACATTAAATAGGAAGTGTGCATCGCAAAAGGAATTACTTGGTTTCATGTGGTTTCTACTATTTATTTTCTTGTGTGTTGAAAAGTAAGTTTTTCCCTTCTACCATAGCACTACAGCAAAAAGCAAGACATCATGGCAAATGCAATTATGCTTTATTCAAATAAACATGATTACATTTATTATTATATTACATTTGATTAGCATAATATCTTCAAAGGTTTCATGATTTAATCTGCAATCTTCTGGCCTGAAATCTTTTCCTGCTACACTGAAGACTCTCTCAGCGTGTGCAGAGAAAGCTGCAGCCAAAGGGTTGGCATCCTCTGATAAACATGGTTGGCTCAGTTATCGGTGACATTATGTGAAGCTTTCATGGCAGGAATAGGGACTAGTTTGACTTTTGATGCAGGAAAAGTGTTTGGGACGTTTCCTAGGTTAGAAACTGCAGTCACTGCAGCCAACACTGACTTCTAAGGAGAGACACTCAGCTCTTCCTATGAGCAGATCCACCATGGTGCACAAAATGACAGTATAATTATTGTTTTAGGTGACACTTCAAATGTTGCATTATTTCATTCTGAATAAAATTATAATAGTGATACACAACGATGTTAATGTGCTTATGTGTAATTCATATTTAAATATTTGGCTGTATAGCTAAAAGCTATATTGTAGCTATATGTACTGCATGTATATGAATTTATTTGAATTCAAATACGTATTCATTCTGCTTCCTTAAATTCAAAAATGAATTGTAATTCTGCATCCTGTTTTCAACAGCGATTCAACTTTATTTCAGATGAACAAAATTAATTGAAATTTAAGGTCCATTCTCAAACCAGTTCTGAATGGTGCATATTCGACTCTTATATTATAGCATGTCTTTCTGAGACAATATACACTGACTGTTGAGTTAAAAAATTTTAAGAATATATTTTCTTTGTCGCCTAAGACTTTTACGCAGTAATATATATATCAACTCAAAACTGAAATGTAAACATTTTCCTTTAATTTATTTGAAAGAGGCTGCAATGTGTAACATTTTTCCAAATCTGAAGATTCCATATGGCTGAAGATTTCTGACAGCAAGCAAAATGTAACAAACTGTGAAATAATGTGATGCAGCACATGTTCATGTATAAATGTAACAAACTGTATAATGATGTGATGCAGTGCATGTTCATGTATAAATATAACATCAGGAGGGGTCCAACACATAACTGTATACACATAACTAAATCCACTTCACACAAGTAAGATGATACGTAATGCCTCCTATTAATTTGTATTCTTGTATACTTATTTTTACATATTTCAGCTATTTATGCGTGTAATAATAATAAAAAGTTTATAATTCTAATTGGAAAGCTTTTATAAATGTTTTTGTTTAATGCTGTATATAGAAAAACATTCAAGGACCAATACTCGCAATCTACATCAACTATGTTGGTTAATTTTATATTGACACAGAGCTCAACTGTCAAAAATGTTTGTCAAAGGACAATATTATTGACACTTTAATAAAGCAAATATGAAAATAGTTGGAATCTCATTTATCTGTGATTATGACAAAGGTTCCATTTCCAAATGCGATTTCATTATAGAACAGAGCAGCGCAATAATACACTGCAGAATCTGACGGCTCCACGTTAGAAATAGTGAGGTTAAAACTCCCCTCTGCATTCAGTAAGGAGTAACGTTTTATGTTTTTATATTCCTTGTAAAATTCACCAGGTACGTAGAGAAGTGCTTTCGCCATGAGCTGGGGCTTCTGACCAGCAGCTTGCTAAAACCAAACTGCAAAAGAAATATCTTCTGGACGGAAGCATGTCAGGGTCACACTGTCTCCATGCTGGACCCTCATCAGGTATCTGGGCTGAACAACATCCACAGCCAGTGAAGTGTCTGGAAAAAGAGAGAAACACAAATGAATAAACAAACAAACAAACAAACAAGCAAATAAATAAATATCATAATAATAATCAGAATACCCATTACATATGATGAAGATTAAATGGCCAAATACTTATTACACTAATCACATCGTACAGGATATATAAAAATCCCCACAAAATATGATTTAATAGTATAGAACCCTACTAATGAAAATGAGAAGACCAAAGAGTCTGAACATCTTTGCGGTACCACTGTTTAGAATAAACTGCTCTGCTGCTAAGTGAGAGATCATGGTCATGGTCGGGATGAAAGGGCAGGAAACAGAGAGGAAACAGAGAGACACACATCAGGCTGATCTGATTGGCTGTTCACATGGGAACTTACGTAATAGTGAAAAAGCATCCTAATGTGCACTTATGTATTTGTACATAAGAAAAAACAGAAAGAATAAAACATAAGAAAAAAAGGAATCTTTTCTAATGTCTTACCTGCCTCTGCAGGCATCTGCTGTAATGTCCTCACATGCTGCATCCATGTCAGCCAGCAGGGTCATCTGAGCATGTGGCTGGCGATCGTAAGCCTTCTAACTCCATGCTGAGCAGAGCCCCTCGATCGGGTTAAGGAATGGGGAGTAGGGGTCCATGATGTTCTTTCATTGTCAGAAATTGCACCACTGTACTGTGCCCAGTCAATACATGCTTGGCAAATTAAGGTTCATGAGATGCACCTATGTAATATTACAAAAAAAATCTTGAGGAAATGCAGAGTTCTGGAGGAGATTCTCATACTATAGATGATGGCATGTGTTTATGCGCCATACTGAAGAAACTGTACAAATTGCTAGACATAAAACACAGGACTGGCAACTTTCAGCAGAAAATAGATGGTACATTTTAACACCTTGATAAAAAACTTAAAATCCATAGTATGTGGGACAACCTTACAGAACCTTTAGTAGTCATTGTTCAGAACATTAACACGGATTAAAAACAATTACTATGAAAGTGCATTATTCAGTTAAGTTGTCCTTTTGTGAAGAGAAAAACTGTCTTTGAAAAAGAGAAACAATAGAACTAAGCTGCTGCGTTGGCGCCCCCTCGTGGTGAATTGAGGATAGTTCTGTGAACCAGCTCAGCAGGAGATTTGGTGTCAGCTGTCGTGACAAACTTCCTGCTTAGTGAAGGAATCTAGCGGTTTGAAGGGCAGACATAAATAAATAGACGGTATGTACTTTTGATATATTGAGAGTCAGCCGAGACACATTTGGGGATGGCAAGAGGTTCAATATTTATTAACTTATCAGCTCCGGGAACAACGCATAAACACTCAACTTCCCTCTCTTGCCTTCTTCTACTTCCCTCCAACTATATGCTACTACTGCCATCTAATGGTTGAATCCAAGCTACTACAGTACTGCACAACATGCAACCCCGGAGGATGGTAGAGACACAGAAGGCAACGTACTGTACGGGGTTTATTGTTGGGAACACGCAAACAGAACTGGAATCAGCAAGTACAATCGAGTCCAAAAGCCAGTTCTACAGGTGGCATGCGAGACGAAGGACAAGTACAAGGAAGAGGTCCGGGAGGATCAGGATGGGATGGGATGGAATGGCAGCAAAGCAGGCGGATGGACCGGATCGGGGTAGACAGGAGGAAGACCGCCCTGTACTTCTTATGAAAACCCTCAACAGTACCTTGCATATAATGCAGCGCCAAGCAGAACTAAACAGGGAGTTGACGTAACTCAGGTGTGGCTGCTGCCGCTGCATTCTCCCGAGGGGGGCGTGACAATACAATGAATAATGAACATCTTTAAATCGGTAAAATACGATTTACGGATATATCATTATTCGTACGCCATAATTATTTAGAAATTTGACCGACATTATCTGACCAATAATTGTACATTTTGCTCGATTAACCCTCTCTTACCTGATAATTTCAAGTGCGCTCTCATCTCCACTGCTGTCAGTGTATAATTCTCCTCAAGTCCCTCGGCCACATCACGCGAGCTGGAGGCATGTTTGGCGAGTCAGATTATCATGAGAAGGAAGAGATACATTGTGTTGTTCATATGTCATTGAAGAGACCTTGTTTCATGAACAATGAACTTTTATTTAACCACCAACATCTTCCATGCAAACCCACAACCTGCTCTGTGCCGTCGGTCTCCCTACCCCTTGTCTTTACCTCCTCCCAACCCTCCAGGTCTCTCTGCTGGTCACCAAAAGTACTGCACTACATATCAACACATCCCCCTTTCTTTAAAGCAGAGAACAAACATGCCTTAACATACCAAAATATTATATTGGCATTGTCAACGTCAGTATTCCCATTTTCATCATATCATTACTGTTTTTTTTTTTACATTTCACAATGCTTTCAAATAACACAAAACTCTTTAAAAAAAATAAACGCCCTAATTTTCACACCCTGCCAGCTAACAGCTCGTTCTAAGGCAATAACCGACACCATTGCCACCTTTATTTGTAAAAATATCCAGCCTTACGGTGTAATAGATAACTGCTCCACATCTTGGAGCTGAGGTATCACATACCACATAGGAAGTTTTTCACCAGAAAATGAATCCCTGTTCTGTATGACAAAGTGAGACCGATAGCTGAGTGCCTAAAGAGCCGCAGTAACATAAGATGTGATAGTCACTGCACACTACATAAAAGTCTTTATTCCTGAGCATGTGTTACTGCATTACCGAAACTGAATGTTTGGTGTACATAACGGAGATGGGTTTTTTTTCTTCAATGAAGTTGATTGTAATGAAAGTTTTTATCCGTGTTTTGTTGCAATGTCTTAGCAAGTTCACCTCTTTTTCCGTCCATGGAATTTTCAATGTGGTGATGTAATCCATCTAGCAAGTTCAAATTGCCCAGCTGTCTTGGCCGCTTTTGGGACAGGTGTGCACCATAAAGTTGTTGTTGAAAGTGATTACAGTTGATTTTTTTCTGCGGAGAGGAGATGCTTGAACAGGGTCAGTCAGAAATGCCCTTTATTGACATGTTCTTTAGGGTGCTTGTGGCAAGTGCTACAAGATGACCGACCTTGAAAGTGGTGACACCTTTGCTGTGATGGTCATACCTCTACATTCCTGGGGACTGGAGGAGGTATGTGGTATGGATTGTGCTTAATGTCATCCCTCTTTGCAGTTTATCTGCATTTCCCTGTTACAATACTTGATGAGATGGTGTTTGATATTTCACTCAGGTGTGTCAAGAAGTGGAGATTTTGAAAAAAAACCACGGCACAAGAACGTTGTGGGCTTCTCCCATTCTTTTGAAGACGATCTGTTCATGTATATTTTCATGGAGTTGTGCAGTAGGCAGGTGAGTCCCTGACTTTTGTAGACATCTTACTAAGGCAAAGACTTTGTGATGGATCAGGCTGCCCCTGTTTCTCCCTGCCCAGACACTTGGTGACATCCTGAAAGCTCGCGGGACTCTGATTGACCCCGAAGTCCGCTATTACATTCAACAGCTGATATCGGGGATAAAACACATCTACCGGCAATGTTATGTCCATAGGGACATCTAGTTCGGTATGTGTACATGCACTCACGCTTTACTCAATTCTCTGTTTAATAATGCTGGCATTTCACATGGCATTGCGAGTGTAGCTCGTCTGGATTTCTGTGTAGTGTTAATTTATCAATTTGGTAAAGTCTGCAGTTTGGCAAAATATTTGAGTCTATCCTTAATGCAAATTCGTTTGTCTTTCAGAAAATGTATTTGTGAATGACAAAATGGAACTGAAAGTTGGAGATTTTGGACTGGCGGTCAAGCTGGAGCCGAGGGAGAAGTAGGTGTTTTTTGCAGAATTCCTGGCTAAGCTTTCAAATTTGTTTATACAGCAAACTAAAGCACATGTGCGCTTAACGTTTTCCATTTGTGTGTGTTGTAGAAAAGTGTGTGGTACTCCAGTCTACATGGCTCCAGAAGTGTGGAAACGGGAGGGCCATGGAACAGAAGCAGAAGTCTGGGCACTGGGCTGTGTCATGTACGTATACCCTATCAACCCTCCTCCCGGCCAAAGATCAGCATGGCTAATAAAATCTGTCTAACATTTTAAGAAGACATGCGTCTAACATACATAAATATGTTTTTTTTTCTACTTGAAATAGAAAAGAAAAATGAATACTGGCACACAGTTGAGAGGAATTGCTCTTTTGGAAGCACAGCATTTTTATGTCAAATGTGAAAGACCTCAAACACCTTTGCTGCCTTTCTTACTACAGGTACCAGCTTCTGGTTGGGGAAATCCCATTCGATCACGACGATCGCTGTGAAATGATAAAGAACATCAAAGAAGCTAAATTTATTCTACCCCAGAACCTCGGTATTGAAGCTGGGAAACTGATGGGCAAAATATTTCAAATCGACCCACAGGATCGCCCGTCATCGCAGAATATCCGTGGCCACAAGTTCTTCACAAAGGTTGGTCCACTTGCAAACTGGTGGGATGTGGATGATTAGCTGGTCTGCTGAGGTCACTGGTATTTACCCTTCCTATAAAATTACAGTAACAAAAGATGGATGGATGGATGGATGGATGTATGGGATTGGTTTGCTTAACTGATGCATGTTAAACCAACACTCTAGGGCTTCACTCCAAAGACACTGCCAGCTAGTAGCTGTGATAAAGCGCCGCAGCTTAAAGCAGTAAATCGATTTGTGAAGATTTTCAACTGGTTCATGTACCTGCTACAAAAGAAGCGATCCAGAGGTAAATTCCATCAGCATAAATCACACTAGTAGATCATCTCTCAGTTCCTCAGGCTCAGACGCTTGACCTGGCAAATCCATGCTTTCTCGCAGTTGAGCCTTTACTGGAGGATGCAAAGCAGAGCAGTCTTGAGATCCCCCAGCCTGTGGAGTCACGCCAAATTGACCTGGTCGAGTTGGTCAAAGTGGTTGAGGTAAAGATGTGCTATTCACAATAGTGAATCCTTGTCCTGTCCCATCTCTGTTACCATTCTGTAGCTTAAGCTTGTCTTGGTGTTTTGCATGGATAAAGCTGGGGTATACTGAATTAGTGTCGTCCTCCTTGGACCTTGTGAATGCCATGGTAACTGAAAACTCAATTTTTCTACACAGAGAGCTGTAGAGGAAGTACTGAGTAAGTGCAGTGACGCCCTACCATTGAGTACCTCCCCCAACTTCCTGTTCACGCCAGTTCCAGCTTTATGGATAGGGATGAAAAATGGAAAGACATACACAGAAAATAAAATGCACAACCAAACATAAAATACACATTAACTGAATCTGTGAGCTTAAGTTTTATACCCTTAGTTTCTCTGATTAAAACTAGATTTAAATTCCTCTTTAACCAATTTACCCTATTTTAGGTTTAGTTACTGTATGTTTAGACTTTCATAGCTAAATTTAGAATCAATAACCAATTACGTCAAGATTAAATTGTAATTGGCCGTAGATTACACTTAGGGATGTTTTTAGATTTAGGTTCACCAGTTCCAATATGTTTTTTGATTACCCTTCTTAGTCCAACTCCACTCAGGTGAAGAAAGGGTAAGTATATAACAACTTAAATGAAATACAAATTAGTTACGTAAACTGCATAAAACAATTTAACAGTCCTACCACAAATCCGGTAGTTAAATGAATATGAGTTGTCAACACAAGAATCGGTTTAGTTCCTTGGGTGACTCACCATCAACATCCAACGATATTCGAATGCAGCTCCAGGAAGTTTAGGTTCCCGCTAAAAGGACCTGACCTGCGTAAGCAAACAGGTATTATAATACACTACAATATTTACTATATCAGTCACTCTGTCTAATCATTACAGTTATAATTAATCAAATATATGATACTATATCAAAGAAAATACTTTTACACATAATGTCCTTTTTTTTGGAGGGGGTGGATCAGGGGGGGAGTGATTTTTTTTTTTTATTTGATTGATTGTTTGAACTTTCAAATATGTAAGAAAATACATATTTGAAAATACATACCGAAGAGAGCAGACCTACTTAGTACGCCTCCTCAGTTCTTCCAGTTTGTTGCATTTCAAATATATTAAATGTAAGAAAGTACAAGAATATAAATTCCTTGATCCATGTGCATCTCATAAATGCCTTCCTAACCATGGATTTGGATACTTTATGCTGATGTTTCATTCGTGAATATAAAAATGATACTATTTGAAACCAATATTCTGTTTGTCATTTCCATTCTAAATGAACAACCAAGATTTTAAAATATATATCTAGAAAGAACGTGTATTAAAACATGTTGAAACACGAGGAATTTACAAAATGCAAATCTACAAACAAGTACGAGAACCAATTTTTTTTTTTAAGTGGGCTAATCAACAAATAACCTTTCTTTAACAGGTACTCCGGAGAGATAAGTATTAGTTACCTTTCTTTTACAGCATAAAGAATTGTACATTCACTTCAATACCGAAATGTATTGAATTATATAATACACTCAAAATACACATATTTCTAAACCAAATTACTAAATTGTGCCTCTTTACTGCACACACGTTTAGCGAATAAGGAAAATGTACCTCTGGTCAAAATGTGCTCACGCGGCTGCTCCGTGCCTCACGGGTGACTAGTAGCAGGAAAAAACGTTCAGCCATCACAACCAATGTTGTCTCGCTCTCTGAATATTTCTTTAATATTTCGGTGTATCTCCAAAAGAAAAAACTTTTTGCTCTTTGTAATACACCGTCTAAGAAAACTACGTGACTAAATTTTTTCAGGCAACCTGGAAAAACCGGAATATTCCTGTTCTTCACTTATGAGAGGGCGTGGCTTCACTCAAGCCAATTGAGTTTAACCTCTTAAATCCCAGATGGTTTTAACTACACTATTTTTCTGCATAAAACGCATGTTACATATTCAACTGTGTCTTTCTCATCTCTTTAGTGTTGTGTCTGTCTTTATTTGAAAAATGTGCATCGTTAATGTGTTTGGCACTCTCCTAAACGTCAATAACCAGAGACAGACAAATGGGAGGAAGTAAAAGACAAACAAAAAAAGTATCAAAATGACAGTGTTGCATTTTTTTAACACAGAAAGAGTCATTTCAGCTTTACTGCCACCTATGAGTTAATGGCTGCCAATGTTTGTGTTAAAAGTGTCTGCAAATAAGTTTAACACGGTATCTTACTGAAAACGCGCCGCCTTCTGCCTGCTGTCATTCCGCTAAGATATAGGCGACTCTGGTAAGTAACAGGTAAAGTTGTCGTTTAAAGTAATGCAAATGTGCATTGCCGGTTAGTAATTGTTTTACTATATCACGTTACGTCATTTATAGTTGTAGTACAGTGCATTCTGAATCCATCCTAACTAGCCATCTAGCTCATGTGAACATGAAGCAGTACCGCCTTCCAGCTTGGTTTTGCAGAGGGGTTGGTTGCAAATGCAAACAATCCCTTAATGTCCGTGTGTTGTGTTCAGATGTGAAAATAAAAGATAACTGTCAAATTCACTGTTTATGTCCTATTATACAAGATAGCACTGTAAAATAATTTGCTATGCATATGGATGCCCTGCATTGGTGCTGGGATCCAGCGGGCCCCAACGGAAATCTCGCGGGAGCGGGCGGCTAAAAATAGACAGCGGATCCCAAGATTATTGGCAGGATGGAGAATGTAACTGATGTCATTTATTTTGTGTTATATATTCGTGTTTGTTCTGAGCCATTGTATTAAGTTGTGATGTTCAGCTAGTTTGAATGTATTTCTTTGAAATTGGGTTCAGGGTTATCTTTTGTTTTTAAGCTGATCTTGTTTGTTTATAATGATATTTAAACATTTGTTGTATCAATTTGGTTATTGTTGTTTTTAATAACTGCAGATATTTGCACATTTGATTAGTTTTTGGGCTCAGTTTACATTTTTTCGTGATTTTTTGTTGAATTTGTTTTATTTATTCAGTTCTTGTTCTGCTGGAATAAAAATTGAATGCATATAAACTTATTTAATCATACAGTATATCTGTTAATGGATCTGCGGGTGCGGGCGGGATTGGACAGAAATATTGCGGGGGCGGGTGGGAGTGACAGAGACAGCCCGTGAGAGCGGGTTAAAAAAAAACAGTCCTGCGCAGGGCTCTAACACTAGTGTTTGTTTTTAGTTCTTGATGCCCCCAGTCGGTAGCCCATGTATGTAAATATGTGGGTAGGATAACGGTTAAACCCCCCGATTCCCATGCAGCATTTGATCACAATTGATTGCATTCATGCTGGGAGGAGTCATCCTGTCTTAGCAGAGTCTCTGCTGAAGCTGTGTGTCAGCTTATTCTCCAGGTCTGACTAGTTTTTGTGTCGCTCCCCACACTTCTGTCACAGTAGATAGTCCTGCCTGCCATGCGGCTTAATTAATGAAGCGGCTCTTTCCTTGCATCTAATAAATGCAGCAGCTATTTACTTGCATCTCTCACAGAAGCAGATGCTCCCTTACATTTGATCTACTACAGTTTTTTTATAAGGTGTTTCCTTTGCTTTTGTCAGCCCTAATTCCCAAGTTTCTTTTGCAGTTTTTCCTGATATCTCTGCCACAGCTTCAGCTTCATTTTTTGCAGCCTCTCCTACACTGTCTGCTCTGGCTGCATCTTTGGCTCCTTCAACCTCCCTCCTATAGCTCCTGCTGCAGCCAAAGCCCCCACAGCTACACCCACTATTCCTACTACTGCTCCTACACCTAATGCCCCAACTGCCTCAGCTTCTGCAGCTGCTGCCCCAAATGCCCCAGCTCACTCTCTCGTTCTCGTCTCTTGATCTCAGACTCCTCTGCTTTCTCTCCCCTCTCCTCCATCTCTTCTTTTGTCTTTTTTCACCTCCATTGCTATAGCGTCTGCTATTACCTGGAGTGATTTATTTGTGTAATGACAGGGAATCCTTATTCCCTGGCCTGCTATGTAGTTCAATGGGTTGTTTGAGCAGCTTAAAAGTTGACACCCTTCCAGTCATGGAAGAAGGCTGGACTTTGTTCTGTCTCACCACTTTGTTTTAGGGTTTTATTTTATCATTGGCTTTTGGTGTATCCTGCTTGTGTCTTGTTTTTTCTGTGATAGCATAACATGGCACAGGCAAGGAAAAGAGTATAAAGTCTATATTCCTAGTATTTCGGTTTTGATTTTTTGTCAAGTGAAAGTCTTTATGACCATATATATGTGTGAGTAATTTGGTGATTATTGGTGGCTGTTTTGGTAATATGATGAAGACTGATGAAGTACCAGTACAGACTCTGTTTTGGAAAGGGGGGGGGGGGGGGGTTAATTGACGGAGACTGCTACATTCACTCACCTGGAGATAATGAGACTGAGGATTTAATGGGAATTCTGTCTTTTATCACGTGTGTATCTTCCTGGTCAGGATTGCGATGTTGATTGCTGTGTAGACTTTCTTATTGGTGCCGTGCTGTGATGAGCTGGAATGATTCATTGCTTTGAGAGCGTAACCTACCTTATTTCACGTGTGCTGTGCTGTTTTATCAGATGCCCTTAGTGTATGCGTGGGAATTGTGTGCTGCGAGGCATCCAACGTGAGCCCATTGATTAATGAAATAATTGAATAATAAAGTATTCTTATCGCCTCAGTTTCCCTGATTCTGAGTGGAGTATTCTGACCTACTGGACAAGACCGGGGTATAATTAAAGGTGGTGGCAGCTTAACCTGTTGTTTACCGAGGTTTAAATATCGCCCTCTAGTGGCAAGCAAAATCTATTACAGTACATTAAGTCACTTTAAGCCTTTTCCTTATAACATTTACATTTACAGTATTTGGCAGACACCCTTAGCCAGAGTGACTTACATAAATGCTTCAAGACGCTGTGATGAATTTTTCCGATACTAGCTCAATAAGGACCCAAACTATGAATACCATCTATCCGAACACTGTTAAGAAAGTGCAACAATTTTTTTTTTTTTGTACACATACACACACTCAAATGTGGGTTATAATGGGCATCAATGGAGGGGAAAACACTTAACGTAGTTTAAAGTCCATATTCCTAGCATTTAATATTTTATTTCTTGTCAAGTGAAAGTATTTATGACCAGATATGTGTGTAAGAATTTTGGTGTCGCTATTTTGATACATTAGACCACATTAACCCTTTTCACATTAAGGAACAGAAAGTGGAAACGCTGCTGCTTTGAAGAAGTCTACTGCCTAGAAAAGTTAAAATAATTGCGTTACATAAAATTCGCAGAAGGCACGTGCATGTGAACAGGAACCTTCACTCCCAATAACATGTGAAACAGCGACCCTGAAGTCACACATTACGATGGTCACAAAATACGGTGCAACACCTGCAAGGAGCTACCCAGCTCCGCCTGGACCCTTTGGAAATGCCAGACGGCGTTTTGGCCAGAGCGCACCGCGTACGTTCTTTGTTGCTCTCGCAATTTTCATTCTGCTTCATATAAGTATCTGCTGCTCAACGGTTGCCCATCTTCTTGCCCGAAGCGGGGCGACGCTGCTACGCCCCCTGCTGACCGAGACAAGCCAAGAAATATGAGCGCAGGACCAGTGTCACCGACAGAGCGGTATCACCACCATCCTGCGTAAAATGTCAACGTAGATAATGTGAGAATCCTCAGCACTACAGCTAAATATACGTTGGGACCTCATTCAGACCGTGCATGTGATATACACGTATGCTATACTTACACACTCAGTTTTCTGGCACAGAAAGGGAGGCAGGACGCCAGGAAACAGGAAAATGCAGGGTTTAATTAAAGCGAAAAGGAATGAACAAGCAGCAAACACAGATTGACAATATAATGACTAGTCTGGGGAAACAAACTGAAACGGGAACTAAATACATTGAACTAATGACAGGAATGAACATGTGGAATCCACACGCTGATGAGGGGGCGTGGCCACATGGGAGGATCCGATGAGTGGGGAATGATACTTTCCCTCACAAAACGAATATGAAATTCTCTATTCTACTTTAAACAGGTGTCAGCTGAGGCCCAGCACTGTTTCAAAGTAAGAGATTTTTGTTGATCGTTTAATGATTAACAGTACTATAGTGCTTTTGAATACCAGTGATTGTTATGGCATCTGCTGCCAGGAAGGGTCTCAAGGCACTGGGTCCAGTGTATAACCACCCATTTTCTTCCAAATATAACCTTTTTCTGTTGCTGTGCTGTATTTGGTGCCAGTTAATCTTTGTCAAGAAGATACACACACTGGCCACACAGTTGCAGCACATTTGTCTGCTGTACCCTCATGACCCTGGGGGCGGCATGGTGGTGCAGTGGTTAGCACTGTTGCCTCACACCTCTGGGACCCAGGTTCGAGTCTCCGCCTGGGTTACATGTGTGTGGAGTTTGCATGTTCTCCCCATGTTGTCGTGGGGTTTCCTCCAGGTACTCCGGTTTCCCCCCACAGTCCAAAAACATGCTGAGGGCAACGGGCAGAGGGAGCGCCTGCTCAGGAGCCGCGGGCAGAGGGAGCGCCTGCTCGGGCTGCGCTGGAGCCGCGGGCACAGGAGGCGGCGGCTCGAGCTTCGTAGCAGGGGCCGGGGCTCTCCGGATCTGGATCAGCCTCCTGAGGCCCTCTACTAATCTCTCCAGATTCTCCTGCAGAGAGGCGGGAGGTGATGCAGCGAAGTCACGCTGTAGCTGCGCAGCGAGCTGGTCCTCCTCTGGGAGCCTTGTATGGCCGGCTCGTCCATTACCCTCCAATAAAGTCCCTGGAGGGTGAAGTATCGATTTGCGAGGGCCGCGTTCGTAACTGGAACCACCAGCGGAGGCGCAGCGGTTGCAGCTGGCAGAGGAGAAGGGAGTGCCTCGGGCTGGGCGGCTGCAGGCGGCGGGACCTCCAGGTCCCGCACAGGAGAGACGGGCGTGGCCCCTTTAAGGGTGCGGGGCACCCGCGGGATAGCGTCCCGCACCACTCTGGCCCCTCTATTAGCCAGCCGCTCGGGCCGGAAGTAATACCGCTCGAGGGGTGGCTGCAGCTCCTCGGTGACCGGCTCCCGTTCATGGAGCAGGAGGAGTTCCTCCTCCTACTTGCTCCCAAAGCCTGGCGAGAGAGGAAGCTCCCAGGCTGATCGTCGGCTCATCGGGTCTCCTTCTCCTCTGCTTTCTCTTCTTGTGGTCCGTCATTCTGTCAGGATCGCCGGTTAACGGGTGCGGCGAACAGGTAGACAGACGGGCAGGAAACAGGCAAGGCAGGCAGGCAGGCAGGATACGGGGAAAAACGGGGATTTATTTCGGTAACGGGGACTTGGAAACATCTGACGCAGACTAACATCAGTGACAGACCAGGAACCAATGCAAGACACGGACTGAAATACACAAGGCTGGGCAAACATAATCAGACACAGCTGGGTACGATCAGGAAAGCACACGTGCGTGGCACACACGAGAATCGTACGAGCTGGGCGTGACAATTTAGTAAGTCTTGTCAGTTCTCCTTATGAGATATTCAGCTCGTGCGTTTTTGAAAAGCTTGATATTATATTAATGTTTGGATGAAGAAATAATTCACTGTAAAAATAAATGTTTTCAATCCAATATCAGATTGTGGCTTCAGAGTTTAAGGAAAACCTGGACAAAGCTGTTAAAAGATGTGAGAACCTCCTGATACTAGCTGGATGTCTGCAAAGCATCACTGTCAGCAATAAAAAACGAACTGGTGCAAGACATCATTAATTGGTTTGTCCTTCAGCACAAGGACACACTTTGAAAGGTGTGTTCATCATTATGTATTATCCATGTTCAAAGTTTTTAGGCCATTCAAAATTAGTGGTTTTTTTCCCTATTTTATAGGTTCCAGGATGGTCTTTGTTGCCGTGGACTACTGGATGCTATCCAGAGCCATCCAGGCGTATTCAGAACAGTATTTACAAAGATCAACGAAAAGCTTGAGAGTATTGAACAGCTGTTTACAGAACAAAGGTCTGAGCGAGGGAGCGACACATACGAAAATGAAGCCATCTGCCATTGGAGAGACTATCTCTTGGATGCTAAGAGTAAGTATTCCTCAACCACAATTAGAACCAAACTTAGAAGGATGTGGAATTCTAAAGAATGATAATTCTTGAAAAGAGGTCACGTGACGCTCGTCGCTAATGGCTGCCTAACTCTGCTCGTCCGCGCGTCCCATCCACCTATTTGCCCTTTAGTCAGTCCCCTTGCCACTTACCCGTTCGCAATTCTGTACGAATTCGGCGCTCATTCTTTTATTTTTCCTGATGGCTGCTAATCAGCGCAGACCTCGCCCAGTTCTTTCCAGTCCGGAGAAGAAAGTGCCCCGCTCTGATGGCGGCGCTTCTAAAGAGGCCCTTTCCCCTCTTCTGGCACCTTTTCTTGAGGAAATGAAGAACTTCGTTTCCGAACAGGTGAACTCCTTAAATGGCACGCTCCAGCAACACCATTCGGAGCTCCGCGCTGACCTGAACTCGCTGAGGGCGGACTTTAAATCTATTCAAAAAGAAGTCGCCTCTGTGAAGTCTGTGACCGATCGACACTCCAGGGAGCTGGCTGATTTTAATAAGGGCCTACTTTCCCTGGATGTTAAAATCACTGAGATTGAGGACCGCAGCCGTCGCCTTAATCTTAAAGTAGTTGGGATTAAACTAGGGCGCGAAGGGGGCGATATGCGGTCTTTTCTTAACAGCCTCTGGCCAGCTATTTTCCCCCATCTCCCTAATTTCCAGCCAGCCATTGACCATGCCCACAGGCTGCATGGCCGGTCCGATACCTCTTCTCGTCCGCCTCCCATCCTCATGCACTTCATGGACTTCCGTGACCGGCAGGCTGTGGTACGTGAAGCCCGCAAAGTCCAGGACCTCAGTTTTGAAGGTGGGAGAATTTTCTTCTTTCAAGACTTTAGCGCCAAGACGGCTGCAGCCAGGAAGGCGATGAACGCGCCGATCCGGAGAGCGAAGGAGTTGGGTCTTTCTCCTTTCCTGATTTTCCCTGCGCGCCTGAAGCTGTCTTTTGGAAGCCAGCAGGTCATGTCCGCTACTCCGGAGGACGCGAATACCGCCATGGATCATTTTCAGTCTCTTGGGACTCTTCCCGTATAATTATTTCGCTCCCCTTTGGGTTTGCCGTTTTCTTTTTTATATATTATTATTATTCATTTATTTTTACATTTATTTTAATTTTTCTGCGATCGCTGTGGGTCCTGTATATTGTTTTGTTATGGGATGTTTTTGTTTTTGTTTTACTCTGCACTTTTCGCCTGCTTCTATTAGTTTATTAATTGGATGTCTGCTTTAGTGCTATTGCCTGACTACTCCCATTTGCCGTTTTTCCTGTTCTGTACACGGGGCAGCAGCAGTGGCACGGGGTCTGTTTTATCTGTGTCTCTGTTACTCAGAATGGGCTGGGGGACGTGTGCGCGGAGTTAGTCTGTTTTGCGGCTTAGCTTCGGGCGCCACGTGCGCGCAGTTTCTGACTTCGGTCGGAGGGGGCGGGAGGGGGGTTGTTCTGGACCTGGCCGCAGTCCCGATTAGTTTTTTAATGTCTTCTATGTTACTGCTGCGTTGCCTGTCCGGAGCATGGGTCTGGGGGATTTTTGTGTCTGCTTGGGGGGGTGGGAAGGGGTTTTTCCCTGAGACTTACTTCTTGAAGTCACGGTTCATCGACCGGCACATTCAGCTTCTGGTTCATGTCTGGCATATTGAGATTTTGTTAACTTGTTTTTTTTTCCTTGTTTACATCTTACTGTCTGTTTTGTTTTGATCATGGCCAATATAAATATAGCTTCCTGGAATGTTAGGGCTCTGAATACTCCCAAAAAACGGTCCAGTGTGACTGATTTTTTGAAGAGGCAGCACGTTGACCTTGCCATTTTAATTGAGACCCACCTTCTCCAGCGAGATGCACTGCGGGCGGCCTCCAGGTTCTACAGGGTTATCTCCACTTCATCAGCTTCCTCACGTAGATGTGGAGTAGCCATATTAGTCAAGCGGTCCCTTCAGATTCATATTCTTAACTCTGGGGGGGATGCTGACGGCAGGTACTGTTACGCCCTCTCTGACCTGGGGGGTAGGAAGGTCTGCTTTGTTGCCGCATACGCGCCCACTCCCCCACGCGCCTCATTCTTTCGGGATCTTTCTGACCACCTTCTTAAATTTCAGGAATTTGACCTTGTTATTGGAACTGATGCTAACGCTGTCCACAACCCTGTCCTTGATAAATCTCCCTCTCTCGTGGGTAGCCGGGTGCCTCCCTCCACACGTTCCCTGTGTAAATTCGTGGAGGACTTGAATTTGGTCGATTCATTCCGCCTAATTAACCCCTCCGCCAGAGAATTTTCCTTCTTCTCACCTCGCTTCAAATCCCAGTCTCGCATAGACTATATCTTTGTTTCTCGCTCTCTTGCCTCTGCTGTTTCTAATGCTTCTCTGATTTCTTCCTCTTTGTCTGACCACAAGTGTGCTCTCCTCCACTTAGCTGTACCTACTCTTTCTCCTCGGGCCCCAAGATGGAGGCTCAACACTTCTTTGCTTCAAAACTCTAAATATATAGCCTATCTGACTCCTAGACTTGAAGAATTTATTTCAATTAATACAGGCTCAACTGATGACCCAGTCTACTGCTGGATGGCAATAAAGGGCTTTCTCCGCGATGCCACGGTTGCTTTTGCCAGTGGCCTGGCTCGCGAACGTCACCGGAAGATCTGTGATCTCGAAAGGCGGCTAGCTCACTTAGAGAGTGCTCGTCCTGTAGTGGTTGATCCGGATCATGAGACCCTCATTTTAAACACCAGGGCGGAGCTAAATGTCCTTCTGTCACACCGCGCTGAGTTTATGGTCCATCGCACTAGGTCACGATATTATGTCTCAGGTGCTAGGCCCAGTAAGTTGTTGGCTCTCAGGCTCCGGCAATGTGACTCTTTCTCCTCAATTTCTTCTGTTAGAACCAAGGACGGAGCTCTCACCACTGACCCACAGGAAATTAACAGTAGCTTTTTTCAATTTTACTCAGATCTATTCTCCTCTCCCACTGTCTTTCCACCCTCTGACCCTGATTCGTTTCTTGACTCTGTACCACTTCCTTGTCTCTCAGGCCCAGAAGCCTCTATGCTCGAGGCTCCCCTTTCAATGTCAGAACTTAAAGAGGCTCTGGACTCCATGAGCCCTGGGAAGTCTCCAGGGCCCGATGGCCTCCCTCCGGAACTCCTTTCTGCCTTCTGGAAGCAGCTCTCTATTCCGCTCTTCCACATGCTGAATTCTGCCATTTCTGCCTCCCATCTCCATCCTTCTCTTAATCAGTCCTTGATGACTTTGTTGCTCAAACAAGGTAAGGACCCTACAGATTGCTCCAGCTATCGCCCGTTGTCCCTTATGAATTCAGACATCAAACTGCTTGCCAAGGTGCTTGCCCGTCGACTGCAGGCGGTGATTTCCAAATTGATTCACCCAGACCAAACTGGTTTTATTAAATCCCGTCACGCGGCCGACAACATCCGTCGCCTCCTCCATGTACTTCACACTGCTCCTTCCTTTCCCTTCCCTGCCGCCCTTCTCTCTTTAGACGCAGAGAAGGCTTTCGATAGGATGAATTGGTCTTTTTTGTGGAGGGTCCTGCATAGAATGGGTTTTGGCTCTTATTTTACCAACCTAGTCCAGACCCTTTACTCCTCCCCCTCTTCTGTCCTTTTGACTAATGCCAACATTTCTCCTCCTTTTCGGCTTCTTCAGGGGGCCAGGCAGGGCTGTCCCCTCTCCCCCCTACTCTTTAATCTGTCGTTGGAGCCTCTGGCTGCCGCTCTCCGTCACTCAGATGTTATTTCCCCTATCCTAGTGAAAGGTGTCCCTCAGACAGTTTCTTTATATGCTGATGATCTGCTTCTTTACCTCGGCAATGCTCCTGTGGATCTCCCTCATGTCCTTAGCCTGTTTCAGTCATACGAATCCCTGTCTGGCTATAGGATTAACTGGGCAAAATCCTCTCTCCTTCCGTTGAATCCTGCCTGCCGCTCCTCTTCACTTCCTCCTTCTATTCCTCAGGCAGGGTCTTTCAGATACCTGGGGTTGGACATTTACCCATCAGTTGCAGAGCTCACAGCTGCTGGCTTCCGCCGCACTCTCGAGGGCATTAAAGCCTCGATCTCCTCGTGGTCTTCTCTTCCCCTCTCATTTCGGGCTAGGCTGGCTGTTATTAAGATGAACGTGCTCCCTAGAATTAATTTTATGAGTTCCATGCTTCCCCTCTCCCCTCCACCTGGGTACTGGGCCTCAGTTAAGTCTACTATTTCTACTTTTCTTTGGGATGGCAAGAGACCCTCCGTCAGACACTCTACCCTAATCCGTGACCGGTTGGATGGAGGCGTCTCTCTACCGGACTTCGAAATTTACCACCTTGCTTTTACTCTAAGGCCAGTTTGGAGCTGGATCAGTCCTCCCCAGCATCCCCCTGCCTGGCTTCCTATCGAAGCAGAATATGTTCTCCCCCATCATCTAGCCTCGCTCCCTTTCCTCCCTGTTAAATTCAAATCCATCTCTGCCTCAGTCGGTCCGATTATCTGTCAGGCCCTTCGCACATGGAGAAGGGTTGAGAAATTGTTGGGCCCCTTCCCAAAATGGCACCCCAGTGTTCCGTTGCTCCATAATCCTGTCCTGAACATTGGAGGCCGCCCCATCTCTTCCTCGCCGTGGTCTCAGTCAGGTATCTCCACCCTGGGTGATATTTTTGATAGCTCGGGTCTCAAATTGTTCCAGTCTCTTAAGGTCACATTTAATCTTCCCTCTTCTTCATATTTTTTCTACCTCCAGCTGAGGTCCATGCTTAGGGCCTGTAATATCTCCTTTTCCTCACCTCTTCCGTTTCACCCGCTGTGCAGATTTGCTCTGTCCCTTTCTCCTGTTTCTAAGCCCGTGTCCAGTCTCTATTCCCTCCTCCGTAAATCCTCTCATAAACCTCTCCCCATAATTGCTGTCTGGCAGGGGGAGCTCTCTCCCACCCCCGTCTTATCTTGGAGTGTTATTTTTCATAATATTAAAAATTGTTCTAAAAATCCCAATCACCAGCAAACACAATTTAAGTTTGTTCACAGATTATATCCCACTCCCAGGAAACGCCATCTCATGGGCTTAGAGCCTGACCCCTTATGTCATCTTTGTCCCCTCCAGGTCCCTGGTACCTTTCTCCATATGTTCTGGGACTGTCCTCCAGTGGCTGCTCTTTGGGATTATGTGGCCAGATCTCTCTCTTCAGTTCTTTCCTCTCCCATCCCCCTGTCTCCCATGGTCCTTCTTCTCCTGGACTTCTCTTCTCTCTCTCTCTCTCGCTTCCAGCAGAGGCTTCTGATGTCTGCCTCCTTAGCGGCTAAGTTGTTATTAGCCTCTCGTTGGAAGTCTCCTGATCGTGCCATTCCTTCTGTCTGGAAGTCCACCTTTCTTGATCTGCTTCTGCTGGAACTCTCTGCAGCCCGGATTAACAACTCGTCTGGTTCTACAATCCAGAGCTGGGTCCATGACGTGCAGCTGGTCAAAGATTGGTTGCAGGTCATGTCCTGAGGCCATATTCCTTGTTTTTTGTTTTGATTTTTACTTTCCTAATTCTAACATTTTTCAGTGGTATAAGTGTGTTATTTCTTTTATCCTCAATTTTTATCTGTGCTCTCCGTGGCTGAGTGTGCCGGTGACCTTTATTGGTTTTTTGTTTCTTTATATTTGAACTGCTGTCTCAGGGTGTATTGGGGGTGGGGTGGGGGTGGAGTATGTTCTGTTTTGTTCCATTTTGTTCTTTGTTATAAAAATCTCTAATAAAAATTTGGTCACAAAAAAAAAAAAAAAAAGAATGATAATTCTTCATAATATCAGCACTCTATCCATCCATCCATCCATTTTCCAAACCGCTTATCCTACTGGATCGCGGGGGGCCCGGAGCCTATCCCGGAAACAATGGGCACGAGGCAGGGAACAACCCAGGATGGGGGGCCAGCCCATCGCAGGGCACACTCACACACCATTCACTCACACATGCACACCTATGGGTAATTTAGCAACTCCAATTAGCCTCAGCATGTTTTTGGACTGTGGGGGGAAACCCCACGACGACATGGGGAGAACATGCAAACTCCACACACATGTGACCCAGGCGGGGACTCGAACCCGGGTCCTATGGAATATTATTTAGTACTATATAACGTAGAATACAAGTATTATGATATTATTAAAAAGTATGCCAAATATCCATGATGTAATCATTACAATATAAACATTATAATGTAATCAACACAATGTAATCAACTGAGTATGTATTTGCACCTTTTGTTAGTCTGAGATTCTGTTAGTTACTTTATGTTAGTCCTGAATCTATGAATATTCACTTTTATTAGCGTATATTTTATCACTATATTAAAGGACAAATATATTATCAACCTTTTAGTTAGACAATGTGTAAAAGGCTGAAACTGCCTAGGTTTACTACTGAAGGAAGGGATTCGCCTGAGTTCACCAGAAGTTCACGGCTGAGCATTTTTAAAAAACCAAGTGGAGCTGCTCACGCCACCATTATGTTCAGCCGAGAGACCAAACGGTAAAAGAAATGATGGACAAACTTATCACCTAGGGGTGTGGATTTAAGGGAAAAAACAATTATTGTGAATGGCTGAAGGAATGATGATGCTTAAGTGACGAGATATTGTTAAATGATAAGAACTTATAAAAATTTGTGTAAAACAGTACTGGACACACTTTTACGTGTCTAGCCTTGGTTGTAACTTCATTGTTGCAATAAAGACTGAATTCTGGATACTGCACAAGCGGACCTCTGACTTCTGATTTGGCGGAGAAGGAGAAATAACCACGACAGTCCCAGAGGTGTGAGGCGACAGTGCTAACCACTGCACCACCATGCCGCCCCCTATCAGCACTCTAACCACATATATTTAAGTACCATTCAGCCTTATTTACTTTATACATGAAGCCTGGCAAAAGCAGCCAGCCTTTACGGACACTGGAGGACATCCTTATTTTTGCCACCGGAAGTGAAAGCATTCCAGCTCTTGGCTGTAACCCTGCACCTACACTTGATTTTCTTCATCATTCTTCAAGGTTCCCTCAAGCCAGCACTTGTTCAAACATCTTAAAAATATCATGCCATGCCTCATATGAAGATTTCAAATGCGACATGGACTTTGGAATTAAGAATTCGCCTGGTTTTGGAATGGCTTGTTTACGCGTAGTTGATGTTGCATTGTATGAAATTTTTACAGTTTAAAACCCAGCAGTATTCTTCACTAACACTACTGGTTCACAGATTCAAGAAAGTTTTTAATAACTGAGGCTTTGTTATTGGTGCCAGCTTTTAGATACATGATTTTTCTGCTGTATCCACCAATTCTGTCACGCCCGGCTCGTCCGCTCCTCGTGTGTGCCACGCCCCCTCATTATCCACGTGTGCTTCCCTGATCTTGCCCAGCTGTGTCGCCCAGTCCCGTCTATTTCAGTCCATGTCTTGTCCGTCATGGATGTTAGTCAATGTCAGATGTTTCCTGGTCCCTGTACCGTGAATAAATTCCAGTTTTTCCCCGTATTCCGTCTGCTTGCCTGCTTCCTGCCCGTCTGCCTGCCCGTGCGATCACCCCCTTCACCGGCGATCACAACAAATTCCTCCTTGGATTATAATCCTCCACCTATTAAAAAATAAAGAAATCATTTAATATTTATATATTTTATATTAATTTTGTAACTATATTAAGATGATCTGGTCAAATTGAAGCAACAGTTTGATTTTCAGTAATAGAAATGTTCATAATATTTATGTAAATTGTTTATTACTAACTTGATTAACTTGTGATTGCCATCAATGTGCCAGAGTGCCCATGGCGATGGTACACTATAGCCTCCTCACTTGATGGTGTTAATTGTCAGGCCCCTTAAGAAAACACCAATGGGATTGACAGCCCTCATAACTTCCCTTAGCCTCTTTTTCTGCACCCTAAATTTTGAAAGACATAAAAAAGATTAATTGGTAATTCAAATTACTACAGACAGTAGTGAATGTACAGTATGTGCTGCAGTTACCTGCATACGTTCTGAGGCAAGCAAATATATATATATTTATAAAAAACTAAATTTGTTGTTTGATTATAGACAAATATGGTTGATGCTTAAGATTTATCTAAAACTTACCTCACTCCCATACTGCAAAGAAACCCTGACACTTTATTGTAGCCTGAATCTGGAAACTCTGTGATCACATTTGTCACCAGGTTATGCAGGTCTTCCTCAGATATTGATAAGTGCCATGGATTGAAAGTCCATGTTCTTCCATTCTTCTGTGGACAGTTCTTGTACTAATACCCAACATTTCTTCTATCTGTGGAACTGTGAAGTTATGGTCCAGGAAAAACTCCAACTGATCTTTGGTGACATTAATTTTAGGTTGACCTCTAGTACCTGTATGAGTTGGTGTTACAACAAAACCTATGCAGACATTTTTGGGTTCACACTTCAAGAGCAGCTTTGCTCTTGACAGGTTTTCTAAAACTAAATCAGTTTCACGTTTCAGAAAACATCTGATTAGAGTAGTTTCTATCTGTTCTATTCTATAGTAAATAAAATCACTGTCGTCAAGAATTGGATTCTCAAGGTAGCGGACTGTGTTTTTAAGGACATCTGCAATACTGTCCAAATAATCTTGAGGAAGCCCTTGGAATCTGTAACAATATAGAACATATTATTAATTAACACCAGTATACCCCCACACTGCTTAATTACTGAATTTACATCTCCGATCACTAAATGCTGCCAAATTATGCCAAATAGATTTTCCTGCTATTATTGGGAAACTATTCATTGATATAGCTTATACCAACATTCCAGATTAACGGTGTGAAATGAACTTAAGAATGCAAATCCTTTTCCCAGGAACAAAAAGTAGACTAGGCCAATGGGTGAAGAAAACAAAGACAAATATAAACCTAATGTCAGTGTATTGTCATTGAGGTTTTGTACTCAGGCACCTCGCTGTAGACAAAAACAGAGACAGAAGTAAACACTGAGGCTCAGAGAAATAATCCTTATTCTTAGATGGACATCAACAGAGTTTGCCTTTCAGCGGGTACAGATTTATTCATACTTTATCCAGCAATGTAAAATATCTGAGCTGTGTCTTCAGGTGCACATTCATCCAGCTTCTAGCCACTCAACAACACACAAACACAGAACTAATACAACCTGCTAACGCCAATGGACACTATGGACACTCTCATGCACATCTACACTCACATCTGACCTCACATGGTCATGTTTACATCTGGACCCTTGCACAAAGTCACTTTAATAAGGCATCTTAAGGCACTTTTTTCATGCATACTTGCACACCATACTTCCTCCACCTAATTTCAATGTGAAAGAATTTCTATTGTACAGCACATTTCTATTTTTATTTCTATTATGTACAGTACACTTCTATTTTTATGTAAAGAATTCTCTTTTAGGTCACTGGCGGTCGTGTAAGCATTTCACTTCATATCGTACTGTGTACGACTGTGTATGTGACAAATAAAATTTGAATTTGAATTTATGCTTGTCAGGGTTTTGAGGTGCTGGAGTCCATCCCAAGAGGCACAGCACTGGAGGACAGGATGCAGGTCCACTTCTAGGCTATTAAAGGTACCACGCAGCCTGTGTACATGCCATTGGACTGCCAGAGGAAACCCACGCCACGGTCAGCAGAGGTGGAATTTTAACCCTTTTAACTTGACTGGTGAGGCAACAGTGTTACTGTTGCCTAGTTTATATACAGACGAAGATAGAGATGCTTTATTGTCATTGTAAGTACAATGAGATTTAGTTTGGAACACGCCAGCAGATGCACAGTAAACTTACATTTAAATAGAATCCGAGGCATAAAACAGAATCAGAAAATAAATGATGTACAGACACTGTACATGTATACAATCACACACACACACAATAAGGTGCTGGTAAGTTGGTGGGTGAGCAATTCACAGAAGTTGAGCTTATCAAGTGTTTTAAATGCACATAAATATGGATATTGCACATGTGGGGTATTGCATCAGAATGTTTGAGATCAGTGCTGTGAGTTCAGAAGTGTGATGGATGTGAGGTAAAAACTGTTCCTCAGCCAGTTTGTGTCTGCGTACAGGGTTCTGCAGCATCTACCAGATGGCAGAGGTGTAACAAGTTTGTGTCCAGGGTGGGTTGGGTCGAAATTGTATTGATTTTCTCAACTTTGTGGTATTTATGAGAGCATCGAACAGGATAGTGAAACCCAGCTCTGTAGTTACTGTGATACCACCCTAGGGGGCACTGTTGCACTGTTACCACTGTTACTGTATACAGAAAATTAAACTGCACTTGGAAGGAATGTTTTTATGGTTTTATATACTGCCACATGTCATTGCTAGCGGATGGGACAAAGACCTGCCGAGGTCACCCTTGACAAATATAGTGGCCTTCTGTTTTACAGGTAGATGGAGGCTTTCTGTTTAATAAATTGGGGGCAGTTCTTTGTTTTAGAGGCATGCAGGTAAAGGTTCTGTTTTAGAGGTAGATGGAGGCTCTCTGATTTATAGGAAGGCGGAGGATGTTTTATAAATGGATGGAGGCTCTCTGATTTATAGGAAGGCGGAGGCTCTGTTTTATAAATGGATGGAGGCTCCCCGTTTTAGACGCAGGTTGAGGCTCTCTGTCTCAGAACCTGACTCTCTTTTACCTGACAGTCACGCTGGCTTCCATCTCACCAGGAAGCAGAGTGACAGAGTGACACCCACTATATAAGTGACCCACAATCGGAGCCCGATGCCAGGGTGACACAGCCAAAAAGGGATGTGTCAGTAGAGGCAGAAATCAAATTAAAAATGAGCAAATTGTGTGCCGTGCGACACAGTGCTGCCGGCAAGCTTATGTTTCCGGTTTCATAGGAATTTTCATTTCTATTTATAAGCTTCATAATTATTTTGTGCTAGTCTAATACATCATACATAGACAGGTGCAGTAAAAGATGGTCTTAGAAACTCGATTAAGTGACAAACTTCTGATATTTGTTGATAAAAAAGTTTGTGAGAGAAAGCATTTTTTGTGCTTCCGGATCAAGGCGTCACTTAACTGTAATAAATCAACAAATATTTTAACCAGTAAGGTATAATTTAAAGCCGTATACGTAAATGTTAGTGAACACCTTAGTAACTGTTAATTAGGTAATACTTGCTGTTATATGTGTACAGTAGCTTTGTAGCTTGTGTAGCTGTACTTAGCTGTCCCAGTAAGATTACACAGTAAGACATGAATGTTCATGCGATGTTCCAGTGAAGTAAAAGGGCATCTTAATTTACGTAGCAAATTATTTTATACAAAATAACAGCTTTTTCTGAGTTAGCAAGGGCAGCCCGTCCCTGAGCAGTATGGGGTTAAGGGTGAAGTCATTTTGCCAGCAGTGAGAGTTGAACCAACAACCTTCTGATCACAGGCATAGCATCTTGACCCACTGAGGTGCACAGCAGCACACCCCTCGACGGTCACCTTTCACACCAAGAGTTTGTGCTGTGACTTCATATCACTGGAGGAAAATTGTCCCTCTGTTCTCCTCACTCTGAGATCTGAGATGTACGGTAATCACATGAAGCTCACTGCCGCTGTCCTCCTGACCCACCATTAATCAGCACACATAAGAAATTAGGAAAAAATGAGGATTTGCCTTTAAAAGGCTTGTGATGAGATACTATTTGACGGACAGATAATTGACAATAATGACTTTCAATGTCTTTTTTATTGATTTTGAAGACAAAAAAAATCTAGAATTTAATGTATTACCTCTTGCTCTATTTTCACACTGTACTCTCTCATATTGGCACATTAGTGATACACACACACAAACACTGTTTCCCGTTCCTTTTGAAGGTTACTTGATGTCTTCCTACGATTCATGAGAACCTGTCGGATAAGTTGACGGTCATCTCTGCCATTAGAATGTCGCTTCCGCCCTTTACCTGGCTGGTTTCTGGTCGTTCCCAGTGTCTCCTCAAATTGTTCCTGGGTACTGCTGTCTCAGAAATTTTGAACCTGGAAGCAACCTACTGCTCAGCGTAGCCAAATCACACAGATGTTACAGCACGTTCTTCGCCACTGCAACAGAAAGGAAAGTCCACTCACCTCTCTCGTGGCCCTTCTTGCCTTCAGAGTCAGTATTGAGTGATATGTCTGCTGTCTGAGGTTGGCCTTTTTGGGTTGCTGAGTAGTAAATACTTTGGAGGGCAGGGGGTGGTTTTTGTGTGTGGGGGTGGGGGAGCATACACATGATTCTGCAGTTTGAGTATGCTTCCCATCACAACGCCAACACTGTAATAAAGCTTACTGCCGTTACACTGCATTGATGTGATTGAGGAGCAGGGGGCCAGTGGGCATGGGGGAATTTATTTTTATCTGGCATTATTTGAAAATGAACCGCTGGCTTTAACTCAAAGCCCAGGGTTCCCTCGGAAAGTTCACAGAAAGCACAGTGTCTTTGTTGAGAGTTCAAGTCTAAGACTGGGTCTGTTTTAAGGACTAGTAACTCAGGTGGCTCAACTGCATTTTATTTATATATGTCTTAAAATATCACGTTTATATGTCTCTATTTATATTCTATTTATCATTCCATTTGCTCTATAACCAACGAGAACGATATTTCACCTCAGTGGATCATACAGCTGAAGAACAGAATAAAAATACTTTGCTGGGTGTTTGTTTTATCAATGACTGTAGTGACTGAAATCCCACTGTGGAGAGAAATGCAATCCTGAGGCCCCGCCCCCGATCATGTGACCCAGTAAAATCAGTTAAATGTGACTGAAATGTCAGGCCTAGTCACTGAAAACCTGTAAACTTTGACAGGTAATAGCACTGCTGCATTCGTGTGGCAACATTTGAAAAACCCATGAAAGCCACGTTTCGCTTTGACCTCACAGTAAGGCAGCTGGGGTCTCCATAATTACAACGTGAATGAAAAGTGACACCTCGACAGTGAATATTACACCTGTGCCATTCCGCAGGCTTCAGGCATCGTTCGTCTGAGAATAACAATGTCAGGTTTATGTGTCGTGTCAGAAGGGTGAAGCTTATAATGAAATGGAATATTAAATCCCTATGCTCTACTGTTTAACCTTCAGGCAGAAAGTGTGCAGCATCTATAAAATGTCTGAAATATGCGTTTGTGTAACGACCAAACAACAACAACAACAAAAGATCAGTTTATTGATAGCAAAAGTTTTTGCATATAATTAGCTTACATATAAATCCCATGGGGGCAGCATGCTGGTGTAGTGGTTAGCACTGTTGCCTCACACCTCTGGGACCCAGGTTCGAATCTCCACCTGGGTCACCTGTGTGTGGAGTTTGCATGTTCTCCCCATGTCGTTGTGGGGTTTCCTCCGGGTTCTCCGGTTTCCCCCCACAGTCCAAAGACATGCAGAGGCTGATTGGACTTACTAAATTGCCTGTAGGTGTGCGTGTGAGAGTGAATGGTGTGTGAGTGTGCCCTGAGATGGGCTGGTCCCCCCATCCTGGGTTGTTCCCTGCCTCGTGCCCATTGCTTCTGGGATAGGCTCCGGACCCCCCACGACCCAATGGGATAAGCAGTTTGGAAAATGGATGGATGGATAAAACCCATACTTATGGAATGATTAAAAGATGAGGTTCTGTATGTTTTCATTAGACTAATGCTGTTTGACTTTCCACACTTGGCAGCAGCCTTTGCAGGGAATATGCACACACTATCCTGGGCAAAGTGGAGACATCCTCACCATCATCACCATCACCATCAAAGGCTGTGTTTGAAATGTCCACTCGTCCACTATATAGTTAGTCATTTTGAAATGCTGCTCAAATTCTCAACTATATATTTCACCCACTTTACAGTGCACTGCAAAACAGTGTGAGGCACACCAAAATGCAGTGTATAGAAACTGTACCCTACGTCTGTCGACCATCATGCATTGTGGCCTGTCACGTGAGTGTTGAAACCATATTTGAGAAACTTTTCACGGTCTGAATTATAACCATTAACCGTTGTTAAGTAGCTTGCACATTAAATACTTGCATGTGTGCTTACATAGTGGTAGGGCTACCACTGCCTTAAAAACTCATTTTATTGTATTTGATTGCTTTACATGGGCAAAGCTAACACACAATAAATATAGTGTTGAATATTAATATAAAATACCATAGTTACAGCTGCAGTCCCCATCGTGCTTGTGTAGGTGGATACAGTGCAGTCAAGTACATTAATAACAGAGTTACATGTACAAATTTGCATTATAAAGTTTTGTTTTATTTTTACTTAAGCGTTGTGAATGAATGTCAATTACAATGAGGACTTGTCCAAAAATAGCAACGTTGGTGCCCATGTTCTGGTGTGTTTTGTATTACAATTAGTACAACTAGTACTATCACAAAATATATAACAAATCAACAAGTACATTTTTCAGCGTTGTAGTTTCACACTATATATTGGGATATTCTGGGATTTCTTTCTGTGACAGAGATAGCAATTACAAATTTCTGGTGCATAATTATGTAGCAAAATTACAAAATAACATCCCCCTAGTGTACGAAGTACATCCACCGTTATCTGCCTTTATCCTCTAGCGAATGTTCTATGTAGCGAAAACTATAGAGTGAGTGAATGAGCAAACAAGCGGACGTTTTGAACACAACCGAAGTCCAATTTGAGTATTTTCTGGAAAGAGGCTCTTGTAGTTCTTCTTGTTCTTTAAAGTGGATCATTAATTAAAATCATTTAGAAATTGTGTCTGACAATAACTCATTTTATTTAATGGCTCTCCCCCATGACATAGCTATGACATAAACACTGTCTTGCGGAGCATGACTCCCTGGACGGCCAAGGTGCATATTTTAGGTCCTGGAATGAGACACTGGGTACTTCACACATGACCATGGGGTCAATGCGTTGAATTGGGGAGGTGGGGGGTTAGACTTGGCCAAGTATAGGAAGAACAGAACAGAGATTCTTGTCATACCAGCCACTGTGTCACCAAGGAGGGTCGGGGTCAAGGGCCGTGAGTCTAGTACAGACATTGTCACCAGGCAAGTCGTTACAGCCAGTACTACACGCATGCAGCTGACACGCATGGCAATGGTTTGGGCTTGGTGGGGGGGGGGGGGGGGGGGCTTCTGTATATCAGAATCAGAAGGCTCAGGATTCGTAGCTCTGTTACATACAGTGTTCAAAAGTTTGGACACACCTCCTGTTCTTTGTTAATCAACAGGACAGTGACCCAAAACACGTCTCCTGGCTATGTGAGGAGAGTGATGGAACCAGCCAGCACAGTCACCTGGGCCAAACCCAGCTGACACAGTTTGGGATGAGCTGGATTGGAGAGGAAAGGAAAAGCATCCAAAGAGTGTCCAGAATGTTCTGGTGGCTGCCAATCCTGGGTTGTTCCCAGCCTCGTGCCCATTGCTTCTGGGATAGGCTCCGGACCCCCGGCGACCCAGTAGGATAAGTGGTTTGGAAAATGGATGGATGGTTCTGACTGACACCAGGTGAAGTGGGAGGTACGACCCACTTTGGTTTCAAATGAGACGGCAGAACGAGTGCAGACACAGACGGATGGATTTTTTTGGCCATTGTACCATTTTGGGTATGAACTGCTTTCCAATCACAGCTTGCTTTATATATGTATTTAGAACCCTGTTAAAAGTAAGACACTGAATTTATCACTGTTAAGTACTTGCTTACCTTTCACCAGTGATGCACATTTCTATCAATTAAATGAATGTTAGATTTAACAGACAATTTCATAAAAAGCGACATTTTTGAGAAAGCAGGGCCAAACAGTGCCTGGAGTAACGGGGGGTTAAGGGCCTTACGGAGGGGCCCAGTAGTGACATTGAACAGGTGACCTTCCCATCATAGACATAGCATCCAAACTCAATGAGCCAAACAGCGCCCCCACTGGATTGCTATGTGTTTTGCAGCTCAGGTGATTTTTTTTCCTACATGTTGATTTAAATGTGGCTGGTATTACTACACCATGAAGCTTCTCCTCTTCCTCAACACCCTCTTCATGGCATCAGGATGCTGGTTACCCATGGAGACCCTAGAAGTTTGGATCAGGAAGGAGGCAAAGGGCCAAGCATCCTATGGCATATGCAAATCACTGCGTGCAGTGTGCAGAGGTTAGGTGACACATACCATCCTGTAGCTCAGAGATGGAGGAAGGGAGACAGCTGTTTGGTCCTGGAGAGGAAATACATAAAACCTCACAGGAAGCAGGAGTATTTATCAGGGTCTCACAGCCTCATTCTGCCCTCCTAGACATGTCTATCTACCTGCCTGTCTGTCTGCTTGCCTGTCTATCTACCTTCCTGTCTCTCTATTTCTCTACCTGCTTGCCTGCCTGCCTCTCCATCTGTCTGTCTATCTATCTGCTTGCCAGTCAGTCTGTCTGTGTACCTGCCTGCCTGTTACACTGTGGACACCTGCTGCATTCACAGCCAGAGCGCAAATACCAGAGTAAACGACTTTAATATCTAAGAATGTTCCTTGCTGATCATGACTATTGACACAACATTGGATAGTGAAGTTGACTGAAGGGTAACAGCTTCCCGCTGTTACCCTTCAGTTACCAATAAGGGTACACTCACTCAGTGTGGTCTTTTCCAGTGCAGACCTCCTCACAAAATATATAAATAGATAGATTATCATAACTAAGACTGAAATAACAAAAAACCCATAAAATATTACAGTAAAACGAAAGTGATGGCGATGATGATGATGAAAACCCTTTATTGCTGTTGCAATATACCATGTCACTAGTCACGAGTACCAGCGAAAAACAGGCCATCAACCCGACCATACATATACACAAACATCACAGTAGGGGGTAGACAGGTCGGGAGACAGGGGCAAACAGAGAGAAGAAAAGAAACAGAATAACGTGAGGAGAGAGGAGGAGAATTAAAAAACAGCCCCCAGACTGTACTCCAGTGGGGAGGACATTGTAGGAACCGAAAAAAACACCTCAGCAACATAAGCACATGGTCACTACACCTTACAACATAAAATGACACAACTTGCAACAGGTGAGGGAAATGGGGAGGTGGAGGTAGTCCAGCACAGACAGACAGCCATCCGGTCCTGCAGCCACGAGGGCGCTGGTCACAGACCCGCCTGTTCACACTGGGGGTATGAAGCGGCGAAGGCGTCGGATGGGGGGGAGGGTGCAGTCAGTCCTTGGGATTGGGGGAGAGGAATGCAAGAGAGTCTCACTGTCTGGTTCTTCTGGGGGAGTTGTTAGTTCAGCAGCGGCCTTGGCCGAGGCCGGTGCTGATTGGGGGGAGCCAAAACCTGATAGAATAGGGTTGTTTGGGTTTCCGGGCGAGAAGCTGTAATTTCCAACTCCCCTAATGTCCACGCTGGTCTCCGCCATCCAATAATTTTTGCAAAGCTGTGAGCTTCTCCATGATGTTATCCAGTTTCACAGTCTGAGTGCTAACAGCTCTGCCCACTCCATCAATCATTCCGGCCAGCCTAGTGGGGCTTTGAGCGGCTGTCACCGTCTTCTTCAATCTTTGATAAACCAGGGCAATGCCTAATCCAATCAGCATAATACCTGTAATCATGGTTCCGAATAGGTAGATGTCTTCAATGTCCTCCACGGAAAGAGCTGCCAGGCACACGACCCTCCACCGCTCCCATCCGTCCATCGTGTAGCCAGCAGCATACGTTCCTGCCAGACAGGTTCCCCCGAACCTAGGCTTCTCATCGAGAAGATGGTGTCAATTGCGTTGAGAGACCAGCTGATCAAATCCATCGTTTTACGTAGTTTGGAGAGCAGGGCTGAGAGAGTCTCTCAAGTATACTAGACGAGACGAGAGGAGCGAAGCAGGGAAGATAAGGGGAGGGAGAAGGAGAGAAGTGCGACCGCCTCCGCTGAGAGCCATGCATGTTCTCCCCATGTCGCTGTGGGGTTTCCTCCAGGTACTCCGGTTTCCCCCCATAGTCCAAAAACATGCTGAGGCTAACTGCACTTGCTAAATTGCCCATAGGAATGCATGTGAGAGTGCATGGTGTGTGAGTGTGCCCTGCGATGGGCTGGCCCCCCATCCTGGGTTGTTCCCAGCCTCGTGCCCATTGCTTCCGGGATAGGCTCCGGACCTCCCGCGACCCAGTAGGATAAGCGGTTTGGAAAATGGATGGATGGATGGATGGAATGTGTATACATAATATTTAGTGTAGTAACTGCTTCTGGCCAACAGGGGGCCACAGGCAAACGTGTGATTTGAGTGGTGACAAATGCTGCTGCTACAGGTCATGGTCGGGCTCCTGCAATCATCCATCCATCCATGCATGGAGGAGAGCACCAACTTTTATGGAGGAATAAGAATCATTTCCTCTCTGCCCGCTTGACTGGGCTTGATAACTGGTCACTAGAACTGGCATTGAGGAGGTACCACGGCTCATCTGACATGCCCCTGCACCCTTCTGTGCCATCTGTGCAAGGCTGCGTTTTTTTATAACCTCTATGCAATATTTCTGAAGCCTAACCAAACCCCACTTCTTCCTTCCTACCACGGAATACAGTGCAGCACTACACACTGGACTACAGTCTATCAGGCAACACAGGGCACAAAGCTGGGTTCACCCGGGACCATCATGGGGCAAACCACCCTCCAGGCACTTTGGAGATACCCATCAGCCTCACTGTATGTCTTTGGACTGCAGGTGGAATCTAGAACTGCCAGATCCGTGCGTGAGAGAGAGAACATGCAAACTAGGAACACACAGGTCAGAAACAGGAACCAAGGTTCCTAAAATAAACTGGAGAAATGGCTCAGTGATTTCTTCCATCAGTAACTGGCATGCTGTATAGACAGTCCTCTGTATCGAAACTCAACCATAATCTGCGCCAAACATCCAGAAATATCCGCACTAATCACATCTCTTGTTTGCATCACTGACTGAGCTTGCAGGAGAGACCGCTGGAACGTACCAACTCCAATGAGGAACATAAAGTATGCTTCAGTTGTTAGTATGGCTATGGACTAGCTTCAAGTAGTTGCAACTTTTCCTCCTTAAGAGTAATATTTCTGGTCCTCACGCTGTGGGTGTCTTCAGGGAAGGATCTAAATCTATATTTTCTGGGGGTGCCACTGAATGTCCATAGCTGGACAAATAATCATGCAAAAGCATTTATTTCCTATTATGAAATTGCTCAGGTTTGTTTTATTAATGTATTTACGAAAATGAAATTGTGCAACTTTTAAAAGAATAAGGGCATACATACATGTGGTAGTAAATATTCAGTGATTCTCATTTAGCATTTTGAGTCCCAGCTGTGAGCCTCAGAGCCCCATGTGTCTCAGGGTAAAGCAGATGCTATAAATCCTTTGGCTGTACAGCTGTCATGTTCTATTTGTGAGAATAATGTGTACAAAGAAGAGTGGAGTCAAAATCAACAAGCATGCAATGACATTAAACACCCAGATTACCTGCTAATCGCATACAGAAATGCCTCAAATTTAACCAAGGACGACATGTTCCAGGTCATTTTTCTGTCTGAAGAAATGCATGTAGACGCATACACAGTACTGAAGAAAAGTCGTAGGCAGTCAAAGAAAATGTTTAAAGCTATTTATGTGGCTAGAAAGTGTAGTAAAATGCTCAGAAAAAAAAATAGTAAAACAAAAACTAACAAGAATTTGTTCTGTTCTCCAAAAAGTTACTGATATCTTGTTGGATGGCTAAATGGACACCACTTCAGTTCCTAAACCTCTATGAAGTTAAATTTTACCAGACAATTGAACGTTTGCGCCAGTACCTGTCCGATCCTGTCCTGTGTGTCTTGTGTCCTTTTGATCAGCAGGTGTCGCTCAGTGGGTTGAGTACATGGCTTAGAGGCTAAACCCCTCCAGTCATGAGTTCACCTCTTAAGGTTTTATTGGTTTTTGGTTTCCTTAGTATCTTTTGTCTCTCTTTGTTTCCCTGTTTAAGGTGTAACCTGCTTGTGCCTTGTCTAACTTTGTTCTGCTTAGACTCTTATTCCAAGTCTTCTCTAGCGTTATTAACCCTTAGTGTTTAAGGTTTCTTACTTTCGATCCTTGTTACGCCGTCTGCTTCTTGTTGTCCTGTGCTGATTGGTTATTTTAGTTGTTCCACACTGTTATGCCCTGGTACAGTGGAGATAAAAAATGTACACATCCCTGTTAACATGCCAGGTTTTCATGATGTAAAAAAAAAAAAATTGACCACAAGTCATTTCAAAACTTTTTCCACTTTTAACGTGACCTAAAATCTATACAATTCAACCGAAAAACAAAAATGTGTTTGGGGGGAAAAAATTTTAAACAAGAAAAGTACATAAGCTAGCTAAGTGCGCACACCCATAAACTAATATTATGTTGGAGCACCTTTTGATTTAATTACAGCATTCAGGCTTTTTGGGGACACACCTGCCATCAGTTAAGTGACTGATTAACCCCAAATAAAGCTCAGCTGTCCAGGTAGGTTCTCTCATGACCTTTACTCAGTTGTATCTTACACCAAAAGTCATATTTCACAGAAAGCTTAAAAAAAACATGAAAAGGATCATATTGCAGAAAGGTGTGTCAGCAGGAAGGGCAAGTTTCCACGGCCTTAGATACCATGAAACACACCGCAGAGTCACCAAGAACTGGAAGTCCCTCCAAGATTGATAAAAAGACAAGAACTGGTCAATATATGTTTTATTATAGCATCTGGTCCTTTCACTCAGTCATACTGTTTAATGAAATACCGAAATAAAATTATATACATTTATAAAGAACAAACCGTATCATTAAAAATATCTCGCGTTATCAGAATGAAGCACGTACTGTAATTGAAGGGACATTTGGATACTGAAACCAACTGTGCAACACAGAGACGGCTGTGCTTCAGGTACCACCAGACTTGTCTTTGAAATATTCCTGCACACACACACTATATTATATATACATACATATAAATACACACATACATAGATACTGTAATAGCTTGGATTCAACCACGAGAGGGCAGTAGTAGCATATAGTTATGGCAGCACAGGCGGGAAGTCGAAGGCGGCAACACAGTGAAGTTGAGTGTGTGTGCGTTAGACCCGGAGCTGAAGTTAATAAATATTGAACCTCTTGTCATCCCCTAATGTGTCTCGGCGCACACACATACATATACACAGACGAGATATAACAGAGGGAGCAGGATTATAAAACACACAGCAACATGAACACACAATGACCGAGTAAAAAGCTGAGCAGAGGCAGGCAGTTAAACAAGCCAACTGGGCTAATAAGAGGATCAAAGTGTGAGACATCAGACAATCGACCAATCACAGAGGGTGCAGGACAACGAGCAACGATTGGAACAATTACCAGGCACTGACCCTAGAAAACACAAACCACTAACTCTGAAGACTACACTGGGACAACAAGGAACAAAAATAAATGGAGCTAGACGAGAACAGCGGCCTGTACTACGAAGCGGAGTTACTGGCTTATCGGGGTATCTTGTCGAATTTGAGGTAGTCTGGGCAAAATGTAAGTGAACGAATATGAAGTCAATTTAAACTGCGGTACCTTAAATCCGACAAGTTACAGAAACTGCAGCTTGTGCAGTACATCTTAATGAAAGACTTCCAATTTCAGAGGGAATTAAACTGAAAATTGTAGTGACGTATCTTCAAATAATATCTGAGAAATCAAATACACAGCTCAGATTCCAAATTTAATTTAAAAGAACAAATTTCAGAGATAAGGAATACATTTATGGAGTCTTCAATTTCAATAGAAACCCTCTAGTGGATTCGGTCGAAACGGCATCCCCTTTTAAGGAGGCACGGATCCTGCGAAGAAGCCGGAGAATTAGAAGACAACTTCAGCCTTGTCGCGGTATAACAAAACTTTGGTTGATAAGGTTGAGTTGACACTGCAGGTTCATTTCATACAAGTTTAATATATTTTCCCTAAGAAAGCACCCTGGAATAGTACTAATGAGGTAATCAACGCACATTGTACATTCTTTTACGTTATAACAGTAACAAAATCTTTCGGCTATTGTGGCATTGCTCATCCCAAAAATCAATGACATACGCACCAGGCATTTTAAAGAACGTATGCATACAAATAAAAAGCTGTGATACTACAAGCTGGGGAGGCGGGATCCTGCACCCGATCAGCGAAAATCTAATTTACGGTTAGATTATTCAAATTGCGTCTCATTTTTAGGCTCTCCTCAATCCTGATTGTGAAGCTTTCCTGCAGTGTTGTATTTACAGAGAACACCACATTCTTTCATTCCGCAGTCAAGCTGTCCCTTAAGCAACGTCTTATGGGATTGTTCTGGAAGCACGCCTAGAAAAGTACACACGTGTTCTCGTTGTAAGGTTTACCTTTGAAGTCTTCGCAAGATGCTAAGAGTCACCGTTACCAGGAAACCCACCCAATAGACTGTAATGTCACAGCAATTTCCTTACGCTGCCACCGCCTCTTTTAACCGGTCAGGTCGTCGTCCCCAGATTCCTCACAAAAACCCACACAGAACACGGTAACAAATACACTTTCCTTTATTCTTTACTAAATATACTGTTCATAAAAGATACCAGGTTTAAGTGAATGCAGGCAGGAATACGGGTTATGCTATCTAACCTACGGAGCACCAAGCCAGCAGCTAGCGCCACCCACCATCATGCAGTGTTGCACACCCCCCAAAAGGTCTAAAGCAGGGATAGGTTAGACTTTAACATACCTCGTTATTATGCATAAATAAATGCTCAATACATAAAACACTCCCAATAAGCCACCCACTTTCCACGCTAAACCATAGTAAATATACCTCCCTAATCCCCCCTCTCTCTCTCTCTCTCTCTCTCACACACACACACACACTCACAGGATCTAAGATTAAAACAACCACCGAACTTCCCTCTGTCCAGTAGCCGCCAAGACCATCCCGTATGTCCGTAGATCAGTCTGTGGGTATCTGCGTCCCAAAAGCCCACCGAAAACGCACACAAAGTCTTTCCACACGTCCCTCGCTGGTCACTCCATCCGAAAGTCAATCCAACATGGCACAAAACATCCTTTCTTGTCAACTGAGCGTCCAACACCGTCCCTGCCTCACAAAACAACCCCGCCGTCTCTCTCCCCTTCTTGCTTCTAAACAAGGTTCTCTACCCTTAAAACTTCCTCCAGGTGTCATTCAGTCAAAATCAAGTCCAGCTAATCCTCTGAACCGCTAAACAGCCACCTGATGACATTTTCTCAATCACATGTCATCACAAGACTATGGGTGCGTTGGACTAACGACTTGGACTTACGTCTGTGTGCAGCTGACGGGACGTGGAGCGCCATCTGCCGGCGGCTGCAGGGGTGGAGTAAAAACTACTGCTCGAAGTGTGCGAGACCTGACTGCGATAGCAGCACTGCCAGAAGGGTGTAGATGAATCTATACAAATAACACCTGCATGCACATTAAATTTACAATAACCAAGTCCTGATACAAACTCTCAGCAGTGAAAAAAATTAACTATTGTATATAATGGCCCTGTATAAAAAGAGAGTTGCCAGGAAAAAGATCAAATACATTTATTCCAAGGATTAAGAGTTTATTGTCATGTACAAAATACATTGCAATTCGTACTTGAATGCCTTCCTCACAGACTAGACGATTAAACAAATAAAGCAGCACATTACAGTAACTAACAATAAATAAACCACTAACTTACGTGTACTATTAGAGCATTTATTTCATTTATTTAAACTTTATTTTTCCAGGTAAATTACCTGAAAGCCCGTTTTCACTGCTTTTTTTTACTCAAAGGAAAAGCCTATAGGAAAAATCTAAAACCTTTTAATTATACATGTACTTTATTTCTTTTTCCAAAGGTGATAAAACATTTGTCACAAAATACGCTCCGTGCATACATATGAACTAGTCCCTTAAAGTCCCTTTAAACATCGGTGTTACAAATTTTAACACAATTTTACAGAGCACCATGCAATACGTCTGCTCCATGTACCATTCATGAAAAGAATGGTATTTTAACTCAAATGAATTTACTAAACATCACATATATTGTTTTCTTACATTCAATGTTAGTTTTGTTTCTTTAGCAATGATTTGTCCCCGGCAATGAGCGTCTGTGATGACAGAAAGTTTCATAAATGCATAATTGTGTTAAATTAGAGTACAGGGCTAATAAGAAATATTTCTGAGCTAGTTATTAAGTGAACCACCTTAACTTTGGACATATAATGATAATAAAAATAATACTTAAAATTATTAGTATAATAATTATTATTATTATAGTAGTAGTATAAAAATATTGAAATGGGACCACGTCATTCAAAGGCAAACTAATATTGCAGGGGACTGCCCACAGATCCAAGTGAAAAATTTAATGGGGACCCACTGCCGCAAAAAAAAAAAATATTAAAGCCCTTTCTGTCCTGGTTCCTAGTTCTTAAGTACATATGTGATTATCTGTAGTGGAGGTTCCTCAACTTAAGAATTAGAAAATCCCTTGTTAACTTTGTCTGCAAACCCTATTTTTAATTAAATGACTCACATCTGTACTGTCCTTCAGGGCTCTGTTAACCGGTGACTGGAAGGATTCAGGAAAACGGGACTACCACTTCCCAGGCGTTTCCCCAGATACGATGCAGCAGATCATCGAGTACGCCTACGCGTACTCTGTGCTCGTCACGACTGACAACGTGGAGAACCTCCTGGCGGCCGCCGATCAGCTGAACATCCTGGGCATTGTGCAGCTCTGTAGCTCATTGGATTCTGGCCCGCTAGTACGGAAATTGGGGAACCCTGTCCTACACTATCCATTGCACATACTTCTATGTTTGTGTCACGGTGAACTTTATCTGTAAATCTCCTACCTTGTGCCATGTGCTTCCTGTGGTCGGCTCCAGCTTCACTACGACCCAGTACTTTCTGGATCTCCATCTCAATCATGTACATCATGACACTCATCACTTTTGAATTGGTTTTCTTAGATATATATCTGTGGCGGCTACAATGGAGCTGATACACATGCTACTGTGGAGTGCTATGACCCACTCACTGGCGAATGGACCATAATCGCTCTCATGAGCACTCGCCCACGTGGCCTTAGGGTCGCTGCTTATCACGGGAAAATTTATGTGGTGAGTGACTCCTTTCTTGCACCTTGAACCATAGGTGACAAGTTTCAAGTTTTACCTATCTGTCTTTGCTACTGTCATGGATTGTGATTCCCTTAAACCAAACAAAATGTTCACTGTCAGAATAACTCACTGTGAAGGCTTATCTGAATGCATGTACAAAATATATACCACCCTCTTTAGCCTCCCTGCATTCATTTCTGGGTTATAAACGAATATGTTGGGGGACTCTGCTACAAGCTCGGGTAGTAAAGTTTCGATTTCTGATCACAGTTTTATATTCTCTAGTTCCAGACATTATTGTTGTTTTTGTCAGTGTCTGTTTAACTACAAATGCCATTTTTAGTAATAATAATAATAAAAGCAAAATATATGAGCCTTATATAGGAGTCTTTTTTGAAGGCTCATGATTTTCCCCTAATTCTGCTGGTTTTCCCTCCACCCTAATCCCTGTCTTTGGTACAGTTAGGTTCACGTGTCTTTAACACAAATGAGTTATAAGCTTGTGAGACAATGGAAGCCTGCTTTCATAGGACTAAAATTCCTGAAAAGTTTGTGACTTTGGTAAAGCTGATATTTGCTTATCCTTTTGGTACCTGAGTGATCACTTGCTTTTGGTGTCTCCCCGGTGGGCGGTTCCAACGGGTCACATTACCTGCGGAGCGTCGAGGCCTATGACCCTGCGATGAACCACTGGCGTGCTGTGGCCCCCATGTTCACGGCACGAGGCCGTTTTGGCATCGCAGTGGTGGATGACCTCCTGTTTGTGATGGGCGGCTCTGATGACGTCTGGGTTACAACCAAGGTGGAGTGTTACGATGCGGGGACAGGCAGCTGGTTTAGCGCCCCGGACATGAGCAGAGTCAACAGAGACTTCAGCTGCTGCGTAGTGCCTGCGCACCCCCGCATCGTACAGCACGCTGCACCTCGGTAGTCCCATGGCCACCCAGGAGGAGATAAACCCACCTGCCTGGTGGGTAACCTCAAGTACACCCCCCCTCAAATTCTTTCCCTAAAATGTATAGTGCTTACAGAACACTGGGATACTTTCTTAGTTTTCTAAGAATGCTGCAATGTAACCACACAAAGGAAACATGTTCAGTCTAATAATTATGTGGGAGCTCATGCATATGCAACAGTGTCTCTATAGCTATTTGGTGAATGCTGGGCTGGGAGGCGGGAAGAGACTACTTGTCTGTCACCAGGAGTCCGAGTATCAGATGATGGACATTTGTTCCTGTCATTTTCTGCTGTTCTTTTCTGAGACCATGATACCAATAGACACTGCTGCACTTTACCATACAGAGACATCTGGAAGCTGGGGAGGGCATCTGTGCTCCTTCAGCCACAGACAGACTGAGGCAGACGACAGGCAGGAGGACTGGAATAACAACAATTTAATTCGTTTTTCATTGATCATTGTTGACACACCACGAAATGTGAACAACGAAACAACGTTAAACAATATCGCTGGATGATTAAAATATAAAATATATATAATCAGCTGTGCTATGGAATTTGTGTGTGTGTTTTTTAGCTAAAGGGTTAAACAAACACTTAATTATATTCATCATACCATATATGAGTAACCCAGCCTTTGATCAGTTCCTTCACTCTATTGTTACAGATTTTCAGAAAACTACATCAGGATTATTGTTGTGTTTTGCATTTCATGTAAGATATAAAATCGAATCTGTATGTATGAAGTCAACCATCACACAGCGAATCTCCTCGGGATCCTGGCCGGCGATCCCCCAGGCAAATACACGGTCCAGTTCTACCAATCCATCGGCCATCCATCTGCCACAGCTACAGTAGGTGTTACATGTACGTGGGCGTCCCCTTGGTCTGGTCCAGCCGCTTGGGTCCTCAGCAATGAGGATCCTGCGACCCGGATCACCCTCAGGGAAACGCGCCACATGGCCGTAGTGCCCTAACTGACAATCCCTCACAATGCAGGTAATGAGCCCCCATTACCTGGAGATGCATGGCTTCATTGATCAAACTATCAATCCTCACTCAAGTTGGCACATTTGGTCTGAACAAATAAAATTTGCAGGTGGGGGACGAGATTGATCGTGTAACCCAAAAACACGGAAGAAACAAACACAAAAGCACCAGACTCTCGGGTTGGGGGATGGGTGTTGATATTGGAGTGCAAAATTAACACAGATGGAAGATGGACAAGTACTTTTGATTTGTGTCCTATTCTCAGTGTATGACGAATTATAATGGCTGTTTGTTAGCTGTTTGCATACTATCTTATGCGAAAACCGGACGACAGAATTCTGTTGTAGTCTAGCTGACTTAGCAAAAAAAATCCCTTACACTATAAGGATTATTATTATTATTATTTTTTTATTATTTAGGAAAGTCACCTTAGTGTAATTACAGAGTAATGCATTGCTTCCAAACAGCGATGTTGTGATAGACTATTCAATTAAATGCTTGTTGTACATATAATTCTGAATATTTGATAAATTGGGCAAAATCATATGTTTGTTTTAAACATGAAAATGATGCATGCATGTATCAGAGTTTTCTAGTGGGTTTCTATTCAGGGGCACTTCTGAAACATTTTGGAGCACCCTCTGCCACTGCCACCGCCCAAGATGAGGAGCCGTCCACCTCCTCAGCCACATATGTGTCTCCACAAATGTCGGATCCCGAGGATGAAGAGCCAATAGCAGCCACTTCAGGTGTGATTGTGCGTAGCCTGAGTGTGTGGGTGTGTCGCAAAATATTTTGCAACGACTGTTCCGGCACGATGAATGCTGTGTATTCAAAATAACTTGTGTATACTAATGCAAATGTATGCTCATAGAAATGCCTGGAGCTCAACCCCCTGAGGATGAGCTCCTGCCTACAAAACCTGCAAACTGGCCTTCAGATATCACTGACAGCATTCGAATACAGCTGGTTTGCAAAGGACCAAGTAAGGTAGCACCTGACTTTGTTTTTCCTAGAAATGAGGGTGATGGAAGAAGTTGCCACCAGCAGTATTTTAAGAAAACACTAGTTAGCGGTGAAAAGATGCCTAAAAGCTGGCTAGTATATTCTGAGAAAAACAACAGCCTTTTTTGCTTTTTTTTGTTTTCTAAAAGACACATCAGTTTAACAAGTTCTGGGCTGATAGATTGGAAGCATGCCAGTTCTCTTCTCACCTCACGTGACAATAGTCCTGAACACCATAACTCCATGAAAGCATGGAAAGAGATGGTAGTGAGGATTAAAAATGGTGAAACAATTAACAAACAAGAGATGGCACTTCTGCAGGCTGAGAAAATAAGATGGAAAGCGGCGCTGACTCGTCTCACTGCTATCATTCAATTCTCTCGCAACTACAGGGCAACAGGCTTTGCATCTGCACAAATGTCAGCCAAGGATATGTGTGAGGACATGAACGTAGAGGCTGTTCTACAGCAGAAAAGACAGAGATCTACAAAGCGGCACTTCTCTCACAAATCATTTGATGAGCCATTGAGTGATGACTTAAAGAAGCTGGAGGTGACCTTTTTTAATGTTGTTGTTGATGCTGCAGTGTCTTCCATCCAAGAGAGATTCACCACATTGGAAAATGTGGGAGAGAAATCTGGAGGACTGACACATTTTCCAAATCTCTCAAATGATGACCTCACTGAACAGTGTAAGACCCTCGGTGCTACTTAGCTTTTTCAGGACCAATCAGACTTGGATGCCGGAGAGCTTGCACAGGAGATTAAGAATTCGTCTGACTTACCATCAAAATCTATGACCTGTCTTGAGCTGCTGAACTTTGTGCATGACAGTGAACTCAGAAATATACCCAAATTTATGCATTGCTCTGAGAATTGCAGTTACTCTACCTGTAACTGTGGCTTCAGCAGAGAGGAGCTTTTCAAAGCTGAAACTTGTGAAGACATATCTGAGGTCCACTATGTCTCAGGAACGCCTCACTGGCCTTGCCATCATCAGCATTAATCATGCAATTGCTGGCCAGATTTCATATGACATTATTGATGACTTTGCATCAAGGAAGGCAAGGAAGGTCCTGATTTAGATGACAATTATTTCATATCACTGTGTGTTGTGCGAAGTGCAATCATGTTAATTGTGTCATTTAGGAATGCCTCATTTTAATTGTATCTGCCTTTTATACTTATTTAATATAATAATTTGATATGTATGTCTTATTTTGACTTCTGTGCATGCTTGTTTTATATTTAAAGTTCTATTTGATGATGAGATGATGATGAGAACCCTTTATTGCTGTTGCAATACACCATGTCACTAGTCACAAGTACCGGTGAGAAACTGGCAATCAACCGACCATACATTTTATATGTATGTCATATTTTGACTTCTGTGTGTGCTTGTTTTATATATAAAGTTATATTTCTTCCAATTTATATGTTAGTTATTATGTTTGTTTGTGTGTGTATATATCTATATCCAGTTAAATTCAGTATGGTTCGGACAACAGTTTTTTTTACGATAAAATATGTTAATGTACAATCCTTAATATGTCTTGTGTGTGTGTGGGTGGGTAAAAATAATTAATTTACTTTGGGATTTTAGATACAGTAAGATATTATACACAGACCTAAATAATTACATAAACACAGTCGTTGCTGTTTCAGTTCTCTCCTACCATTTATATTGTCACAGTGAACTATATCCTAAGATGTACTTGTACAACGTTTGTATATAGTATAGCATGAAAAATAATAATAATAAAAAAACTCAGCCAGAGTAGAATTGTTTATATATATATAAATATATAAAACACTCGTGCGCTCTTGCGTTGTGTACACCCAAAATGACGATTCCACCATACACTGCGCTAGGCTATATCGAGTGTGATGTTAGTTGCAAAAGACGCAAGCTGATCCCAACTTCACTTTGCTACACGTCCACTGTAAAAGCAGGGCCACAAATAAAACACCAAATACGTCTCTGTGCTCAATTCAAACGGAAAATGTCGCCAAATCCATTCACCATTTCACTATGTGCTGGCTAGTCATGGCGCGAGCATTAGCGACGGACGCGAACAGCTTCAGCTTATCTTGCCACAATTCAGCTCGACTGTTTAAACTTCAGCCAAACACAACATTCTGTGTTAAGTGAGAATTCTAACGAGAAATAATAATTACTTACATCGTTCAATGGGTGCCCTCGGAATATCTGTCCTGCCGCTACTCCCATCCACTTCTAACTTAACTCGTCCATCTGTGTGGGGGTGCGCAAGAACGATGGGTGCCGTGAAGCTGCAGGAAAACAAACTTAAAAACCTGCACGGAAATATATTAAACTAAAGTTAGTCGGCAGAAGTGAGGAATTACAAAAAAAAAAAAAAAAAAAAACGATTTCTCAAGAAAAGATCATAAAACAGGAAAATGGTCAATAGCTCATGGAGTGATATTGCACACTGTACCTTGATTGTAACATAACTGCTCTATAATATATAATCGATTATATGCAATAGTGTTCAGGATTTGGGTGAAGTGTACTGTACACAGCACAATAATCATTGTGATAATTCCACACTTGCTGCAATATGTTTTCATGACTGTATTGGGGATATTTGCGGTCCGAAAAATACGTCCGCCTTGTGCTAAATGTGGACCAAAACAGACGGACTACGCAGCCCAATTTTCAAGGACCATTTTTGTTCTAAATAAAGGCCACAACGGGCCGACCAGATTTAGCCCATAAAATAATGTCCTGTGGACATTTGTTGCTCAGTGGCTTATGTTTAAGGTGGAAACTAGGGAATAAGATACGAACTTTAGCCTCGTTCCTGACAGTCATGTAAAGGACCTTTTTTGTTTTTCATTTTTAGAAACGTAGCCGAGGAGAAAAAATATGAAAACATTTTTTTATTAATTAAGGAACTATTTTATTTATTTCGGGAATTCGTGATTTGACAATTCACACATAATACAAAACGTAAATGCTTAGATAAGCACGGTATACATTTTCCAAAAGTGATGTTAAAAACATTTAACTTGTTCTTCTTGTACAGCTGATTGCGCATAGAAAATATTTTCCCCCCCAATCAATTTCGAATCTCAAATATAGATTTAAAAATAAACGTTACGGTATCTTAGAACACTGTGACGCAAAAGTGCGGTTTTTGCGTATTAGAACACGTCATTTCGAGTGGTATAAAAAGGAGAAAGAGACGAGACATCCACATTTTTGAATAATGATGGCACACGACATGGAGCGAGTACTGATGTCCCCGGCTTTCGAAGTGTTCAACAAGCTTCGGCTCGCAGGACAGCTTTGTGACGTGGTCCTCATCGCAGACGGTGTTCAGTTCAACGCCCATAGAGTGATTCTGTGTGGCTGTAGCTCCTACTTCCAGTAAGTTGCTGTGGCTCATATATGACGATGCCAAAACAGCAAGGAGTCCGTTTTTTTCTCTCGTTAGCAATGACTTCTCCTTGGCAATAAGGCTCTAGGATGACAGAAAGTTTATATTAATATATATTATATTAAATTATGTTAATGTAGGTCAGTGCTGATCAGAAATATTTTTAAGTATACAGTACCACCTTAACGTTTAACATATAATAATAATAATAATAATAATAATAATAATGGTATAAATATATAAAAAGGGGACCATGTCCATCAGGCAAAAACAAAGTATTCCGGGGCACTTGCCCACCAGCCCAAGTGAAAAATATTATAGGGGGAGCTAATGTTGGAAAAATAAGAGTTAAAGCCCCTGGTCCCTAGTTCTTAGATGCCTATGTGATCATCTGTAGCGGGGCGTCCTTATCTCTGGTTTATTTCCATTTGGGGGTCCCTGGTTCAGAAGATTTAGAAAACCCCTTATTTAACTTTGCCTGCAAAACCCATATTTATTAGCTGAGTCACTTCTGGGTTGTTTTCAGGGCTCTGTTCACCACCGGCTGGAGTGATTCAGGAAAGCGGGAGTACCAACTCCCAGGCATTTCCCCTGAAACATTGAGGCAGGTCATCGAGTACGCCTACACGTACTCTGTGGTCATCACATCTGACAATGTGGAGAACCTCCTGGCAGCTGCTGATTATCTCAGTGTCCTGGGCATCGTGCAGCGCTGCTGTGACTTCCTGCATGAGCATCTCTGCCTTGACAACTGTGTTGGGCTTGTCAAAATCGGAGATGTCTACTGCCTCAAGGAGCTGCACCAGTCTGCATTGAAATTCCTCCTGAAGAACTTCAAGGAGGTTGCCATCAACTCAAACGAGTTCCTAGAACTCACGCTCGAAGAACTTTGTGACATCATGGAGCGGGATGAACTGAATGTCAGAGAAGAGGATGTGGTGTTTCACGCCATCCTCCGGTGGATCGAGCACGATCCTGCCACCCGAGAGGCCCACATTTCAGTTCTGTTGCCCAAGGTGAGTATAGTTATACTATGTTCTCATTGACTTGTGTATATAACAATAGAATGCTCATTGAGTGAAGTCCTTATTACTGTAGCTAGAGACTGAACCTCCATTTTCATGTCCCATGAGTCTACAACCAAGGCTTCCAGGTATTACACCTGGGAGGAGAGTGTAACAAATAATGGAAAACAACACACTCAAATGTCTTACATGAAATAAGTGTTAGCTGACACATCTGAGACTTTCTATGTAAATGGCTTCAGCTAAAGAAATTAAAATTTGCACTTACTGCTGTATCCTTAATGTTAGGAATTGCTCATCTCCAGAGATTCACAGAAAGCACTAAGGAACTCATGGGAATTCTCTCATTCTTGTTTCCTGTGTAGGTTCGCATGGCTCGTATGGATCCAGAATATTTCATGAAGATCGTCAAAAAAAACGATCTAGTGAAGGCCAATGCGGCGTGCAGGCGAATTATCAGTGATGTCATGAAGGTCATCTATGATCTTGATGATGAAAGTCCACTCTCTGACTTTGAGAACCCGCTGATCCGCCCACGCTTGCCCTCTGACGTTTTGCTGGCTGTCGGTGGATGGAACATGGGCACTACTAACTGCATTGATGCGTATGACACACGGGCCGACCGCTGGGTGGATATCACGCAGGAGGAGCAGAGCAACTTAGCTGGTCATGGCATGGTGTACCATAATGGATTTGTGTACTGCATTGGGGGGTTTGATGGCCAACACTTCATTAATTCCGTGCGCAGATATGACCCGATAACACGAGAATGGCAGCAGATGGCCCCCATGCACTGGCATCGCTGTAATGTTAGTGTGGTTGTGCTCGATGGGTTCATCTACGCCATGGGTGGCCATATTGTTTTCAGGCCCCTCAATAAAGTAGAGCGGTACAACCCAGTAACCAACGAATGGACCCAGATCGAGCCCATGAATGAGAGGAGAAGCGATGCCAGTGCCACCACCCTGAATGGCAAGGTAGGGTAATGGGAGGGCGTCTGACTGTGTTTACCCTCATCTTCCCCTTGAAATTGAGTATTTTACACAGTCATGAGTTCTCTTTCTCTTCAGATTACTGAGTTTTTTTGGATAATTCATTTAGTTCATTTGGATAAATGCATTATTGGTCTCCATTAGGGGCATATTGGGTAGTGCTGTGGTGTCATATCCAAGACTTGTGAGATAGATGAAATGGTGTTCCCATGTCAGGTTTCCTTTATTCTGTTCCTAGGGGAGCAGAATTGAAAACTCTTTGCAGATTTCCCTTTTCAAACAGCCATACTAAACCTGAAAATTAGCTGATTATGGTGTGTTTGAGAAGGGAAATCTGCAAACTGTGTTCCGCCAGGACCGGAACTGGGGAACCCTGTCATACACTATGCATAGCACATACTTTTATTTTTGAGTCACAATGAACTTCATCTGTAACCTCCAAACCCCAGTCATATACAGTATAACGGTGTTCACAGTTAAATTGTTTTTCATAGATATACATCTGTGGGGGCCACAGTGGAACAGAGAGCCTTTCTACAGTGGAGTGCTTTGACCCACTCACTAACGAATGGAGCTTGATCACTCCAATGAGCACTCCCCGTCACAGCCTTGGAGTCACGGCGTATAAAGGGAAGATCTATGCGGTGAGTGATTCCTTTCTGTGTCAAATCTCACATTTTACCTGTAAGACTCATGGTTTTTTTGTCTTTGCTGCTGTGTCTTTCATTGTGATGCATTTAAACCAAACATAACAGTTAAATGCCAGAAATACCTGCTGCAAAGGCTTATCTTAATACACATAAAAACATATATGCTACCCTCTTTAGCCTCCCTGCATTCATTTCTGGGTTATAAATGGATCTGCTGGGGGTCTCTGCTACTAGCTCGGGCTGTAAAGTTTAGATTTTTTATTAATTATTTTCTCTAGTTCTAGATATAATTGGTCAGATTGTTGTTTTTTTCAGTGTCTGATTAGCTTCAAGTGTTCGTTTTAAGTAATAACAATAAAAAAGCAAAATATATTAGCATAAGGAGTCATTTTTGATGGCTCACAGTTTTCACCGAATCATACAAGTTTTCTGTTGCCCAAATCCATGTTTTCATTGCATATAGGTTGACATGTGTATATAAGCTTGTGTCATTTATAGACAATGGGAGGTTCTAAGGAGCCTGCTTTCATAGGGTGAAAATTGCTTAAGAGTTCATGACTTTGGGAAAGTTGATGTTTGCCCATCCTTTTGGCAAGCAAGTGATAATGAATCTTTGGCATCTCTCAGGTGGGCGGTATCAACAGGTCTGATCACCTGCAGACCATGGAGGTCTATGACCCTACCACAAACCGCTGGCATGCTGTGGCCCCCATGTCCACACCGCGCAGTGAATTTGGCATCGCAGTGGTGGACGACCTCCTATTTGTGATGGGCGGCCACGATGGGTTTAGGGTAACTAACAAGGTGGAGTGTTATGATGCGGGGACAGGCAGCTGGTTTCGTGCGCAGGACATGAGCAGACCCAGAAAACACTTCAGCTGCTGCGTAGTGCCTGCGCACCCCCGCATCATACAATACGCTTCACCTCGTTAGTCCCTGATGGCCACCAAGGAGGAAACCCATCTGCCCACAACAGCATGCCCAGTACGTAACCTCATTTACACCCCCCACCCCGAAGTCATTTTCCATGGCCTCGCTAAACTCCTCCCACACCTGAGTTTTTGCCTCGACGACCGCCGAAGCCGCATTCCATCATTTCATCACCGCTGTCCACCAGCAGGTTCGGGGAATGCCGCCACAACAGGCACCGACCACCTTACGACCACAGCTCCAGTCAGCCGCCTCCACAACGGAGGCATGGAACAAGGCCCATTCGGACTCAATGTCCCCTGCGTCCTCCAGGACATGGGAGAAGCTCTGCTGGAGGTCGGAGTTGAATCTTCTCCTGACATTGCATACTTAAAATAAAGTTTTCTCTTTTTCATATTATCTAGTTTGTGAAAGCGTCATAAATTTCCCATTTTGGATAAACGTTGTTCTCGTTTGACGGTTCTCTTCAGAAATTCCGCTGCAACCATCGGTGATTGCTAATTAAGCACTAAGGTTTTTCGTAATCAATTGAAATACTGGTTTAGTGCAACCCCTTCCCCTGGGACCTACAGTAAACATAGCCAGAAACTTGAATTTGGAGAAGTGATGTTACCTCTGCATTGATTACAGTATGTACTGTACACAATATTATTATATTGTGGGTGTCAGAGTTTGCGGGTGCGGACGGGCAGGCTGGCAGGAAGGAGGCAGGGAAGGACGAAGCAGGGAGGTAGAATACGGGGAAAACTGGGGTTTTATTAGGGGGAAGACGGCTATGGGCAGAACGGGACATGACAACAGCACTAACATCAATGACGGACATCGGACAGGGCAAGATGTGGACTGATATAGACAAAAGACATGGCAAAACGACAAGGTACAGCTAGGCATGATAGGGGAAGAACACGTGGATAATCAGGGGGCGTGGCACACAACGATCGTATGAGCCAGGCATGACAGTGGGTCTGTGTTCATAGTGGGGTACTGTAGGGTTCAATTTTAGGACCAGTACTGTTCCTAATTTACATTAATGATATTGACAGCAATACATACAGTAAACTGGCTACATTTGCAGACGACACCAGGGTGGGTGGCGTAGCAGATATTGATCTAGCAGCGGAGAGGCTACAACGGGATCTGGATTTAATTAGCGACTGCGCTGATACCTGTCAGATGAAATTTAACATACAGTAGATACATGTAAGATAATCATGCAGAGAGCAGAAATATAAAGTACTTGTATTTTATGGGTTCCACTGAAATAAAGGTAGCTGATTATGAGAAAGATCTCGATGTGTATCTTGATGCTTCTATGTCCCACTTTCGCCAGTGTGGGGAAGCAATAAAAAAGGCCAATAGGATGTTGGGTTACAAGTCTAGGTGTGTGGAGTTTAAGACAAGGGAAGTGATGCTACGATTATACACTGCTCAAAAAAATTTAAGGAACACTTTTTAATTAGAGTATAGCATCAAGTCTTTTAAACTTCTGGGATATTGATCTGGTCAGTTAAGTAGCGGAGGGGGTGATTAATCAGTTTCAGCTGCTTTGGTGTTAATGAAATTATGAACAGGTGAACTAGAGGGGTAACAATGGGACGACCCCCAAAACAGGAATGGTTTAACAGGTGGAGGCCACTGGCATTTTTTCTGACGGTTTTTTCACTAGTTTTGCATTTGGCGACGGTCAGTGTCACTACTGGTAGCATGAGGCGATACCTGGACCCTACAGAGGTTGCACAGGTAGTCCAACTCCTCCAGGATGGCACATCAATACGTGCCATTGCCAGAAAGTTTGCTGTGTCTCCCAGCACAGTCTCAAGGGTATGGAGGAGATCCCAGGAGACAGGCAGTTACTCTAGGAGAGGTGGACAGGATCATAGAAGGTCCTTAACCCATCAGCAGGACCGGGATCTGCTCCTTTGTGCAAGGAGGAACAGGATGAACACTGCTGGAGCCCTACAAAATGACCTTCATCAAGCCACTGGTGTGAATGTTTCTGATTGTTTGGAATTCATGAGGTTGGCTTGAGGGTCCAACATCCTCTAATGGGCCCTGTGCTCACTGCCCAGCACCATGGAGCTCGATTGGCATTTGCCATAGAATCATACCTGTCAAGTATCCCGTTTTGGCCGGGAAAGTCCCGTAATTTACCCTTCTTTCCCGCCGTCCTCCCGTATTAGTATTTTCCCGTAAATGTCCCGTATTTTAACCTGCGTTATTAAAAAAAAAAAGCGTTACCCCCCCCAAAATCTGAGCTCTGTCACTAGCCTCGCGATAACTACCACCTGCAGTAGCCTACTACGCGGGAAAAAAACATGGGAAAAAAAGAAGAAAACAGACAGATGATGGACGCCAGGACAGAGAAGGAAGGCACTCCTGCCAAAAAACCAAAACCCTCGTGTAAATACCGCGATCAATGGGACAACGAATTAATTTTTCTGAAGAAGAGCAGGGTGGGGGGCAGTCACGCGTTTTGTAAAATGTGTAACTGCGACTTTAGCATCGCACACGGGGGAAGGAATGATGTTGCCAGCATGACAAATCCGCCAAGCACAAGCGCGGGCTAAAGGCACAAAAACATGCCCAGGCGATGTCAGCATTCGTGACGAGAAATGCCACTGAGGCAGACCAGGTCACAAGTGCAGAGGTAAAAATGGCAATACTGTGTGCCAAAAACAACATTCCTTTCTCCTTCCATGATGACTTCAACAAGTGTGTAGCTGACATGTTCCCGGACTCTGCTATTGCACGAAAATACTCAACAGGAAAAACGAAGGCTCCTTTGTTTCCTGTCTGCCATTATTGGACAAACTGATCACCTGGATTAATTAGTTTGTCCAATAATGGCAGACAGGAAACAAAGGAGCTGCCTTTGAAGTTCAGGAAGTAGTGCAGCTGTGCATAAAGCCAGTTGTAGTTTATAAGTGGTTGACAAGTGGTGATTAGCTTTCTTGTCGCCTGTCTTAAAATGTAAGGGATACTGCAGCTTGGTTGGGGTGGTGGGACTGCTCGCGGCGGGCGCCGGAAAATTTCCCTTATTTTCAAATCCAAAACTTGACAGGTATGATAAGCACCCATTCTTAAAGCCAAATTGCCATAATATGTGAACTTTTCGTAGTTACTTGGCGTTTAGATGCACTGAAAAATGTTCCTATGTCCATTTTCCTTTTCTCTGTCATTTTATATAGTTTATGACACTGTAAGGCAAGGCGAGTTTATTTATGCTGTAGCCATTTTATACACAATGGTAATTAAAAGTGCTTTACATAAAGAAAGTAAAACTATCATAAAATAATCACAACAATAAAAACAAGGAATTAAAAAAGGTTTAAATTTGTATTTAAAATTAATTAAGACACTTAAGAACAGAATAGAAACTGATTATACAAAAAAATACAGTGGGGTCAGTTCGGACGTAGCACAGTGCTCATTTAGTAAATGCACAGCTAAACAATATGCTAACTGTGGCCGTTAATGTTAAGTTAATATTATGCCAAGTCGTCACAAATAAAACAATGCATTGGAAACGGCTCTGGCGCGTTAGTTGCAGTGCACTATGGAACAAGTTATTGTAAACAAGCGAACGTTAACTAAATAAGTAATATTTTAATCGCTAATATATCTGATTCATGGAAAATTACATCGGTAATCAGCATTTTTGCCGAAACTAATTTATGAATGAGTCTGCATTAACTACATTAAAGATAATCGCTTTATTTAAATTAAATAAAATACTCTACTTATTGGAGTTCAACGTTAATAGAGCCGCAGCCACACACCTGACTCGTGTGTGTAGAGTAGGTGAGATGAACTGGGAAAGCAGGCAGCGGGCCAAACCACTGTGAGGAAGGGGGGGGGGCGCAACTGTTTCTAAATGCATTATTTGGGTTTGTTTTATTTTCTACTTACACAGTTATTTTAGGTATACGTATATATATTTTTCACAATAGAGAGTGCGTTTTTTTTAATAATTTATTGGGGGGGGGGCATGTTCCCTCCGTCCCCCCCCCCCGCGATTTACGCCCATGATTATAATGAATAATTGTGGGGTTTATTGCTTCCGTAGGATAAGCGGTTTGGAAAATGGATGGATGGATGGATGGATGGATGGATGGATTATAATGAATAATTGTGGGGTTTATTGCTTTCGGGATAGGCTCCGGACACCCCGAGACCCAGTAAGATAAGCGGTTTGGAAAATGGAAATGGAAATTGTGGGGTTTATAGAAAAAAAACTGTGCTAGCGATTATAACTAACATGGAATAGGAAACAACAGCCCTCCACAAGTGAAAACCCAGATGAATGCTACTGAGAACTGTGTTAACACTGATAAAACTAAGAGTATTTTTTTAGTTCTGTGCAACATTGTTTTTTAAAAAATGTAATAGTCAGCTTGAAGCATTTACCTTATTACGAAAGCAATGCCCCAAATTACTTAAACATTTTAAGTAAACATTTTACCATCCATTACCGTAAGGATTCCCAGCCCCCGGTCAGTGTACCGGTACCGTCTGCGCTCAGTGCTCAGGGGGGCGGGCGGTGCCTACCGTCCCGTTTATTACGGGTTCGCGCCGTATTAAAAAGAAAACTGTCTGTATTGTTTAGTGCCGGATTTCCGTTCGCATAGCCAATCTCCCACCATTCCGCATATTTTATCGTGGACACCCCGGCAAATTACACCGCCGTTTTAGGGATCAGTGACATTTTTTGAAGTTTGGGAAGATTTTACTAACCAAATAGCTGTCTATCATCATCACTTCGATATAAGAACACCTCCAATAAAAATAAAGACCACAAGTTTTAATGACATTAAAAACATGCAATAATTTTATCGACATGTACTACATTAGTATAGTATAAAAGAGAAAATAATCAAAGTTGCATAATATAATTTGAAGAATAAAACGAAATTTTGGAGAGCTAACAAACTGCTCACCTCAGTGCCATTTTCATTCGTAGAGTTTGCTGTGCTGCAAACGGTAAAGAATATTTACGTTGTTTCTATGGAAACTACTCCCACTGTCCGCTTAACATTAGTGTAATAGTACGTACGTTGAAACTGGCTAATGAGCTGTATTACGCTACGTGCGTATTACGTCATAACTCGTGCGTAGAGTCAATTTTTCCGGGGAATGTCGAAGACGTACTATGTAGTTCAGATGTAGAAAGTTCTACTTTTCTTTTAAATGTTAAAGAAAGTTTCATAAAAACAAATTGTATAGCGAATGTTCAGTACAATAGGAAGCGTTATTTTGTTCAAGCAAATGGAGCCGAGGCATAATATTTAAAGGAATGTTATTCAAAGGTAATAAGCTTCCACCACACTGCAGCTTAAATACACGCGTAGAGGCAAAATACCGCTTTCTTAAATTAATTACATGATACGTGAATGTCCTGCTTTGTCTTCCAATAAGGTAAGCTCGGTGGCTATAAACACTCATACATTTAGCTGATACAAATTAATTTTGTACTTTGGAAAAAAAAGTAGCTGATTTTGGCTTGTTGAGGCTTCCACATATGACAAACCACAAGATGGCACTGCCTGAGCATGCTTTTAGAAATGTACTGGAGTGCCACTAGCAGGCAAGCAAGTTACTTTGCAACTTCTAGAGCACAGCAATGGTGTTTGACATTCTGTTAGCTATATACGCAGGGATGGATATAACTGGTAAGCATTCAGCATTCAGCAACTGGTAAGTACGCATTCACCTTCAAAAGCGATATGTGCAGCAATCGGTTGTTGTAACAGTGTGAATTCGTACGTACTTTATGTGCATTTGCGGCGATATGACAAGAAATTACCGTGCATTTTAACCTCTATTTTCCTTACTTCTTTATATTACGTTTTCTCTGCTTTATTTCAGTCAGTCTAACATATTGCGCCACAGCCTTCAACCCGAATTTTCATAGCAGACTTCAGTTAGGAGTACGCCTTAGTAATGATTAACCTGGGACTCACCAGGGAGGTGTGGGGGGATACTATTGTAAATTGCTTAGTTTTAACTATAACAGCCTTAATAATCCTATCAAACACAGTGAAATACTGCAATACCTTTATCGCTGAAGGTCTCGTATGATGCTCTTTCAAGAAACTCATTTTAAACCATCAGACGACAGGTGTGGATGGACAGATTACATCTATCATTCTACAATCTTTCTGCTGTAGAGCAAGGGATGTAACAATATTGTTGCATACATCTATTCCCTTTGTTCTTTGCATATCTGATGTGGATTCCCGATCCAAATGGGAGATCTGTCATAATTACTAGTTTATTGTTCATTACGCCTGTACTATTGGTTAACGCATGTGCTCCTAATTGTGATGATATTTTCTTTAAGCGTCTGTTCTCACTGGTACCTGATACCTCTAAATATCACCTTATCTTGGGGAGTGATTTAAATTGTCGCTTTAATCCGAAATTGGATCATCCATCCCCCAAGTTAGCTCTGCCTTCAAAATCTGTCGAAACGATCAATTCTTTTACCAACAAATTTAATGTGTCAGGTGTTTTCACAATTTTTTAATCCCACTCGAAAAGAGTATAGTTTTTTTCTCTGAGATTCATCACACGTTTACCCAAATTGACTATTTCTTAGTTGATAAGACTTCTTGCTCAATATCTGAGTAGCTATGATAAAATAGCTTTCTCAGATCATGCTCCAGTCTCCTCGAAAATTTTGTTAGAACATGGTGTCCTTGACGGTTCAACACTCAGTTGCTTTCCTTGTTGATTTTATTTCACAACAAATTGCCAATTTTCTTTCTTTAAATATATCTCCAGATGTATTTGTTTCCATATCGCTGGAAACCTTGCAGACTGATACCAGTGGGCAGATTATCTGATATGTAAGCAATGATAGAGAGCTGTGGAAGGAGAAGATGGCATATTTAACACAGTGTGAAGCAGATCTTGACAATTGATATGTTTCTCCCCATCTGCTGATGTTTATAAGGAGCACCTAACGATACAAGCAGAGTATGAATTTCTAGTGTCTCAACATACTGCTGAACTACTGATGCAAAAAAAGGTCTCATTATTACGAGCAAATCCTCTAGAAATGAATAATGCGTTCAAGCTTTTCTCCTCTCACTTGTTGTCTAGAGTTCAATAGTTTCTTTAGGGATTTAGCCATTCCTTCATATGAATGTGTGGCTGTGAATGATTTAGATGTCACTATCACTCTCACTGTAACTGAACTGACCACCATGGCGGCTGCTTCGCAAAGTGGTTAATGTCCCAGACCCGATGGCTTTCCTTCAGAGTTCTATAAAAAGTTATGGCCCCAGTTGTCCTCTCTCCTATTGGACATGTTCAACAACCTGAACCTCTTGCCCAAGCTAATATTTCTCATGCTAAAAAAGGGGAAAGATCCTCATTCTTACACCTCCTTTCACCTAAAGGCTTATTGAATACGGACTAAGATCCTGTCCAAAGCACTGGCCCTTCAGGCTTGTTTGACCAGATTGAGGTCCTTGTCAGAATTTTGTTGGTGGTTCCAGTGTCCTCATGTGAAGCTGAGAGGAGCTTCAGTGCATTGCGCAGACTAAAGACGTGGCTAAGGGCTACTATGGGCCAAGATGCACTTAACAGTCTGTTAGTCTGCAATATGCAGAAAGACGAGCTGGAGAACTTTAACATAAACAACATATGCCAAGAGTTTGTGGGGCCCAGTGATACCAGGAAAAACACATTTGGTACTTTTGTTTAGTGTCTATTCATTAATGTAAGTTTGCTTTAAATTGCAGATGTTTTTTTTTTTGCATAGAACAGTTACTGTAAATTGATTATTTAATTGTTGATTTTGATACAAAACATTACTTATTTTATATCTTTTTCACAATAATAGTCATGTTTAAATTTTATTGTATGTTGATGGCTTGACCGTAAACAACATAACAAAAAATGTAATAAATAGTTTTGAAGAAAAATCTGCTTTGTCATTGAACCTGAGAAAAACTTTGAAAATAAGCATAATGACACAGTCTCCATGCTACAATAATAATGACAGAAATAAAGTTTTTCACTGTGGGGACAAATCTTCATAAGTACAATTTGACTGTATTATTTGTGTCCCCTTCAAAAATTGCTTATGAGAAATTTTATATCTATTGTCCCCCCCCTACTGTTAAATAAAATTTATGCCCATGATTATAATAATTATAGCAACTGTATTTTGTGTATGGTTGAAGATCTGTCTGGTCTTTATTCATTTAATTATCACTGTAAATAGCTGGTTAGCTATCTATCATTTACTCCTCAGAAAGCAAATTCAGACAGCGGTTGCCTGGATCAACACCCAGTACTGGGATGCCTGGAACCTGTGTGACGAGGTGATCGACTGGGGAGACGGTGTGGAGGAGTGCTCACGAGCGACACCCCCACTGTCCAGGTTGGGGGGGATAAGGAGGGATTGGGAAGGGCTACTTGGGAAAATGTGGAGGTATCAGAAAGGGGCCTCCAATGGTGAGATGGAGGGGGCGGAGGCTGGTATGAATGTAATGCATATGGTAAATGGAGGTGAGGAGAATGGATGTGAGGTAAGAGTGAATGTGGAGGAGGTTAAGGGAGAAGGAGAGAAAAGTAGAGGGAATGCTTTGGGATCTATTGTGTCACAAGGAGGCAGATCATGGCTGGAAACCATTCAGGAAGAAGGATGTGAGGAAGAAGAAGAAACTGAGGTGGCGTTTCAGGAGGCACAAGACGCTGAAGTTGCCCAGTTGGACAGATGGTGTCCATGTGGCTGGTGTAAGGTGGGGTAGGAGGCTTCTGAACCATGTGTTAGGCCTAGTGCACTTATGGATTGTGCTTGTTTGTTGTAATGAAATAAGCTTATAAACTAAACATAATATATTTTAAAGGTACGTGTTTATATCAGTATCTACATGTAAAGGGAGCAGACACAGGAAAAAGGTATTGAAGACCCTTGATATGATATTGCTGTTTTTGTTTTAGATTCCAAAGTTAACCCTTTATTTAATTTATCCCTTTTCCCCAAGTAGAATAATGCATGTACTTGTAATCTGTATTATTTTGCTTTGGAGTCGGAAGTTCCAAAATCACCAGGCAAGTTATTCGATTGTATGTGTTTTAACTACTAGAAAGATGTAAATGATAAGCCTTAAGATTTATTTAAAATTAATTTATTGTTTTTTTGTAAATTAAAAACAGGAACCCTCATGGACCAAGACTTGAGGGCATTTGTACAATCCACCTGTACAACTTTAACTGGTTCTGCAGTCTTTTTCTCCCCACAGCCTCTGCTTGTTCCCTTCTTCTCTTTCTGTCTTCCCTCCAGGAGAGCTCCTCAGGCATCTCCTGCCTGTAATTCCTGGGAAATGCCACCTGCCACCCATCCTTGGAAGCGTCGCCCATTCTCAGGATCTCATGCGTCACCATTCATCACAGTCACAGCGCTTGCAGACATCTGGGTAAAAGGAAAAGCCCATTTTTTTTAAAACTTGCACGTTAAATTTTCCTCTAATTACCATTTTATTCTTTTAAATTTCATTATGTTTATTTACATTTAGTATGGATTAAGGCATCACCAGCCTGGCATCAGACTCTCCGGACAATGCCAGCCCAGAGGGGGCTGACCTGGAGGACATTCCCCCGGAGGACATGGAGTGGGAGCCTCCAGGTCTTGCCCTGAGTCCCACTCCGTGGTGTCAGCCCCGTGGCCAAAGTTTCCCCAGCCGAGGAGGCTATCGCCGCGACAACGGCAGGGTCAACGGAAATCCAGTCGTGAGCTGAGGTCCAGGAGGAAAAAACGAGGTTATACTACCCAGACCTGCCTCCTGATCCAGGCTTGGTCCAAGATGGTCTTTCAGGGTATCCCATTCAATGATTCCCAAAAGGAACCACATCCGGTCTCCTCATGGCGCTGGTACTGGCCTGTGCTTTTGTTTTGCAGGGTCCCTGGTTTGGTCCAGTTCCTGTCCTGCCTGCCCCTCGACACCCTCCGACTCTGCCAACCCCTCGCCGTCTACCGATGCTGTTCTTCCCTCGGCTGCCGCAGACGAGTGGAGCTTCTACAGACCCAGACAGGATTCCAAAGGCCCCCCTGGCCGTGACCCTTCTGCGGCACCCCGGAGCCCATCAGAGGCCCTGAACTGTTCACTTTACCTCCCATGCTACCTAGTGTCTTGCCCCTCCTAATACCTCAGTCTTTGGTCTGTAGTCTTGCTTCCCAGTGGCTCTCCCTGGTTTCACCTCTTAGCCCGATTTCACTGTTCCAGCCCCCACTCCAGTCACTCTTGCTTCCCGCTTTAGGTTCCCCTCTCCTGGCCATATTATTGTTGCACTGGTTCCATTGCTTGCCTGTCTTGTCTGGTTGTGTCCTGCCTTGTCTGTCCCTGTGCCATCTTTGGTCCTTTTGATGCCCAATCCCTCCCTTTTGTCTCCTTCTACTGTGTCCTTTGTTCCCACTTACCCACTGACACCCACTGTCTGTCTTTTGGTCCATAGTCAGCATCCCTGTTGGATTACCTGGCCTGTCATGAGTTGTGTCCTGGGGGTTAGTCTCCCCTGTTGTCCTTGGTTTTGCCCTGGTCTGTGTGTCCCCTTAATGATGCCCTTGTACCCGGAGGGCACAGGATTGGGAGGGGGGCGTTTACTGTCATGTCTTGCCCATTTAGTCAACCTTCCTCCCCTTCTGTCAGTCACTATCAGCTTCCTTGTGTTTTCCCATTCCTTAGTCTGGTAAAGTGCCCAGTCCTATCTTCTCCAGTTGTGTCCTTGTCTGTTTGCGTCTCTGTGCCCAAACCTGCCTGTCAATAAAACTCCCCACGAAGGGGATTCTGCCCTACAGCTTGCATTTGGGTCCTACTTCCCACCGGTGACGTGACAGAGGAATACATGCTTAGTGCCAGGCAGAAATCTTTGATTTTGCATCCATATGGTGACTTGGTGAAGTTAGCTGATAGTTCTCTTGATTCCAAAGACATATGATTCTTGTCTGTGCATTATGCATATCCAAAGTTAAGAGCTTCAGATTAATAGGTGCAAAAAACGCATTTTGCGTTTGTCGAGTTCGAAGGGTTAACTCACTGAATATTTATGTTACGCCAAACATGACTCATTGTCGTTTTGGACAGTAAGCACTTTATGTAATTCATCCATTGCTCCTTTTCCTTATGGTATACAGCCGCTTTATACATGTGGAGACTCACACATTTTTCACATTCCAGTACTTTCACACATTTTACTGTCATTGTACATCTCTTCTGATGTCACATTTATTTATTTGTTTATTGATTTATAACCTGGTAACTGCACACTGCACAAATACAAATAAATGATGAATTACCAAAACCTTAAATACTGTACAGAAGGATAAACTCAATTATTGCTGAAAAAGTCTACACAGATATAAAAATATAATATTCCCATCAAAATCACACATGCACAGCCAAAAATGTAGGCAGTAACTATATACTGCTTTGCCAAACAGGTACAGGTATCAGACACACAGAACATCAACTTGTTTAGTATACTCTTTGTTTATTAGAAAACTGGATACATCATCCAGCAGAAGGAAAAATAGGCCGACCATTTAAGACAGAATACATTCAGCAAACTGAATGTGACCTTCACTGCCAGACATGCAGCCTGTTAAAAGGTGCAGTGTTATACTGTACATAATATTTTAATTAAGGATATTCAAAGTTAATATAGTGTACTTTAGTGAACTTTTGTTACCTTCCTCGCACAAATATGTGAATTTGTCCCATACTGAATGAAATAACCCTTTATGCCCTCACCGATGTGAATTGGTACAAATTTCCACAGCTTTCTCACCATAGCCAGCCATTTTCTCCATAATCATAATCAATTCCAACTCCTGCTATTATTTCTTTCACTGCAGACAGAATGACGTGGCCTTTCATCCACTTCAGTCTCATTCATTCTGCAATATGGGTGCTTGTGGTTATTAAGCAAGCAAATGATCCATCTTCTTCTGCAGTATCAACACTTAAAGGAGAAAGTCAGTCTGTGAGAATAGCTGACTGCAGTGACTGTCCTTCCGTGCAATCAATGTGTGCAGGGAGTAAGACCAGAGTACAGACGCACAAAGCTTATATTTCTTGCTTTTACCAAAAACAAGCTGAAAAATAAATATGTCCAGCTCTTGCCTGAGAACCGCTGCGATGTTTCTATTTCAAATACAAGCTCGAAGCCATCCATCCATCCTATGTAACCGGGGGTCCGGCGTCGGCTGTCAGAGGGCTGAAACGGCAGACGCTGTCGGTAATCCAGGTCGGCTGATCGTAGATGGCAGTAAGCGCGCCAGGCATGACTCGGAGCCAAGGAGGCGAAGCAGAGATCGGTACACAGGAAGACAGGAACACAAGGAGGGGAAAAACGCTTGCACGCTGCATAAACCATGAAGATCTCGCGTCTGGCCAGAAATAAGAGACTGAGAAGGGGAAGGTTGACCACAGATGGGAGGGGCGGGGTTCCAAAGCGGAACCACACCTCCTCAGGCACTTCCATCTCCTGCCAACATTCCTCTGTCCTTTATTTCCCTTCACACTGCACTCCAATCATGCTCCACAACCATAAACCTCTGAAATCTCCTACACTCTCTGCACTCGACTGACTCCTTACCAGCTTCTCTCCTGCCGCTGCCTGCACTCCTTCATGTTCTGTCGGCACCCAAACCACCTACTTTGCTCGCCCCATCATTTCTCCCAGATCCAGCGTGGGCTGATTAAAAGCCACTGCTAAGGGGGGATCCTCCTCTGGTGTGTTGCACCATTCTCCCACTACTCCTGTCCTCCGTATCTGAATGGCTACTCCCTCAGGGCCTAATATTATCCAGTCTGCCGTCATGCGCATCCCGTCTTTCTCTCGGCAAGGCAGCGGATCTATCAGCCGATCCCACTCATCCCTCACTCCAGGATCACTGAAATCTCCCATCGCAACTAACAACTGTATTTATCCTATTTCCAATTTAGCACATTGCTATATTGTTCCTGTATAAATGGTCTCCACTGTTCTAGGATTTCCCAAACCTTTCCAATAACTTCTTCTAATCCGTATAAGCTATACTATCCCTGCTGGACAACAACCTTTGTTGCAGAAGGGTGAACTGTCCACTGAGTACCTCTACTCCCCCTTCGTACATTTTATGTCTATCTGCAGCTGACACAAAGCATCTCTGCCTAACAAATTCACTGGGATATGCTCTGATGTTAGTTTAGACATATTTACATTTTTGGCCCCTATCTGAATATCTACTAAACAAGATTCTGGAACATGCAGGTTGGACAGGTGTGTCCAGGCTGATCACAGCTCCAGCACACCAGCTGAATCAGCCTGTTCCCCAGTCTCTCCGTGTTCTAGGATCATCAAATTTGTGAGTAAATGGGTGCCCTCTGAGGAAACCCCCATCCATTGTATATACTCACTCTGTTCTAATTAGGGACCAGAGGCCAATTAGAGGCCTTGTTTTTTTGGCGGTGACTAACTCAATTTCTTCGTCAGCTCCCTCTCATGCTCTTCAGCAGAGTCCTCCTCCTCTCTGTACAAGTCAATAGCGTGGATCAGCTGCTCCTCAGGAATAGTAATAAGCCCCACCACTTGCCTTAGCCTGCTTCTCACTGGCTTTGGGAGCGTGTCCTGCAGTGCCCTCCGGTACAGACCTCTAAACACCGAATCCTGCAGGTCCTGCTCTGCCTCAGTGCTCCACCGCTTTTCTTGGGCTTGCAGATAGGCAGCTGGGCTCTCCCCCTCCTTTACGGGCTCCACCTTCATTTCAGCCACACTCAGTCACGGAGTCCCTGTCACCACTGCCAGCATTCTCTCCATTCCGTCTACCCCCAGGACACAAGCCTGAACCGCTTTTATGTCCCCCATCACCAAGAGCCGTCCCATAGTTTCCTCCTCAAATACTTTCATCCATTTTCCAGCTCCGTCTGCCAGGACTGTTCTGCCCATGACACATACTGTGTCTGTGCTCCTTTCACCACCAGGGGGAGCATCAGAGTGTCCCTATCGGGAGTCTCACAGCACCTCCTTCTTCCCACTGTTCTATGATCTGCATTATCCTCCTCTACTCCTTCCTCACTATCCGTTTCTATCTCCTTCTCCTGAAACTGACTCCATGCTCTACATGGAGGGTTAGGGCTGTCCATCAGATGCATCAGCCCTTCTGCAGCCCTTCCACTTGCTCCGCACCCCACCTTTATATCCCCCCCTTTTTTCTTAAACCCACATGCCTGGCCTTCTATTATTATATCACTCCTTCGCAGTCCTTCCTTCACGGTCTGCCGCTGCAGGTCGCTCACTTCCCTGTACCCATATAAACAACTTTCTTCATCCTTCTGTTTCTTCCCCTCTGAACTTTATCTTGCCCTCTATTACTGGAAAGTGGCCCTTAAATATCAGAGGTGGCCCTTCTACTAACAGATACAGTCCCTGATACAGAGGAAGTCGTAACTCCTCCTGCTCTGTTTCACCTTTGACTCCTGCCTGATTCTCACTCATCACTCTCTCATCACTTTCTGCTCTTTTCTCCAGGCCTCTCCCTTTGCCATAACCTCAGAACCTCCAGTTGCTCACTCCTTTTCTTGTTACACCTTTCTGTGTTCTTATTAGCCTTATGATACTTTATCAGAGTCTCCATCTCCTCACACACTGCCACATCCAGAAATATAGCAGAAATATAAAGTACAGATATTTTATGGGTTCCACTGAAATAAAGGTAGCTGATTATAAGAAAGATCTCAGTGTGTATGTTGATGCTTCCATGTCCCACTCTCGTCAGTGTGGGGAAGCAATAAAAAAGGCAAATAGAATGTTGGGTTACATCTCTAGCTGTGTGGAGTTTAAGTCAAAGGAAGTGATGCTACGATTATATAATTCCTTGGTAAGACCCCACCTAGAATATTGTGTACAGGTTTGGTCACCATACCTTAAGAAGGACATTGCTGCCTTGGAAAAGGTGCAACGTAGGGCTACGAGAATGATTCCTGGTTTTAGAGGAATGTCTTATGAGGACAGATTAGTTGAGCTGAATCTGTTCAGCCTCGAGCAAAGAAGACTAAGTGGGGGCATGATCCAGGTATATAAGATTCTAACAGGTCTGGATGGCGGTGACATGACATACTAGAACTCGTGGCCACAAGTGGAATTTAGCGGGAGAACATTTTAAAACGAATTTGAGGAAGCACTTCTTTACACAGCGTGTAGTTAGAGTATGGAATAGTCTTCCTACTAGTGTAGCGCAAGCTAAAACCCTGGGTTCCTTTAAATCAGAGCTAGATAAGATTTTACCAACTCTGAGCTGTAAGGTAAGTTTTCTCCAAAAGTACTTGATGGGCCGGATGGCTTCCTCTCGTTTGTAAATTTCTTATGTTCTTAAGGTTACTTTTCCTATAGAACAAGTCTATACATTGTCCTTTTAATAAACAAACTAAATAGCCTTATGCTATTTATCTTATTTACACAAAAGCTTGTCATTTTTGTCTCTACATGGTCGCACCTTTACAATTCTCCTCTGCTCTCTGTATTGCGCATGGCGGACTTCCGCCCCGATGCAGACAGGTGAGCACACTCCCACCAGCGGACAGAGAGCGCGCGTCGGAAAATATGTCACGTCAACCATCTGAAAAGCAGACAAAAATATCTGCTGTGCAATATATCTACGTATGACTCCTTCCAGCCCAGTCAAAAGTTTCACTAATTATCTACTTCTTCCCTTGCATGTTTAGTCCTATACTGAACTCCCTGATCGCTACACCTTACTGTTGCTTTAAGTTTAAGATTCGTCCAAATTTTACAGTAACCTACCCACACTTATACTACAGAGAATGTCTTTTGCATTAAAGCTCGCAAATATTAAATTTCGATTCCACAGTTATGGCTTTAGATACCTAGGGATCCTTGGTATATCATACTTATACAAAACTATTTATAGTAAATTACTATGTGAAATAAAGAATTATCTCCAAAGATGGGAAATCCTCCCTCTATCCTTATTGGGGAGAGTGGAGAGCATTAGAATGAACATACCACCTAGGCTTCTCTTTATGTTCCAGTCCCTGCCCATAGGGGTCCCTATATCCACATTCAAAACGCTCAATAAATGGTTATCCAAATTTACCTGGCAAAACAAAAGACCCAGGATTGAACTGAAAAGACTGTTAAACCCAAAAGAGAACGCGGGTCCTGACTTGCCTAATTAAAAAAATTATTACTTGGCAGCCAACTTATATCAGTAGTGGTATGGATAACCCAGGACAGGGAGGCTCAGTGGGTGGGAATGGAACAGAGTATCTGCCCAAATCTGCCGCTGGACATAGCAATTATTTTTAATCAAGATACACAGAAAGTAAATAAAATCAATAACATTTGGATAGGAAACACTCTGAAAAGTGAGAGAGAGGCTGGGACGCCCTTCATCAATATCAAGAGCAATGAAAATTGCACAGAATGTTGATTTTTCTACCATCTAAATTAGATACAGGGTTTAAGACATGGGGAGAAAAGAGGTTTAACCAGTTGGATCAGTTGTGTGATGGAGGAGATCTAATGTCCTTCGAACATCTTAGAAACAAATGTGGCCTCCCAGTGCCCAACTGTTTTAGATACCTACAGTCAACAAATATATTGTTTATATTAACAATTAAAGGATTGGTTAAAAAGAACATTATATCATATATTTATAAAATATTACAAAAAGAGTCAACAGTGTTGATATCAAAGAAAAATGAGAACTAGAGATGAATACTATCATTAACAATGAAGATTGGACTCATTCATGTAAAGAAGGACACAGAATAACAAACAGTCCTACATGGAGGAAATTTCATTGGAAAGTTAAGATGAGATACTTTAAGACTCCCCTTCTCACCTCTACGTTTGGCAACACCTCTAATCGGGGGTTTATTGGAGGGGTTGTGACCTGGTAGGAGACCACACCCACATTTTTTGGGATTGTCCAAAACTGTCAGAGTACTGGCAAAATATACAGGAAGAGATAAAAAAAATGTTTGAACATAAAATTACCACTTGAACCAGCTCATTTCATACTAGGAATTATGCCACAGAATATAGTGCATGAAAATAAGGTTGTATTACAGAGAGTTCTTCTTGTAATTGCCAGGAGGATGATAACGATCTCCTGGCTAAAACCCCAGCCCCCCACGGCAGTACAATGGAAACAAAGAGGAAAGAAAATGTATAATATGGAATTTATAACTGAAAAATTGTTAACGAGAACAGAGTGTTTTGTGGAAGAAATTTCTCGAAGTCCGATGTTTAAGTGTTTGACAGAACTTTATTATTCGATGAGCTCACAGGGAACAGACACTCAGCAATCATACGTCTTGTGTTCTGCTCCCCGAGCAACAAATTCATACATCTTTTATGGCCTAAAATGCGACAGTCATCTGACAAATCAAGGACAAATCGGATTTTTGGACGTTCCAGTTACTTCTGCCTTTCAAGGTCCAGGCAGTTCAAAGAAAGCTTGGCCATCTGGAGATACCAGTTTCTTCTACGTTTTCAAGGTCCACCTATCAGCTTAGAACAAGTCTATCTATTTGGGACTTTTCCTTTTGCTATATTATTCTAGGACTCGTTGTTCTCTTTTTCTACATTTTATATTATCCAATACCATGCATTCATTTTATAATATCTTCTGCAACAGCTTACTTCTCAGGTCATGCCTTTGCTTTGACCTGGGCCTCTTGCTGAACAAGCAATATATGGCAAACATGTTAGTTCCTCTATAGAAAATAGAAATTTCTTACTTAAGCAGATTTGCATTCTTGTTTCATACATTCAATTAATGACAAGTAAATTACATTGTTTCAACCACTATGTGTAAATCAACAACACATTGTAAACTCAATTGTTAATTACTGATTAGGTAATGCATTTTGCATAATCATCTATATTCCATTATTGATTACTGATTAGCATAATCAAGAATTTTCTATCACAGTTTCTTTATTAAAAGGTTTACAATCTGTAATTTTCTTTTTTCAACAAGACTTTTGCACAGTACTGTATATCTTATAACATAAGAAATTTACAAATGAGAGGAGCCCATTCGGCCCATCAAGCTCGTTTGGGAAGAACTTAACTAATAGCTCAGCGTTGTTAAAATCTTATCCAGCTCTGATTTAACCATCTCTCTCAATATAATATTGGGATCATTTATTCTCTTCAGAGGCCTCCATAGAATAATGCATCCATCCCCTCACTTATGTTTAGACAGACGTATCCTAAGGCACCAGGGCAACAACAGTCAGAATAACAACAGAATCATCAATTTCACAGCTAGTTTTAAAAATTGCTTTAATGCAGAGTGATTACAGAAAAAAAGATAAGCAAATTAGGTAATATTAACAAAATTATTAAAACATGTAGAGTAATAGACATATTTGTCTTTCAGACATATTGTGCTTTTTTAAGAGCAGAAGGGATACATTAAATCAGGATTATATTTTGTTTTTAATGATATATATATATATATATATATATATATATATATAATTTTTTTAAATTTACATCATTATAAATGAGAACTATAAGTGATTGCTAATTACTGTTAACTAATTTCCTGTATGATCTTTCTCCCCTTCAGTCTTAAAAATAATTATATGTCAGGGGGCCAATCAGTGGAGGCACACGGACACATTGGCCGGTTATCCTATTTGTTCAGCGCCAGCCCAACAAGTAGAGTATTCAGAACCATGGACAGTGACCAGTGTTACTGTGACATCTGGTTCCTTCATTGGCTCTATATAGTTTTCTAGAAATAACTAAATGCCTCTGTTGTACAAATTTCCAGCCATAGACTTGCTTCCTATATGACGAGAAAATTTTATTTTTACTCAGACTAAGAAGCTATAGATAATCAGCTCTGCATGCGATCTCCCCTTTACTGCTCGAGCAGGGCTCATGCACATCAACAAATGTCAAGGCAGCAAGTGCATACAAACAACTTCTCAGGACAGTTATAGGGCTTTCATGAGGAGTCAAGCTGCTGCGTCATTCAGAGATACCATTGTCTAATACTTGCACTAAATCATTCTAAGTACTTGGGCGTATTTAGTGTCAGAATCCATCCCTGCCTTGTCCTGTTCTCTCTTTTTTGTTCCTATTTGGCCAGCACATGTCACTGGCCATCCTATTCTCTCCTCTGTCTAGTAGCTCCTTAGCTCGTAGTGTGTTTGCCTGCTGCTCGGGCCGCCATGTGGCTTAGTTTGACATGTGATCAAAATTTAGAGTAAACTAATACATGATAGCTTGCCTTAAAAAAAGATCAATGGCAGAACAGGGGCTCTGAACACAGTTTGCATTAATAAGGAATTAACCATTTGTCTCAATATAAAATTGGGATAATTATTCTCTTCAGAGGCCTCCATAGAATAATGCATCCATCCCCTCACTCATGTGTACAGAGGCATATCCTAAGGCTCCGGCAACATCTTTCAGATCAACAAAAGCATCAACAATTTCACAGCTAGATTCAAAACATACTTTAATGTACAGTGATTGCAGTAAATGATAAATAAATTAGGCAATATTAATTCAATTATTGAAATGTGCAGATTAATAGTCAGAAAAGGTTTTATAATTTTACATCATGATAAATGAGAACTATGCGTGATTACTAATTACTGTTACCTAATTTCCTGTCTCGACTTTTCCCCCCTCATTGTTAAAGGTAATTATATGGTAATTATATTTTCTGCACTTGAACCGAATTTCAAAATAAATGACACCTGGGTGACCCGGGTTCGAGTCTCTGCCTGGGTCACATGTGTGTGGAGTTTGCATGTTCTCTCCATGTCGTCGTGGGGTTTTCTCCGGGTACTCCGGTTTCCCCCCCACAGTCCAAAAACATGCTGAGGCTAATTGGAGTTGCTAAATTGCCCCTAGGTGTGCATGTGTGAGTGAATGGTGTGTGAGTGTGCCTCGTGCCCATTGCTTCTGGGATAGGCTCCGGACCCCCCACGACCCAGTATGATTAGTGGTTTGGAAAATGGATGGATGGATACACCTGGGTCTATTAAAAGAAGGTGATGCTGCCTGAACCACCAACCAAGGCTGGGAGGAAAGGGAGGAACACTAGTCAAATGAAGGAAGAAAAGGCCACAGTATCTCATGGTCATGAATACAAAAGTCAGGGAGTGTTATGAAGAAGGCACCACACTTAAGACCATTGGTTTTATGCAGTGAATTACACCAGAGAGAGTTTTTGCATTTTAGCTGTGTTATGTAACATTCCTCAGACTTCATTTTAATGTTTTCTTCAACACAACAAATTCCCACGGTAACAAAAGCGCTGAGGTCTGGATCGTTAATTGCAATGTGGGGAGTGCAGACCAGCTGGGGTGGGGGATCGTGCTCAGTCACGGTAAAAGGCAAATGGGTAAATTGTGAATACGCCCTTAATCTAACTACAGTTTAACGTTGTTCCACATACCAATATCACTACGTATCGGTATCGCAAAACAAAATTTAAAATGTTAAGATTCTGTCATTCTGAAAATCTGAGTATTTAAGACATTATGTTCCATAGCGATTTGTGGAGATAAATACCCTCGGACAGTAGCGTTCATTTCACAATTAAGTCTCTTTAAGTCATTGTTTTTTGTTAAGCAGGATGAATGTGTGATTTTTAATTAATAAACCTTTAAGGGTTATATGCTTATGCTGTTGTATACTGTTCTCGGTGTTCTAATTATAGAATAATATATAGAATAATTATAAAAGAGCTATAATTATTATGATGTTATTATTTAATTGTGTGGGCCGTGTTGCTTGATTACATTTGACTCCTCGGCACGTGGGACGCTGCCGGTTTGAAAGACGCGGCTTCACTTGTTTTCTGCACCAAGGTGGGTTGCCATTCTGCTCCCATTTTATCGGATAATTTATCTTATTGTTTAGTATTTTTTCAAATTTGCATGTATATTAAAATATGTTTGATGAGTAAAGTCAGTATATTGCTTTTAAATAAAGTGATTTTGTTCCGGGCTACTATGTTAATTATGTTAAAATTTTATGCGCAAAGTGTAGTTGACATTTAACTTTTCCGCGTGCGCTTTCCTGCGTTTAAGTACATTATTGCGCTTGCTAGTAAGTAAATTAGTTCATTTCTTTTAAATAAAGTGAACATTGTTGTGGGGTGCTGTGTTGGTTAAATTTAAATTTCGTGTGCAAGTCGGCTAGTTTCCTGTGCCGCAAAGTCTAGGTGATATTTCACTTTTCCGCGTGCGCTTTCATGTTGCATTCTACTGCGGATGCGGGTGGTTGCGCTCGGTGCTGCCTACAGCAATGATATTCCAGCAGACCAGGAGAGGGCACATGTATTGCAAGAAACACAAATAAAAGTAGTGAAGCAAGTCCTGTAAAGTTTGTTTGGTGACTAAAATCAGTATATTGCCATTTAGTAAAATTTTAAATTGTTCCAGGCTTCTGTTTTGATTATATCTAAATTTTATGTGAAAGTTAACTAGTTTCATATGCTATAATGCAATTGTTCATTGCGGAGGTGTCAGTGCAGAACTGTATTCCATGTGCCAGGAGTGACTGACAGCTCCATTGTATTGCCTGTATGTTGTTTTTCCTCATTCAGATACAGATGAATTGCAAAAGCTGTCAGCTGGAGCAATGCTGAACAGGAGAAGCGGTTTCAGAAAATGGATGAATGTCCCCAGAGGTGTGAGGCAACAGTTTTAACCACTGCATCACTGTACCATGCCCCTGTATAGGATATGTAGAAGAACCTGTTGCAGTTATCTGGTGTGTGTGTTTTTGACTTTCCCTGCCGGCCCCTGGAGGTTTGGGCTTCCCCTTTAAGTCTGGTGCCTCCCAAGGTTTCTTCCTTCAAGGGAGTTTTTCCTTGCCACTGTCGCCTATGGCTTACTCACTGGGGACTTTGGGTGGGGATGCTGTAAAGCGCTTTCACACAATGTAATGTTGTGAGAACGTGCTATACTTTGTTGTGTAATTTTGTATTTACTCACGCAAATAAAAAATTGTTTGATAACAAAAAACACTTGTTTCATTCTTTTTCCCTGCGAACATATCAGTCACTTCCCTCCTGCTCCTGCATTCAAAAATGAAAGTTTGTCCTGCACTGCACTTTATTGCTGTGGGTTCCACAGGAATGCAGACCTCTACTTTGGTGTAATCCTGCTGTTGTTGTAGATGGTCTGCTCGCACGCTTTCACATTGTGCACAAGCAGTTCTGTTTCTGTATCTCTGTAGAGAAGCATTCTTTTCTTCTGCCTGGCAAATCCATCATTATAATAGCAATCCACCTAGCGCACCTAGCTCTTAAAGAAAATGTTTGAAAAAATTAGTTTATAGCATGTTTACACCATAAAAACAGCAGTGAATGAGTACAACCCTTGTGGACCAGGCGCCTGGCTTTGACTATTTTTCTGCCATTAAACTAGCAAACGTGGGTTGGCCATGACGTAAAATAACTTGTGCCTTTAAATTGTTAAAAAAAAGTCTTGTGTGTTGTAAAGTGAGGTATGAAACAGATACCAGGCCGCTTCAGTGAGGGTCAGCGTAAGTTTTATTAATGTGATTTTGCGGTTTAAACTGTTTCATTGGAATCAATCCAACCAGCAGCATGAAGACTGCAAGCCAAAGAAGTGGGACGATGCATGAGAAGAACAACTCAGTCAATCCTCACGTCTCCTCTCTCCTCAGGCGATTGATGGACTCTGAGCATGAGACATGTACAAAAGATGAGGACTCTTCTCCACTATTCAAATGGAAATTGTTCTTAATCTTTTATTTATACCTTTTGCTTATACCGTAAGATTTAGGAACACACTGAAAAAGATCAACTTTAATACATTTGAAGGTTGAAGTTATTGGAATTTGTTACGGCTGATTTAGTGGAATATGATTTTGGACCAAACTGTCAAAAAATGTGGAATGAAAATGCAGTTTAATGGTTGAATCCGTGGCTTGCCTAACTTGTTATAAATTGCACACACATCCAGCATTAAAGTGACAGGGAGGTATTAGACCAGAGTTGTTGCATTACATTAACACAGACCAGCAAAAAATATAACATTATTCTAACATTAATGTAATGTTGTTCTGAATAGATTTCTATGTCCAGTCCTGATTTCAAATTGGGCCTTTAAGCCTAGAATATGGTCAGTTTTAAAAATACTTGACTTTGTTGCAACTCTGACTAAGTTGAATTCCATCAAGTGGTTAACGGGTGTGAAGATTATCCTGAAATTTTCAAGTTAATGTCATTCCAGTTAATGTGAGTTTGTTCTGTGTGGGTCTCTGTCTCAGGCTGTCATTTTAGTCTTAGTCTCATTTAAACCACTTAACAATATGCATAGATTGCATAGCTGCAAATGTAAAATACAAAAATTAACTTGGAAAGCATTCTACAACAACATTCAGTACTGTGGAGTATTAGTATTTATTGCCAATTCCAGTTGCTAGGTAACTTCTATATTTTGAATAGAATACAAGATAATATTTTAAACTAGATTACAGTTAATTGTTATTTTTCTGTTTAAAAAAGACAATTGCTGTAATTTACATAGGACAAAACCTGTAAAAGACATTTTGTAATTATTTTCTAAATGAAATGAAGATGCTTTGTTACTCCCCTTGGGGAAATTCTCTTTTCACCTACCCCATCTTGCTCTACTTGACACACGGGCACAGACAAAGGTAACAGCAAACCTGGCAGCAAAGGGCAGCCACCTGTAGGGACACCCATGGAGCTGGGGGTTTTACGGTGATTAACAGCAATTTTGCAATACTTTTCTGGCAGCTTTTTTTTTTGCTAGGAATTTACAGTAAATTCCACAGTCAGTTCTACACTAGAAGAGACATCATTCCTAAGCGCAGCATGGACTGCTTCCGGACACAGTATCAAATGTGAGTTCCAGAGTCACTTGAGTAAGCTGGAGATGATTCATCCCCGGGTAAGAGAGCCTGCAGTAGGCAGTCTACCAAAAGAAGGCCTTTCCTGTTCCCTTGGTGAATTAGAACACCAGTGGAGAGAGCTCTCCTGTTGCAGTTTTACAGAGATGAACAACATAGAGAACTTTGGATTGAGGTTTTGCAGTAAGAGGGTGCTGAAGGAAAAAGGAGTTTCAAAGACATTGGTCTGCCTGTACTGCCGATTTTGTCTCTGCCCATTTCAGATGTCCAGATGTTTACTAATGTGACATTCCTTAAATACAACCACCGAAACAGAACGGTTGTAAATTTGTTGCCAAGTTTGGTAGATGTACAACTTGGACTGCAAAGAGGCGGAGCTGAGGATAGGCCTGGGTGGGATTGACAGCTGGACCTACCCAGTCAGATTAATGAAATGACATTTTTTATATATAAATTACCGGCTTCTAACTCTGTTCCTATACATCACTGTTGTTACTGTGGCAAGTACGACAGAATGTGTGAGCTCCCTCTAGTGGTGCTCTAGGTAGAACACCACAGTCGTGGGTGTATTATTGTTGCAGTCACCATGTTGTAAATATATAAGCCAATTTAAGAAAATTTGGTGTAATGAGCTTCATTCAGACCCTCCCAAATTTAATACAAGTCCATCCATCAGCCACTTTACCGTATTTAAATGCTGCAGGAGGATGCTCACATGAAAAAAATAAGCCTAATTCATTTCTTTATCCAAAACTCCTCATTCATTAAAACGAAAAGAGCTATAACTTGTGCGTGCATTGCTTCATTTTAAGCAGCATTATGGAGTGTCGTTGAACATAAATTTTTCTATGAAGGGTCTGATTTTCTGCATCTTTTACTCCTGGTTTGGGCTATAAAATTGGAAGGAGTTGCCAAACCTGACTGTGCAGGGTCTGCGCTGTTCTCATCTGTGGACAGTGTGTGGGTTTGTGGGTCAGGCATAAATTTGGGGGGCGGGGGGGGGCTCCCTCTAGCATTAAAATAGGGAGATATATAATTCTTCATATTCTAAAAAGTACAGATAAAATGAATCAATCTCAACAGTTCATTTAAAGTGTTTTCACCCCAAACACACCTATCCTTACTGAAAATGGTTTAGTCTAAAGTCCTGCTCTGGGGTACGTTTCCTATACCACAATGCACATTAGCAAAAGACAAATATATGTCAGGAAAATATATAGCAAGAGATCAAAGAAAATTGATAAATTCTGTGGGCCATGTCTGCTGCCGCATGGCAGAGGGTGTGAGGGGGAAGTGCAGGGACGATGTCGGCATCACCAAAAGGAGGGCTACAGCTCTTTGGAGGGAGCCGGTGAGGAGGGCTGGGGGGAGCCAGTCTGCATCCTCACACTCCTGGGGAGGACCGAGTATTGGCCATCCTAGATCTGAGAGGCACTTGAGGGAATCCCGGGGTGCATAAATCTCTGTAGTCTACCCACCTCCAAGACATCTATGCTTTCTACTCCCCAGCCACTTCCTCTTGGCCCACCAACATTTGGCCCCCTGTAGTGTGATCACCAGGGTTCCTCAATATGTGGCACCTCCACACCTGGCTCCTCTACATCAGCCATCCCTTGTCTGGGCCCCTCTACATCAGGCCCCCTCTGACGTGGCCCTCAGTCCCTCAGGGCGACACTGTCCCCTGAGTCCCCAGAATCCCTTTCAGTCTGGGAGATCACCTAACCCACCCATCCTGCTGCCTAATGCCGGTGTCGTGCTGTAAACTGTCCCCCTGCCACGGAATGTAATCTCTCATTTTAAAGGCAATGTCGCTTCGCTTCTCCTGCGCGGCAGCAGCGTCCGCTCGCTGTAACATCGGTTGTCTTGTTTAAGCAGACTAAAAACTCATATTTCTTGTTTATTATGATATTTTACAGTCAAAGTTAAGATAAACATCCTCCTGTAAAATATCGCAAATGTGACACTTACTACTATTTCATTTAAACGCGACAATAATGCATTTCTTTTCGACGCTCGTTTGTGCAAATACAGTCGCCTTCAGTCTCAAGAAGCGATTCATCTACTTGAGTAATATTTTTAATACTTTGTTGAATTAATTCTGCCTCAATTTCTTTGCTATTCTGTCTTCTTTACATAACTATAATGCAGCGATTAGCTTCATACTGGGCACCGACACACCTGGAAATGACGTAACATCGAACCAAATGCCAAAAGTAATCAGAAGTCAGCAGCCTGCCCAGAACGCACAGATAACAAGCTACACTGCAAGTCGTCCAGCCACGACGTCACCCAGCCACTCGTCTTCCATCTAAAATACAGATAAATTACATGTGCTCCGTATTTCTGCAGTTGATATTATTTTGAACTGGACCATAAAGAAAATATTCTTGGCCTGGAGGGAGGAGTGCTGGGCTATTTTATAGGAGGCTACTCTTTCTTAATAACCCCATTTTTAATTCTGAACAGTAAGATTAATAGGATGGGGCGACATGCTGGTGCAGTGGTTAGCACTGTTGCCTCACACCTCTGGGACCCGGGTTCAAGTCTCCGCCTGGGTCAGATGTGTGTGGAGTTTGCATGTTCTCCCCATGTCGTCGTGCGGTTTCCTCTGGGTTTTCCGGTTCTCCCCCACAGTCTAAAAACATGCTGAGACTAATTGGAGTTGCTAAATTGCCCGTAAGTGTGCATGTGTGAGTGAATGGTGTGTGAGTGTGCCCTGCAATGCGCTTCCCCCCATTCAGGGTTGTTCCCTGCCTCATGCCCATTGCTTCTGGGATGGGCTCCCGACCCCCGTGACCCAGAAGGATAAGAGGTTTGGAAAACGGATAAAACTGAAGAGCGATTTAAAATAGGTGATTGTCCAGTAAGAGGATTTAACTTTAGCTACAGTGTTTTTTGTTATACAGGTATATTTGGTTTTACAAAAACAACATTTACTTCTACACTATACGTAAGGAATAATTGACGACGGACCGTTGAATTATTAGAAAATAATGCACACCCGAGGTGGTAATGCGGCCACGACGCGAAGCGGAGTCAATTATTCCGGTCCGGAGTCAATTATTCCGCTTATACTACGGTTGCCACACCTCAAGACATCGATCAGATGATATATTTCAAGGGATTCGTCCGGTTTATCTACTTAAATCGTTATTGTGAGTAGGATTATTTCTTCCGCATCTCATCCAACGACTCTTTTGCTAGTTCCAAAACGTCATTTTAAAGCTGGCAATGGAGGCTTGAGCCGTTGATAGCAGACTAATGCAGTTAATAATGAAGTTATTAGAAAGAGAGCGAGAGAGACAGAGACACAGGGAAAGAGAAACAGAGAGAGAGAGAGAGAGAGAGAGCTTGTATGAATTAGGCTACCTCTGTGTGTCCCTCATCAGTGTTCTGAAGCACCGTCTCTAAACTGTAAGTCTGCTTTAAGATGCAGCGCTGTTATTACCTCGCTAGTGAGAAATGTCATGTGTAGCCTTTAAGTTGGTACACTAGGCTAACTAATACTGCTGCAGCCCAATTGTTGAAAGTTTCATATTCACCGTAAATATTAAAATTTACTTTCGGAAAATCGTCTGTCATGTTGTTGTTTTTGTTAGTCCTGTGTGCTGTATAGGTACTGTATGCTAATTTCCGTTATTACAGTTAACTATGCGAAGTGATATGGAACTGTAATGCGGTCAAGAGAGCTACCTGGAACTACGTTCGCCGTGCGTTTATCTGAAAATAATTGCACACCTCAGAACGTTCGTCAGCCAATCAGATTCAAGCATTCAACGGTCCCGTAGTATACGGTCAATTAAAGTACCTTCTGCATCCTGGAGATGGTCATTACCTTCTGGAGAGTCTATTTCCTCAGCAACTCTCTTGTTGCTACCTTCTGGAGACAGATGAATGCTGAAAAGATCTTCCATCTGGTCAGCAATCATTGTGATTGGCTCAAAGCAGAACAGGGGGCGCAGAATGTAGACAGTGTTTATAACTCACTTATGAATTATCAATGTGTTACTGGTTACTTTATTAGTTTATATTCAAAGAAATAATAGCAACTTGATCCATGTTGGTCAAAGGATAAAATTCTGATCCTAACTAACGTGCATGTAAACAGAACACAGAATACCTCTGAAATGGACCCTGACCCCTGTGGATGACCTGAAACATGACAATGTCATGTTCCAGCAGATTCCTGTCTCTTATTGACCGGATAGGCCTCAGACAACCTGCATTGGCCATGAAGTCAAGCAGAGGTGTCTTTCACTTCTCAAGGTCCTCCAGAGTTGTACTTTCAGATACCTGCCATCAAAATGTACTGTTATTGAGGCTACTTGAATTATAACTTTTTAGTAAGAACCCACACACCCATATCATGTTTGAAGCCTTTCAATTGCAGCATTAAAATTAGGCAGCATTCGACAGGTAAAGGAGCAATATTTGCTGGCAGGCACATGGGACGATTAATCTGCGCAGTAGGGACAACGTGAAGAGAGGAAAATTTGCTGTAAAAAAACTCAATTTGTTCGCCATAATATCTTGCTGACCTCCTTCCCAGGGCTTAAACTGCCCACAATGCTTTTCCACCCTCTATGCATATTTAGTATTTCCCTGATATATCAGACGCTGATATGGGCAGTACGGTATGCGCTCCGTCTTGTTAGATGTGGGCCTGCACCTGACACAGACTCTTCCAGAATCTCATAATCCTCTCCATTTCTTATTCTTCACACTGTTTATTAGTGTATGGGAACGGAACTACCCTAACTGAAGGGTCAAGACTTGCACACAACACACACCCCTCCTGCCCTAATGAAGCGGCGGTATACTTAGCCCATTTATACCACCAATTTCCAAGCGTACGTTTTGCTAACCCATCCAGGTCTACTTCATCCTGGGCATCCTTCTAAAATTTGCTCACTCTCCTCACTCCTATATCTCCCCCCATTTCTCTATCCGCTTTCGCTCTTTGTAATCTGAGAGGTTATTCAGCATCAAAGGACCAGGCTGAGTCAGTGAAGTCAGTTGTCCTGTGCTCACCTGACCTGTGGTCCTGCTGTGCACCCAGACCTGAAGGGCCTGATAAATCATTAGCATCACTAACATCGTTGCTGTCAGCCGTACCAGAACCCACAGCTTCGTGTCCTGTCTGGAGTGGCTGGTCTGCTTGCGATGCTCCCTCTTGGCCCTCACTCTGCTCTGATCCTGACTCCACCCCAAGCTGTGGAGCTCCTCTGGGAGCTCCATCAGGGCCATCTGAGTCAAGGGCAGCTGCATCCTCTGTGTTGTTTTCAGTGACTCTGTCTTTCGTGCGGTACTCTAGTGCAGTGGTTCAAATGGTACCACGTATTACTCCCTTCTACCTGCACCGCTGTTGCTGTGGCTCGTGTCACCTTGAAGGGTCCCTCTCGTCGGGGCTCGTGCCACTTTCACTGGAACACTTGCAGGTAGACTTTATCTCCTGGAAAGATGACTGGCTCCTCCTGGTCTGTGTCTTCTTTCTGTGCTTTCTCCTTTTCCTGTTTGGAAATAGTTTTGTGTATTTTGGTTAAAGTCCTCATGTACAACTTTAATTCATCCCCCAGCTGATCTAGGCTGGGTCCCTTATACGCCCCCTCCAAGTCGATCCAGGCATTGGTTTCCCTGTCAGCATTTCATGCGGAGACAAATGCGTCACCCTGTGCGTTTCCATCCGATACGCCATCAAGGCTGTTGGCAGTGCATCCACCCAGTTCATTTTCATGGTGGCGCAAATCTTATTCAGCTTCTGCTTAAGTGTGCCATTCACTCTCTCCACCATACCCTGCAACTGAGGGTGATACACACATGCCAACTTTTGTTTTATTCTCAGCTGTTAAACCACTAACTTTTAACTTTCCCCACAAAGGCAGCTCCATTATCAGAGCTTATTTCAGTTGGTATCCCAAACCTCGGACTCTCTGATCAGGAATTTCACCACTGTCATCGCCCCCATGTCCTTGGACGGTATTGTCTCCACCCATCTGCTGAACCTGTCCACAATTACAAGCATATATCGCTTTCCATATGCTGTTTTTCCCATGTCCACATAGTCCATCACCAAGTGTCTGAACGGTCCCTCAGGCACTGGAATGTGCCCTACTGGGGCCGTGATTGCTTTGCGTACATTGTTCTTAATGCACACCTCATATTCACATTCTGACAACCTTGCATCCATCATTACTTGCAGCTTGTTGTGTAATTTTCCTTAACTCCTCCCCCCTTGCGCAATGGTCAAGACCATGCGCATCCGTTATCAAAATGTTCACCAGAGACAGAGGTGCAGCCAAAAGTCCCTCATGGTTGCGATACAGACCATTAGCATCCTTAGAGGCCCCCCTTTTTAGCCACACTGAGGCCTCATAGGGGCCCGCCCGCTCCTGCAGGGCCACCAGATCAGAAACCTGCTCTGTACTCACCATAGGTAAAAGATCAGCAGTACTCACCTGCGCAGCCGCCCTGGCTGCCGCATCAGAGGCTGCATTTCCTTGAATAACAAAATCACGACCTTTGCGGTGGGCCTGACACTTAACAACAGCCAAACGCTTGGGACGCATCATTGTGTGTAGCAACTCCAAAATCTGATTATAATGCTGAATGGGGGAGCCGTCACTTTTGCGAAACCCCCTTTGCTTCCAGACTGCTCCAAACTGATGGCATACACCGTGTGCGTATGCAGAGTCTGTGTAGATAGTAACTGTCTTATGTTGTCCTCGCCGGCACGCTGTAGTCAAAGCCTTTATCTCCGCTAATTGAGCGGAACAGGGTTGTGCCACTGGCTCTGAAACGAGAGTGTGAAAATCATCACCCTGTGCCTGGACTACAGCAAACCCAGCCTTCAAGGCATCCCCATCTCTCCAACATGAGCCATCCACAAACAAAACCATCTCGCTATTTTCAGTGGGAGAGCTCTCCAAGTCTGCTCTCAGTTTAGTGTAAACCAAAGACTCTGCCACACACTCATGTGGCTGCCCCTCATCCTCCAGGGGAATGCTGTCTGCAGGGTTTACTGTAGTGGAGCGCTTTATTGTCACATCCGGGTAAGTGAGAAATGCAAAGTACGCTAGCTGCCTTGTTGGGGTCAACACAAATTTGCCTTTGTCAATAAGGTCCACCATCTTATGTGAAGTATAAAGTGTTTTTGCATTCTAGCTGTGTTACAGTATGTAACACAGCCTTCAACTTTTTTTCCCCACACAATGCAGGACATGCAGGGGTGCCAAACAAAACAGTGGAGCTGCAGTGTAGCCAATTATTTCTTTCAGTAGTTTTAAAATCATTTCTGAGGCTGTGTATTAGAGATGGAGGTGAGCAACACTGAGGCATCTCAGGGAACCATGTTGCCCATATTAAAAAACACACACGCATGCAACTCAGGCAATCCAGCATTTCTTATTTCAGTTATATATGACACTGCATGGGGGCGGCATGGTGGTGTAGTGGTTAGCACTGTTGCCTCACACCTCTGGGACCCGGGTTCGTGTCTCCGCCTGGATCACATGTGTGCGGAGTTTGCATGTTCTCCCCATGTCGTCGTGGGGTTTCCTCCAGGTACTCCGGTTTCCCCCCACAGTCCAAAAACATGCTGAGACTAATTGGAGTCGCTAAATTAACCATAGGTGTGCATGTGTGAGTGAGCCCTGTGATGGGCTGGCCCCCCATCCTGGGTTGTTCCCTGCCTCCGGACCCCCCGTGACCCAATAGGATAAGCGGTTTGAAAAATGGATAGATGACACTGCATGTTGTTGTTTTACATGTTCACTACAAGTCAGTGTTTTTTTCATTGTATGATTAATGCCACATTCATACCAAAAAACACACTAGACATACTGTACAAGGCAATCAAGGGAAAAACCTTCTCAGAATACAAAGTGAATGTATCAACCGAAGAAGGATGTTTCCTTTTCAGAATATTCATTTTTTTACCATGTGGAACCACTGTCCATGATTCAATTGAGTGCATTCAAAGAATGATACATCAAGACTAATAGTGACAAAATATTCATTTAATATGCATTGTACATGAATGTAGGACTTAGATGTTGATGAATTTCTCATCAGTGAAGGGCATATACACTCAGGGAAAAAAAAGTTGAAAACCCAGAACTATCCAATTTAGATGTAATTTGGTACACGTGCAGACCAGTGATGGATATGTAAATGATTAGAATTGCAAGGAGTTGGCATGTTTAATTACCAGACACAGGATGCCTCGTAGTCACATTAGACAATGTTAACAGCACTTGACGGAGTTTGATAGGGTTGCATTGCGGGTTTGCATGAAGCCAGGTGGTCATATGGTGCAACTGCATGTGGGCCATGCGGATATCACAGTCGCCTGATATTGAAACCAATGGGCACGTGAGGCATCCACACACGTCGTGAAGTTTCTGGTCATCCAAGACAGACCACGCCAAGGAAGGATCGTTGGATTGTGCTCCAAGCATCACAGATCCCCATGACACCTGCGCCTGATATATGGACACAGCTACTGGACTCTCTACAACACCCTATATCATCGTGTCGCGATGACTGGCATCAGCTGGACTACGGGTTCACCGTCCCATGCATAGGCTGCCGTTCACAATAGCACAGAAACGGTTGCGTTTGGAGTGGTGTAGTCACTGGGAGGCATGGACTGATGACGACTGGCGTCCTACCATGTTCAGCGATACATCTCAGTTCTGCAGTACCACAGATGACCGTCGTGTGCGTATGGTGGCGCCGCAGGGAGAAGAGCAATCCTGCCAACACTGTGGAGTGACACACCACACTCTGACGGCACAGTGGTACACCAGTGACATCCTAGTGGTATCCGGGCCCAGGGGTGTGCTATACCCTACTGACATGGGACCAGCAGTGTGGCCATACCGCCAACTCCGTTTGATCTGATATTATAATCATCGCGATACAGTCACATGCCCTTTCATCACATGCAGATTTCATTTTCACAACTTAGTCTGTTGTGCTTCACTTTTTTGCCACCGAGTTTGTGTTCTGACACCAAGTTGATGGGAATTGATTATTTGAGCGTCATCTAAAGAGCTTATATTACTTTAGATGGTATTTAGACTCACATGGTATTTTGAAAAGATTCCCATATGCGCTGATTAGCTGGGGTTGATCCGAGCAGCTGTGCACTTTTCTCCTGTAACACAAAAGTTTGCTTTTAGGACAGAAAACAAGGTTAAGACCATATTATGTGGTTTACATCTATCAAAATAAAACCAAAGTCACTGTTACCAAAAGAGTAACCATGTGTTGTCAAATTCCCTAACATTTTGCTTCATCTTACTTTGGATGTCCATGGTTAGGAGAGAAGCAGAAATCTGCTCAATCATTAGAAAGACTTTACTCGATACAGGGAGTGAGATCTTGTTGCAGGTGACAAGGCAGGATAGAGTGTATTTAGAAAAATAATGAAGAGGGAATGTGAGTGTGAGCTATTGTGGCATCTGTGTATAACCCAATATGGCGGCATCCTTCTGAATGTAAACAACATAGCCAGCTTAATTAGCTTAGTCAAGTGTAATTGAACTAAGAAAAACTTAGCAATATACGTTCCCTGCTTGGTGTGATAAATACAGCAGCAGCTGCTGGTGGACGGGCTACAAACAGACATCAAGAAGAAATCCCACCTCACAACCATTTACTGTACCAAACCCCTTAATGTAACTTGTAAAGATGTAGGTATTGGAGTATTCACATATTCATTTGCAGTGTCCACTTCCTGTCCAGTAAATTTGGCAGGACGAAATTTGAATAACCTAGGCCTGACTCGTGTATGCGGCTGAAGGAGTAAAGGTAGAATGGGTGGAGAATCCTGGGCTGAGCTGCATGGTGGCCTGGGGGACAATCATGAAAACACAGACCCTGTGATATCCTCAAAACCCACAACTAAAAGGGGAGTCAGGAACCACTTGACCCGTTAAGCCACATGGTGGCCCTATGAGCAGGCAAACACAGTATGGGCTAAGGGGTACAAGACAGAGGAGAGAATAGGATGGCCAGTGACATGTGAACAGGACAAGGCAGGGATGGATTCTGACACAGGTGCCATACTACTTTGTTTAAATATGCCCAAGTGCTCAGAATGTTTTAGTGCAAGTCTTAGACAATGGTATCTCTGAATGAGGCAGCAGTTTGGTTCCTCCTGAAGGCCCTATAACTGTCCTGAGAAGTTGTTTGTATGCACTTACTACCTTGACGCTTGTTGATGTACATGTGCTCTGCTCGAGCAGTAAAAGATCACATGCAGAGATGATTTTCTGTAGCCTCTCAGTCCGAGTAAAAATAAAATATCCTTGTCATATAGGAACCAAGTCTCTGGCTGGAAATTTCTACAACAGAACCAATTAGTCATCTCTATAAATATATACAGATGTAGCCGCTTGAATTTTCCCCAGTTTCCATGATGGGACCTTGGCTGGTCCTTGGCTGATCCTTGGCTGGCCCCTGCTGGGATCTGGGTGGGACCTTGACTGTAATGAGATCCCCCACTATGATGTAATGAATAAGTGGGCCGGCTCTTGCTGACACCCACTGTTCGAGAAATATGTACTTTTACTATTGTCATTTTGCTAGATGCCATTTCTTAGACATAACACCCTGCAGCAGCTTGATCTTAATTTAGCAATCACCCTTCTTAAGAACTGTCGCTTGAATATTTCCACCCCATACATGGTGATAAACAATGTTAAATGTTATTTGCATATCCTGTTTGTGTACCTCAGTAAAAGATACTGCGAGGGGAGTTCCTCTTTCGAAGTTGGCTGAGTTCGACTGAGAGGCTGACACCTCGAAGTCAGGACCGGACTTCCCTTGCAGCAAGTAAAAAGTCATCACAGCTGTCTGTGTTGTTCTGTGTTCAGAGATTGGTTGGTTTTCAGCGTATATTTAGGGGAAAAAACCCAACACCCAACAGAACAAAATCAACACAGTAACACAGAGGTGTAGCTAAAAATTCTGGGCCCCTGACAGAAGGTCACCTTGCGCCCCTCTGTCGAATTTTACATACTGTGAAAGAGATTTGTTGAGCCATCTTCTAATCCAGTGCAATCCAGCTTTATTTGAAAAGCACTTTAAACAATCATATGGACCAAAGTGCTGCACAGAGGAATAAATAAAAACATTCATATACTTAAAAACGAAGTAAAATAAATTTAATAAAAACCAGAACACAAATTAAATGAGAGTAAAAGGCCATTAATAAAATAAAAACAAAAAATTACATTAATTAATAAAGAAAAGGCTAAGATTAAAATAAAATTTACTATTAAAGTCAACATCTCACAACATGCCAAAGGCCAAAGAGAAAGGATGAGTTTTAAGAAGAGATTTAAAAACGGACAGAGAAGAGGCCTCTCTAATGTGAAAAGGCAAGTCATTCCACATTTTAGGAGCTGCGACTGCAAAAGCTCGATCCCCTCTAAGCTCACGCTGAGTCTTAGGAACCGTCAGGAACAGCTGATCAGCTGACCTGAGAGAGCGGGTGGGGGTGTAAGGGTGAAGCAGCTCACAGAGGTCAGGTGGAGCAAGACCCTTGAGGGCTTTAAAAGCAAATAACAGAATTTTAAAATGAATCCTAAAATGTACGGGCAGCCAGTGGAGTGAGGCTAAAATGGGGGAGACATGCTCATATTTCCATGTGCGGCAGCATTTTGAACCTTCTGGAGGTGAACAATAGTGGAGCCTCTAACCCCAACATAGAGGGCGTTACAGTGGTCCAGACTAGTAGTGACAAAAGAGTGGATTACTGTCTCAAAGTGCTGCCTAGAAAGAATTGGCTTTATTTTGGCCAACTGCTTCAATTGTAAAAAGCTTGACTTGACAACTGACCTTATCTGAGTGTAAGAGCAAAGGAAACTGAATCCACTACTGTATGTTCTGTCCTGTACATTTTTATTACAGTTTTTCTCAATTGCTTTGGCTCAGTTCTCAAATGATTTTTTTATTTCCCAAAACATTAAGTTCAGATCTCTGAACAATTCGCATCTTTTTCACATCAGATTGGAATTTCTTATTGATTTGAGCAAATTGCAAATGTTTTGGCACATGTGTGCAAAGAGTACATACAACTGTCTGCAGTTTGGACAACAAATAATTGCAAATGGCTTGTTGATCAAAACTGATGACTCGATTCTCACTTACACTGTCAAACACTTCAGAACTTCTCAGACATTTTTTATTGTGTAAGCCATCACATTCAAAACGATCTATTCAATTATCATAATTAGTATTCATGAATGTATATTCTAAAATATATCTAACATTGACATTGTTTGTAATGTCTGCTACATTGGCACATGCCCTGTAATTGCAATCGCAATCTAATTGCAAAGTACCTCTAATATGACTCAACCATTTAACCATTTAACCAATCAACTTTGGGAGTATATATATGTAGATTGCCCACAGCACAATCACTGCTGTAGAATGTTTTGAGAATGGAGGACGTTCACAACGCTGAACTGCAGCAACATGCTCGTGGAAGAGCAATTGGAAGGCGTGTAAGAATACGTGGTGGTGGTAGAGGAAGAAATAATCGAGGAAGAGGTGGAAATAGAAGAGTCAGAGTCTCTGATGAAATCAGAGCCACACTTGTGGATCATGTCATAAATCATGGTTTTACAATGGAAGAGGCTGGTCGAAGAGTACAGCCTAATGTAAACAGGTCCACAGTGTCATCAATTGTGCAAACCTTTCGTAGGGAAAACAGGTACATATGTATTTTTTTGTTTTACAGTATGTAAAGTATTTTTACAGTATAAACAACAATATTGTAAAGGTAAATGCAAGTCTATTTGTTCATTCTATAGAACTGCACGACAACCTCGCGCTGGTGGCAGAGCAGCAGTATTTAACCAACTGCAAGAACAAGAAATTTGCAACATGGTCATAGCCAACAATTCCATCAGGCTAAGAGAGATTCAAAGTGCAATCATAAATGACAATGAGGTCTTTGCAAATATTAATTCTGTCAGCATTTCCACCATAGACAGAGTTTTAGAAAGACATCAGATGACTATGAAACAGCTCTATAAGGTGCCATTTGAGAGGAACAGTGAAAGAGTCAAGGCATCGCGGTACCAGTATGTCCAGGTAAACCACTGGTGTGCACTTAGTGAGTTTTCCTGTATTTCTAAGATGCCTGTATTACTTTACTGTAAGTTTCAGAAACCCATAAGAAAATACGTTTACTGTTACATTTTTTCCTGTGTTCCTTCATAGAGAATCATGGAGTTAGAACTACATGAAACGACCCACATTCTTGTTTTTGCGGACGAGGCTGGGTTTAATCTGTCCAAAGGCCGGAGACGTGGTCGCAATCTCATTGGACACCGAGCCACAATTGACACACCAGGCCAACGTGGGGCCAATATTACAATGTGTGCTGCCATTTCAGAGAACGGTGTGAGCACACATATTCCACACATTGGGCCCTATAATACCCAACTTCTCCTGGCCTTCCTAAATGCACTTTACAGAGACCTGATTCCAGAACAAGAAAGAGGTTTGGTTAGACCACATTTGCCTAATTATGTTGTTGTCTGGGATAATGTCAGCTTCCACCGAACCAACAGTGTTAGTGACTGGTTTGCTGCACATGAAAGGATAACAGTGGAATTCCTTCCACCATACTCTCCGTTCCTAAATCCAATAGAAGAGTTTTTTTCAGCATGGAGGTGGAAAGTGTATGATCATAGACCACAAAATCAGATGTCTTTGTTGGATGCCATGAATGCTGCATGTGAGGACATCACAGCTGACCATTGCAGGGGATGGGTGCGGCATTCAAGGAGATTTTTTCCACGGTGTGTGGCAATGGAAAACATCAGATGTGATGTTGATGAAAATCTTTGGCCTGACCAACGTGAGCGACAAGATGTCCACCAAGAATATATATATATATATTTTTTTCCCCAAGAATGTTATTTGTTGTTTTTGTGTATTTGTGGTAATACACAAATATGAAATGTAAAGTGAAATCTTGTTACTCTTGTCAGTTACTTTACATGTACAGTAATACACTTGTATTGTGTATATACACGTGAAGTACAAAAATAAACACTGTACAAATACAAATGTTCATAGATTTTTTCTTTTCTTTTCTACATACTATTGACTTTTCTCAACAAATATGAGATTTTTGTTTAAACCCTTAATTTTCATGGTTCACTGTTGTGGTGAAAAAACAACTAAACATTTTGACCAGTGTGGCTCACACAATGACAAAAATACTTTAGATTTTGGTGGCCTTGGCCAAATTATTGACACAAAAACTAGGTTTTGAAGCATGAATTAAATGTTTTGGGTGAGTAACTACATTTTGCAGACATGCTATAAAGTTTTGAAGTTCCTGCAAACAGTTGTGACATTTGCACTCACAGTTTAGAGAATGTTAAGACTGTTTCGAAAAATGTGCCAAAGCAATTGAGAAAAACTGTAAACAACACACGACACACATACGAGTCCTGTTTTAACTTTCAGGGCTGATGGTCTGCAGCCTGGCTTGCGATCTACAGTGCAGCGCAGGCGCAGTTGTGGTAGAAAAATTTAGAATATAACACTTATATATACTTATTATAAAAGTCGGACCTCTCAGTTTGATGAGGTAAAGGAAAACCTCTTTTATTTCAGCAACTCAGCAAAGCGCTCTCATCACACTGTGGCATTCGGTACCAAGATCTTTTTTAGCTCTCCGAGCAACCAGTTGATATACCATAACTCCCACTTCACAGTAAGTGTCTAAATCCTGATTGGTCACAACACACCAATGAACCAAGCTTAAACGTATAACAAACACAATTCTCGAATTCTATTGGTTCACCTTGGTGGCAAGGTAAAGTCCACCCATTCTACTCAGTCTACCAGAACATGTCTCGACTGCTAGGCTCCTACTGGAGATATGAATATAGATATTGATTACATGACATTGAATCACTGTAAATACTCAGTTGTCCTTTGATTAATGATTAACGTATTGACGTATTGTCATTGAATCACTGCCAATACATGGTTAACATATGATTAGTATGATTAACAATTACTTATACATTTGCACTACCGCATAGCTTGCTATATATTGTTTGCCACAACTATTCTATAAAGCTATAACTCGCTGTGCACCAGTTGGGGCAGCTTCGAATCTCTCCCTGCAGGTGGTTTCTCCCCCCCCTTTGTTCCGCTGTCTGCCTCTCCAAGGCCCGAGCTTTCCTCAGGGTCTGCGGAACTTACTGCAGGCAGCTATCTCGAAGCGAGGTAACACAGTATTCAAAACAATCTCTTCTTGCCTAAGGCCTAAAGACACACACAGTTCCAATATGCCAACCTCCCGGGCCTACCGATGTCCAATTTTAATTCCACACAGTCACTGTGTTGAGCCCGGCGTTATATTAATGATGCAGCCTTTCACACTGACCAGTGAGAAATAACCTTGAAAATGACTGTGCTCTTTGTGGTTCTCCTTTTGGAAACATCTTACCACCAAGCAACAGATTAAACGTATCTTCTACTTATCAGTTAATCAGAAATGTCATGCAGTAAACAGAGGTTAGACAGCAAAAATTACTTTTGTATTTTTATCTTTTATCTTGGAGCAAACAGTTTTAATTGATGTACATGAGAGTAAGTGGTGAATCAGTTTGTTTGCTTTCTAGCACTTGGCTACGCAACCATTCATCAGTATGAGAGCACTGCCATCTGGCTTTAAAGAGTAAGTCAACTGTAATACTATTATTACAGTAGTATTATTAGTATTATTATCAGCTTATTGTGAGAGTGGGGTGTGGGAAAAATGTCTCAAATGCAGACTGGTTACGGTGATCAGGAGCTTACTAATGAAAATGAGAAGAGCAAAGGGTTTGAAAATCATAGTGGTTCCACTTGTTTTGAATCAGCCAGTGAGAAACTGACAAAGGGACCGGAAACAGGGAGGTACATGCTACAGAGCAGGCTGATCTGATTGGCTGTTCACACAGGTTTGCACGGCACTGCAGTGATTTACATTTTAATTTTTCTGGGTGTCTGTTAGCTTAACCCTAATAAATCAGTTTCACTTGTTGGATTTCCACTTATTTCCAGCATGGTGGTGCAATGGTTAGCATTATTGCCTCACACTTCTGGGAGCTGGGTTTGAGTTGCGGCCATAACACCATGCGTGTGAAGTTTGCATGTTTTTCCTGTGTTGTTGTGGGGTTCCCCCCGAATCCAAAAACATACTGAGGCTAATTGGAGTTACCAAATTGCCTGTAGGTGTGACTGGTATCTGTGCCCTGCGATATGTTGGTGGCCCATGCTGGGTTGTTCCTTGCCTCACACCCATATCCTCCAGGACAATGTACGCTACTGTAATGCAGAATTGAGATCTTGCAAGTACGAGTACATTGGAGGGCACGTCAGAGGCGGAAATGCTGTAGGTGACGTCAGATGCCGGAGACTTGGTGGAAAATCTGAATGAACAGCGAGGGGAATTTGGAATCTCTTGAGGAATATATCGACTGGTACTTCAACATTATAGTCATGAAGAAGAACGCAAACGCATCTTCTCCAGCCAAAATCGAGACGCCGTCCTCCAAAAGAAGTTGCCCGGCAGACTCCCCTGGCACAGCATCGCCGACTCGTAAAAACTTTGCCGACATCCTGGATTCAATCGACAAACGATTGTACAGTTTCGACGCGAGGTTGGCTCTGCTCGAGATTCTACATCAGGAATTCAAATCCCTGAGGGAATCTTTGGAATTCAACCAGCAGCAGGTGGAAACACTCGCTGCTGAAAACGCCTCACTACGGGACTCGGTTAAGTGTCTAACTGAAAATGTGACCCATCTAAAGGAAGAAAATAAAAAAATAAAAGAGACTGTCGTCGATCTACAGGCCTGTAGCATGAGAAATAACCTGGTGTTTTCAGGCATCCCAGAATTACCGTCAAAACCTTTATCAAGAACCACCTGAAGCTTTCGGAGGACACTGTGAAAAACATCTGCTTTGAGAGAGTCCATCGGCTGGGAGCCAAGAGGCCTGGTGCATTGAGACCGCGTCCTATTGTGGCTAAATTTGGATATTTTAAGCAGAAGGAGCAGGTGAAGAGCCACGGTAGGGAGCTGAAAGGAACGGACTTTGGCGTAAACGACCAGTTCCCCAGAAATCCTGGAGCGACGCAAAGTTCTGCTCCCAATCCGACGCAACTTTATTTAGAAGGGCTCCCGAGTTGTCATCGCCGTAGACCAGCTGTACGTGGATGGGCAGCTGTACCGCGACCCCAGTACCACTCCCTGGTTATATTAACACCAGTCCAGATAAGAACCCGTTATATATTTTTCTTATTTCCTCTAATCATCTTCCATTAACATCTCTCTAGCTTATACATGTTAATCTGCTAATTGAACATGATGTCATATCAAATACATTACCGTCAGTCTCCACAGCGCTACAGTGCTAACAATGTTTCCGCTTCTCTCTTGTCCTCACGTATACCCTCACCAACTTGCCCCTTTGTATGTCTCTCTCACTTCCCCCTTCTTTCACTGCATCGATCACCTGCTTTTATACTCTGTCACACACAAAACCCTCAATCATTACGCATCTGCACAGCACAACCACGTACATATGCAGTCAGCGTCAACACAACCACTCCGACCTCATAGCGCACACAGACACATAGGGCACACACAAGCGCGTACAAGCTCGTTCAAACCTCATTCATTTGCATGTGCTACATTAGCTACACACACATGTCTAAGGACACACTAAGGATTGTCTCAAGGAATGGGCATGGAGCTGGCTCCAGAAAGAAGAGGTTAAAAATATTTAGCCAGCTTAAAAAACTACAGGCAGACGTTGTTTTATTACAAGAGACTCATAGACCTGCCAAATGATGAACTTAAAACACCTGAGTTTCCTAATGTGTTCTCAGCCTGCTATAACTTTAGGCAAAGACGGGTAGCAATTCTAATACATCCATCCATCCATTTTCCAAAGCGCTTATCCTACTGGGTCGTGGGGGGTCCGTAGCCAGTCCCGGAAGCAATGGGCTCGAGGCAGAGAACAACCCAGGATGGGGGGCCAGCCCATCGCAGGACACACTCACACACTATTCACTCTCACCCTAAGGGCAATTTAGCAACTCCAAATAGCCTCAGCATGTTTTTGGACTGTGGAGGGAAACCGGAGTACCTGGAGGAAACCCCACGACGACATGGGGAGAACATGCTCACTCCACACACATGTGACCCAGGCGGAGACTCGAACACGGGTCCCAGAGGTGCGAGGCAACAGTGCTAACCACTGCACCACCATGCCTCCCCATTCTAATACATAAAAATGTCAATTTCACAGTACTCAACACAATTATAGATCCACAGGGTAGATTTATAATCATTAAATTATCTATACTTAACAAAAAGTTATGTTGATAACCCCTAGATTTAAATAAAATTATTAATAGAAAAACTTTGCTGGCAAAATTATGAACATGGTAACAAATCAGGTCATTTTTAGCTAATCAGTTAAAAATAAATATGGAAAAAACAACTATATGTGCTGTTAAAGACTGACATGGGGATACAGTATATGACCCTGACAGAAAAAACAGCACTTTCAGGGACTTTTACAAATCTTTATATTCACCACAGATAAACGCATCTAAAGACGAAATTTATCAGTTTCTTGATAGTATAACCCTTCCGAAATTATCAGACAATCAAGCGATGGCACTGGATTCTCCGCTGACACCAGGTGAACTCCAGGAAGCCCTGAACGGTATGCCCAATAAAACGGCTCCAGGTCCAGATGGATTTCCAGCAGAATTCTATAAAGAATTCTGGACAATTCTGGCATCAACATTCTGCAGAATGTTGCAAGAAACCAGGGAAAATGGTCGGCTACCACCAAATATGAATTCTGCCAACATTAGTCTCTTGCTAAAACCAGGCAAAGATCCTACAGTATCTACCAGCTATCGTCCAATATCCCTTATAAACGTTGACCTTAAAATAATCTGCAAAGCTCTCTCAAAAAGAATAGAGAAGTTAACCCCTCTCATAATTCATCCTGACCAAACTGGTTTCATAAAAGGAGGCACTCATCAACAAATACACGTAGATTACTTAATCTAGACATAGACTATTCATGCAATAAAAACCTTCAAATTACAATATTATCTCTAGATGCAGAAAAAGCATTCGATAGAGTTACAGTAACTGGAATTTTTTATTTGCAGCTTTATGCAAATTTGGTTTCGGAAACTCTTTCATAAACTGGTTAAAAATATTACATCGTTCCCCAACAGCATGTGTCAGGACGAAAGAAACTGGAGGATGTTTGGTCAGTCTGAAGAGGGGCACCAGGCAGGGATGTCCTCTATCCCCCTCAGTGTCTGCGATTTTTATTGAACCACTAGCAGCAGCAATTAGACAGGCTACAGTGATTAAAGGCATTAAACGCAGGAATGTAGAACATAAGGTAAGTCTTTATGTGGATGATGTGTTACTTTTTCTCCAGCATTCACAAACCACTCTTTCTGAGGTGATTACATTAATAAACTCTTTCTCAAGAGTCTCAGATTATTCGATAAATTGGTTGAAATCTACAGTTCTTCCAATTAATTGCTCCTTCCAGAATAATTCTCCCACTCCACTGCCGTCTGGAGATATAAAATATTTAGGTATTAATGTTACACCTAGGCTGGCAGATTTAACTAAACTAAACCATTTCCCACTTTTAAATAAAGTAGCGGATGATCTGGTCAGGTGGAAGTCCGTACCCATATAACTTATGGGAAGGGTCACCTCAATAAAAATGATGGCTTTGCCAAGAACTAATTATTTATTTGCAACGATCCCGAGTAAACCATCACCTGACTGGTTTAGATCTCTGGACTCCGCCATCTCTAAATTCCTCTGGAAAGATAAACGCCCACGTATTAGCTTAGAAACACTGCAAAGGACTAAGGACAAAGGAGGAATAGATCGGCCTAATTTTCACCACTATTTCTTAGCCAACAGGCTCCAAAACATCTCAGGGTGGTTAAAACATACCCTCTTAGATGAGCCTTGGCCAGACGTAGAACAGGCATTATGCAATAAGATAGAGATTTCGGATCTACCATTCATTAGCTCAAACATCAAAACGACAGGAATGCTTCAAAAGCATCAGTATCAGCTCTTTTCTGACAGCGTAGTGGGAGTTTCTAAAAATGACTCAGTCTTCATTAATCCCATGCAAGCGTACTCCCATCTGGAACAACCCTGATGTACTACTAAACAATAATTGATAAACTTCCCAGATTGGAGTTGTAAAGGTATTAAATACTTGGAACATATATTTGAAGGAATATACTTTATTCCCTTTGACATATTAGTTAAACGATATGGGATTAGCAAGAATAGATTTTTAGAATATCAACAAGTTAAATCTATAGTAAAAAAAAATTAAGGTCTAATCAAATCAAATTACAAATACCACAAAGTGTGGCAGAATTCCTTAATCTAAAACCCCCCAAATTACTGTCTAAAATATACAGGACACTTTCTAAAATGGATGAATCATTGCAAAATGGGAGGCAGATCTATCAGTCAGCTGGGACCACAATTTCTGGTCTAAGATATGTTTAAAAACCTGATTAGAACTGATTAGAAATTCCAGTTTACAGTTAATACAATACAAAATCCTGCATAGAGTGCACTATACAGGGCATCGGATGTTCAGGATGGGTTTTACGTCTTCTAACATCTGCTCACACTGTCAAGGCGATACACCTGACAGTTACATCCATGCTTTTTGGTTCTGTCCACCTACTCAGATGTTCTGGCGCTGGATCTGTGAAGACTTAAAATGTCTGAAATGTACCATTCCAGCCTCTCCTTCAGTCTGCTTGTTGGGTGACCTAGATGGCGTCAGTACAGATTTTAACACAATCCACATGGCTTTCACCGCCTTATGCATTGCCTAGAAGACTGTCCTTATGAACTGGAAAAAAATAAAAAATTTTAATATCGACCAATATAGAGACAGTTTGTTGAACCATATTAGTCTTGATACAGCTTCTGCTGCCACACTAGATCAATCTCTCTGTGCTCCTTTGATCAGCTCCATCACCTAGTGGGGGTGGGGGGTCACGGTTCTGTCCCGCTTTGGTCATTGTCGTTGTACGTGGGGGGCATATTGTCTCGGGCCGTCTGGGGGTTCCCTGGGGGTGGGTTGCTGGGGGGTTCGGCACTGCGACTGCGATCCTGGCCTGGGTGTAGCTTTGGCGGCTCTTGGGTGGGGTCCTTCTGGTGGCTGCAGGCGGAGCTGCTGGGGGAGCCTGTGCCGGCGGACGTAGGTTACCGGCCTGGCAGCAGCGCTGCTCCTTGGTGAATCCGGGGCGGGCTTGGGGTTCTGGGGGCGCTCTGCCTCCGGGCTGGGGTTCTGGCTGGGCCGGGGGGGCTGAGCTAACACCAGCTGTTGGTTGGCAGGGGGTAGTTAGCGCCATGCCCTTCCCGTTTTAAAAGCACTTTAGAACATGCACCAACACCACATCTGAGTGGGCGAAGGGGGGGCATAGGGTCTTTTCACACCCCCGTTGTCTGTTCGACATTTGGAGCTGGGGGCTGAGAGGAAGAGCTGGCCGTCCGGTCGGGGTCTGGGCTGGTGGGCTTCTCGGCTGCTCCGGAGTGGTCTTCTGGTCTCCTCGCCAGAGGAAAAAATAGGGGTCCACATAGAGTATATATGGGGAGTGAGAGTATGTGTACATCTCTCTATGTTGGGTGAATGTGTAAATATTTGTTTATGTGTGCATGAGGGTGGGAACGTATGCTTGTGTATGTGTGCGCCTGTTTGTCTATGCAGTATCTGCATTTAAGACCACCAACTGCTCTTTCTTCTCCTTCGCTCGTCGTCTCAGAGTGGGTTCGTTAATCGGTTTAAATGTTATTGAATGGCTTACCTTAAACTTCTCCAGTAAGTCTTCAGCGGTGGAGTGGCTCATGTACTGTGATCCCAGATACCAGGACTGCACTCGAGAGCCATTCTCATAATTTACCCAATACCTGACATGCACATGCAGTTGTTTTCTTTTGATGGTCCTGTTCATACTTACGTCAAACATGACAACGAAGCTCCCTTTTAATATATGGAGCGAGTCCAAATCATGCAAGAAAAGCGGTTTTATCCCTACCACAAGTGAATGTTTTGGCAAAGCCCATAGCACTTCTGCTTTCAGTGTCGGTTGAGGAGAATGTACTGAATGCATTACTTGTTGTGGGATCCGGAGACACTGCCAAAACGGGTGTAGGCCTATCTGTAGAGGTTGTGCTTGCAATGACAATACTGGTAAAAAACTGAATGGGGACAGTTGTCCGACTATTGACAAAATATTTGTGCTTCTCTCCCTTGATATGTGCATCGATGGCTTTAGAGCCCATTGCTGCCAGTTTGATAACTTTTTTACAAAGGTTGTATTGCGCTTTTTAGACATTAGTCGTCTTTTTCAACAAGCCACAGTACTTATCATTTGCATTTACCATTTCTACCATTTTAAGGGAAACCTGCTACACACCAGCTATGCACATGCAGCACTATATCTTCATTTTCTATGGCGTGCATATAGGCCTATCGGGTACACACTGCCCCCTGTGCTATAGGCAGTGACGTGCGTGGGAAAAAAAAAAAGGGGGGAAAAACAGACTTTGATACTTTTCAAAGATCCGCGGGGATCCTGTAACTTCCTCAAAGCTTTGTACAGGAATGGTGAACTTCCTGTGTAAGGTAACAAGGGGTCTGGAGCCTATCATGGAAGCTATGAGCACAAAGCAGGGAATAACCCAGGATGGGGTGCCAACCTGTTACAGGGCACACACACCACTCAGACGTGGGTAATTTGGCAACTCCAGTTAACCTTGGAATATTTTTAGACTGTGGGGGGAAACCGGAAGAAATCCCATGACACCTGGAGAACATGCAAGATCCACAGACATGACTTGAACCTTCCTCCCACATATGTCAGGCAACAGGTCTAACCACTGTGCAGCTCCTACGTGCAATTTTGAAATTAAGCAATGATGCTGATCTAGATATGAAGACTGTAAACATTAAAAACCTGGAGATGTGCTTCTATGGGGTCACTTGTAAGAACAACATGGTCCCATACAGACAGCGAGAACATTACGCCTGGCGGTCTATGTTACATCACATTAATTTCCTTCCAATCACATTTCTTCTGTGTATTACCTAAATAATTAATGTAATTATTATCTATCCATCTGTATTTGTGACAAACACCTAAATATTTACAATAAAGACCCATCACTGAAATAGTGACACCCACATCAAGTGAAGAATACAGATAAGATTCCTTCCTGAATGTTTTTATACATAACCACATTGCAAAGGAGAAACAAGAGGGATATCTCATCACAAGCTTTATTACAGGACATTATGGGGTTCACCTAAAACAGCTTGACTTATTATACATTGATTGACAGTACCAGTATGTGTGTGTATGCATTGGGATTGTTTGGGACCAGTGATATTACTGCAAAATGTAACTGAAAGATGGAAACTAATGAAAAAAAAACTGGACTAAAAGTTGAAACTATAGCTAATAAACTTTAAATAAACGTCAGGCTTTAAATCAACATAAAAGTACTGTCACTCCACCATCTTTATACCAAGTTTACCCACAATAAATTTTTAGTTTACAAAAAGTACTTCCTGCTTCCATTATCTACCAAAACAGCTGCATGTGGTGCTCCCATAACCGAATTTAAAAAACCGTGTTTAATATCTCTGGCTCCCCTCACCTGCATATCAGCTCCCGCTGTTACAAGTGAATTACTGCGTTAAGTGAATCAACCAATTGGTTAAATAGTCGATGGATTAATTCATAGAAAAATAGTCGGTAGTTGCAGCATGTCAAAAGTATGAACATAAACCACCAGTGATAATACTATATAAATAAAACCCGGGGAGGAAACCCGACTAAATCTGGAAATGCTTCTGGCAGCGTGCCCGCCGGGACTTGACTTCTGGCCGCCTGCCCGCCGGGACTTGACATGGAGCCGCCTGCCCGCCGGGACTTGACTTGGAGCCGCCTGCCCGCCGGGACTTGACTTGGGGCCGCCTGCCCGCCGGGACTTGACTTCTGGCAGCGTGCCCGCCGGGACTTGACTTCTGGCAGCGTGCCCGCCGGGACTTGACTTCTGGCAGCGTGCCCGCCGGGACTTGACTTCTGGCAGCGTGCCCGCCGGGACTTGACTTGGGGCCGCCTGCCCGCCGGGACTTGACTTGGGGCCGCCTGCCCGCCGGGACTTGACTTCTGGCAGCGTGCCCGCCGGGACTTGACTTGGGGCCGCCTGCCCGCCGGGACTTGACTTCTGGCAGCGTGCCCGCCGGGACTTGACTTGGGGCCGCCTGCCCGCCGGGACTTGACTTGGGGCCGCCTGCCCGCCGGGACTTGACTTGGGGCCGCGTGCCCGCCGGGACTTGACTTCTGGCAGCCTGCCCGCCGGGACTTGACTTGGGGCCGCCTGCCCGCCGGGACTTGACTTCTGGCAGCGTGCCCGCCGGGACTTGACTTCTGGCAGCGTGCCCGCCGGGACTTGACTTCTGGCAGCGTGCCCGCCGGGACTTGACTTGGGGCCGCCTGCCCGCCGGGACTTGACTTGGGGCCGCCTGCCCGCCGGGACTTGACTTCTGGCAGCGTGCCCGCCGGGTGGAGCCGCTTGCCCGCGGGACTTGACTTGGGGCCGCCTGCCCGCCGGGACTTGACTTCTGGCAGCGTGCCCGCCGGGTGGAGCCGCTTGCCCGCCAGGACTTGACTTGGGGCCGCCTGCCCGCCGGGACTTGACTTCTGGCAGCCTGCCCGCCGGGACTTGACTTCTGGCAGCCTGCCCGCCGGGACTTGACTTCTGGCAGCCTGCCCGCCGGGACTTGACATGGGGCCGCCTGCCCGCCGGGACTTGACTTGGGGCCGCCTGCCCGCCGGGACTTGACTTCTGGCAGCGTGCCCGCCGGGACTTGACTTCTGGCAGCGTGCCCGCCGGGACTTGACTTCTGGCAGCGTGCCCGCCGGGACTTGACTTGGGGCAGCGTGCCCGCCGGGACTTGACTTGGGGCCGCCTGCCCGCCGGGACTTGACTTGGGGCCGCCTGCCCGCCGGGACTTGACTTGGGGCCGCCTGCCCGCCGGGACATGACTTGGGGCCGCCTGCCCGCCGGGACTTGACTTCTGGCAGCCTGCCCGCCGGGACTTGACTTGGGGCCGCCTGCCCGCCGGGACTTGACTTGGGGCCGCCTGCCCGCCGGGACTTGACTTGGGGCCGCCTGCCCGCCGGGACTTGACTTGGGGGCCGCCTGCCCCGCCGGGACTTGACTTCTGGCAGCGTGCCCGCCGGGACTTGACTTGGGGCCGCCTGCCCGCCGGGACTTGACTTGGGGCCGCCTGCCCGCCGGGACTTGACATGGGGCCGCGTGCCCGCCGGGACTTGACTTCTGGCAGCGTGCCCGCCGGGACTTGACTTCTGGCAGCGTGCCCGCCGGGACTTGACTTCTGGCAGCGTGCCCGCCGGGACTTGACTTGGTTTCGCCTGCCCGCCGGCACTTGACTTGGGGCCGCCTGCCCGCCGGGACTTGACTTGGGGCCGCCTGCCCGCCGGGACTTGACTTGGGGCCGCCTGCCCGCCGGGACTTGACTTGGGGCCGCCTGCCCGCCGGGACTTGACTTCTGGCAGCCTGCCCGCCGGGACTTGACTTGGGACCGCCTGCCCGCCGGGACTTGACTTCTGGCAGCCTGCCCGCCGGGACTTGACTTGGGGCCGCCTGCCCGCCGGGACTTGACTTGGGGCCGCCTGCCCGCCGGGACTTGACTTGGGGCCGCCTGCCCGCCGGGTGGAGCCGCTTGCCCGTCGGGACATGACTTGGGGCCGCCTGCCCGCCGGGACTTGACTTGGGGCCGCCTGCACGCCGGGTGGAGCCGCTTGCCCGTCGGGACTTGACTTCTGGCAGCGTGCCCGTCGGGACTTGACTTCTGGCAGCGTGCCCGCCGGGACTTGACTTCTGGCAGCGTGCCCGCCGGGACTTGACTTGGGGCCGCCTGCCCGCCGGGACGCGACCTCGGGCCGCCTGCCCGCCGGGACGCGACCTCGGGCCGCCTGCCCGCCGGGACGCGACCTCGGGCCGCCTGCCCGCCGGGACGCGACCTGGGGCCGCCTGCCCGCCGGGACGCGACCTGGGGCCGCCTGCCCGCCGGGACGCGACCTGGGGCCGCCTGCCCGCCGGGACGCGACCTGGGGCCGCCTGCCCCGCCGGGACTTGACTTGGGGCCGCCTGCCCGCCGGGACTTGACTTCTGGCAGCGTGCCCGCCGGGTGGAGCCGCTTGCCCGCTGGGACTTGACTTGGGGCCGCCTGCCCGCCGGGACTTGGCTTCTGGCAGCGTGCCCGCCGGGTGGAGCCGCTTGCCCGTCGGGACTTGACTTCTGGCAGCGTGCCCGCCGGGACTTGACTTCTGGCAGCGTGCCCGCTGGGTGGAGCCGCCTGCACGCCGGGACTTGACTTGGGGCCGCCTGCCCGCCGGGACTTGACTTGGGGCCGCCTGCCCGCCGGGACTTGACTTGGGGCCGCCTGCCCGCCGGGACTTGACTTCTGGCAGCGTGCCCGCCGGGACTTGACTTCTGGCAGCGTGCCCGCCGGGACTTGACTTGGGGCAGCCTGCCCGCCGGGACTTGACTTGGGGCCGCCTGCCCGCCGGGACTTGACTTGGGGCCGCCTGCCCGCCGGGACTTGACTTGGGGCCGCCTGCCCGCCGGGACTTGACTTGGGGCCGCCTGCCCGCCGGGACTTGACTTGGGGCCGCCTGCCCGCCGGGACTTGACTTCTGGCAGCGTGCCCGCCGGGACTTGACTTCTGGCAGCGTGCCCGCCGGGACTTGACTTCTGGCAGCGTGCCCGCCGGGACTTGACTTGGGGCAGCGTGCCCGCCGGGACTTGACTTGGGGCCGCCTGCCCGCCGGGACTTGACTTGGGGCCGCCTGCCCGCCGGGACTTGACTTGGGGCCGCCTGCCCGCCGGGACTTGACTTGGGGCCGCCTGCCCGCCGGGACTTGACTTCTGGCAGCCTGCCCGCCGGGACTTGACTTGGGGCCGCCTGCCCGCCGGGACTTGACTTGGGGCCGCCTGCCCGCCGGGACTTGACTTGGGGCCGCCTGCCCGCCGGGACATGACTTGGGGCCGCCTGCCCGCCGGGACTTGACTTCTGGCAGCGTGCCCGCCGGGACTTGACTTGGGGCCGCCTGCCCGCCGGGACTTGACTTGGGGCCGCCTGCCCGCCGGGACTTGACTTGGGGCCGCCTGCCCGCCGGGACTTGACTTGGGGCCGCCTGCCCGCCGGGACTTGACTTGGGGCCGCGTGCCCGCCGGGACTTGACTTCTGGCAGCGTGCCCGCCGGGACTTGACTTCTGGCAGCGTGCCCGCCGGGACTTGACTTGGTTTCGCCTGCCCGCCGGCACTTGACTTGGGGCCGCCAGCCCGCCGGGACTTGACTTGGGGCCGCCTGCCCGCCGGGACTTGACTTGGGGCCGCCTGCCCGCCGGGACTTGACTTGGGGCCGCCTGCCCGCCGGGACTTGACTTGGGGCCGCCTGCCCGCCGGGACTTGACTTGGGGCCGCCTGCCCGCCGGAACTTGACTTGGGGCCGCCTGCCCGCCGGGACTTGAGTTGGGGCCGCCTGCCCGCCGGGACTTGACTTCTGGCAGCCTGCCCGCCGGGACTTGACTTGGGGCCGCCTGCCCGCCGGGACTTGACTTCTGGCAGCCTGCCCGCCGGGACTTGACTTGGGGCCGCCTGCCCGCCGGGACTTGACTTGGGGCCGCCTGCCCGCCGGGACTTGACTTGGGGCCGCCTGCCCGCCGGGACTTGACTTGGGGCCGCCTGCCCGCCGGGTGGAGCCGCTTGCCCGTCGGGACATGACTTGGGGCCGCCTGCCCGCCGGGACTTGACTTGGGGCCGCCTGCACGCCGGGTGGAGCCGCTTGCCCGTCGGGACTTGACTTCTGGCAGCGTGCCCGCCGGGACTTGACTTCTGGCAGCGTGCCCGCCGGGACTTGACTTGGGGCCGCCTGCCCGCCGGGACGCGACCTCGGGCCGCCTGCCCGCCGGGACGCGACCTGGGGCCGCCTGCCCGCCGGGACGCGACCTGGGGCCGCCTGCCCGCCGGGACGCGACCTGGGGCCGCCTGCCCGCCGGGACTTGACTTGGGGCCGCCTGCCCGCCGGGACTTGACTTCTGGCAGCGTGCCCGCCGGGTGGAGCCGCTTGCCCGCTGGGACTTGACTTGGGGCCGCCTGCCCGCCGGGACTTGGCTTCTGGCAGCGTGCCCGCCGGGTGGAGCCGCTTGCCCGTCGGGACTTGACTTCTGGCAGCGTGCCCGCCGGGACTTGACTTCTGGCAGCGTGCCCGCTGGGTGGAGCCGCCTGCACGCCGGGACTTGACTTGGGGCCGCCTGCCCGCCGGGACTTGACTTGGGGCCGCCTGCCCGTCGGGACTTGACTTCTGGCAGCGTGCCCGCCGGGACTTGACTTCTGGCAGCGTGCCCGCCGGGACTTGACTTCTGGCAGCCTGCCCGCCGGGACTTGACTTGGGGCCGCCAGCCCGCCGGGACTTGACTTGGGGCCGCCTGCCCGCCGGGACTTGACTTGGGGCCGCCTGCCCGCCGGGACTTGACTTGGGGCCGCCTGCCCGCCGGGACTTGACTTCTGGCAGCATGCCCGCCGGGTGGAGCCGCTTGCCCGCCGGGACTTGACTTCTGGCAGCGTGCCCGCCGGGACTTGACTTCTGGCAGCGTGCCCGCCGGGACTTGACTTCTGGCAGCGTGCCCGCCGGGACTTGACTTCTGGCAGCGTGCCCGCCGGGACTTGACTTCTGGCAGCGTGCCCGCCGGGACTTGACTTCTGGCAGCGTGCCCGCCGGGACTTGACCTCTGGCAGCGTGCCCGCCGGGACTTGACCTCTGGCCGCCTGCCCGCCGGGACTTGACCTCTGGCCGCCTGCCCGCCGGGACTTGACCTCTGGCCGCCTGCCCGCCAGGACTTGACTTGGGGCCGCCTGCCCGCCGGGACTTGACTTGGGGCCGCCTGCCCGCCGGGACTTGACTTGGGGCCGCCTGCCCGCCGGGACTTGACTTCTGGCAGCGTGCCCGCCGGGACTTGACTTCTGGCAGCGTGCCCGCCGGGACTTGACTTCTGGCAGCGTGCCCGCTGGGTGGAGCCGCCTGCCCGCCGGGACTTGACTTGGGGCCGCCTGCCCGCCGGGACTTGACTTGGGGCCGCCTGCCCGCCGGGACTTGACTTGGGGCCGCCTGCCCGCCGGGGACTTGACTTGGGGCCGCCTGCCCGCCGGGACTTGACTTGGGGCCGCCTGCCCGCCGGGACTTGACTTGGGGCCGCCTGCCCGCCGGGACTTGACTTGGGGCCGCCTGCCCGCCGGGACTTGACTTGGGGCCGCCTGCCCGCCGGGACTTGACTTCTGGCAGCGTGCCCGCCGGGACTTGACTTGGGGCCGCCTGCCCGCCGGGACTTGACTTCTGGCAGCGTGCCCGCCGGGACTTGACTTGGGGCCGCCTGCCCGCCGGGACTTGACTTGGGGCCGCCTGCCCGCCGGGACTTGACTTGGGGCCGCGTGCCCGCCGGGACTTGACTTCTGGCAGCGTGCCCGCCGGGACTTGACTTCTGGCAGCGTGCCCGCCGGGACTTGACTTCTGGCAGCGTGCCCGCCGGGACTTGACTTCTGGCAGCGTGCCCGCCGGGACTTGACTTCTGGCAGCGTGCCCGCCGGGACTTGACTTCTGGCAGCGTGCCCGCCGGGACTTGACTTGGTTTCGCCTGCCTGCCGGCACTTGACTTGGGGCCACCTGCCCGCCGGGACGCGACCTCGGGCCGCCTGCCCGCCGGGACTTGACTTGGGGCCGCCTGCCCGCCGGGACTTGACTTCTGGCAGCCTGCCCGCCGGGACTTGACTTGGGGCCGCCTGCCCGCCGGGACTTGACTTGGGGCCGCCTGCCCGCCGGGACTTGACTTGGGGCCGCCTGCCCGCCGGGTGGAGCCGCTTGCCCGTCGGGACATGACTTGGGGCCGCCTGCCCGCCGGGACTTGACTTGGGGCCGCCTGCGCGCCGGGTGGAGCCGCTTGCCCGTCGGGACATGACTTGCGGCCGCCTGCCCGTCGGGACTTGACTTCTGGCAGCGTGCCCGCCGGGACTTGACTTCTGGCAGCGTGCCCGCCGGGACTTGACTTGGGGGCCGCCTGCCCGCCGGGACGCGACCTCGGGCCGCCTGCCCGCCGGGACGCGACCTCGGGCCGCCTGCCCGCCGGGACGCGACCTCGGGCCGCCTGCCAGCCGGGACGCGACCTGGGGCCGCCTGCCCGCCGGGACGCGACCTGGGGCCGCCTGCCCGCCGGGACGCGACCTGGGGCCGCCTGCCCGCCGGGACGCGACCTGGGGCCGCCTGCCCGCCGGGACTTGACTTGGGGCCGCCTGCCCGCCGGGACTTGACTTCTGGCAGCGTGCCCGCCGGGTGGAGCCGCTTGCCCGCTGGGACTTGACTTGGGGCCGCCTGCCCGCCGGGACTTGGCTTCTGGCAGCGTGCCCGCCGGGTGGAGCCGCTTGCCCGTCGGGACTTGACTTCTGGCAGCGTGCCCGCCGGGACTTGACTTCTGGCAGCGTGCCCGCTGGGTGGAGCCGCCTGCACGGCGGGACTTGACTTGGGGCCGCCTGCCCGCCGGGACTTGACTTGGGGCCGCCTGCCCGCCGGGACTTGACTTGGGGCCGCCTGCCCGCCGGGACTTGACTTGGGGCCGCCTGCCCGCCGGGACTTGACTTGGGGCCGCCTGCCCGTCGGGACTTGACTTCTGGCAGCGTGCCCGCCGGGACTTGACTTCTGGCAGCCTGCCCGCCGGGACTTGACTTCTGGCAGCCTGCCCGCCGGGACTTGACTTCTGGCAGCCTGCCCGCCGGGACTTGACTTGGGGCCGCCAGCCCGCCGGGACTTGACTTGGGGCCGCCTGCCCGCCGGGACTTGACTTGGGGCCGCCTGCCCGCCGGGACTTGACTTGGGGCCGCCTGCCCGCCGGGACTTGACTTCTGGCAGCATGCCCGCCGGGTGGAGCCGCTTGCCCGCCGGGACTTGACTTGGGGCCGCCTGCCCGCCGGGACTTGACTTCTGGCAGCGTGCCCGCCGGGTGGAGCCGCTTGCCCGCCGGGACTTGACTTCTGGCAGCGTGCCCGCCGGGACTTGACCTCTGGCCGCCTGCCCGCCGGGACTTGACCTCTGGCCGCCTGCCCGCCGGGACTTGACCTCTGGCCGCCTGCCCGCCGGGACTTGACTTGGGGCCGCCTGCCCGCCGGGACTTGACTTGGGGCCGCCTGCCCGCCGGGACTTGACTTGGGGCCGCCTGCCCGCCGGGACTTGACTTCTGGCAGCGTGCCCGCCGGGACTTGACTTCTGGCAGCGTGCCCGCCGGGACTTGACTTCTGGCAGCGTGCCCGCTGGGTGGAGCCGCCTGCCCGCCGGGACTTGACTTGGGGCCGCCTGCCCGCCGGGACTTGACTTGGGGCCGCCTGCCCGCCGGGACTTGACTTCTGGCAGCCTGCCCGCCGGGACTTGACTTCTGGCAGCCTGCCCGCCGGGACTTGACTTGGGGCCGCCTGCCCGCCGGGACTTGACTTGGGGCCGCCTGCCCGCCGGGACTTGACTTGGGGCCGCCTGCCCGCCGGGACTTGACTTCTGGCAGCGTGCCCGCCGGGACTTGACTTGGGGCCGCCTGCCCGCCGGGACTTGACTTCTGGCAGCGTGCCCGCCGGGACTTGACTTGGGGCCGCCTGCCCGCCGGGACTTGACTTGGGGCCGCCTGCCCGCCGGGACTTGACTTGGGGCCGCGTGCCCGCCGGGACTTGACTTCTGGCAGCGTGCCCGCCGGGACTTGACTTCTGGCAGCGTGCCCGCCGGGACTTGACTTCTGGCAGCGTGCCCGCCGGGACTTGACTTGGTTTCGCCTGCCCGCCGGCACTTGACTTGGGGCCGCCTGCCCGCCGGGACTTGACTTGGGGCCGCCTGCCCGCCGGGACTTGACTTGGGGCCGCCTGCCCGCCGGGACTTGACTTGGGGCCGCCTGCCCGCCGGGACTTGACTTGGGGCCGCCTGCCCTCCGGGACTTGACTTGGGGCCGCCTGCCCGCCGGGACTTGACTTCTGGCAGCGTGCCCGCCGGGACTTGACTTCTGGCAGCCTGCCCGCCGGGACTTGACTTGGGGCCGCCTGCCCGCCGGGACTTGACTTCTGGCAGCCTGCCCGCCGGGACTTGACTTCTGGCAGCCTGCCCACCGGGACTTGACTTGGGGCCGCCAGCCCGCCGGGACTTGACTTGGGGCCGCCTGCCCGCCGGGACTTGACTTGGGGCCGCCTGCCCGCCGGGACTTGAATTGGGGCCGCCTGCCCGCCGGTACTTGACTTCTGGCAGCGTGCCCGCCGGGACTTGACATCTGGCAGCGTGCCCGCCGGGACTTGACTTCTGGCAGCGTGCCCGCCGGGACTTGACTTCTGGCAGCGTGCCCGCCGGGACTTGACTTCTGGCAGCGTGCCCGCCGGGACTTGACTTCTGGCAGCGTGCCCGCCGGGACTTGACTTGGGGCCGCCTGCCCGTCGGGACTTGACTTCTGGCAGCGTGCCCGCCGGGACTTGACTTCTGGCAGCCTGCCCGCCGGGACTTGACTTGGGGCCGCCAGCCCGCCGGGACTTGACTTGGGGCCGCCTGCCCGCCGGGACTTGACTTGGGGCCGCCTGCCCGCCGGGACTTGACTTGGGGCCGCCTGCCCGCCGGGACTTGACTTGGGGCCGCCTGCCCGCCGGGACTTGACTTCTGGCAGCGTGCCCGCCGGGTGGAGCCGCTTGCCCGCCGGGACTTGACTTCTGGCAGCGTGCCCGCCGGGACTTGACCTCTGGCAGCGTGCCCGCCGGGACTTGACCTCTGGCCGCCTGCCCGCCGGGACTTGACCTCTGGCAGCGTGCCCGCCGGGACTTGACTTCTGGCAGCGTGCCCGCCGGGACTTGACTTCTGGCAGCGTGCCCGCCGGGACTTGACTTCTGGCAGCGTGCCCGCCGGAACTTGACTTCTGGCAGCGTGCCCGCCGGGACTTGACTTGGGGCCGCCTGCCCGCCGGGACTTGACTTGGGGCCGCCTGCCCGCCGGGACTTGACTTGGGGCCGCCTGCCCGCCGGGTGGAGCCGCTTGCCCGTCGGGACTTGACTTGGGGCCGCCTGCCCGTCGGGACTTGACTTCTGGCAGCGTGCCCGCCGGGACTTGACTTCTGGCAGCGTGCCCGCCGGGACTTGACTTGGGGCCGCCTGCTCGCCGGGACGCGACCTCGGGCCGCCTGCCCGCCGGGACGCGACCTCGGGCCGCCTGCCCGCCGGGACTTGACTTGGGGCCGCCTGCCCGCCGGGACTTGACTTGGGGCCGCCTGCCCGCCGGGACTTGACTTGGGGCCGCCTGCCCGCCGGGACTTGACTTGGGGCCGCCTGCCCGCCGGGACTTGACTTCTGGCAGCGTGCCCGCCGGGACTTGACTTGGGGCCGCCTGCCCGCCGGGTGGAGCCGCTTGCCCGCCGGGACTTGACTTGGGGCCGCCTGCCCGTCGGGACTTGACTTCTGGCAGCGTGCCCGCCGGGACTTGACTTCTGGCAGCGTGCCCGCTGGGTGGAGCCGCCTGCCCGCCGGGACGCGACCTGGGGCCGCCTGCCCGCCGGGACGCGACCTGGGGCCGCCTGCCCGCCGGGACGCGACCTGGGGCCGCCTGCCCGCCGGGACGCGACCTGGGGCCGCCTGCCCGCCGGGACGCGACCTGGGGCCGCCTGCCCGCCGGGACGCGACTTGGTGCCGCCTGCGAAGTAGAAGTCAGGGTTAGTAATTGGGCTTTTTCCACTAAGCCCAACTTACTGCAAACACCACACTGTATGTCATATGTCTGCATTATGTTTGCCATTGAATATCCATAAACTGTTGCAGTTAGTGACAATGACTCATTCACTACCAAAGAGTACTGAGATTGAGTAGAGTGAGGGACTTGGGGAGTATTACAGAAGAATAAAAGCTCAATCACTAAGAACTAACCAAGACCAGCCTTAACTCTCTAAGCACTTTGGAGACTGATATAAATGGTAAATATGAGATGCGAGTACCAGGTACTCATTGAATACTCAGTCATGCAGAAATATAGTATAAAGTTATAATTATGGGGACACTGGGCCTTCAGGTGACAATGTCCTAAACTCTTTCATACTTAAAGAATGCTTACAGTTATTACTTAAGGACGCACAAAACTCCAGTTCAGCAAATGTATGGAATATATACCGCAGTAACTACTTTTTGTCATTTATCAAGTAACTGATTAAATTGTAAATGTAACTCACAGCGTAAAAACGTGGAATGCAATCATAAGCGCATGGGCCTCTTGCGTGGCGGTGGTGAGCTGGAGCCGCTGGTGTCGTCGGGCTTGGCCTTGCGCTTCCTCTGACTGGTGCCAACGGGCATGTGAGGAGGGCTCTCCTCCTGCCTCACATTCCATGTCCGCAGAGAACTGCGGACACGCACGGAGACATGCACGGACATGACCATGGTGTGATCATCAGCGTAGTCCGTGATGCTCCAAAGTCCCTCGGGAATGCTGAGCTCATCCAGCTTGCGCAGGAAGGTCTGGCCTTCAATCTCAACCTGCTGCCACATGGTGTTAGGGCCTGCAGGGATCCAAAAGGTGGAGCTGGAGGGTTCACCATGCTCTGACTCAACCTCATTTCCAGGCTGAGTGTCAGAAGCCACAGATGAGGGCTCATCTTCACCCCAGAGCAAGGGGAGAGCCTCGAGGAGTCCATCAGCATCCTCAGTCGTGGATGCTGGAGCTGCAGGGGAAGCCTCCCTTGCAGAGCTGGGTGACGGCAGCCCCTGTCCGTAATGGGCATTCTCCTCAGCTGGTGATTCTCCATTCCCATGCTGGACACCAGTCTCTGCACCATGATGTAATACTTGCAGCCGTGCAGGTGCTATGCGCAATAGACTGGGATCCAACTGCTCCCCAGTGAGTCGCCAATAAAATGATGGGACACTGAGGGCCAGAGACTGCAAGTTCTCCATGGTCAGTGAGCTGCTCTCAAAGTTCACGACCAGCATGGAGATGAACTTATCCTCCACAAACTCATGAACTGCAACAAAATGGAACACAGAGAGATGTATATAAGAACATGGGCTCTGACAATAACGGAATAAACACTGTACTACAAAATAAGTTTAAAATGAGTCTACGGGCTTCAGATTGTCGGATAAATGAAATTGTGAGAATTACCCATGAAGCTAAAAAGACAACATCCATGAATACGCTTACTCTCACAAATATCCAAGTGAATTAATATTAAATGTGTCTGTATTATGCATTATGAAACATTTATTCCTACACTTTTGTCACTAATAGTCATCTTACTTTTTATTTTCTTATTAAACACGGTGAGCAAGAAATCGAGACAGAAGGGGAGTACACCGAAGGGCATTTCCTATCGCATCGTTACATTTTCTCATTTTAAAACTCCAGTGTATACCTTTGCAGTACAAAATACATTCGTTTCTGTAGATAAAAGTTGAACTATTCAACCGGTCGGTGATTTTACATCGAAAATCAAAGGTTTTACTTATCAGCTACTTATCAACTAACAAGCATTAGGCCAATGCAGACGTTCATTTCGTTTGTCACATACCGGTAACTACAACTTTATTATTTAATCATTAATTACCTTCTGGATCCATGTTCTCCAGGTTCAACGAGCGATGGATTCGAAATCTCATCGAGTAACACTCCTTTACCTCAATGATCTGTGTCATTTTGCCAAGAGCAAGAATGTGCGCATCCAGAAAATGTAACGTATTTGTTTTGTTTTATTTCAAACTGCCTTCATGGGCCGGAAACCGTAAATATTCTAAACTCTGCGCTAAATCACATTCCGACGGCGTTAGTGTCACCGATTCTGATGGGATAATGAACATGCGTAATTTCTCTAAATTACCACACAGTAGAGAGTTCATGCCGACAGGATCTTATTGTCTACAAAGTAAGTTCAATGCAAGCATAACCTGCACAAGCAAGACGAAGCATGGCGACTGGGAAAAAAATAGTTGCACAATTACTTCAAAATGAGTGTAGCAGGGGGATATTTTGGTGTTTATTTTGTCACTTTCATTCTCCTGCTGGTTAATTAGTTAGGCATTTGTCTGTTTTCCTGTTCTTCTCTCACGGATGTGTATATATATATATATATATATATATATATATATATATATATATAGTGTGTGTGTGTGTGTGTGTGTATGTACTACACTCGCGTTTGAAAGTAGCGAAGGCTGTTTTGATTGACCCTTATTCTTGACCAGCGTTCCGCGGTGTAGTGTGTTTGCTGACGGAGAGGGGGCGTAGATTACTGAAGCGGCGTCCACCGAACGCTGGCTACAGAAATCGCAACAGGTATGTTTACCTATGTAGGTTAAACTTTTCCGTACTGACGCAACCAAAACTAGTGAGCAAGTGATGTTATGTTTAGAGGTATGTGCCCATTGTTCACGGGGGGAAGGTGAGGACTTTACATTGTCTTTTCTTTTTTTCCCGTGTTTCTTTAGTGTTTTGTGTCGTGCGCTAGCTGCTCTCTATAGTATATGTCTGCGTGATGTTTGCGGTTTGAAATTTTATAGTATCGTTGCATTTGTTTGGCCCTTCAGCCTGTGGGCTGTATGTTATAAGCACTAGGGTTGTTGTGAGCGACGGGTTGGGGGGTTTTCCTTTTTGTTTGTCTCTCTCCCCTCCCTCTCACTTAGCTAGTTGCGGTTGTGCCAAGCCTGTTTAACCGCAGGGTGTCTTTAACGCTAAATTCCCTGAATGGTGAGTTTGATGTGCGGTGAAGCCTGAGGCCAGTTTCTTTTTAATATTCACTATTGTGGTTATTATCGTATGAGGTTGCAGCGCATGGGGTTTTATTTTTTTTTTTTTTTTTTGCGTGGTGCGGTCTGAGCGCCTGCATTTGTTCACGTGCGGTATTGTTTCATCTTAGCGGTTGAACTGGCTTGGACCTGGTAGCTTGGCAAGTCCCTTGTATGTTTGTTTTGCTTAATGCCTTTGATTTGCTGAATGACTAACCTGTCTGACCTTCTTTTAAATGTATTTAATAAAGATTTCTAGTTTTATAAAATAAAAGCTGTGTAATTCAATTTTAAGGGCCTAATTCCCCCTTGTTGTGATATACCACATTTAATTGTAGTTTAAGGGGTGGTGTGGCCGGCTGTACAAGAGGGTGCTACATTTGTAACACAAAATTGGACCTAATATGCTTTAGTTTGACATGGGATCAAAATTTAGAGAAAACTAATACATGTAATAGCGGGCATGCAAAAGATCAATGGCAGAACGGAGGCTCTGAACCCAGTCTAGATTAAAACGGAATTAACCATCTCACTCAATATAATATTGGGATGAGTTATTCTCTTCAGAGGCCTCCATGGAATAGTGCATCCGTCTCCTCACTCATGTTTAGACAGACGTATCATAAGGCACCAGGGCAACAACAGTCAGAACAACAGCATCAATTTCACAGCTAGTTTTAAATATTGCTTTAACTCGGAGTGATTACAGGAAATAAGTGAACTGCGTAATATTAATGAAATTATTAAAATGTGCAGAGTAATAGACATATATATCAGTCAGATATTGTGCTTTTTTAAAGAGCAGAAGGGATACATTAAATGACAATTATATTGTCTATACTGTATATATTTAAAAAATTTTCCCCTCAATGTTATAAATATTTGGCCCCCTGATATATAATCAGTGTAAGCACACGAACACGTTGGCTGGTTATCCTATTCATTCAGCATCAGCCCAACAAGTAGAGAATTCAGCACCACGGACAGTGACATGTGTTACAGTGACATTAGATCCCTTAATTGGCTATAAATATTTTTCAAGAAATAATTAAATGGTTTTTTTGTAGAAATTTCCAACCAGAGACTGGGTTCCTATATGAAGAGAAAGTTTTATTTTTATTCAGACAAAGAAACTACAGAAAACTAGCTCTGCATGTGATCTCCCCTTTACTCTTTAATTAAGCACTGTAACGTACTGTAAAGTGAAAAACAAGTTTTAAAACTAGCTGTGATAACTAGCTGTGATAACTAGCCTAATAAATATGACAATAAATCTTGAACCAGTTAGAATGACCTTTATTCAGCTGTTTTAGGTGAACCCCATGATGTCCTGTAATAAAGCTGTTCAAAGTAAAGGTTGTGATGAGATATTCCTCTTGTTTCTCCTTCTTATGCGTAAAAACATTCAGGAAGGAATCTGAATATCTGATTGATTACTTTTGCTATTGTTAATTTTTACAGTCTTCATAACTACATCAGCAACATCGTTTAATTTCACTGTTTGTACGTAGGAGCTGCACAGTGGTTAGGCCTGTTGCCTGACACATCTGGGAGGAAGGTTCAAGTCACGTCTGTGGATCTTGCATGTTCTCCAGGTGTCATGGGGTTTCTTCCGGTTTCCCCACACAGTCTAAAAATATTCCAAGGTTAACTGGAGTTGCCAAATTGCCCATGTCTGAGTGGTGTGTGTGCCCTGTAACAGGTTGGCACCCGGTCCTGGGTTATTCCCTGTTTTGTGCCCATATCATCCAGGATAGGCTCCAGATGCCCTGTGACCCTGCAAAGGAAGGTGGCCAGAGCTTTGTGGAAGTTACAGGATCCCTGTGGATCTTTGAAAAGTATCAAAAAGTCTGTCCCCCCCCCCCCCCCCTTTTTTTTTTTTAACCAGCGCACGTCACTGCCTATAGCACAGGGGGCAGTGTGTACCCGATAGGCCTATATGCACGCCATAGAAATAGAAGAAATAGTGCTGCATGTGCGTAGCTGGTGTGTAGCAGGGTGACTGGTTTCCCTTAAAATGGTAGAATGGGTAAATGCAAATGATGAGAAGTACTGTGGCTGGTTGAAAAAGACGACTAATGTCTACAAAGCGCGATACAACCTTTGTAAAAAAGGTTAGGGTTAGCATATTTTAAAGATTTTATTGCTGCTTCATGGCTTTTCTTGCAAAAAAATAGTTCATTGAGGAAATAGAATGTTTAAGTGTTGTGTAGCAACATGTACAGCTGGTCCTGCATCACTCTGTCGGGGCTTATTCCACGAGAATGACCGCCTCACTGAACAATATCCCTTACATACGATTGTTTCATTAGCAAGTCTTCTGTACTAGTGTATGCTTATGTCCTTGCACTCCTTATGTTGCGTGAACTTAATATATGAAAACTATTTGACTGCAATATCTCAGTAAAGTGCTATGAATATCTAACTGTTTTTACAAATTTTTTTTCTCCAGTAATTTCAGGAGTGTACAAAGGAGCTCAATGTAAAACATTTGCTCTCCTTGTCGGTGGATGGACCTGCGGTCATTTGGATGTTTGTAGAGCTCTTGCAAAAAGACCATGGTGAGCAATTTGCTGGGACCCAGTGGGTAATTGTAGGAAGCTCTGGCCTACATACCCTTCACAACTCATTCAAGACTGGTTTTGAAGTGTGGATGGTGGAGAAAGTTCTCAAAGCCCTACATGTTATTTTCCACTCTGCACCAGCCAGAAGAGAGGACTTCACAGCTGCAACATCATCCTCAAGATTCCTTCTACCTTTCTGTGGGCAACGGTGGCTCGAACATTTGCCAGCTGTCGAACGAGCATTGGAAGTCTGGCCCTCTGTTGTGAAATATGTGGACCTTGTGAAGTCAGAAAAGGTGAAAAACCCAGGGACATCTTCTTTTGACTGCATTTCTGAAGCCCAAATGGATCCCCTTCTTCTGGCCAAACTACATCTGGTAGCTACACAAAGATTCTGGAAATTTGACAAACCATCTTTTTGTCAGAGACAGTCAGGAGCCAAAGGCAGTGGAAGTGACCTTGGTGTCCTTCAGATTAAAAAAAACTTGTTTTTTTGAACCAGATTGTGCTCTCGAAAATCTGCAAAAAGGCCTTGGATAAATGCCCTCTGAAGTACTCGATTGTACATGAGATGACGTGCTTGGACCCAAACAAAATGCACACCAGCCAGATAACTGCCAGCAGAAAAGGAGAAATCTCATGCAGAAGTTTGCGCAGGAGAATCGGTTGGCAGGCAGGATATCTGCTGGTAAATCATAGGAATTAGAATTGGATAGTTCAGAATATTATTGTTAAATTATGCTTTTCTTTTTTCACATCTAACTGAATAGTGTTAACACGTAGATTTTAACAGTATTTAGAAGACCGACTCTTGGTGTTTGAAAAGAAGCATCAGCCCAGTTAACATATTTTCTTTGATGAGCCTAGAGATATCTCAAGATTAAATTAAAATGATTGCACATTTATGGTATCATAGGAAAATTGGGTTATAAATCACTTTCCTTTTCTACATGTGATTCTGTGTATTGACATTGTTGATCTGCATCTAATCTACTGTAATTACAGTTGATGCAATATCCCAGCAGTCTGATAATCACCTGCACAATGAGGCAAAAGGCTTGGATTTTATATCCTTCATTCCTTCAGCACCATCCAAAGTTGATGTCTTTTTCCATCAAAAAGTTAGTGGGCCTTATCCTGACCTCTGGATGTTCTGCAAGAACTTGCTGCTACTGTCCTATGGGCAAGTCGAAGTGGAACGAATAGAGGTGGAGACCTGCAACTTATCAGAGGAAACAGTTGTTGCACAGAGGCTTATATGCGACCATGTCAGAGTGTGTGGGGGAGCAACCAAAGCGCCTCTGACCAAAGGTAAAAGATGAGCAAAAAGCAAAAAAGAAAACTTAAGGAACTCAAGAGGAAGAGAGTCTCACTGGAAAGTGTATGTGAGAGTTTACAAAAGGATGCTGAGCACATGGCAGAGGAAGCAGAGAGTGCTGCTGGAACCAAAAGGGCAACATTACTTACCAAGTCCAATACTCTGAGGCGACGAGCGAAGGAGGAGAAAGAGCAGTTGGTGGTCTTAAAGGCAGATACTGAAGAGTGGGCTACTGCACTGCGACTCCTAACACATCAAGAGTGAATCGGTGGAAACAAAAATATTTTGGTTCTTTGCACTTTTGGAGTATTTTACTTTCTGTGCTTGTTTGTACATTGTTCACAGCCACAATATTTTATAATTACAAGGTAGTTTTATGTTAGAGCTCTTGCTCCAATAAATATGTGCCTTGTAATCAAGTAAATTCTAGGCTATTCAGTTTTTTTTTGCCGTCGTGATGGTCGTGGGTTGTGAAAAAAGCCTTCTTCTTAGGGGTACCGCTGGGGCAGCCGGGCGTATGTCGTGGCTTCAGTGAGTACTTATGTTTGTCATGCTGCCTTTGTACTTTATAGCAGCACAACATATTTCTGCAAATTGCATGCGTCAAATTGTCCGTCTCTCTTAAAAAATATGAAGTGTCACCAAAATTTTTGACGGGGAATCAATCTCAATGAAAAATATTTGTCAAGTATTGTTGGTAACGTTTCTAAATAATAAAGACATACTAATAATTATGTATTAATAAATCGGATGAACGATGCATCCCAAATTGTATCCGCCGCGCACTTCTTAATCAGGGCAATTGCATCGTGGACGTTTATGCAGACGCTCAAAAAGACTTACTTAAGAAAACTGTTGCATGATAATTTGTACCATTTTCAAGGGTGGGGGGCGTGCAGTAGATGCCCCCTTTTTTTTGTGCTTCTGCCGTTCAAACCGAGCAGCACTGAGTTTGTCACGGCACCTGACGCCAAATCTCCTGCTTAGCTGCTACAGACAGAACTATCTTCAAATCACCACTAGGGGGTGTCAATGCTGCAGCTTCGTTCTATGGTTGATCTTTTTCAAATACAGTTTTTTTTTCTCTCTCTCCACATAATCAACTTAACTGATTAGCGTTCTTTCATAGTAATGGTTTTTAATCCGTGTTAATCTTCTGAACAATGACTAGTAAAGGTTCTATGAGGTTGTCCTACTTACTATGGATTTTAAGTTTTTTATCAAGGACAATGATAAAAATATAAATGATGATACATATATTGGTCAAACCACAGTTGCCAGTCCTGTGTTTTATGTCTAGCAATTTGTACAGTTTCTTCAGTATAAACACATGCCATTATCTGTGAGAATCTCCTCCAGAACTCTGCATTTCCTCAAGATCTTTTTGTAATATTGCATCATGGCACTGCTCAGAACAACACAGATGGTGCATCACAACACAAGCGAGTACAAGACAACATGGTGCAGAAACAGTGCGATACAAAGCAGGACAAAACTGGATGATATGTGGTCAGTGGTGGATAAAGTGCAGAAACAGCTGTACAGTGCAGCTGCCGTGGAAATGACTGTTACAGGGGATGCAAAAGCTGCAGGTTTGAATTGTTTGGCGAATGAAGCTGTTCATGAATCTGCTAGTCAGTGTTTGTGGATGGTGGTCAGAGTCCTGGATTATAGACTGAACCTTGTTACTGTGGCAGTTAAAGTACAGCTGGTCAATGGAGGGCAGTTCAGTGCGAATGATGTTCTTAACAGACTTCACAATGTACTGCCTTCCTGTCATGTGGCTCCACCATACCATAGTACTACTGTAAGAACCAGGGATGTAACGATACATTCAACTCACCATTTGATACGATTCACGATTCTGAGTTCACGATACGATTTTCTAATTTTTTGCAGAATGAGCTGCAGACAAATATATTCAAAAATATTCTTATATTTATCTTTCTGAACTGTTGACACTGTTGTGAACAGTGCAACTGAATTTGAATAAAATACTGTTGAAAAAATCCCAAATCAAAATAAGTAAATAAAAAAAAAAAAAATCAAATAAATAAGCTACGGTTTGCATGTGCAGCTTTTTAGCGTGCTTTGCCCTTTTAATAATCTTCGCTCAGCTCACGGTGGTGCCGGTGGACCTGTTTCTGTATGTTATCAGTCTTTTACAATGTTTGCATGCAGTTTATGTCTTGTCTGTGCTTTTCTCGCTGTTTCCTCCTCGTTTGTGATTACCGGAAAGCTAATATGCTGCCGGAGCCCCCGGCGAAAACAGGGAGAGCATGCGAACTCCACACAGAAAGGGCCCTGGACCGAAGCCAGGACCGAAGCCAGCACTAACCACTGTGCCGTCCTCCGTTTCAAATTCATTCGCCATCTCGCGTTTGGTCAAAACCAAAAACTGACGTACGATGTCGACGTGATACGCAGTGACATCTGACGCCAAACTCATGTTTTGAAATTACATGTAATATTACACCAGTTTTTCTGTTAAAGTACTGTGAAGTACTCCTACAATAGTGATTCATTTTCCACATCAGCCGGTTTAAATTGTCATACATTTGCATCGATTTTTAACTGAATTGTGATTCATCGTTACATGCCAGGGCCAGCAGCTCTGCATGGCTCGACCCTCATAAACATTCTCCACACATGCTGTTCAGGCAGTGGCCACAGAAATTCCCCCAGTGAACTTTATGCTTTCTGTCGGAGAGTATTCTGTGTTCTGGCCTTAAACCCTGCATACTACTTTGCAGACTTTGATCCTCTTAACAACAATTGGCATTTCTGGTGGCTGAATATCCATCCATCCGTCATCCAACTGCATGCTTAAAAGCTGTGAATAATAGTAATAATTCTTAAAATTGCAACTATCTAGAATTTCAGCCTAGTTACTCAGCTAAATCACTATTTAAACCTAAAATAATTTCTATATGTGTGATAGAATCAAAAAATATTTTGTTTTACATATAAATCTTCACAAGGTGTATTACACATGGTATTCCCCAGACACCGCCACCCCAACAGATGCTTTGTTTGTTAAAACAATAGCTCAGAAAGTAGTTGATCGATCTTTTGCAGCTTTTACCAAGGTTTGTACAAGCCAAAATTAAATTTTGAAACGGATCCCTGCCACACCCTGCCCTCCTGAACCTCCCGTTTCCTCCCTAGTGTGGTATAACGTGCCATGCCTGTTCCGCGTTTGTTTTACCTCTCCTTCCTGCCCTTGTGTTACTCATTTCAGGTGCCTCTAGTTTGCTCCCTGCTTAGCCTTGTATAAATGTGCTTCTCAGTCCTGCCATTAATGTTGCTGCTGCTGTTTGCCTGTGTGTTCTTCCCTGCTTATGATTCCCCCGTGATCCAGTTGTCTTCATATAGATAATGTAACTCTACTGCCTCAGTCCAGTATTATCTCTGACCATCATCTTATTGCGTTCAATATTTCCCTTGCTCAAAATATTAGCCCCCCGACTCGCTTCTATATGCCAAACGTACAATCACGTCAAATACAGCGAGTAACTTTATCGATAATCTCCCTGAGCTATCGTTTTCAACTAAACTAATGTCGAATTCTGCTGAACTTGATAGCATTACGGATTATTTAGCATCTATGCTTAATTCCACTAGAGAAAATTGCTCCGTTAAAAATAAAAAAAAACAGAGTAAATAAAACTGCTCCTTGGTATAATGACCACTTGCGTACTTTAAAACTGGAGACACGGAAATTAGAACTGTAGGGAGCCGCCCACTGGCCCAATGGCGGAATCCAATGGCGCAGCCGAAGGCTGTGAATGCGTGTTGGTCCTTCCAAGCGCTCCTAGGAATTACTTACCCTTTTTAATATGCAAAATATTCTTTTAGACACATATCTGACTCCATTTTATTAAAGACCTTATTTCAGTATATTGTAGTCATGACATTTATGTTGTTCGGATTACTTCGAGACTTTAGATTACCAACTCTAGTTTACCCCCGACGAAGGAGTCCGCCAGATTCGCCTTCGGCCGACAGGTCGATCCGTGGGCTTGTTCCACAGGGTTTGTCTTAAAGGTTCGGAAATTGCCACCATTTAAGACAATGTCAGCCTCTGATTATTCGGGTCCCTCGACCTGTATAATTTCCCAAAGGCTCAGTGTCTGCCAATTACTGAGCTTGTGGGTGCCTCGGAGATTAAGCCGATGTTTACCCAAACCTCACGTACGTCCACCTCAGAGGCTCAGCCGGGGGCAGCCCGTATCATAACGTGTGTCAACCTCAGCAGCTGTGAAGGCGCACCTTCTGTTGCGGTAGTTTGTACTAGGTTTACTTTTGGCTCGTCTCGGGGACTCAGCCGATGCCGCCCATTGTCTTACCATGTGAGCGTCTCAGGGACTATGCCCGGTGCCTAGGAACATAGTGTGTACGCCCCTCAGAGGGTAGACCGGTACCTTTCATCAGCATGTGTTGACCTCAGAGGTTACGTCGGCCCGTAACTGAGCGTGTGCGAACTCCAGAGGTGTAGTTTTGGTATCCACCTAACTTAACTTGGGCAGTCGAGTTTGGGACCCGGATAAAGGGGATTTAACCCAGAGGCTGCAAGATAGTATTTACCACCATAGTCCTAATAAGGATAGAAGTCCAATCTGGAAAGTTTATGAAGAAGTTAGCAAATCAGACAGTCATAAAGTAATCGAAACAACATTTATTAAACATACTACAATATACAATTATTGACATGTGGACACATACTTGTAAATACATTTGGACAAATACAATATTAAACAATCACATTCCTCAGCTGAGAGTGAACAAAGTTCTGTGGAAAGTATCTGACTACAGATGGACTTTCGCCCAGTTCTCTGCGGGAGCTCTGATTACAGAGTGACTCCCCGACTACTTCTGAAGCCCTTCCTTAAGTATCCAGACCAGGTGATGGCATGTCTCTGAAGACTGACCAATTTCGGTCAATGGTTAATTTTAGGGGCATTGCTGACCTTGGTTCTCAAGTCCCCAGCCAATCAGATCACTTTAGGGGGTGGTCGTAATTCCCTTATTCTACCATGTGAGAGGCTCTCTGTTTGGTGGGTTGAGCCGAAGTTTCTGTATTTCTCTTAGGAAAAGCTATACTGCCTTAAATCTGAGAGTATAATACTCCTCGTCTCATGCCTATTCAAACGAGACCAAACATGCGTGTATTTCTCCCTAACATCTATGTGTGCTGAGTTATCCTGTTTATAGTGGAAAAGGTGTCTGTGTCTGGAGGCTGACAGCTGTTGTTGCTGTGGATTGATTGTGGAACTCTGGTCACTCCGGGGGTGAAAGATCTTGCTTTTTCTGTGTTGCTCCAGTTATTCCTATCCAGTCTCTCAGGAGCCGGCAGGCCTTTGCCTTCCTTAAAAGGGGTGGTTTGACGAGTTGAGTCCAGTCTTGCCTGGGCCAGCGGAGCTCTGAAATAGACTGATGCAGGCTGATCAGAGTTGGGGCCTGCAGGACCTATAAGTTTTATGTCCTTACAGAATGTAAGTGGCATCATACTAAACTAGTGGTGTTCGAACTAGCATGGAAAGAGGCTATGGGTAGCTACAAAAAGGCTCTTAGTGCCGCCAAATCATCTAGTATCTATCAGAACTAATTGAAATAAACAAAAATAATCCTAGATTCCTATTTACTATGGTGTCCAAGCTGACTAATAACCAGACCACTGGTTATTTTCCAGTGACGACTTTATGAAATTTTTTGACCAAAAATATGCTCAATTAGACAGAACATTTTGAATATTCCAATAACTACATTCTCTGGCCTTGACACGGCATGTGTTAATGCTGCAATCACCCTATTTGAAGCATTTACCAGGGTTAACCAGTCAGAACTGATGTACTTAATTTTATCTTCAAATTCATCTACTTGTATGCTAGACCCTGTTCCATCAAAATTATTCAGAGATGCTCCCAGCATTGATTGAACCGTTACTAGCAATAGTTAAACTAAAACATATAATCATATTACCCCAATTTTATCTTCACTGCACTGGCTGCCAGTTAGATTTCGTGTTGACTACAAAACACTGCTCTTAACCTATAAAGCTGTAAATGGTCTTGCACCGCAGTATGTGAGTGACCTCATTTGCATTCCGTATCATACACTTAGATGACGAGATGGAGGTATTCTATCCGTACCCAGAATAAAGAACATTACCTTTGGGGGAAGAGCATTTGCTCATAAAGCACCAAAGCTATGGAATAAACTTCCTATTAGTGTTCGGAACTCAGACACAATCTCTGCTTTTAAGTCAAGGCTTAAGAAGTACCTCTTTAGCCAGTCTTTTGGATAGTTAAATCTTCTTTTCTAAGGTGAATGGGAAGTCTGGAGGTTCATAGTTATTTGAGATTAAAGGGGAAAGGGGGGATTGGTGCTGTTGTCCTGCCACTCTCGCCGATCACTTAAGCTGTGGATGGGAGGTGGCTTGACGCCAAAATCCCTGGAAACCCTCATGCCTGTGCTTCCTTCCAGGTCTCTCTTTTAGCCAGGCTGTCATAGTTGCTTTAGTCCTGCCGGTTAGGTGTAGGGCAATAACTCTTCTCCATTTTCTCTTTTCCGAGCTGATACCGAGCCGACTACACCGTGTGAACCCGCACCTGGACTCCTGGATATAACTACATGAAACCAACTGGGACTTTATAACTATATGAACTCTAATGAATGTCAATGTAAATGCAGTTTCATGCTCCCTGGTCGCCCAGAGGAGGATGGGGTCCCCTTCTGAGTCTAGGTTCCACTCAAGGTTTCTTCCTGCTAGAGGGAGTTTCCTTGCCACTGTCGCCTCAGGCTTGCTTGGTGGGGTTCTGGCCGGTTAAATGTAAAGTGCTTTGTGACAATGCATGTTGTTAAAAGCGCTATATAAATAAAATTGAATTGAATTGAAGTGCTTCCTCGGATTCATTTTAAAATGTTCTCCAGCTAATTTCCACTACGGCCACGAGTTCTAGTATTTTAAATTAATATTGAAATGGTCATTTGGCTGAACAGCATCCCGACCTGTTAGAATCTTATATACCTAGATCATGTCCCCCCTTAGTCTCCTTTTGCTTGAGGCTAAACAGATTCAGCTCAGCTAACCTCTCCTCATAAGACATTCCTCTAAGAGCAGGAATCATTCTCGTCATCCTACGTTGCACCTTTTCCAAGGCAGCAATGTCCTTCTGAAGGTATGGTGACCAAACCTGCACACAGTATTCTATGTGGGATCTTACCAAGGAATTATACAATCGTATCACTTCCCTTGACTTACATCTCTAGGTGTGTGGAGTTTAATCCAACATCCTATTGGCTTTTTTTAATGCTTCCCCACACTGGCAAGAGTGGGACATGGAAGAATCAACAAACACACCGAGATCTTTCTCGTAATCAGCTACCTTTATTTCAGTGGAACCCATAAAATATTTGTACTTTATATTTTTGCTCCCTGCATGGATTACCTTACATTTATCTATGTTAAATTTCATCTGCCACATATGAGCCCAGTCGCTAATTAAATCCAGATCCTGTTCTAGCCTCTCTGGACATGAGACATGATCTAACATCAATCAGAAGATACCACACCAGCAGATAATGATTTCTGGAATAGTAAAGTTAAAGGTTGGCTAATAATACCCCTCATCTCTTTTAAAACTATAGATAAGATGCCATCAGGGCCTTGCGATTTATTTATTTTGAGCTTAGCTAGGCTTTGTACCACATCAGCCTCAGTTATACATATATTGGTCATAGACATCGTTGTATTTGTACTAAATGGTGGTAAGCTATTCTACTGTGAACAGCCATTGTAAAATAATCATTAAACTCATTTATATCAATTTCATTTTCAATTATAAGGCCCTTACTATCCTGCAAATTAGTGATTTTCAGCTTTTAGAGCTCTTTCGGAGTTAAAATATTGGAAGAAACTTTTAACGTCATCCTTATAACTGTTATTAACTAAACCTGTAGACTTAGATACTCCTGCTTTATTTTGAAATCATTAGTTAATTTCCATTTGTGGAAGAAAGCCCTTTTGCTCCTGACTTTATTCTTAATTTTCGTAGTAAACCACCTGTGACATCGCGTGCTGGACGAACAGGCAGGAAGCGAGGAATCAAGGATCCGGGAAACGGAGAGTCGGGAATGAGGGTTTATTGATGAAAACAGGTACCAACAGCTAGAGATTTCAATGACAGGACTGGGGAAACAGACTTGAACATGGACTAAATACACAGGACTACTCAAACTGACAGAAAACAGCTGGTTACAATCGGGGCAGCACACATGGTTAATGAGGGGGCGTGGCACACACGAGGATCGTACAAGCAGGTCATGACACCAGCTTGGTTGCAGTTTCCTAGATTTAGTTTTTCTGGAAACGGGTATGAAGTCCTTTTGCACTTGCAACAATGTGCTTTTAAAAAATTCCCATGCCTCTTCCACAGTATTGCTATTTAACTCCATCCGATTTACAGTTTCTAGTTTCAGTCTCATACCATTGAATTACCCTTCCTAACATTGTATACTTTTGTTTTGGACTTGGTTGAAGACTCAGGCAGCAGGAGTTGCCCCAACGTTGGTATGTCCTTATCCATAAGGGGGAGTAAACGTTCTGGTTTCCCGACCTTATAGATGAAGGAGTTGGGGGGATGTTGCCAGTGACCTGCCGGATTCCAGGCAGAACAGGCCTCGCTATGCCACAGCCCTTCAGAGACTGGGCCTTCCATGCAGAACCTCTGCATCCAAATTAGACCAGTTTTTTAACAAAACCCTAAAATGGGGTTATTTTTGACATGGAAGGGGACTTTGATTCAACAACCCATTACTTAGTTGCGGCAAGTACCCAATATCAAGTATAGCTGCAAAGAATCTGCCAGAGATTTTCAGAGAAGTTCCCCAGATGCATGGACTGGACTAAGGTGCGTCAGATTGAACAGGAGTCTGGTAAATTCTGTGAGCCCCACGCCAAGTGACTGATGGAAACATACTCCAGCTACAGTGAGATGGACCCTCCAGCGGACCGAGAGTGGGATTCCCTCTGGGAGCGACAACTCGTGCAGCTGCTGGTGGATGAGCTGCAAACAGACATCAAGAAGGACTTCCAACCTCACAATCATTTACCAAACCACTTCAGGTAACTTGTAAAGATGTAGGTATTGGAGTATTCACACATTCTTTTGCAGTGTCCACCTCCTGTCCGGTAAATTTGGCAGGACGAAATTTGAATAACCTATAGGCCAGACTCATGAATGCGGCTGAACGAGTAAAGGTAGAACAGGTGGCCAATCCTGTTATACAGTCCTAGTAGATTGAGAACCACCTGATTGCAACTGTAGTTGGAATCAAGGGCTGAGCAGCATGGTGGCCTGGGGGACAATTATGAAAACACAGACCCTCTGATATCCTCAAAACCCACAATCAAAAGAGGAGTCAGGATGGCCAGTGACATGTGCTGGCTAAATGGGGACAACAAAGAGAGAACAGAACAAGGCAGGGAGGGATTCTGACACAGGTGCCATGCTACTTTGTTTAAATATACTGGAATGTTTTAGTGCAAGCCTTAGACAATGGAATCTCTGAATGACGCCGCAGTCTGGCTCTTTCTGAAGGTCCTATACTGTAACCGTCCTGAGAAGTTGTTTGTATGCACTTGCTGCCTTGACACTTGTTGATGTGCATGTGCCCTGCTCGAGCAGTAAAGGGGAGATCACATGCAGAGCTGATTTTCTGTAGTTCCTTAGAATAAAAATAGAATATTCTCTTCAAATAGGAACACATGCTGCGTTCGATTATTTCACTCCAACTCGGACAAAAACGTCACGAAAAACATCACTTCCCGTTGGAAACGCCTCTTTTATGACGTTAATGTCTGACAGAATCTTCTTGTCCGAGTTGCCCCTGTGACGTAATTTCAACATGGCGGCTTACACACTCAACATTAATTCTATTTTACAAATCCTTAAAAATGTTTATTTTGTTAAATTTATTATTATCCCAGCCATCCATTTTCCAAACCGCTTATCCTACTGGGTCACGGGGGGTCCGGAGCCTATCCCGGAAGCAATGGGCACGAGGCTGGGAACAACCCAGGATGGGGGGCCAGCCCATCGCAGGGCACACTCACACACCATGCACTCTCACGGGCAATTTAGCAACTCCAATTAGCCTCAGCATGTTTTTGGACTGTGGGGGGGAACCGGAGTACCCGGAGGAAACCCCACGATGACATGGGGAGAACATGCAAACTCCACACACATGTGACCCAGGCGGAGATTCGAACCCGGGTCCCAGAGGTGTGAGGCAACAGTGCTAACCACTGCACCACCATGCCGCCCATTTATTATTATTATTATTATTTATAATTATTAGTAATTATTAATGTAATTGCACGTGTTCGATTTAGAGAATACCATATCGTGACCGTAAACAGTATCCTAACATGCAATATCAGATTTTTACCAGACTTGTTAGTGTTTTTGGTTTGTTTGTAGTTTGTTTGCCTCTCGAAAAAAGAATATCGCTATGAATGTACTAAAATACTTTATAAAGCTTTTAATGTGATTTGACTAGTTCCTGTTTCTTGTTTGTTTGTCTGAAATAATAATCTTACTCCATAACTGCTAAAATATAACGCAACAACACAGCAGCGTATTCATGCAGGCAGCCATGTTTGTTCCGAGTTGTGCTAGCTCGAACGGGAGATTGTCGGATGTGATGTCACCCAACTCGGAATTTCCAAGTTCCGAGTGAAAAACGAACGCACCACAAGACTCTGGCTGGAAATTTCTACAATAGAGCCATTTAGTTATTTCTAGAAAAATATTTAGAGCCAATGACCTGATGTCATTGTAACACAGGTCACTGTCCGTGGTGCTGAATTCTCTACTTGATGGGCTGGTGCTGAATGAATATGACAGCTGGCCAACATGTCTGTGTGCTTCCACTGACTGGCACCCAGACATATAATGACTTTTAACAATGAGAAGGGAAACGTCCAGACAGGAAATTAGTCAACAGTAATTAGTAATCACATATAGTTCTCATTTATCATGATGTAAAATTCAAAAACCTTTTTTTTATTATTAAGGGATAAATGTAATTGAGTTTTAATGTATCCTTTCCGCTCTTAAAATTGCAAATTATTTCTGACTATTAATCTGCACGTTTTAATAATTTCATTAATATTACCTAATTGGTTTGTCTTTTTTATTAAATTTTAAAACTAGCTGTACAATTGTTGATGTTGTTGCTGTTCTGAATGTCATTGGCCTGCTGCCTTACGTCTGTCTAAACATGAGTGAGGGGATGGATGCACTATTCTATGGGGGCCTCTGTAGAGAATAAATGATCCTAATTTTATATTGAGAGAGATGGTTAATTCCTTTTTAATCCATACTGCGTTCAGAGCCCCTGTTCTGCCGTTGATCACTGCTGCATATCATCCCCAAACCAATGGCCTGGATGAGAAAACGAATGATGACATAAAACGGTAAGTCTGTTTTTGAGGTTGTTTTAGAACTGTGTGAGACAGGCTCTATTCTTTTAACATTACATCAGGAATTAGTGATATTATTGACAATCAATCCTTTAATATACAGTATCTCACAAAAGTGAGTATACCCCACACATTTTTGTAAATATTTTATTATATCTTTTCAAGGGACAACGCTAAAGATATGAAACTCTGATAGAATGTAAAGTAATCAGTGTACAGCTTGTATAATAGTGTAAAGTTGATGTCCCCTCAAAATAACTCAACACACAGCCATTAATGTCTGAACTGCTGGCAACAAAAGTGAGATTAAAAATGATTTGTGGCAAGATCGGATCATGTGTGTTGAAGAGTTTCTTATGACTGACAAATAGTTATTTAAAAACATATCTTGAAACAGCAAATTACACTGTTCTTAATGCTTGTAGAAAAATAACTCTTTATCATGATCTGTGAATAATAATAATTTGCTATGAATGTTTTTCCACTTCAGCTTTCCACAATTATTCTTCCCGATGAGAAAAGCTATGGCACGTTTTTTGATGAAAAAAATAAAGTAGTTGAGACAATAAGCAACAACAGCTGAAAACATCTCCTAGTCACAGGAAAAACAGAAGCAGGCATGTGATAAACGAATACAAAAGAGGTACCAAAACACAGTTTATCATGTTGGAGATGAGGCGCTTCTGTTCAACATGAGGAAGCGGGGACGGAAAGGAGGAAGAACGGAACCGGATTTTACCGGACCTTATGTCATCCAGGCAATATGTGGCAAGCTGGTTACACTGTCTAATTCTGAAGGGGCAACTTTAAAGAACAAATACAATGTAAACCACATACAGAAGGAGCCAAACTGATGTCCCAAGTCAGGAATCACACAAGGTGCCAGAAGAGTATAAGACCAGTAAACCTCCCTCTAGCGCAGAGCTTCTGACAATAGAGAAGGATGCTGACAGTTGAAAAAAAACTCATGTCTGTGTGTTATGAAAGAATATCAATAAATGTTTCCGAAAGGGGCTGACTCATTTGGTAATTATTTACGGCTTATGTTATGGCTGCCAATTTACAGTCTTTACTGAAGTCTGACTTCTTTCGAGTCACCTTTAATATAGATTGAACACTCTCTATGCAATGTGCAATACTTACATAGATGGTAAATGTTTACCTGCTTGCACAGATGGATGATTAGGTAATTAGTGTAAGTGTGTGTGTGTGTGTGTTCAATCGCATGTATGTCCAAGGTCCATAATAAATAATATACACTGATCAAGAGATGCCCGAAAGTGGATAAAAGAGGACATTAGTGGGTGTATCACTTAGTGTAACGCTTGCAGGAACATGAGCAGGACTGCAAGCCATATAATGACCCTTGTCTAGCTCTTAATACAGTATGCATACAGTGATGTATATACAATGGACAGCTACTATGAGCAGATAGCACAGTACAGGTGCTTAATCTGTATGCTATTTCCATCCATCCATCCATCCATCCATCCATTGTCCAAATTGATTATCCTACTGGGTCGTGGGGGGTCTGGAGCCTATCCCGGAAGCAATGGGCACGAGGCAGGGAACAACCCAGGATGGGGAGCCAGCCCATCACAGGGCACACTCACACACCATTCACCATTCACACTCGGCTCTTTTCTGGTGTGTGTGTTTAAATAAAAAAAAATTAAAAAAAATTCTGCACTTTCTTAACGGAGTTTTCAGACAGATGGTATTCATAGCCTGGGTCCTTATTGAGCTAGCATCGGAAATTCATCGCAAAGTCTCAAAGCACTTATGTAAGTCGCTCTGGCTAAGGGCGTCTGCCAAATACTGTAAATGTAAATGTAAATTCACTCACACATGCATACCTACGGACAATTTAGTAACTCCAATTAGCCTCAGCATATTTTTGGACTGCGGGAGGAAACCCCACAACGACATGGGGAGAACATGCAAATTCCACACCCATGTGGCCCAGGCGGAGACTCGACCCCTGGTCCCAGAGGTGTGAGGCAACAGTGCTAACCACTGCACCACCATGCCGCCCCCTGTATGCTATTTCATTCTATAAATGAAAATTATTTTAATGAAGAAATAACATCTAAAAGCTGCTAGTAGACCGTGGGAAAATAATTTTTCTATTTTCTTGCTGCCATCTCGTGGCCAAAAGTAGGCATTGCAATTTCGGTAAGAAATCATTTCTTTTCAAATTGCAGTACCTACTTTTGGCCACGAGATGGCAGCAAGAAAATAGAAAAATTATTTTCCGACGGTCTACTAGCAGCTTTTAGATGTTAATTCTTCATTAAAATAATTTGACTTGATCCAATGTATTTTTAATACAAACAATTACCACACAAAGCTGCTAGTAAACCGTGGGAAAATATTTTTTTTATTTTCTTGCTGCCATCTCGTGGTCAATAGTAGGTATTGCAATTTCGGCAAGAAATCATTTGTTTTCAAACTGTAGTACCTACTTTTGGCCACGAGATGGCAGCAAGAAAATAGAAAAATTGTTGTTCTCGCCTATACCCACATCCTGGCCTGTGTCTGCATCGTCTCACCTCGTTAACAGGTCTTTCGCCTTCTTCTGTCCTGATCCATTCAGGCCCATCACTGCATTCTGGGACATGCTTTGATTTATTTCGCCATAGTTACTCTTTGTTTTCCTTTGTACTTTGCACTTTACAAGTAAAATGAATAAAAAATAGGCATTATTTTGATATTGTTTTAGTACAGTGACACTGTAGTATATTTGTTGTTGTTTCCAGGCAACACTGCATGCTGATTTAACGTCTTTCCTTAATCTCCACCCCATTGCTCACACACAGCCAGTATCCCAGTTTGTGGTCAATGAGCTCCTCCTCACTCACCCCAGTCTCCCAGTCCAGTGGAATGTCCAACAGCTTGGGCTCTCAGTTCCTGCGCAGCTCTACAACTCATTACCCAGGGCTCTTGCACCCGGCCACAGTGCCCCTCTCAGGCTCCCCGCTGTATGACAGCACTGCCCCATCGGAAGTTCATGAAGCCTCACAGTACTACGCCCCTCCCCACGCGCGCTTAGCCACCACCGGGACTCCCATCACTCCTCCTTCCCTGTAGGGCGGCGCACTTCCATTATTATTACAGTTTCTACTGTCACTCTGTTGCTTTTCCTGGTGCTGGACTTTTGACAGATAAATATATTATTTGTTGCATTCAGTGACAAAAGATTGGTCTGTTTAACACCCTCAGTCTCCACCCTATGAGCCCCTTGTTGGCGGCAGAATCAGGAAGATGTCGGAGAAAGCAGAGGTAAAGTGAATAGTCACCTCGACAAAAATGTGGAAACCGCTTATGGTGATCATGCCTGTGTGGGTGAAATGGATCACTACAGTATAAGCGGATGATGATTATAGACGATTTTTCCCTTTTTCTTTATGTCTGGCAGTTTACCATCTAATAGGCATTTTTTTTCTTTGGGATGCGTCTAGGTCAGATACGACCAAAATATTTTTCTCATTTCAGAAGTGAAAAAAAAATATTGCTCTCAGATTCTGTTCAGTTGTAGTTTTTTAAAATAATGTACCTTGATTTGTGTTTGTTTAAAATGCCATTACCTGCTGCTTACTGGGCCGCTGAAAATGTCTGGCCCAGCTAAATTTCTTGGTTTAAAAATCTGGCCCAACTACTTTCCAGACCTGGACTAGCCCTACTGAATCATACACTAATGTTATTCTGTTATGTGGGCTGTTGTGATAGGGAGATTTGCAGGATGCTGCACGACGGGTGGTGTCACTGCTGCAGAATGCCCTGTCTGAAGCAGCACCTAGAGACAGTGAGGGTTGTTGTTATCACCTTAATATTGTATATACGCAACCTGTTATTTCTTAACTAATATAATTGTAATGTATTCTTCTGATATATTGTGCACAGCCAACAAAAAAGAGAAAAATGCAAAACCAAAGGAAGGCTTTCTTTTCTCTTAAAAGTCTTTTTTCTAAACCAACTGATAGTCAGTTAGAGGGGTGTTCATTATCAGTATTGTTGCTGGCATTTCTGAAAATGTGCCAAATTTGGTCAAGTGCCTACTTTTCAAATGCAGTCCCTGGCCAAGATGAAGAAAGTTCATGAAGACTACATGATAATATTAAGCACTGACATAACAAACAACATTTTTACATGCAAAATATACAGGAAATATACACTGCAACAGGCTAGGATAGACAAATAACCAAATATACTTGCAAGCCTGACCACTTTAGACCCCAGATTAGAAAATTGGTGAATGAGCATATATTTTTTCCAAGTTTTGTTTTGCTTTCAAGTTCTCACAAAAAAAAAAAAAAAAACATTTTCCCACTATAGCCAGATCCAGTTTCTGTGGGGGGCGGGGGGTGGGTGACAATTTGTAGTAATAACTATTTCCTCCCAAGTCCTGAGTCCCGAGACCTCCATGACAGATAGATATAAGTTGCTAGTGTTGATCGGCAGGAAATCTTCTCCAAAGCCCCACCACCACCTCACACCAATCCACCCAGGGTTTACTTCAAATAAATTTGCTGGTAATACAAACCGGATCAACTTGTGGTTTATGTCCACGTGTACTAGAGACAAAGGCCCTGGTACATTCTGCGTACAACACAGCCAAGACTTGATAACCTTGATATGATGCGCATGGAATCAACCCTATGCATGGAGGCTGCAACTCTTCTCCACCGAACCCTGTAGCCCATTGACTGCAGCCTCCCTCTGACCATCCTGTAGCCTGCATTTGGTAGATCATTCTTGACAGAAGAAACCAAATTGTCAAGTTCCTCATCACTGATGGAATTATATGTGTCCCTAACACAGAGCTCATACTCTTTCATTCTTCTTAAGATTGTTCTTCTTGAAACACCCATCAGTGTGGCTATGCAAGGCACAGGAAGTTGAGCATAGAACATTTCTTTCAAACGTTGTTCTTCAATCAAAATCTTGGGTCGTCTATTGGTGGCAGCGACTTCCTCTGTGACACATGGGGCTGGACGTTCCAGATGTGCCCTCACAAGGTCAAAGAGCTCTTGCAAAGCCAGGGTGATAGCAGGAGGTACTTCAATGTGATTAGACAGGGCCTGCAGAAGATACAGCTCCTGATGACAAAGGAACTCCAGGTAATCCAAATTTAGTGGAGTCGCGCTGAATCCCATTTCTATTTTATGCAGAAGACTTTCGAGAAGGTGGTATCTGAGCTGTTCACAGAACAAATTATAGTTATTGAGGTGTCAAGATCTGGTCTCTGATCCACACACTAGGCCTACCATTCAAAAGTTTTAATTATGAAAATGAAATGTTTTTGTTTTGTGAGGTGCTTGTTCATGTATGATGATGTAGTGGCTGCTCTGTTTGACCGTGGTAAACCTTTTCACAAACAATATAAATGAAGAAGTATGACATTAGATCTAAGGACCAGAGTCAAATAAAGTTAAATAAAATCCATAAAAAACACTTACTCAGTGGAGATTCCAATGTAGCAGGTAGACAGCTTTATGGCTTTAACTGAAGTAAAAAATTAACTGAAAAGCTTTGAGTATTATTTGACGAGGAGTATCTATACTTAACTCAAGTAGTGAAGTTGTGTACTTTGTCCACCTCTGTCCAAAAGTGACATACAGCTGTAAGCTGTTTTGGTTTGTTTGTCTGCTGAGTGCTTCTCTGCAGTGCTGCAGATGTTTCCACTGGTTAGATGCAGCTCAGGAAGACTGACCCACTGACTGCACTGTGCTGGGCTCACTTTGCAAAGAGTAAAAACCACACAGAGAGAACAATATCTGCTTCATGTTAGACCCTGTTTCCTCTCTACCTCATCCAGGTCACGCTTTGAAGTATTCAGCCTAAGTTATTTTATCCAAACAAGCCACCATTATTATTCATGCAGCTGGACATTTGACTGGAGCACATGATTGCTACATATCACTACCCTGTACATGGAACAGAATGTACAGTTTTCACAACAGAACAAAATTCTCATCTGTCCACATCTCTAACCACCACACATCCTAGGGTTCCCATTTATAATGGTACATTTTTGTTTTATTCTCATTCTTTTTCATCACACAAATAAACACCATCCATTAATCTTACAGCATGTATCCTGGTCAGGGTGATGGGGACGACACCACCTATATCGAGTGTGATTTAAGGCCAAGACCTTAAAAGGGAAAGTCAATACTGAGGCTTGTTACAAGAGCAGTGGGGCACAAAACAACAAACAACATCATTATGAATGTAAAAGAAATGTATGTATTTATAAATATAGGGTAATAATAGAAACAAAATATAAGAATATATTATATACAGGAATATTATAGAAATATTAAAATTAACTTATACACAATCCTTAACTTATACACAATCCTATTGCATGTAACATTATTGCTCATGTGCAAGATATTAGCCTCCCAAAGGAAGCTGCCACACAGGGGAATAATGCACTGGCTCAATGCAACACTGCACATCAGTGAATAAGGAGGAACAATATTGCAGATCAGCAGCAGATAGAAACTGTATCAGAAGACAGTGAACAGAGGAAAAGTTCAATGAGCAGAGTGCAGATTATAAAGCCTGACTGCTGTGGGGCCCAATGACCTGCGGTACCGTTCTGTCACACGCTGGGTGTCTGAGTCTCTTACTGAAGGAGCTGCCCCGGGCCTCCATAGTCTGCTGGGGGGGTGAGAGGTGTCACATAAAATTGATGACAGCCTTGTTATCAGCCTGCTCTCATCCATCTACTCTACAGTGCCAAGGGACGCTCCTCCCTGATGATGAGAGGAGTTTAAGCATGTGGACATTTGGGATAATGTAAGTTCATAACTGGATAGTCAGCTGTACGACTTCCAGTCTGTAGGCAGACTCATCGCCTTCAGTTATGATGGCAAACGTAGTAGTATCACCTGCAAAATTCAGGATCTTCACTGGAGCAGCAGTGATTTGTGTAGAGACTGAAGAGAAGGGGGAGAGCACAGAGCCTGGAGGAGCTCAGTGCTGAGGGTCAGCGTGTCTGATGTGTGCTGTAAGCATACAGATGTCCTGCATTTGTGGAACATTTTGTTTGTGCTGCTGTTTAAATGTGTTGTTGATGCTGCAGTCAGTAATTTTTCACTAGCAGTCTCACCTCCGCATTTTACAGGAAGACTGACCGACTGAGAGCAGGGTGTTTGTGTCTCTCGTCTCAGTGAGCGAAAACCACACAACCGTCAGGTCCTCAGCTCAGACCCTCTGCTTCACTAGAAAAACCACAAAGGGTATTTTTATCTAAAAGGGGGTGAGCAAGTGAGATGTTATTGACAGCATGAATTTGTCTACTAACATTTTAAATTCAAACCTAAAAAGCAGTATGTCCAGGATGTCAGTAATTACATTTAGTCAGTATGAACAATTTGGGTGCAATAATATAGAATAATGTAGAATTTTGCATAATTCAGTTAATACCAGTAAGATACCGATCATTAACACTATAAGGTCATGTTGCTGAATCTCATTGTTAAAGTTAAATGAATCTACGCATTTTTATACACACAAGACTGTGCTTAGTTCATCTTTCAGTCAAAATCACACAGTGAGGCAAATCTGAGCATCTTAATTGTGTTTGTTTGTGTGGAATGGCATCCCATGCAGGCCTGTGCTCTGTGCTTCCTGGGACAGGTCCCACCCTCTCCAGACCCCGACGAGAAGTAGTAGTCGCTGGATAAAAGAATGACAAAAGATAAAAATACAAAAGTCATTTTTGCTGTCAAACCTCTGATTACTGCATGACATTTCTGATGACTGATAAGTAGAAGATACGTTTAGTCTGTTTCTAGGTGGTAAGATGTTTCCAAAAGGAGAACCACAAAGAGCACAGTCATTTTCAAGGTTATTTCTCACTGGTCAGTGTGAAAGGCTGCATCATTACTATAATGCCGGGCTCAGCACAGTGACTGCACCTGCTCGGCACTGTAGACCACAAGCCAGGCTGCAGACCATCAGCCCTGAAAGTTAAAACAGGACTCATATGTGTGTCATGTGTTGTTTAATAAAAATTTACAGGACAGAACATAGTGGATTCAGTTTCCTTTGCTCTTACACTCCCAGTCCAAAGTGTGGCCACAACTGCTGTCAATGCATCTGTCTCTTTTTTCACTGTGTTATTCACCTTAATATCAAAAGACTCCAAACCGGTACAGTAATGCAGAACAAATATTGTAACTAACAAGAAAGTGGGGAGGTAATGGACAGAAGTGTTGGTTTTTGGTAACTCCACTCCTCTGACCTCCACTCCATTTTAGGTTCCTTGGAAAAATATCAAACACCTAGGGGTTAAAGTCGACACCAACCTTAAGTTTGACACTCAGATATGGTCAGTTGTCAAGTCAAACTTTTTACAATTGAGGCAGTTGGCCAAAATAAAGCCAATTCTTTCTGGGCAGCACTTTGAGACAGTAATCCACTCTTTTGTCACTACTAGTCTGGACCACTGTAACGCCCTCTATGTTGGGGTTAGAGGCTCCACTATTGTTCACCTCCAGAAGGTTCAAAATGCTGCCGCACATGGAAATATGAGCATGTCTCCCCCATTTTAGCCTCACTCCACTGGCTGCCCGTACATTTTAGGATTCATTTTAAAATTCTGTTATTTGCTTTTAAAGCCCTCAGTGGTCTTGCTCTACCCTACCTCTGTGAGCTGCTTCACCCTTACACCCCCACCCGCTCTCTCAGGTCAGCTGATCAGCTGCTCCTGACAGTTCCTAAGACTCAGCATGAGCTTTTGCAGTCGCAGATCCTAAAATGTGGAATGACTTGCCTTTTCACATTAGAGAGGCCTCTTCTCTGTCCGTTTTTAAATCTCTTTTTAAAACTCATCTCTTCTCCTTCACCTTTGACACGTTGTGAGATGTTAATTTTAATAGTAAATTTTGTTTTAATCTTCGCCTTTTCTTTATTAATTGATTTTTTTTAATTTTATTAATGGCCTTTTACTCATATTTAATGTTTTGGTTTTCATTAAATTTCTTTTACTTCGTTTTTAAGTGTGTGAATGTTTTTATTTATTCCTTTGTGCAGCACTTTGGTCCATAAGGTTGTTTAAAGTGCTTTTCAAATGAAGCAGGATTGGAATAGATTGTAAGATGGCTCAACAAATCTCTCTCCCAGTATGTAAAATTCGATAGAGGGGCGCAAGGTTACATTCTGTCAGGGGCCCAGAATTTTTAGCTACACCTCTGTGTTACTGTGTTTTTTTTGTCCTAGCCATCAATAACTCTGGAGTTGCTATATCGCCACCTGGTGGTGAAAAGATCAGACAAAAATATGTACACATTTGTCACGATCGGGGTGGTGCAGGCAGGCGATCGTGCGGGTAAGGCGTGCAAGGAGCAAGCGGACAGGCAAATACGGGGCAAAACGGGAGTTTAATCAAAGGACTTCGGACGGGAAACATCAGATGCCAACTTACATCAATGACGGACAAGGGAAACAGGTCAGACCAGGACTTAAATACACAGAGTAAGCAGACAAAGCTGGAGACGATCAGGGAAGCACACGTGGATAATCAGGGGGCGTGGCACACACGAGGAGCGGACGGGCCGGGCATGACAACATGTTACCAACAGTTTGAAATTGAAGTGCAGAGTTAGCAGGTTTAATTAATCGTCCCCACGGATGCCAGTCATGAAATTTGAGAATTGCAAGTTAAAACACAGGAAAAAATCAGGAACACTACAAGATAAAATATTTACCAAACACTCAATGTGCATCCAGGGTGACAAGGGACAACTGGAGGATGATGTGACAATCTGACAGTGACATTCACAGCACTTTATATGTTGCCAAAAAAAGAAAAGGGGATTAAAATCAAAAAATCTGAAATCATGTATTAGGGTGGGGCTGCTTGGTGGTGCAGTGATTAGCACTGTTACCTCCCACCACTGGGACTCGTTTCGGTTCGAGTCTCCGCCTGGGTCACATGTGTGTGGAGTTTGCATGTTCTTTCTTGCTAAATTGGCCGTAGGAGTGCATGTGTGTGTGAATGGTGTGTGAATGTGCCTTGCGATGGGCTGGCCCCCCCGTCCTGGATTGTTCCCTGCCTCGTGCCCATATCCTTCCAGGATAGGCTCCGGACCCCCCGCGACCCAGTAGGATAAGCGGTTTGGACAATGGATGGATGGATGTATGAGGGTGAGTCACAATGACAACAGCTGCTCTGTTGACTTGGTCCCAGGAGTCGTCAGCGTTGGTCTGCCGGGGCCCCCGTCCTGTCTGTGGAAGCACCCGTCTTGTTGGCTGTTCTCTCTGCCTGGGTCCCCTCTCCTGCTGCCTCACCTTTGGGTTGAAGTGGCTCCCCATTGCTTCTGTAAAGCTCCTTGTGTATCTTAGAAAAGGGCTGTATAAATGTAACATTCATTCATTTATTCAAGGTCCCAGCCAGAAGAGTGCAGTCCCACACTGTCCCCCGCATCACTTCACTTTAGCACCTGTTACCAGTAAAAGTCAAGTCAAGTAGGTCTTTAATGTTATTTTTAACTTTACACGGTTGAGTATAGTACAGAGTTACAAAACAAACAGCGTTTTCCTTGGATCAAGGTGCTACTTAAATTAACACAAGACTAACACATAACAGTCTAGCAACATACTGTATGGTGCATAATGAGCAAAAACTGCAAACATTGCTGGACAGAGCAAAAAGAGAGGACAACTGACACCAACGAGCACAAACAGCACAGTAAACCCAATACTGATAAGGTGCAGTTTGGTTGTGCAATGAGGTAGCAATAAAAATAAATAAAAGTAACTGTAAACATGGCTACAATAAGATAAAAAATAGTAGTTAAATAATAAAGTGTGTTAATGAGTGTATGCGTGTGTGGTAACAGATTAGTCCCTGAGAGTTCAGTAGTCTGACGGCATGGGGGATAAAGCTGTTTGAGTCTGGCTGTGAAGGCCCAAATGCTCCGGTACCTATTTCCAGAAGGCAGGAGGGTGAAACGATGATGTGAGGGGTGGGTGGAATCATCCACAATGGTGGTGGCTTTGCGGATGCGGTGTGTGGTGTGAATATCCGTGATGGAGGGGAGAGATACTCCAGTGATCTTCTCAACTGTCATCACTATATTTTGTAGGGACTTGCGATCTGAGGCGACACAGTTCCCAAAGCAGACCGTGATGCAGCTGCTCAGGGTGCTTTCAACAGTTCACTGATAGAATGTGAGGATGGGAGATGGGCTTTTCTGTGCTTCTGTAGAAAGTAGAGGTGCTGCTGTGCTTTACATACTATGGAGCTGATGTTGAAGGACCTGGTGAGATTCTCCGCCACAGTGCACACAGTGAGTACATTGCGCCTGCCGGTCCATGTTACATCACAGGAATGACCTGAGCAAACTTAGGCATCTTGGGTGTGAACTGGATCATTAGCACCTAATAGCTGTGCTTTTATTATAGATGCTCTACATTTCATTTACATAAATATTTCTCCTCTTTCCATATTTAGCAGTGAGGTCTGCAATGCCACTCGTTTTGTGTCACACTGTTGGGTGTCAGCAGGAGCCAAATGACCTTCTATTTAGTTCTCTCACCTCGTCTCAGTGACCTCCCATCATGAGCAAGGAAAGCTGAGCTATAGTCTACTTCTTATGTTCCTCTTCTCTTCAGGTAATGAGCAGCTCCCTTTTTGAAGCTTGAGACTTGGTTAGTCTGTTGTTTGACTAAAGTGTTGTTAACTTCCACAGAACTGGCCAGGGATGGTGAACTTCCTGTGTAAGGTCACAGGGGGTCTGGAGCCTATGCAGGATGATATGGGCACAAAGCAGGGAATAACCCAGGACCAGGTGCCAACCTGTTACAGGGCACACACACCACTCAGACATGGGCAATTTGGCAACTCCAATTAATCTTGGCATATTTTTGGACTGTCGGGCAAAACAGAAGAAACCCCATGACACCTGGAGAACATGCAAGATCCACAGACGTGACTTGAACCTTCCTCCCAGATGTGTCAGGCAACAGGCCTAACCACTGTGCAGCTCCTACGTACAAACAGTGAAATTAAACGATGTTGCTGATGTAGTCATGAAGACTGTAAAAATTAACAATGGCAAAAGTAATCAAGCAGATATTCAGATTCCTTCATGAATGTTTTTATGCATAAAAAGGAGAAACAAGAGGAATATCTCATCACAACCTTAATTTTGAACAGCTTTATTACAGGACATCATGGGGTTCACCTAAAACAGCTGAATAAAGGTCATTCTAACTGGTTCAAGATTTATTGTCATTAAGTGCAGGATGTACCAAAATACAATGAAATCTGTACTTGTGTTTAATCCAAGACTGATGCCTTAATTGATAATACATACAAGTATCAGGTAGCAGAAATGAAAATGTACATAAACATGATGTCACGCCCGGCTCGTACGACCCTCGTGTGTGCCACGCCCCCCTGATTATCCACGTGTGCTTCCCCGATCGTACCCAGCTGCACCCTGTTGTTTTGCTCTGTCTTGTCTATTTAGTCCATGTATTGCCTTAGTTTCTTGTCCGTCATTGATGTTTGTTAATGTCAGTACCAGCGTTCCGTCCTGCCCTGCTCTTTCCCTTGAATAAATCCCCGTTTTCCCCGTACTTTGCCTGCTTGCCTGCTCCTTGCCCGCTGCTCTGCCCGCGCGCTCACCCGCATTACCAGCGCAAATCCTGACACATGACATAAATACACACACATAAAATATATTCACTTAAAAGTGTCAGCAGTATGACATGTAGATGCTATTGGGTACGGAATAGGATGAAATAAATAATGATGTCAACTAGGGCTGCCACTGAAAATCTGTCAGCATCAATATTTTAAATCAACATATCAGTTTATGTATTAAAATAATTTAATTTTTAATTTCAAGTTATTTTTAATTATTTTAACAAAAAGATGGTTGTACACTGTGTAAAGTTTCGATGGCAAACCACACAGCACTGGTGCTATAACAAGGGAAAACATACAGGCACTATTCTGGATGATGGACCACCAGAATAGGCAAAACTCCACCGTATGTGTTGTCTATTAATGGTTATTAAAATACCATTAATACAGAGAGCTTTGTGTTATCTTTTGCCATTATAGTTCCTAAATACACTCATTATTAAAGCCATGAAATTGTCTGCTTGCTACATTACAATCTCCACTGAATAAACGTTTGAGGAAAACATGTAGGTTAAAATCTGGGCTTATTCTACATTAATTTACAGTATCAGTGTGTGTGTGTGTGTGTGTGTGTATGTATGTGTGCGTGTGTCTGTGTATGTGTGTCTCTGTATGTGTGTGTGTGTGTATGCATGCATTGGGCTTGTTTGGGACCAGTTATATTACCGTAATATAAAAGTGAAAGGATGATGGAAACTAACGAAAAAATGAACTGAGCTAAAAGTGAAAACTATACCAAATAAACACGTCAGACTTTAATCAACAAAGTCACTCCACCGTCTTGTTACCTAGTTTAACCACAATATGTCCTCTTTTAAAAGATGTTGTAGATGCTAAGCTTGCCCTTTCTTCACAGCGACTACAGTACTTACTGCTTCCATTATTTACCGAAACAGCTGCATGTGGGGCTCTGCTAACTGAATTTAAAAAACATAAAGATACACTGATTTTATACAGATTACTAACTTTTGGGCATCACAATAAAAAAATCTCCTAAATTTTTTAGGCAAGTTACTTATCTGCTTATTGAATGGTGGGCGAAAATAATGTCTATATAGTGTCCAAATGCCGGCACCCATTATATAAAACCCTGCAATGACGTAGAGTTTGTTGTTCTTAAAATAATCCATCCATCCATCCATTTTCCAAACCGCTTATCCTACTGGGTCGCGGGGGGTCTGGAGCCTAACCCCGAATCAATGGGCACGAGGCAGGGAACAACCCAGGATGGAGGGCCAGCCCATCGCAGGGCACACTCACACACCATTCACTCGAACCCGGGTCCCTGAGGTGTGAGGCTAACCACTGCACCACCATAGCACCCCCAATAAGAACTCTATGTGATTACTAATTACTGTTACCTAATTTCCTGTCTGGTCTTTTCCCCCCTCATTGTTAAAAGTCATTATATGTCTGGGTGCCAGTCAATGGAAGCTCACACTCAAGAAACAGCATAAATGCTACTCATACACAGTTGGGGGGCAGGGGTCAGTCCTTGTGCCTGTAATGAGAAGGTCACCAGTTGAAACTAACCCAGCCTCAGCACGTCTGTGGGTCCTTGAGCAAGGCCCTTAACCCCCAGCTCCCTGGGCGCCCCAACAGGTAGCTGCACTTCGCGGACAACTTACTCCACAAAGAGTAAGTTGAGGGAGACATAAAAAACACAATTTCCCCACGGGGATTAATAAAGTCCATCCATCCATGGAATATTATTTAGCACTATATAACGTAGAATATAAGAATTATGATTTTATAAAAAGTATGCCAAATATCCATGATATAATCATTACAATGTAAACATTATAATGTAATCAACACAATGGAACCAACTGAGTATGTATTTGCACCTTTTGTTAGTCTGAGTTTCTGTTAGCTACTTCATGTTAGTCCTGAATCTATGAATATTCACTTTTATTAGCGTATATTTTATCACTATGTAAAAGGACAAATATATTATCAACCTTTTAGTGAGACAATGTGTAAATGGCTGAAACTACCAAGGTTTACTACTGAAGGAAGGGATTCACCTGAGTTCACCAGAAGTTCATGGCTGAGTATTTTTTAAAAACCAAGTGGAGCTGCTCGCGCCACCATTATGTTCAGCCGAGAGACCAAACGGTAAAAGAAATGACTGTCAAACTTATCACCCAGGGGTGAACATAAATCTATACAAATATCACCTGCATGCACATTACTTCTTTTACAATAACCAACTCCTGATCCATACTGTTAGTCGTGAAAAAAATAACTATTGTGTACATAGAGGCCCTGTGTAAAAAGATAACTGCCAAGGAAAAGATCAAAAACATTTATTTCAAGGATTCAAAGTTTTTATGGTCATGTACAGTGTACAGTGCAATTCTTATTTGATTAACTTGAATGTCTTCACAGACAAGACGATTAAACAAATAAAGCAGCGCAACATTACAGTAACTAACAACAAACAAACAAAGCTCACGAGTACTATTACAGTATTCATATCATTTATTTAAATGTAATTTTACCAAGTAAATTAATTGAAAAGCAGTTACCACCGCTTTACCTGCTTCTCGGGAGAAATAGCAGATATACAAACGTCATGTATGTAACTAAAAGCTGTGTCGTAATGGAGCGGATCCAGTTTGTGCAGCCTGCTAAGAGATGCTGCCTGATGTGTTTTGCTCTCGCGGAGTTTTGGTACCATGTGACATGGTGACGTAATGCAGCAGACGATAAAAATCTAACCATGATGCATTGCGTCAGGACTAGAATGTGTTGCTTTAAGCTAGCGCTTTATGTGGGTGCATGAAGTGGAAAGCACCCAATAACAAGCATAACATTTTTTTAAAAATGTTTTCTTCACCGGTGCAGTGAATTTAAATAAAGAGCTATGATGGTGCTGCAAATGGCTTTGCATAGTAGTTAGTAGTAGCATTAGCCGCTGTGTGCGGCATTAGCTTCCTACAGTCCTTACAGATGGTTCGTGTTTTGTCTGTCTCCCTTTCGCCATTTATATTTTCCGCCGGGCACCCAAAATGCTGCCACACAAAAGATTTAAAAGTGTCTGGGGTATCTACTATAGTAATTTAGTCAGACGCCGACATATTTGCAGCGCATTCGTGAAACGGCTTTTCGCTCCAACGAGAAATCTCGTCATGTTGTAATATCGCGAGATCTCGTGACACGCGTTTCACTCCCACTTCTTAGTAACAGTCATGATTTGATAAAGTGACAACCTGCGTAATAATTGGTAATACATAGAGTTTGCTATTGTTCAGGCTAGCAGACTGTTATGGCTTGAGGTTAATGGTGCCTGTTACTTGTGAATTTTCACATTTGCAAGAATCTTCAGCCTCGTGAATGAGAAACGGGTAATTATGCTAAAAGAAGAAAAAAGCAGAACCGCAATGTGTGTAATGCTGGTGCTGATTTTTCAGTATGAACACTGTAAAATTTATACAAACTACCTGCATTCAAACTTGTATTCTTTATATAGTTTGGTTAATTACTATTTAAACGTTTTATCTGCGCTCCATTGTATATCTTGTATTGGAGACTTGTATGTACTTTTTGATTGGAAATGGTTAGTTGTATATACATTGACTATTTTTATGATTAATTTCTTTGTTTATTTAATTTGGCAACATATTTGCACTTTTAGAAGTATTGCTGTTCATGTTCTAATGTTAAATTGTGTTATTTGTTCTAAGCCAAAGTACACTTGCTACCCAGATAAACAGCTTTAAACATTTCTTTGGACTGCCTAAGACTTTTGCACAGTACTGCATATCTTAGAACATAAGAAATTTACAGATGAGAGGAGGCCATTCGGCCCATCAAACTAGTTTGGGAAGAACTTAACTAATAGCTCAGAGTTGTTAAAATCTTATCCAGCTCTGATTTAACCATCTCTCTCAATATAATATTGGGATCATTTATTCTCTTCAGAGGCCTCCATAGAATAGTGCATCCATCCCCTCACTTATATTTAGACAGACGTATCCTAAGGCACCAGGGCAACAACAGTCAGAATAACAACAGAATCATCAATTTCACAGCTAGTTTCAAAAATTTCTTTAACGCAGATTACAGAAAAAAAGATAAGCAAATTAGGTAATATTAAGAAAATTATTAAAACGTGTAGAGTAATAGACATATTTGTCATTCAGACATATTGTGCTTTTTTAAGAGCAGAAGGAATACATTAAATCACAATTATATTTAGTTTTTAATTATATATATATATATATATATATATATATATATATATATATATTATTTTTTAAAATGTACATCATTATAAATGAGAACTATAAGTGATTGCTAATTACTGTTAACTAATTTTCTATATGATCTTTCTCCCCTTCAGTCTTAAAAATCATTATATGTCAGGGGGCCAATCAGTGGAGGCACACGGACACATTGGCCGGTTATCCTATTTGTTCAGCGCCAGCCCAACAAGTAGAGTATTCAGAACCATGGACAGTGACCAGTGTTACTGTGACATCTGGTTCCTTCATTGGCTCTATATAGTTTTCTAGAAATAACTAAATGCCTCTGTTGTAGAAATTTCCAGCCATAGACTTGGTTCCTATATGACGAGAAGATTTTATTTTTACTCAGACTAAGAAGCTAGAGATAATCAGCTCTGCATGTTATCTGCCCTTTACTGCTCGAGCAGGGCTCATGCACATCAACAAATGTCAAGGCAGCAAGTGCATACAAACAACTCTCAGGACAGTTATAGGGCTTTCATGAGGAGTCAAACTGCTGCGTCATTCAGAGATACCATTGTCTAAGACTTAGCTCATAGTGTGTTTGTCTGCTGCTCGGGCCACCATGTGGCTTAGTTTGACATGTGATCAAAATTTAGAGTAAACTAATACATGATAACTTGCCTTAAAAAAAGATCAATGGCAGAACAGGGGCTCTGAACGCAGTCTGCATTAATAAGGAATTAACCATTTGTCTCAATATAAAATTGGAATAATTATTCTCTTCAGAGGCCTCCATAGAATAATGCATCCATCCCCTCACTCATGTGTATAGAGGCATATCGTAAGGCTCCGGCAACATCTTTCAGATCAACAACAGCATCAACAATTTCACAGCTAGATTTAAAACATACTTTAACGTACAGTGATTGCAGTAAGTGATAAATAAATTAGGTAATATTAATTCAATTATTGAAATGTGCAGATTAACAGAAAAGGTTTTATAATTTTACATAATGATAAATGAGAACTATATGTGATTACTAATTACTGTCACCTAATTTCCTGTCTCGACTTTTCCCCCCTTATTGTTAAAGGTAATTATTTGTCTGGGTGCCAGTCAGTGGAAGTGCCCAGACACGTTGGCCATCTGGTCTATTCATTCAGCACCAGCCCATCAAGTAGAAAATTCAGCACCACGGACAGTGACCTGTGTTACAATGACTTCAGGTCCCTTCATTGGCTCTACATATTTTTCTAGAAATAACTAATTGGCTCTTTTCTAGAAATGTCCAGCCTATATGAAGAGAATATTTTATTTTTATTTAGACTAAGAAACTACAGAAAATCAGCTCTGCATGTGATCTCCTCTTTACTGCTCAAGGAGGGCACACGCACATCAACAAATATCAATGCAACAATTACAGATGAACAATTTCTCGCAGCTTCAGAAGAAATCAGATTTCTGTGTAACTCAGAGATTGTCTAAGACTTCTGCTAGAACATTTTCTGCTTGAGCCGAATTTCAAAATAAATGACACCTGGGTGACCCAGGTTCGAGTCTCCGCCTGGGTTACATGTATGTGGAGTTTGCATGTTTTACCCATGTCATCGTGGGGTTTCCTCCGGGTACTCTGGTTTCTCCCCCACAGTCCAAAAACATGCTGAGGCTAATTGGAGTTGCTAAATTGCCCCTAGGTGTGCATGTGTGAGTGAATGGTGTGTGAGTGTGTCCTGCAATGGGCTGGCCCCCCAATCCTGGGTTGTTCCCTGCCTCTTGCCCATTGCTTCTGGGATAGGCTCCGGACCCCCCGCGACGCAGTATGATAAGCGGTTTGGAAAATGGATGGATGGATAAACCTGGGACTATTAAAAGAAGGTGATGCTGCCTGAACCACCAACCAAGGCTGAGAGGAAAGGGAGGAACACTAGTCAAATGAAGGAAGAAAAGGCCACAGTATCTCATGGTCATGAATACAAAAGTCAGGGAGTGTTATGAAGAAGGCACCACACTTAAGACCATTGGTTTTATGCAGTGAATTACACCAGAGAGAGTTTTTGCATTTTAGCTGTGTTCTGTAACATTCCTCAGACTTCATTTTAATGTTTTCTTCAACACAACAAAGTCCCACGGTAAGAAAAGCGCTGAAGTCTGGATTGTTAATTGCAATGTGGGGAGTGCAGACCAGCTGGGGTGGGGGATTGTGCTCAGTCACGGTAAAAGGCAAACGGGTAAATTGTGAATATGCTCTTAAGCTAACTACAGCTTCTTGAATTGTGGGAGGCGTGTGTAACATAACGTTGTTCCACATACCAATATCATTACGTATCGGTATCACAAAACAAAATTTTAAATGTTAAGATTCTGTCATTCTGAAAATCTGAGTATTTAAGACATTATGTTCCATAGCGATTTGTGGAGATGAATGCCCTCGGACAGTAGCGTTCATTTCACAATTAAGTCTCTTTAAGTCAATGTTTTATGTTATGCAGGATGAATGTGTGATTTTTAATTAATCAACCTTTAAGGGTTATATGCTTACGGTGTTGTATACTATTCTCGGTGTACAAGTTATTTGTATGTATATTAAAATATGTTTGGTGAGTAAACTCTGTATATTGTTTTTAAATAAAGTGATTTTGTTCCGAGCTACTATGTTAATTATATTTCAATTTTATGCGCAAAGCATAGTTGACGTTTAACTTTTCCGCCTGCGCTTTCCCGCGCTTAAGTAAATTATTGCGCTTGCTTGTGAGTAAATTAGTTCATTGCTTTTAAATAAAGTGAATATTGTTGCGGGCTACTGTGTTTATTATATTTAAATTTTACGTGCAAGTCGGCTATTTCCTGTGCCGCAAAGTCTAGATGATATTTTACTTTTGCACGTGCGCTTTCATGTTGCATTCGACTGCGGATGCGGGTGGTTGCGCTCGGTGCTGCCTACAGCAATGATATTCCAGCAGACCAGGAGAGGGCAGATGTATTGCAACAAACACAGATAAAAGTAGTGAAGCAAGACCTGTAAAGTTTGTTTGCTGACTAAAATCAGTATATTGCCATTTAGTAAAATTTTAAATTGTTCCAGGCTTCTGTCTTCATTATATCTAAATTTTATTTGAAGGTTAACTAGTTTCCTATGCTATAATGCAGTTGTTCATTGCGAAGGTTTCAGTGCAGGACTGTATTCCATGTGCCAGGAGTGACTGACAGCTCCATTATATTGCCTGTATGTTGTTTTTCCTCAATCAGAAACAGACGAATGGTGAAAGCTGTCAGCTGGAGCAACGACCGATACTGGGCAACTTGGGACAAGTGGGGGGAGGTGATTGACTGGGGAGATGAGGAAGAGCTGTGCTCCCCAGCAGAAACACCCTCTGACCAGGCTGACGGTTAGATTGTGTCACACACCCAAAAGCCAATTGCCAAGGCAATTAGCTGGACGGATGATGTGTATTGGGCAGCCTGGGACAAGTGGGATGAGATCATCTGCTGGGGTGAAGAAGAAGAGTGCTCCCCAGCAACTCCACCCATGAACCAGCCTGGGAGGGATAAGGGGTTAGACATGTATGGGTTAGAGGTTTTTGTGTTAAATGAAAGGACAGTCTCCATGAAGCCTGCAGATGACCACCAAGACAGGCTGAAAATAGGAGCCGTAGTGGTCGACCTCTGCCAATTTGAGCTAGATGATGTAAATGGTAAATTTGAAATTGTCCAAATACAAATTGGAGAGGTCAAATTGGAGGAGACTGCAGAGAGGGGTTTTAATTCAGTATTTGAATTGGAAATTATGGATGTTGTTAGGGGGCAGCATGGTGGTGCAGTGGTTAGCACTGTCGCCTCACACCTCTGGGACCCGGGTTTGATTCTCCGCCTGGGTCACATGTGTGCGGAGTTTGCATGTTCTCCCCATGTCGTCGTGGGGTTTCCTCCGGGTACTCCGGTTTCCCCCCACGGTCCAAAAACATGCTGAGGCTAATTGGAGTTGCTAAATTGCCCATAGGTGTGCATGTGTGAGTGAATGGTGTGTGAGTGTGCCCTGCGATGGGCTGGCCCCCCATCCTGGGTTGTTCCCTGCCTCGTGCCCATTGCTTCCGGGATAGGCTCCGGACCCCCCGTGACCCAATAGGATAAGCGGTTTGGAAAATGGATGGATGGATGGATGGATGGATGTTGTTAGGTTAAAGAAACAGTTATACATCATCTTGTCATCATTTCCGTATGATCAGCAATGAATGTAAATACATATATACGTTATTTCTTATCTTCTAGCCACATACTCTTAGCTATTGTACCCTAAGTATGTGGTCAACAGATGCCTACTTAGATAAGATTCTCACTTCCCTCTCTTGCGCCTCCCACTGACTATAAATAAAGGAGCCAAGGGGAACCACCCTTTGTAACACATTCTGCTGTAGTTTGCATTGCAGAGAGTGTGGGTACCCTTGCAAGTAAAACTGTAACCTGTGTGTGTCTCGTAAATGTGGAGTTGGGGTGGAAATGCCGGGCGCTTTCCCCAACAGAGAATTTGGTCCTTTGAGCCGGATCCGAGGATCCCCGAAGACGTCTCCAGTACGGCGAGAGAAGCGATACCAAAAACTGCCGGCAGTCACTCGAAGACGGGTGCAAGAAAGACCTGTGATGTGAATTCGTCATCAGGCCGGTGGTTAGAACTGCGCTCGACGTCTGGTGATGTCTGAAGGACCTCGGTGACGGAACAGAGACCACAATATACAGGTGAGAGATACGGCACCTACGTGAGTAGGTGGCCAAGGCATGCGTATGGTTAAGTTTAGCCGAAATTAAACGAGAGAGAAAGTAGTTGTATGGTTAAGTTTAGCCGAAATTAAACGGGAGAGAAAGTAGGCGTTGTGGGACAGAGTGTACGGCGTTCTATGTGGATGTGTTTTTATAGGTTTTAGATTAACCTACACGATCCACCCTAAAAGCAACAATGTTAGGTTGAAGAAACTGTTAGTAATCATTTGTTATCATTTCTGTATAATCAGCAATGAGTGTAAATGTGTATATACATTATTTTGTTTTCCTTTACCTTCATAATTTAGATTATATTAGTTTACACGTATCCTGAGCACGTGTTTAAATAGTTGTCCACCTGAGGAAAACCAGAACTTCTTCTTACTCTTACAGTCCTTTCTTTGTTCTCACTCCAAGACCCCTGCCCCCCATTGACTATAAAAAAAGGTGCCAAGGGGAACCACCCTTTGTAACAACATATACTGTACTGTAGTTTGGTCCTGTGTGCAGAGTTGGAGTGGAAAGCCTGACGCTTTCTCCAACATATAATTTGGTCCTTCGAGCCGGATCCGAGGACACCTGACGACATCGCCAGCACACCGAGAGGAGCGACACTGAAGCCTGCCGGCAGCCACTCGGAGACGGGTGCAAGAAAGACCTGAGACGTGAATTCGTCATCAGGTCGGTGGTTAGAACTGCGCTCGACGTCTGGTGATGTCTGACGGACCTCGGTGACGGAAAACAGGCACACGGGACAGGTGAGACAACAAGGTTATTCAGCGAAATAACCGGGTCAATTGACGTGGGTTAGGCTTAGCCGTAATTAAGCAGAAAAGGGGTTAGGCTTAGCCGTAATTAAGCAGAAAAGGGGTTAGGCTTAGCCGTAATTAAGTGAAGTATGAACATGCATGTATTGTGTGAATGACTGGTCCTCTCATATATCTCGTACCAGTGAAATTCCACCCAGGACCTGTGTAATGCGCAGAAGGTAATAAAAAAAAAAAAATGGGAAAGAATCAGAGTAAGAGGATTGAACTTGAGGGAGATGAGAAGTTTTTGGAAGGATATAAACCAGGTTCAGGACAAATAAGTAATTGGAGGTGGAGAAAAAAAACATGGATTTGAAGGGAAACTCCACACTAGAACTAGAAATGAGAAATGTTACAAACCTTGAAGAAAGGAACATTGGAGAAAAGTAAGAAAGAATATAAGTATTCAGATAATTGGTTGGAACAAAGTAAGTTAAGAGATTTATGTAGAAAGCATAAAAAGGATGATAGAAAGGATAAATTAACTGCAGCTGCTCTAGTCACTTTAGATGATGAGACGGTAGCCAAAACAAAAAGTAGAGAAAATAGACCACCAACACCACCACTATTGCCTGCCCCTGTGCAACCCGTAGATAGAAGGGAAATAAAACAACCATCAGCTATGGGCACAATACCAAAGAAGCCATCAGCTCCTCCTTCTTCCCCCATTATAACTAGGAGTAGAGATCCTACGTTATACCCGGTGCGCGATCTAGCTACTGCTAAGATTCGATGGCATCCGCGAAATGAAGGCATTGATAGTGAAGAGGAAGAAATAGAATTACAATGCCCCCTAGTGGAGGTGGCAAACCCTAATAGAGAGCCAGATGGAGGACCTGAAACAATGTTAGTCTATAGACCATGGACAGCTGAAGATAGAACGGCAGCATTAAAGGGAATACCTCCTGTTGATGAAGGGGTACGAGAATTTTGGACAGCAATATTGGAACTACAGAGCAGTTTCCACCTGAATGGTAGAGAAATGTTCCAATGTTTAAGACAGCTGTTCAACCATAAGTGGGGAAGAGTAGCAGGAGACTTTACTGGTCATGGACCAGACAATCAACCACTTGCACATAATTCACAAGCTCTACAACAGAGTATGCAGCAATTACATGGAAGGATAGAGACAGTGTTCGCGAGACGAGCAGATTATGGCAGAATTGCACAATGCAAGCAAAAAGATGGAGAAGAGCCAGAGGATTTTATGGATAGGATGCGAGTGGTGTTTAGAGGGAATTCAGGAATTCCTCATAATGAGGAAAATGGAGGAGTTTATCAGCAACAGTTAAAACGTGCGTTCATCACAGGGCGAAAACCTGAACTGAAGAGATACATAGATAAACATTGGGTACATCAGAATACTGGTTCAGTACAGCAAGCCCTAGAATATGCCCAACACGCCCATACAGCACAAAAACATAAATCAGACGCAGTGTTTGAGGACGCAGGATGAGACAGAAGAGATAGATTTGCAAGCAGTTTGCCAACTGCTAGCACTAAAACAACTTGAAGAACTACCAAAACGAAGGCTTATTATAAATGGGAAAATATATGAGTGCCTATTTGATACTGGAGCCTGTAGAACAGTGTTAACCACTAGCCCTCCAAGGGTCACCTTTTCCTCGTCCTCCATAAATATCCGAACTGCACGTCACTATGTGGTACAAAGGCACCCCAGGACCAGATTATGCCTATGACAAAACGTTTCATGCCCTCCAAGACACTTGTATCACCTTACAACATATATATGTTAACTCCACTACTGGCTTTTCTGCTGCCTCAGTCATCTTATCTAATAAACAACAGGCTGTGTTCAGAGGGGGAACACCACACGTATCTCTATCAAAACCACCTCAGATGCAGTGGAGGGACGTAGAGATGTTCTTACGAGATTCCATGCACAGTCACAATGACTACCAACCCGTACCTGGCTCCTGTTGGAGCTATGACAAAAAACACAATGTGTGGTGGTTTCCTTTGGGATGGAGAGTTCAAACCACTCTCACCACACACTTGCAGGACCCAACCTGACAAATTTTTCCAACCCTGGAGGAGGGATCATGTCCAGATCTAGATCGCCTCCCGGAAGGGTTGTGGTCGTCCTCCCCCACTGATGTAGAACTGGTAAAGGGGTTCCCACCTTACAAAGTAATTGTGAAATCAGAACACCGCCCGGTAGTTAGACAATACCCGTTAAAACCTGAGGCAGAGAAAGGTATAGCCCCTGTAGTGCAGGATATGTTGGCATCAGGAATATTGCGAGAGGCTCCTGAGGCCACTTGCAATACTCCTATCTTCCCCGTCCAGAAGGGACATACAGGGAAATGGCGCATGGTGCAGGATTTAAGACCAGTAAATGAAATAGTACAACATGCTGCACCAGATGTGCCTAATCCACACCTTTTGTTAAATTCCTTGTCCCCGGACAAGAAGTATTTTTCAGTAGTGGATCTGAGTAATGCTTTTTTCTCAGTACCACTACATCCTGATTCACAACATTTATTTGGTTTCACTTATAAAGGACATAAATACACATACACTAGACTCTCTCAAGGGTTTTCAGAAAGTCCACATGTATATACAATGGCACTACGGTATTCAATGAGTTCCTGTAAAGTACCGTCCCATAGTCAAGTGCTATTATATGTAGATGATATATTAATTGCTTCAGATACAAAACAGCATTGCAAGGAAGCCACACTGTTAGTGTTACAGCATTTGTATGATACAGGACATAAAGCATCAAAACAAAAATTACAGTATTGCAGAGAGGAAGTTATATATCTTGGACATAAACTCTCCCAACAAGGTCGATCGTTATTAGAAACTAGAAAACAGGCAATACAAGAGGCACCAAAGCCAAAGACTAAACAGCAAATGATGTCCTTCTTAGGACTTTGCAATTATTGCAGGGAATGGTTACCTGATTATGCTGCACAAAAACAACCTACCTTAAATGTTACAGATGTCTTGTTGATAGATAGTGATGTACTATGTGATGCACAGACTCATGCACCTAAAACAGAAATACAGAGCTGGATTAAGAGAGAAGCAATACAACAAGGGAAAACTTATTATATGAATGACAAGCCCATCCTACCAAAAAATGTATACAAGACAGCTGCCTTAGTGAGCCATGGAAACACCCATGTCTCAACAGGAGGGATGGTACATATTATTCAACAATACTTTTATACTATATATTTTTCTGATTATGCAAAACAATTTTGTCGAGCGTGCTTAATTTGCTGTAAACACAATGCACAAGGCAACATAAGGCCAAAACGTGGCCAGTTTCCCGCAGCTGAGTATCCATTTCAAATTGTACATATGGATTTCATTGAATTATCTTGGTCACAAGGGAAGAAGTGTTGTCTAGTCATTATAGACACCTTTTCTAAGTGGGTAGAAATATACCCTGTAAAACACTGTGATGCAATGACCGTTGCAAAATGTTTGGTAGGCCATTATTTCCCTACCTATGGCATACCTTATATTATAAGATCGGACAATGGGACTCATTTTGTAAATCAGACCATGTCCCTCTGCTCACAAGCACTAGGGTTTACGATAAAAAATCATTGTGCTTATCACCCCCAGAGCGCAGGCTTGGTAGAAAGAACTAATGGCACCATTAAAACAAGGCTCAGAAAGACAGTGGAAGAGACAAAAAGGCCGTGGCCAGAATGTTTGTCTCTAGTAAAATTATGGATGAGAATAACTCCCACTCCTGCAGGATTGACACCATTTGAAATAGTGTATGGTAGACCGTTTCCCTTAGCAACCGAAATGAGTGATATAGGAAAAGCAGACAGAGAAAATACGTTAGCCGATTGGATGCGTAAACTACTAACATCACAACAAAAACATAGCCCCAGTAGTCTGCCGGTAAATTCTGTTTCTGTTCAACAGGATAATCTGCAGCCAGGAGATTGGATCCTGGTCAAGGTCCTGTTGTGAAAGGATTGGAGCACGCCTCGGTGTGACGGACCTTATCAAGTCCTCCTCACAACACCAACAGCGGTGAAAATAGCAGAGCGACCTTCCTGGATACATAAGAGTCACTGTAAGCCCATCAAGCCCGTATCAGAGACCTCTGTACCTTCGGAGTAGCAGTGGAAGTCCGCTACAAAGGCGCAGTAATCTATAGGATACTGACGTCTCAAACCGGTGAAGAAAACAGCTGATCTGCACTCCATTTAGAATGGCTCTGATTGGGTGGGGATGCGGTAAGGTGACTCTCGGTGTAATTCTCTTTATGGGAATTGTTGGTCTGCTTCTGCACTCACCAGAGCAGGTGTTTCATCCACCTAGATGGACACATGACGGCTCCCACCTGAGGCCTATCTCCACAAATGAGACCCATCCTTTCCTACAAAACTACTGGTATCGTTATGTTTATGATATAGCAAAGAAAGACAATTTAACTAACTGTTATGTCTGTACACATATGTCCCTGGATCCCCATGCCGGTCCCTCATGGTTGGACTGGTTTCTCACTGGGTCCTGGTGGCAGTTACTGCTAAAATTCTCACTCCCCATTCTTGTTACATTATCATTTGTATGTTGTTGTTTCATTTGTATTATACCCTGCCTCCATTCCATGATACAACAAACTTTTAGTTCTGTTTTTCTGCTATTCGCTGCAGAAGAACGGTTGGACTTTTTAAACTTGTCTAGCCCTCTTAATAATGATGATGATGTGATCTGAATGACGATTGTGCTGAAAGTGCTTTTGCAACTTAAGAACATAAGAACATAAGAACATAAGAACTATACAAACGAGAGGAGGCCATTCGGCCCATCAAGCTCGCTTGGGGAGAACTAAACTAATAGCTCAGAGTCGTTAAAATCTTATCTAGCTCTGATTTAAAGGAACCCAAGGATTCAGCTTGCACTACATTATCAGGAAGGCTATTCCATACTCTGACTACACGCTGTGTAAAGAAGTGCTTCCTTAAATCCAGCTTGAAATGTTCTCCCGCTAATTTCCACCTATGGCCACGAGTTCGTGTATTTAAACTAATGCTGAAGTAACTATTTGGTTGAACAGCATCCAAACCTGTTAGAATCTTATATACCTGGATCATGTCCCCCCTCAGTCTCCTTTGCTTGAGACTGAACAGATTTAGCTCAAGTAACCGTTCCTCGTATGACATTCCTCTAAGACCAGGAATCATTTTTGTGGCCCTACGCTGCATCTTTTCTAAGGCCACAATGTCCTTTTTAAGATATGGTGACCAAACCTGCACTCAATATTCTAGGTGAGGTCTCACCAAGGAATTGTATAATCTTAGCATTACCTCCCTTGACTTAAACTCCACACACCTGGAGATATACCCCAACATCCTATTGGCCTTTTTTATTGCTTCCCCACACTGGCGAGAATGGGACATGGAAGCATCAACATACACACCAAGGTCTTTCTCATGATCAGCTACCTTTATTTCAGTGACACCCATGAAATACCTGTACTTTATATTTCTGCTCCCTAGATGGAGTACCTTACATTTATCGACCTTAAATTTCATCTGCCAGGTATCGGCCCAGTCACTAATTAAATCAAGATCCCGCTGTAGCTGCTGAGCCACTAATTCAGTATCTGCTACACCACCCACCTTGGTGTCATCTGCAAATTTCACCAGTTTACTGTATATATTGGTATCCATATCATTTATGTAAATTAGGAACAACAGTGGTCCTAAAATCGAACCCTGCGGTACCCCACTATGAACACAAGCCCACTGTGACATTGTGCCTCTTATAACTACTCGCTGTTTCCTATCTGTTAACCAGTTATCAATCCAGGTCGCTACGGTACCTAAAATACCTGTCGCTTTGAGTTTAAGTAGGAGCCTCTTGTGGGGGACAACATCAAAAGCCTTTTGGAAATCTAAGTAGATGACATCATAGGCCTTCTTATCATCAACTTCCTGAGTAGCTTCCTCAAAAAACTCCAACAGATTTGTTAAACAGGATCTACCTCTCCTAAATCCATGCTGGCTATCCCGCAAAATGTTATTAGAGTCCAGGTAATCTACCATTTTCTCTTTGATTATAGCCTCCATAACTTTACCAGTTATACAAGTTAGACTGATTGGCCTATAGTTAGACAAATTACTTCTATCCCCTTTTTTAAAAATAGGCGTTATGAAGGCGTGCTTCCAATCAGAAGGTACCACACCTTCAGATAAGGATTTTTGAAACAGTAAAGTTAAGGGTCGGCAAATAATATCCCTCATCTCTTTTAACACTATAGGTAAGATGCCATCAGGACCCTGTGATTTATTTATTTTGAGCTTAGCTAGGCTTTGCAAAACATCTGCTTCAGTTATATATATATTAGCTATAGACAATGCTGGATAGGTAATAACTGGTAAATTACTAAGGTCCTCAACAGTGAATACCCGTGCAAAACTATCATTGAACTCATTTACTATATCAATGTCGTTTACTATTATAAGACCCTTACTATCCTGCAGATTAGTAATTTCAGGTTTTAGAGCTCTTTTAGAGTTAAAATACTGGAAGAAACTTTTAACGTCATCCTTAGCTTCCAATGCAACCATTCTTTCGACATTTCTTTTAGCTCGTCTAATATCATTTTTTAACTCAGCCTGTAGACTTAGATATTCCTGCTTAATTCTGTCATTGTCAGTTATTTTCCATTGCTGGAACAAAGCCCTTTTCCTCCTTACTTTATGCTTTATTTCCCTAGTAAACCACCTAGGTTGCAATTTCCTAGATTTATTCTTGCTGGAAACAGGTATGAAGTCCTCTTGCACTTGCAATAATGTGCTTTTAAAAAATTCCCAGGCCTCTTCAACAGTTTTGTTATTTAACTCCATCCAGTTCACAGTTTCTAGTTTTAGTCTCATACACTGATACTGATTAAGCATCAATACTGATGCTTTTGATTATACTGTCATGATAAACAGGAGGGATTGTTAGGTTGAAGAAACTGTTATTAATTATTTGTTATCATTTCTGTATAATCAGCAATGAGTGTAAATATGTATATACGTTATTTTGTTTTCCTTTATCTTCATACTTTAGATTATATTAGTTTACACGTATCCTGAGCACGTGTTTAAATAGTTGTCCACCTGAGGAAAACCAGAACTTCTTCTTACTCTTACAGTCCTTTCTTTGTTCTCACTCCAAGACCCCTGCCCCCCATTGACTATAAAAAAAGGTGCCAAGGGGAACCACCCTTTGTAACACATTCCTTTGTAGCCTAGCATGCAGAGAGTGTGGTTACCCTTGCGCAAGTAAAACTTTAAGTGTGTTGTCTCGTAATTAATGGTGTGTGCAGAGTTGGAGTGGAAAGCCTGACGCTTTCTCCAACATATACTGTACTGTAGTTTGGTCCTGTGTGCAGAGTTGGAGTGGAAAGCCTGACGCTTTCTCCAACATATACTGTACTGTAGTTTGGTCCTGTGTGCAGAGTTGGAGTGGAAAGCCTGACGCTTTCTCCAACAACAGTGAAAGTCTGTACTCAACTCAAAAGCCTGGACTGCCACCTGACCGGACATTTCTCTGTGAGCTTTCATATGATGTTTCGTATTTTGTCACATAAACTGTGCTGTTTGTTTTTTGTATCCTGTGATATACCTTTCAGTAAAATATCTGAAATATTTACATAATGGTTACATTTGCCTTTTATTGTCTCATATACATATATGAAATGTCTCATTTCATATACATGAAAGTTAATTCATACTTGGATGAGCATCAGACATTTTTTATACAAAGAATGAGGTACAGCTGTCATAGACCTGAACAACCAAATAGCCAAAGGTGCCTTGTAGGTTTGTAATGACAACCATGCACATAAACATTAAACTATATGCAAACCACTGCTGGGCAGTAATGCGTAACTTAGTAAGGCGTTACTGTAATTTGATTCTTTTTTAGTAACGTAGTAACTTAATGCATTATAATTTTAAAATTAATAACTGCATTACAGTTACACTTTCAAGTAACTTTACGTTACCGCTGCGTTACCAATAAAATCAAGTGCTTTAACATCTATATTGTAAAAACAGAAATAATAATTGACAGTAACCTGACAGTGGCAGGCAGATGTCTGTTTGACAGTCGCACATGCGACGTCATTTACAGGAGACCTACATGCATGCGAAACCAGCTCAAACAAAAACAAAGTGAACATGGCGAGTGAAAAGTACGTGTTCAGTAGCTGGAATTCATCTCGGCTAAAGGCAAGAACATTTTTGTGAGTTGTACGTTATGTGGGGGTAAGTAATCATTGTCAACCTCAAAAAATTCAACATCTGAAAGGGCAGCACTGCGCAGTGAAATTAGTGGAGAAAATACCAGGTGAAGCGACTGATGAGCCCAATGCCAGTACATGTCCCACTCCTGCCAAGCAGCAGGCTGGATTTCTCCTGTCAAACACCAACTATAAGTGGAGAAGACCTAAACAAACTTGTGGCTGGGTACATTGTGGACAGAATGCTACTTATTTCCACTGTGGATTCTCCTTCCTTTTGTCACATAATTTATAAATTACCTATTCTACACGTTTGCCTACCGCGTAGAAAAACATTTGCTGCCTACCTGGATAGAGAATATGCAACAATGGAAGCTAATTCAAAATCAAAATACTAGTTTGAGTAGATCACAACAATGCTTATTATACTGTATATTGTTCATCCCATAAAAGGCAGATTATTGGACTATAGTAAATAGCCTGCACTGTAGCCTAAATAGTAAAATAACAAAATAAACATGTCTAATTGTACAGCTACAATACATTTTTTGTTCTCTTCAGGCTATCCAGACTCGTTTTGCATATGTGCACTTCTTGCTGCTGTCAGTTGTCCAGAATTCGAACTCCGATGGTTAAGGGATGAGTATAGGAAACAGGAACTGAAGGAGCTTCTGATAGCAGAGTGTGACACAGTTGCTCCTGTAGCAGAAGAAACTGCCAATGGGCACACAAAGTCAGCCATACCTGGTGATGGGATGGACTTTTTTGGTTTTGAACTTGAGTGTGAGGAGAGCTACTCTGCAGAAAAAGAAGTTATGGTGATGAGTATGTGCTTCCTCACCATGGACTGGGTGTCTGCAGGAATCCAAAGCGCTGCTGGACATTAACTCAAAGGCAGAACAGCACATTCCACACCCCACCGCAACGCTAGTTCCAGTACAGAAGCCACTCTTGTTCATGTTTTAATCCAGCCCTGTAATCGTGTCCATATTTTTGTGTTCATCAAATTGTTTTCACAAAAATAAAGTGTGTCTTTTAATAAGGTTGTGCCCTTTTCTAAATGACCAGGCCAGATGGCAAAAGCTGAAAAAAGCATTTTACTATTTTCCAGTTTTCTTTAGTTTCAAAGAACAAAAACCGAAGTTAGTATAGGCTGGGAGAAGACGCCTAAGTGGCTGCCTAGCGCCCCCTGGCGTTCTGACCTCAAATCATTCAAAAAGGGGCAGAGAGTGAAGAGCAGGTTGAAGATTAAGATGCTGAGGGTACCGGGTAGTTTTGGGTTCAGATCTAATCTGTTTCTAAGGAAATAAGGCTAATTGTTTATGAATCTAATCATTTACGAATGACTATTACCTGCTCTGCTACAGTTTGATGAAGTCTGCGGCGTCGGATGGGGGGGGACTGAATTTTCCCCGGCTGGGGGTGAGGATTGCATTGTATATCGTAACATTGCTCGGCACGAATGCAATAATCACATCATGAAAGGATGCGACATAGGAGAGATTTCAAATTAATATATTTTTCATCAGTTAAAATAAGAGCAACAGTGGTTATGGTACAGTTTCACAACTTAACTAGTTAAAAGATAACTCCATAATCCACAGGATAAAATGATGCTCATACAATGCAACATTCAACATGGGGTAGTAAAGTGATATGTGGCAGAGTGAAGTATGATGTGGAGCAGTGGTGAGAATGCAGAGAACGCTGCAGCAGTATTAACAAATGAATAAGATGCTCATTTTTATCAGACCGCATGTTGTTCTTTAATGTTTTGTCCAAAATGTTCCTACAGTTGCACTGCACCATTTCAAAATGTGCAAACTATTTCACGGTATCTTTTCTTTATATTCTACATTTATGCATCCGAAAATTTTTCTATAAATGTTTGTGCAAATGTTTCATGGTTATTTTGCTCACATACAGTCTTTATAAATGAGGCCCCTAGTTCCTGGTTCCAGGTTCCAGGGCGGTCTCAACGTAACGTTACCTGTTCAACGCAAAATCACACCTGCTAAAATGGGTATTTATGATTTCTCCACAGGACACAAAACATATCCATTTGTCATACAAAACTGCAACAAATGAAGTTCTGTTAGTACTAGGCCCGTAAGTCCCAGTTCTTTGGGTGTTACAACAGCTAACTACCCTTCACAACAAGCTTGCTCTGACCTACAGAGTGGTAGAGGTGTAAAGCAATTCACCCACAGGGATCAATAACACATCAATTATTAATATTTACTTAGTTTTTATTATTATTGAATGGTACTTAATTTCTTATAAAGTTCAATTATGAAATAAAACTGCAAAAGTGTAAAAAACTCAATTTTACTATGTATATATATATATACACACACCAGAGTACCTGGAGAAAACCCCACGACGACATGGGGAGAACATGCAAACTCCGCACACATGTGACCCAGGCAGAGACTCGAACCTGGGTCCTAGAGGTGCGAGGCAACAGTGCTAACCACTGCACCACCATGCCGCCCTATATATATATGTCATGACCCGGCTCGTCGGCTCCTCGTGTGCCACACCCCCTGATTACCCACGTGTGCTTCCCTGATCGTCTCCATCTGGGTCTGCTTATTTTGATTAGTCACGTCCTATTTAAGTCCTGGTCTTACCTGTTCCCCTTGTCCGTCATTGTGGATCTCTTGTGGTTATGGTGTGGTTTCGTGTTGTTCTATGGTCCCAGTTCCCTAATTAAACCCGTAGTTTGCCCGATTTTGCCTGTCTCGCCTAGTCTTTACACGCCTGCCCACACGATCACCGCTGCTCTGCTCGCCCCAGATCGTGACTTATATACATATATATATATATATATATATATATATATATATATATATATATATATATATATATATATATATATATATATATATATACACACACACACAGTGAATTCAGTCAGGTCAGTGAATTCAAGGATGGTACTGCGATAGGATGCCACCTGTGCAATAAGTCCATCTGTGAGATTTCCTAGCTACTAAATATTCCACACTGAACTGTTAGTTGTATTTTACCAAAGTGGAAAAATTGGGAACAACAGCAAATCAGCCATGAAGTGGTAGGCCACATAAAATCACATCACAGTTCTGGCTTGTTTGAGGAGCTGTCTGTATGCTGGGTAGAGGAATGGAGACCGTCCAAAGTGGGGACCAGGTACAACCTTGTACGCCTCCTTCACATTGCTATACATGTATGTTTTTTTCCCATGTAGGAAATGTAAGGTGTTGTTGGTATGCTGGTATCACAGTCCCTAAGTTACAATGATTAAAATCACCAGTTACTGTAAACACTGTATCATTATGTTTGTTTTCTTGTGCGCTTATAGCCTCATTCAATGTGCCCAATGCTGCCGTGCAGTTTGCATGTGGAGGAATGTAAACAGGCAGAATGAAAGCAGCGTTAAACTTCTTAGGCCAATAAAATTGTCCGCATTTCAGCATTCAGTGCTCCACATCAATTGAACAGTGTTTACATCACTTGAAAAGTGACAGTCTGAGTACCACTGGTTGTTGATGTAAATGCAGATCCCCCCCCCTACTGAGTTTGCCAGATACTACTGTGCAGTCCTTGTGATGAATGGAGTGAGTCTGTAGCCGGACAGCTGATTCTACAATATTGTCCTACAGCTATGTTTCAGTGAAAATCAGCGCACAGCAGTTTTTAATTCTTAATCCTAGTCCCAAGTTCATCCATATTATTTTCGAGAGATCGAATATTAGCAAGCAGAAGGCTAGAGAGAGCTGGTCTGATACATACCTCTAGTCTTTGTTTAACATGTAGCCCTACCTCTCAGCTCTGCTGCAAGTAGGCTCTGCCTGCAAGATTTCTGATAGAGGGGATAATCCAAATCTGGCAGATTAAGAATAATATTGTGAAGTTGTATACCAATCTCTACCTCAGTGTCCTCTCTAAGATGCCAAATAGTCTACCTGCTGGGGAAACCTCTGAATGCTTAGGTTCACCCATTCCTACTGCAGGCACAAGCAGACTGATGGGATGTGCCAGAGATGTGGTCAGAGCATGGCTGCATAGTAATGATACTGTCACTGCCACTGGAGATGTGGATGCAGTCCTTAGTATCCTGAAGCAGTATTCTTATTTGACTGTGCATTCTGGGATGCCTCCAGCAGATTTTTGTTCAACCAAGTCAGATGCTAGGAAGGATCCTCTGGACTATTGGATTAGGCTGAATGAGGCAGCAGATGATGCCAAGGGGTTTATTACATGAGAGGTTAGGGCACTGCCATGTCTATTAGAAATTGCTCTGTAGGAATATCTTATTAATGCTTTTACATTTATCTGATGCTTTGATCCAAAGCAGCTTACAGTAGATGAGTATTTATGTCTGCTCCCTGGGACTCAAAGCCCTTTAGTGCCCCGGTGTCTCAGCATACGGTCGCTGCTGATCCTGGTGGGAGGGGACTTGTCATTGGTGATGTAACCACTACTGTCCAGCTCCTCTACCATTTGCTTCCCATTGTAATTTCTCATGTCAAGGTGCACCCTGGGGCGGCATGGTGGTGCAGTGGTTAGCACTGTTGCCTCACACCTCTGGGACCCGGGTTCGAGTCTCCGCCTGGGTCACATGTGTGTGGAGTTTGGATGTTCTTCCCATGTCGTCGTGGGGTTTCCTCCGGGTACTCCGGTTTCCTGCCACAGTCCAAAAACATGCTGAGGCTAATTGGACTTGCTAAATTGCCCGTAGGTGTGCGTATATGAGTGACTGGTGTGTGAGTATGCCCTGCGATGGGCTGGCCCCCCATCCTGGGTTGTTCCCTGCCTCATGCCCATTGCTTCCAGGATAGGCTCCGGACCCCCGCGACCCAGTAGGATAAGCGGTTTGGAAAATGGATGGATAGAAGGATGTGTGGGTGTGAGTATCTGTATATAATTAATAAATCATTCATATTAATCATGATTAGATAAAAGGTAAAACACTAACCTGAAGACAGGTTATGTTCAGGGAGAAATGTACACACACTGAAATAAATTTGCAACATCAACCTGTCCAATGCTAGGATATTACCTTCATCAACTCAGCCAAGTCTGTGGCTAAGAATGGAATCACTGGTTCATTAGTTTGATTTCTTGTCAAGAAAGGAGTGAAGGTCCTGGTGATGGCTATGTAGAAATGTAGCTTTGCGAAGATGAGGGGGTCTGTCTGAGCAGCTTCAAGGGTGTCACACAATGCAGTTCCTGGATTTGGTAGCTTCCTTATTCTGACTGCATCCAGGTACCTGGTCAGAGACGGCCACACCTCCAGAGCTCTCTCTGCTACTGGTAAGTTTTCAAGCCATTGGTGGGTACAGGATGCAAGTGGAAATTTTGCAGATTTAGTAAAAGCAGGAGTGGAGTTTAAAAAAAAGTGGAGGAGTTTAAGTATCTCGGGATCTTGTTCAAGAGTGGGGGAACGATGGAACGGGAGATCAACAGGTTGATCGATGCGGCGTCAGCAGTCATGCGGGCGCTGCATCGGTCTGTCATGGTGAAGAGAGAGCTGAGCCAAAAGGCAAAGCTCTCGATTTACCAGTCGATCTACGTTCCTACCCTCACCTATGGTCATGAGCTATGGGTAGTGACCGAAAGAACGAGATCGCGGGTGCAAGCGGCCGAAATGAGTTTCCTCCGCAGGGTGGCTAGGCTCTCCCTTAGAGATAGGGTGAGGAGCTCAGTCATTCGGGAGGGACCCCAGATTAAGCGGAAGATGATGGATGGATGGATGGATGGATGGATGGATGGATAGCAAAAGCAGTGAAGTCCTCTCTCCTTGCTGGCACACTATGGAAGAGAATACAAATGGCTTTCAAACTTCCTCTATCTGCCATATGGAGAGACCACATTTGCTGGCATTATATAGGGTTTGAAGGCCACAGCTCCCAACCACAATCAGCTGAGTGCCCTCATACTGCTCACGCTGTTCTTCATGAAGCAGTTCTAAAAACTTCCATTTTACATTTAGTCTATCCATGGAGACTGAAAGCAGCTGATGAAAAACTGAGTGTCATTTATCAAGCATATATAGACTAGGTGATCATCTATCACACATCTATCAGTCCTATGTATTTAATTCCGTATCAAAGTATGTTTCCCCAGTCCAGTCATTGAAGTCGCTACCTGTATTGCCCCGTGTTCCTAGCTGGTTTCCCCAATAAATCCCTTGTTTCCCGATTCTCCGGCTTCCTACTTCCTTGATCTGTGACAACAATCAACATGAACACACCACAGTCCACAGAACCAATCTGTTGAGGAACATCCCGCAAAATACAATGCAATACTAACGAAGACATTTGTTACAATTCTAATACAAATGTAACAATAGAAAATGCTGCAACCCACTTTACCATGTTGTTCAAGTATTTTCCAATGTCCTGGGCTTATTCGGTTTATCAGTTTGCTGCAAATAGAAATTTGGAATTCTGGGGGCAATATAACTACAGCTTTTCATGTAAACGGGATTAAAACTCTATGTAGGAATTAATGGACACACAGAAAACCTTTTCTCACATTTATAAATGTTTCACTGTTGCGCCGCGTCTGGCTGTGAATGTTACATTAGTAACATTAGTACATGAGTGTATGACAGTCTCTGCCCCAACTGTCGGCAGGAAAGAACGAAGAAAATTATGATTAAAAGATTTAAAAACGCCAAACAATACGACTTAAATATATAATTTATTGTAGAAGATATGCCTACTATACATATGGTCAGGACCGCACATAACTGTATGGTACGCAAATATGCATTCTCCGTGCACGCGCGGCAATTCCTTGCTGTAGCAGCGCAAATTCGCATGTATTTTATGCGCATTTACGCTGTTATGGCAAAAAATTACCGTGCATTTTAACATTAATGGGGCTAATTTGTACTTCGTTCGCGGCATGAAGGCTAGAATGCACAGTGATTTCTTGTCATAACAGCGCGAATGCACATAAAATAAATACGCATTTGCGCTGCTACAAAACATTGCAGCGCGTATAGCTTTAGACAGCGAATGAGTACTTGCATACCAGTTATGTGCGCCCTGCATGTGATAATTCTTGCATACATAATATAGCACCGACTTTGGTCAGCTGGTTGGTGTCACAGGACGCTCCGGAAGTGGGCGAACGCGCTGGCAGGCGAGCGAGCAAAGAGCAGGCGAGCAGGCGTAAGCAGGAGTTTAATTAGGAAGATCCGGGACAGGAAACATAGGACGGCTACTGACATCAATGACGGACGAAGGACTCAGGTAAGACACGGACTGAAATACACAGGACTGATTGAAAATAATCAGACACAGCTGGGTACAAATCGGGAAAGAACACGTGGGTAATCCGGGGGCGTGGCACACACGAGGAGCCGACGAGCGGGGCATGGCAGTTGGCATGAGATTTTCATTTCAAGACAAGACTACTACACACGTACTTACATGTATATAATAGTTTTATTACCTTGTAAATAATATGTAGGGTTTGCAAACTGCCCCAACGCTTTTGGTGTAGCCAATTTTAGGTCCATAAGAATTATTGCTGTGAGCGTTTCAGTCTGAAAGGGCGAGTCTCGCGCCAGATGCGTCAGAGTTGGCAACCTGCTTATGGCCGAATCGAACCTACGACCGGTCAGTCGAAGCCGAACGCGGCCGAAAGTCGGCGATGAGCTGCATAGAATCGCATTGTCTGTTATGGTTGGAATGGGCGTCCATGACAACAGCTTGATTACTTTTGAATCACATGTACTTATCTTCTCAAACGTCTTTCGAGCATCTTGGCGAGTGGCTGTAGTTTGAAGAGATTTAATATCTTAAAAATGGAGAGCAAAGAAATGAGAGTACTTAAGATTAAAATTAAAATTACCGCTAAAGTCAAAATAACAGCTAAGAAATCTGACACCCATTTAGAAAAAAATGAGGCCGTAGAAAAGAACAGCAGCGAGAAGGTGGAGAACGTCAGCACTGGCTAACGATGTGATCAAGAAGACGGATGAGACGGACAAGCCGTGTTCTACTCTTTCGGTGAGTGTTACGGGACTGAATTAAGGGAAAATGTACTTTGTGCTATGGCGGAATATAAAAAGAAAGGGAAAAAAAGCAATGCTTTAGTTTGCCGATTGAGATTATGTAAACCTTGGATGTTATAATGTGTCATCGATATGTAAATGTTGCTGCAATGTGATTTCGTTATGTGTAAACGGGGAAAAGGGATATGTTTTATTTTTCTACTGCGCCATATTCCCTTCCCATATTTTCCTTTTATATGTTCGTAGCCCAGGTTAATACTGTGTGATAGTGTGTGAAGCCCTGAAACCAAATTATATCGAGGATATTGTGGTTATGACATAATTGATAAAACTATATGTATGGTTTAATGATTATGCAATCTGCGACGTGCCGGTTGGTTTTTTTATGATTGCTGAAATCCTGTTCGACATCAGTGGACGTTTACTCAGAGAGGAGTACGGTCACACGCACCTTGCCAGGATCTGCACCGGAGCCGAGCGCCCTCCGTTAAATTTCAGATAAGAAAAGAAAAAGAACAGTCGGAGGAAAGCTTTGCTGACTGATCGCGGTAAAGTTGGTTTTATGTTCGATTTTCGCTACAGTTACTGTCATCTAAACTGCAATATCTTCGGGATCATGACGGTAATTCTTTTCAGATTAGGCTCCACATGTGAAGTTAAACTAGAAGAATATTTCACACTTTTACTTAGCTCCACATTCTCCAGCAATATGAATTAAAAATATAAATCGAGACGGGATCGAATATCCTTCTGCTCACCCAGAACTGCCCGAAAACTTAGAGACTGTCTTGAAAGTGCAATGCCAATCACCACAACACCACTAGTGCAGTCAAGTGGAGCGTAATCTGAAAATTATTACCGTTATGATCCCGAAGATATTGCAGTTTAGATGTCAGTAAATGTAGCGAATATCGAACATAAAACCAACTTCACCGCGGTGCGGACTGACTGGACTGAAATGACTGACAATATAGCAATGTTGTTCTTTTAAATATTTCTTTGACTAAGTTTTGCCTGCTCATGAGCAAGGTTATCTTTTGTGGGGTGAAAGTATTTGTTTGATATTATTTGTTATAACTATTTGGTTTGCCCTGGTATTGTTTTATTTGAGAGGTCTGTAATAATACGTATATATTTTATTCTTTCTTTTTGGTGGATACGGAAACCCAGACTAGAATGGAAAGCGGTTTAGAAATGATTATACAGAGATGGAACCAGTCTGATCCTTTGAGAGGAGATAGTTTATTGTTATACTATTAATTACATAAAAGGTTACAGGTCAAAATAAATAAGATAAGGACATAAATAGCAATCATCCTCCTCCCGAGCCTAGAAAGAATGGTTACATATTGCAAAGCTCTTGTTTTATCTTATCTCAACCTGTGTTATCCTATTTTATTTTAGGATAGGTTTGGTGAAGACAGAATAGGATGAGATAGGATAGGAATGGCTAACATAAGAGTGTAACCGGTGAGTGACGTGGACTATGTCACTCACAGGTCACGTGTTGGGCTGCGGTATACGAGCGACTGGTTTGTAGGGTTACTACGGCAGCGTTCCGTAAGTCCAAGCACTCTGTATTGTGCAGGGTTAGGTAGGTAGGTTGTTTACGCGGTTACCATGGTAGCCTCCGTAATAAAGTTTCTGACATTGCTCAGCTGTTTCTGCTCTTGAAATTATACTGGCTGGCATCAGTGAGGATAAAAGCCGTGGGAAGCCGGTGGTAGGGGGCGTGGTCTGGTCTTCCTTTGGCATTTTTTTAACACGTGGCGGCAGTGGCGACGTGTGTTTTGTTTGTAATAACAACCGATTTCTTTTAGACTTGTTGCCAGGTGGAAGGGGTGTGTGTCTGGGTTTATACTGAAATCCAGGTAGGATTCATGTATATACATTGTGTATATAATTATTCTAAATTCATGTGTATCATGGCTATGGTATTAATTGTGTGCATATGTCTTTAAGAGTTGCCATTACTGTTTTGCCTGTGTATTTCTGTTACTTTTTTATTTCCTTAAAGGTTTTGTGTCAATAAACATTGCCAAGCCTGGGATACGACTCTCTGTTATTTATGTGTTTTGTAGCTGTGCCTGTGGTCATCCTGAGGGTAACAGTAATCATACATCTTAACCCTCTGGAGTTGCTGATCCCAGCAGCGGGATCTGACAGAAATTTTGCCAAACCATTTAAATAAGTCTGTGACTTTATGTCATATAAAAATTTAAAAAACACCCTCAGGAACGGCTAACATAAGACAGAATACAATAAGTTAGGATAGGAACGGCTAAGGTAAGACAGAGTAGGATGTGGTGGGATAAGAATGGCTAAGATATGACAGAATAGGATAAGGTAAGATAGGAACGGCTAAGATAGGATAGAATAGGATAAGGTAGGAAAGATACGGCTAAAACAGGATAGAATAGGATACGGTAGGATAGTAATGGCTAAGATATGATTGAATAGGATAAGGTAGGATAGGAACGTCTAAGATGTGATACAATAAGTTGGGTTGGAATGGATAATATAAGTTAGAATAGGATAAGGTAGGATAGGAATGGCTAAGGTAAGATAGAATATGATGTGGTAGGATAAGAATTGGTAAGATATGATAGAATAAGACAAGGCAGGATAGGAATACCTAAGATATAATAGAATAGGATAGTGTAGGATAGGAATGGCTATGGTAAGATAGAATAGGATGTGGTAGGTTAAGAATGGCTAAGATATGATAGAATAGGACAAGGTAGGATATAAATGCCTAAGATATAATAGAATACGATGTGGTAGGATAGGAATGGGTAAGATAGGATGGAATAGTATAAGGTAGAATAGGAATGACTAAGATATTATAGGATAGGATAAGGTAGGATAGGAATGGATGAAGGTAAGATAGAATAGGAGAAGGTAGCATAGGAATGCTAAGGTAAGATAGAATAGGATAAGGTAGCATAGGAACGGCTAAGATATGATGGAATAAGCTGGTTAGGAAAGAGTAATATAAGATAGAATAGGATAAGGTACGATAGGAACAGCTGAGGTATGATAGAATCGTATAAGATAGGAACGGCTAAGATAGCATTTGGTAGGATAGCAACGGGTAAGCTAAGATAGAATAGGATGTAGTAGGATAAGAATGGCTAAGATATGATAATATAGGATAAGGTAGTATAGGAACGGCTAAGATATGAGGGAATAAGCTGGTTTGGAATGACTAATATAAGACAGAATAAGATAAGGTAGGATAGGAATGGCTAAGGTATGATAGAATAGGATGTGGTAGCATATGAACGGCTAAGATATTACAGGATAGGACAAGGTAGGATAGGAATGGATAAACGTAAGATAGAATAGGAGAAGGTAGCATAGGAATGGCTAAGGTAAAATAGAATAGGATAAGGTAGCATAGGAACGGCTAAGATATGATAGAATAAGCTGGTTAGGAAAGAGTAATATAAGATAGAATAGGATAAAGTACGATTGGAACAGCTGAGGTATGATAGAATTGTATAAGATAGGAAGGGCTAAGATAGCATTAGGTAGGATGGCAATGGGTAAGCTAAGATAGAATAGGATGTGGTAGGTTGAAAATGGCAAAGATATGATAGGATAAGGTAGTATAGGAACGGCTAATATAAGATAGAATAAGATAAGGTAGGATAGGATAAGGTAGGATAGGAATGGTTAAGGTAAGATAGGATAGGATGTGGTAGGATAAGAATGTGTAGGATTGGATAAGATAGGATAGAAACGGCTAAGATATAAAAAAATAGGATAAGGTAGGATAGGAATGCCAATTGTAAGATAGAATAGCATGTGGTAGGATTAGAATGGGTAAGATAGAATGGAATTGGATAAGGTAGGAAAGGAATGGGTAAGATATGATAGAATAGAATAAGGTAGGATAGCAATGGCTAAAGGTAAGATAGAATTGGATAAGGTGGCATATGAACGGCTAAGATATTTCAGGATAGGATGAGGTACGATAGGAATGCCAATTGTAAGATAGAATAGCATGTGGTAGGATAAGAATGGCTAAGATATGATAATATAGGATAAGGTAGTATAGGAACGGCTAAGATATGAGGGAATAAGCTGGTTTGGAATGGCTAATATAAGACAGAATAAGATAAGGTAGGATAGGAATGGCTAAGGTATGATAGAATAGGATGTGGTAGCATATGAACGGCTAAGATATTACAGGATAGGACAAGGTAGGATAGGAATGGATAAACGTAAGATAGAATAGGAGAAGGTAGCATAGGAACGGCTAAGATATGATAGAATAAGCTGGTTAGGAAAGAGTAATATAAGATAGAATAGGACAAGGTACGATAGGAACAGCTGAGGTATGATAGAAACGCTAAGATATGATAGAATAGAATAAGGTAGGATAGCAATGGCTATAGGTAAGATAGAATAGGATAAGGTAGCATAGGAACGGCTAAGATATGATAGAATAAGCTGGTTAGGAAAGAGTAATATGAGATAGAATAGTATAAGGTAGGATTGGAATGACTAGGGCAAGATAGAATAGGATGTGGTAGGATAAGAATGTGTAAGATAGGATAAGGTATGATATAATCGGATAAGATAGGAATGGCTAAGATAGCATTAGGTACGATAGCAACAGGTAAGGTAAGATAGAGTAGGATGTGGTAGGATAAGTGGCTAAGATATGATAAAATAGGATAAGGTAGTATAGGAACGGCTAAGATATGAGGGAATAAGCTGGTTTGGAACGGCTAATATAAGACAGAATAAGATAAGGTAGGATAGGAATGGCTAAGGTATGATAGAATAGGATGTGGTAGCATATGAACGGCTAAGATATTTCAGGATAGGATAAGGTACGATAGGAATGGATAAACGTAAGATAGAATAGGATAAGGTAGCATAGGAACGGCTAAGATATGATACAATAAGCTGGTTAGGAAAGAGTAATATAAGATAGAATAGGATAAGGTACGATAGGAACAGCTGAGGTATGATAGAATCGTATAAGATAGGAACGGCTAAGATTGAATTAGGTATGATAGCAACGGGTAAGCTAAGATAGAATAGGATGTGATAGGATGAAAATGGCAAAGATATGATAGGATAAGGTGGTATAGGAACGGCTAATATGAGATAGAATAAGATAAGGTAGGATAAAAATGGCTAAGGTATGATAGAATAGGCCAAGATAGGATAGGAATGGGTAAGGTAAGATAGGATATGATGTGGTAGGATAAGAATGTGTAGGATAGGATAAGATAGGATTGTAACGGCTAAGATATAATAGAATAGGATAAGGTAGGATAGGAATGGTTAAGGTAAGATAGAATAGGATGTGGTAGGATAAGAATGTGTAAGATAGGATAAGGTAGGATAGGAACGGCTAAGATATGATAGAATAAGCTAGTTTGGAACGGCTAATATAAGATAGAATAAGATAAGGTAGGATAAAAATGGCTAAGGCATGATAGAATAGGCCAAGATAGGATAGGAATGGTTAACGTAAGATAGAATAGGATGTGGTAGGATAAGAATGTGTAAGATAGTATAAGGTAGGATAGGAACGGCTAAGATATGATAGAATAGGATAAGGTAGGATAGGAATGCCAATTGTAAGATAGAATAGGATGTGGTAGGATTAGAATGGGTAAGATAGGATGGAATAGAATAAGGTAGCATATGAACGGCTAAGATATGATAGAATAAGCTGGTTAGGAAAGAGTAATATGAGATAGAATAGTATAAGGTAGGATTGGAATGACTAGGTCAAGATAGAATAGGATGTGGTAGGATAAGAATGTGTAAGATAGGATAAGGTAGGTTAGGAACGGCTGAGGTATGATATAATCGGATAAGATAGGAACGGCTAAGATAGCATTTGGTAGGATAGCAACGGGTAAGGTAAGATAGAGTAGGATGTGGTATGATAAGAATGGCTAAGATATGATAAAATAGGATAAGGTAGTATAGGAACGGTTAAGATATGAGGGAATAAGCTGGTTTGGAATGGCTAATATAAGACAGAATACGAAAAGGTAGGATAGGAATGGCTAAGGTATGATAGAATAGGGTATGGTAGCATATGAACGGCTAAGATATTATAGGATAGGATAAGGTAGGATAGGAATGGATAAAGGTAAGATAGAATAGGAGAAGGTAGCATAGGAATGCTAAGGTAAGATAGAATAGGATAAGGTAGCATAGGAACGGCTAAGATATGATGGAATAAGCTGGTTAGGAAAGAGTAATATAAGATAGAATAGGATAAGGTACGATAGGAACAGCTGAGGTATGATAGAATCGTATAAGATAGGAACGGCTAAGATAGCATTTGGTAGGATAGCAACGGGTAAGCTAAGATAGAATAGGATGTAGTAGGATAAGAATGGCTAAGATATGATAATATAGGATAAGGTTGTATAGGAACGGCTAAGATATGAGGGAATAAGCTGGTTTGGAATGACTAATATAAGACAGAATAAGATAAGGTAGGATAGGAATGGCTAAGGTATGATAGAATAGGATGTGGTAGCATATGAACGGCTAAGATATTACAGGATAGGACAAGGTAGGATAGGAATGGATAAACGTAAGATAGAATAGGAGAAGGTAGCATAGGAACGGCTAAGATATGATAGAATAAGCTGGTTAGGAAAGAGTAATATAAGATAGAATAGGACAAGGTACGATAGGAACAGCTGAGGTATGATAGAAACGCTAAGATATGATAGAATAGAATAAGGTAGGATAGCAATGGCTATAGGTAAGATAGAATAGGATAAGGTAGCATAGGAACGGCTAAGATATGATAGAATAAGCTGGTTAGGAAAGAGTAATATGAGATAGAATAGTATAAGGTAGGATTGGAATGACTAGGGCAAGATAGAATAGGATGTGGTAGGATAAGAATGTGTAAGATAGGATAAGGTAGGTTAGGAACGGCTAAGGTATGATATAATCGGATAAGATAGGAAGGGCTAAGATAGCATTAGGTAGGATGGCAATGGGTAAGCTAAGATAGAATAGGATGTGGTAGGTTGAAAATGGCAAAGATATGATAGGATAAGGTAGTATAGGAACGGCTAATATAAGATAGAATAAGATAAGGTAGGATAAAAATGGCTAAGGTATAATAGAATAGGCCAAGATAGGATAGGATAAGGTAGGATAGGAATGGTTAAGGTAAGATAGGATAGGATGTGGTAGGATAAGAATGTGTAGGATTGGATAAGATAGGATAGGAACGGCTAAGATATAAAAAAATAGGATAAGGTAGGATAGGAATGCCAATTGTAAGATAGAATAGCATGTGGTAGGATTAGAATGGGTAAGATAGAATGGAATTGGATAAGGTAGGAAAGGAATGGGTAAGATATGATAGAATAGAATAAGGTAGGATAGCAATGGCTAAAGGTAAGATAGAATTGGATAAGGTAGCATATGAACGGCTAAGATATTTCAGGATAGGATAAGGTACGATAGGAATGCCAATTGTAAGATAGAATAGCATGAGGTAGGATAAGAATGGCTAAGATATGATAATATAGGATAAGGTAGTATAGGAACGGCTAAGATATGAGGGAATAAGCTGGTTTGGAATGGCTAATATAAGACAGAATAAGATAAGGTAGGATAGGAATGGCTAAGGTATGATAGAATAGGATGTGGTAGCATATGAACGGCTAAGATATTACAGGATAGGACAAGGTAGGATAGGAATGGATAAACGTAAGATAGAATAGGAGAAGGTAGCATAGGAACGGCTAAGATATGATAGAATAAGCTGGTTAGGAAAGAGTAATATAAGATAGAATAGGACAAGGTATGATAGGAACAGCTGAGGTATGATAGAAACGCTAAGATATGATAGAATAGAATAAGGTAGGATAGCAATGGCTATAGGTAAGATAGAATAGGATAAGGTAGCATAGGAACGGCTAAGATATGATAGAATAAGCTGGTTAGGAAAGAGTAATATGAGATAGAATAGTATAAGGTAGGATTGGAATGACTAGGGCAAGATAGAATAGGATGTGGTAGGATAAGAATGTGTAAGATAGGATAAGGTATGATATAATCGGATAAGATAGGAATGGCTAAGATAGCATTAGGTACGATAGCAACAGGTAAGGTAAGATAGAGTAGGATGTGGTAGGATAAGTGGCTAAGATATGATAAAATAGGATAAGGTAGTATAGGAACGGCTAAGATATGAGGGAATAAGCTGGTTTGGAACGGCTAATATAAGACAGAATAAGATAAGGTAGGATAGGAATGGCTAAGGTATGATAGAATAGGATGTGGTAGCATATGAACGGCTAAGATATTTCAGGATAGGATAAGGTACGATAGGAATGGATAAACGTAAGATAGAATAGGATAAGGTAGCATAGGAACGGCTAAGATATGATACAATAAGCTGGTTAGGAAAGAGTAATATAAGATAGAATAGGATAAGGTACGATAGGAACAGCTGAGGTATGATAGAATCGTATAAGATAGGAACGGCTAAGATTGAATTAGGTATGATAGCAACGGGTAAGCTAAGATAGAATAGGATGTGATAGGATGAAAATGGCAAAGATATGATAGGATAAGGTGGTATAGGAACGGCTAATATGAGATAGAATAAGATAAGGTAGGATAAAAATGGCTAAGGTATGATAGAATAGGCCAAGATAGGATAGGAATGGGTAAGGTAAGATAGGATATGATGTGGTAGGATAAGAATGTGTAGGATAGGATAAGATAGGATTGTAACGGCTAAGATATAATAGAATAGGATAAGGTAGGATAGGAATGGTTAAGGTAAGATAGAATAGGATGTGGTAGGATAAGAATGTGTAAGATAGGATAAGGTAGGATAGGAACGGCTAAGATATGATAGAATAAGCTAGTTTGGAACGGCTAATATAAGATAGAATAAGATAAGGTAGGATAAAAATGGCTAAGGCATGATAGAATAGGCCAAGATAGGATAGGAATGGTTAACGTAAGATAGAATAGGATGTGGTAGGATAAGAATGTGTAAGATAGTATAAGGTAGGATAGGAACGGCTAAGATATGATAGAATAGGATAAGGTAGGATAGGAATGCCAATTGTAAGATAGAATAGGATGTGGTAGGATTAGAATGGGTAAGATAGGATGGAATAGAATAAGGTAGCATATGAACGGCTAAGATATGATAGAATAAGCTGGTTAGGAAAGAGTAATATGAGATAGAATAGTATAAGGTAGGATTGGAATGACTAGGTCAAGATAGAATAGGATGTGGTAGGATAAGAATGTGTAAGATAGGATAAGGTAGGTTAGGAACGGCTGAGGTATGATATAATCGGATAAGATAGGAACGGCTAAGATAGCATTTGGTAGGATAGCAACGGGTAAGGTAAGATAGAGTAGGATGTGGTATGATAAGAATGGCTAAGATATGATAAAATAGGATAAGGTAGTATAGGAACGGTTAAGATATGAGGGAATAAGCTGGTTTGGAATGGCTAATATAAGACAGAATACGAAAAGGTAGGATAGGAATGGCTAAGGTATGATAGAATAGGGTATGGTAGCATATGAACGGCTAAGATATTATAGGATAGGATAAGGTAGGATAGGAATGGATAAAGGTAAGATAGAATAGGAGAAGGTAGCATAGGAATGCTAAGGTAAGATAGAATAGGATAAGGTAGCATAGGAACGGCTAAGATATGATGGAATAAGCTGGTTAGGAAAGAGTAATATAAGATAGAATAGGATAAGGTACGATAGGAACAGCTGAGGTATGATAGAATCGTATAAGATAGGAACGGCTAAGATAGCATTTGGTAGGATAGCAACGGGTAAGCTAAGATAGAATAGGATGTAGTAGGATAAGAATGGCTAAGATATGATAATATAGGATAAGGTTGTATAGGAACGGCTAAGATATGAGGGAATAAGCTGGTTTGGAATGACTAATATAAGACAGAATAAGATAAGGTAGGATAGGAATGGCTAAGGTATGATAGAATAGGATGTGGTAGCATATGAACGGCTAAGATATTACAGGATAGGACAAGGTAGGATAGGAATGGATAAACGTAAGATAGAATAGGAGAAGGTAGCATAGGAACGGCTAAGATATGATAGAATAAGCTGGTTAGGAAAGAGTAATATAAGATAGAATAGGACAAGGTACGATAGGAACAGCTGAGGTATGATAGAAACGCTAAGATATGATAGAATAGAATAAGGTAGGATAGCAATGGCTATAGGTAAGATAGAATAGGATAAGGTAGCATAGGAACGGCTAAGATATGATAGAATAAGCTGGTTAGGAAAGAGTAATATGAGATAGAATAGTATAAGGTAGGATTGGAATGACTAGGGCAAGATAGAATAGGATGTGGTAGGATAAGAATGTGTAAGATAGGATAAGGTAGGTTAGGAACGGCTAAGGTATGATATAATCGGATAAGATAGGAAGGGCTAAGATAGCATTAGGTAGGATGGCAATGGGTAAGCTAAGATAGAATAGGATGTGGTAGGTTGAAAATGGCAAAGATATGATAGGATAAGGTAGTATAGGAACGGCTAATATAAGATAGAATAAGATAAGGTAGGATAAAAATGGCTAAGGTATAATAGAATAGGCCAAGATAGGATAGGATAAGGTAGGATAGGAATGGTTAAGGTAAGATAGGATAGGATGTGGTAGGATAAGAATGTGTAGGATTGGATAAGATAGGATAGGAACGGCTAAGATATAAAAAAATAGGATAAGGTAGGATAGGAATGCCAATTGTAAGATAGAATAGCATGTGGTAGGATTAGAATGGGTAAGATAGAATGGAATTGGATAAGGTAGGAAAGGAATGGGTAAGATATGATAGAATAGAATAAGGTAGGATAGCAATGGCTAAAGGTAAGATAGAATTGGATAAGGTAGCATATGAACGGCTAAGATATTTCAGGATAGGATAAGGTACGATAGGAATGCCAATTGTAAGATAGAATAGCATGAGGTAGGATAAGAATGGCTAAGATATGATAATATAGGATAAGGTAGTATAGGAACGGCTAAGATATGAGGGAATAAGCTGGTTTGGAATGGCTAATATAAGACAGAATAAGATAAGGTAGGATAGGAATGGCTAAGGTATGATAGAATAGGATGTGGTAGCATATGAACGGCTAAGATATTACAGGATAGGACAAGGTAGGATAGGAATGGATAAACGTAAGATAGAATAGGAGAAGGTAGCATAGGAACGGCTAAGATATGATAGAATAAGCTGGTTAGGAAAGAGTAATATAAGATAGAATAGGACAAGGTATGATAGGAACAGCTGAGGTATGATAGAAACGCTAAGATATGATAGAATAGAATAAGGTAGGATAGCAATGGCTATAGGTAAGATAGAATAGGATAAGGTAGCATAGGAACGGCTAAGATATGATAGAATAAGCTGGTTAGGAAAGAGTAATATGAGATAGAATAGTATAAGGTAGGATTGGAATGACTAGGGCAAGATAGAATAGGATGTGGTAGGATAAGAATGTGTAAGATAGGATAAGGTAGGTTAGGAACGGCTAAGGTATGATATAATCGGACAAGATAGGAATGGCTAAGATAGCATTAGGTACGATAGCAACAGGTAAGGTAAGATAGAGTAGGATGTGGTAGGATAAGTGGCTAAGATATGATAAAATAGGATAAGGTAGTATAGGAACGGCTAAGATATGAGGGAATAAGCTGGTTTGGAACGGCTAATATAAGACAGAATAAGATAAGGTAGGATAGGAATGGCTAAGGTATGATAGAATAGGATGTGGTAGCATATGAACGGCTAAGATATTTCAGGATAGGATAAGGTACGATAGGAATGGATAAACGTAAGATAGAATAGGATAAGGTAGCATAGGAACGGCTAAGATATGATACAATAAGCTGGTTAGGAAAGAGTAATATAAGATAGAATAGGATAAGGTACGATAGGAACAGCTGAGGTATGATAGAATCGTATAAGATAGGAACGGCTAAGATTGAATTAGGTATGATAGCAACGGGTAAGCTAAGATAGAATAGGATGTGATAGGATGAAAATGGCAAAGATATGATAGGATAAGGTGGTATAGGAACGGCTAATATGAGATAGAATAAGATAAGGTAGGATAAAAATGGCTAAGGTATGATAGAATAGGCCAATATAGGATAGGAATGGGTAAGGTAAGATAGGATATGATGTGGTAGGATAAGAATGTGTAGGATAGGATAAGATAGGATTGTAACGGCTAAGATATAATAGAATAGGATAAGGTAGGATAGGAATGGTTAAGGTAAGATAGAATAGGATGTGGTAGGATAAGAATGTGTAAGATAGGATAAGGTAGGATAGGAACGGCTAAGATATGATAGAATAAGCTAGTTTGGAACGGCTAATATAAGATAGAATAAGATAAGGTAGGATAAAAATGGCTAAGGTATGATAGAATAGGCCAAGATAGGATAGGAATGGTTAACGTAAGATAGAATAGGATGTGGTAGGATAAGAATGTGTAAGATAGTATAAGGTAGGATAGGAACGGCTAAGATATGATAGAATAGGATATGGTAGGATAGGAATGCCAATTGTAAGATAGAATAGGATGTGGTAGGATTAGAATGGGTAAGATAGGATGGAATAGAATAAGGTAGCATATGAACGGCTAAGATATGATAGAATAAGCTGGTTAGGAAAGAGTAATATGAGATAGAATAGTATAAGGTAGGATTGGAATGACTAGGTCAAGATAGAATAGGATGTGGTAGGATAAGAATGTGTAAGATAGGATAAGGTAGGTTAGGAACGGCTGAGGTATGATATAATCGGATAAGATAGGAACGGCTAAGATGGGATTTGGTAGGATAGCAACGGGTAAGGTAAGATAGAGTAGGATGTGGTATGATAAGAATGGCTAAGATATGATAAAATAGGATAAGGTAGTATAGGAACGGTTAAGATATGAGGGAATAAGCTGGTTTGGAATGGCTAATATAAGACAGAATACGAAAAGGTAGGATAGGAATGGCTAAGGTATGATAGAATAGGGTATGGTAGCATATGAACGGCTAAGATATTATAGGATAGGATAAGGTAGGATAGGAATGGATAAAGGTAAGATAGAATAGGAGAAGGTAGCATAGGAATGCTAAGGTAAGATAGAATAGGATAAGGTAGCATAGGAACGGCTAAGATATGATGGAATAAGCTGGTTAGGAAAGAGTAATATAAGATAGAATAGGATAAGGTACGATAGGAACAGCTGAGGTATGATAGAATCGTATAAGATAGGAACGGCTAAGATAGCATTTGGTAGGATAGCAACGGGTAAGCTAAGATAGAATAGGATGTAGTAGGATAAGAATGGCTAAGATATGATAATATAGGATAAGGTAGTATAGGAACGGCTAAGATATGAGGGAATAAGCTAGTTTGGAATGACTAATATAAGACAGAATAAGATAAGGTAGGATAGGAATGGCTAAGGTATGATAGAATAGGATGTGGTAGCATATGAACGGCTAAGATATTACAGGATAGGACAAGGTAGGATAGGAATGGATAAACGTAAGATAGAATAGGAGAAGGTAGCATAGGAATGGCTAAGGTAAAATAGAATAGGATAAGGTAGCATAGGAACGGCTAAGATATGATAGAATAAGCTGGTTAGGAAAGAGTAATATAAGATAGAATAGGATAAAGTACGATTGGAACAGCTGAGGTATGATAGAATTGTATAAGATAGGAAGGGCTAAGATAGCATTAGGTAGGATGGCAATGGGTAAGCTAAGATAGAATAGGATGTGGTAGGTTGAAAATGGCAAAGATATGATAGGATAAGGTAGTATAGGAACGGCTAATATAAGATAGAATAAGATAAGGTAGGATAGGATAAGGTAGGATAGGAATGGTTAAGGTAAGATAGGATAGGATGTGGTAGGATAAGAATGTGTAGGATTGGATAAGATAGGATAGGAACGGCTAAGATATAAAAAAATAGGATAAGGTAGGATAGGAATGCCAATTGTAAGATAGAATAGCATGTGGTAGGATTAGAATGGGTAAGATAGAATGGAATTGGATAAGGTAGGAAAGGAATGGGTAAGATATGATAGAATAGAATAAGGTAGGATAGCAATGGCTAAAGGTAAGATAGAATTGGATAAGGTAGCATATGGACGGCTAAGATATTTCAGGATAGGATAAGGTACGATAGGAATGCCAATTGTAAGATAGAATAGCATGTGGTAGGATAAGAATGGCTAAGATATGATAATATAGGATAAGGTAGTATAGGAACGGCTGAGATATGAGGGAATAAGCTGGTTTGGAATGGCTAATATAAGACAGAATAAGATAAGGTAGGATAGGAATGGCTAAGGTATGATAGAATAGGATGTGGTAGCATATGAACGGCTAAGATATTACAGGATAGGACAAGGTAGGATAGGAATGGATAAACGTAAGATAGAATAGGAGAAGGTAGCATAGGAACGGCTAAGATATGATAGAATAAGCTGGTTAGGAAAGAGTAATATAAGATAGAATAGGACAAGGTACGATAGGAACAGCTGAGGTATGATAGAAACGCTAAGATATGATAGAATAGAATAAGGTAGGATAGCAATGGCTATAGGTAAGATAGAATAGGATAAGGTAGCATAGGAACGGCTAAGATATGATAGAATAAGCTGGTTAGGAAAGAGTAATATGAGATAGAATAGTATAAGGTAGGATTGGAATGACTAGGGCAAGATAGAATAGGATGTGGTAGGATAAGAATGTGTAAGATAGGATAAGGTAGGTTAGGAACGGCTAAGGTATGATATAATCGGATAAGATAGGAAGGGCTAAGATAGCATTAGGTAGGATGGCAATGGGTAAGCTAAGATAGAATAGGATGTGGTAGGTTGAAAATGGCAAAGATATGATAGGATAAGGTAGTATAGGAACGGCTAATATAAGATAGAATAAGATAAGGTAGGATAGGATAAGGTAGGATAGGAATGGTTAAGGTAAGATAGGATAGGATGTGGTAGGATAAGAATGTGTAGGATTGGATAAGATAGGATAGGAACGGCTAAGATATAAAAAAATAGGATAAGGTAGGATAGGAATGCCAATTGTAAGATAGAATAGCATGTGGTAGGATTAGAATGGGTAAGATAGAATGGAATTGGATAAGGTAGGAAAGGAATGGGTAAGATATGATAGAATAGAATAAGGTAGGATAGCAATGGCTAAAGGTAAGATAGAATTGGATAAGGTAGCATATGAACGGCTAAGATATTTCAGGATAGGATAAGGTATGATAGGAATGCCAATTGTAAGATAGAATAGCATGTGGTAGGATAAGAATGGCTAAGATATGATAATATAGGATAAGGTAGTATAGGAACGGCTAAGATATGAGGGAATAAGCTGGTTTGGAATGGCTAATATAAGACAGAATAAGATAAGGTAGGATAGGAATGGCTAAGGTATGATAGAATAGGATGTGGTAGCATATGAACGGCTAAGATATTACAGGATAGGACAAGGTAGGATAGGAATGGATAAACGTAAGATAGAATAGGAGAAGGTAGCATAGGAACGGCTAAGATATGATAGAATAAGCTGGTTAGGAAAGAGTAATATAAGATAAAATAGGACAAGGTACGATAGGAACAGCTGAGGTATGATAGAAACACTAAGATATGATAGAATAGAATAAGGTAGGATAGCAATGGCTATAGGTAAGATAGAATAGGATAAGGTAGCATAGGAACGGCTAAGATATGATAGAATAAGCTGGTTAGGAAAGAGTAATATGAGATAGAATAGTATAAGGTAGGATTGGAATGACTAGGGCAAGATAGAATAGGATGTGGTAGGATAAGAATGTGTAAGATAGGATAAGGTAGGTTAGGAACGGCTAAGGTATGATATAATCGGATAAGATAGGAATGGCTAAGATAGCATTAGGTACGATAGCAACAGGTAAGGTAAGATAGAGTAGGATGTGGTAGGATAAGTGGCTAAGATATGATAAAATAGGATAAGGTAGTATAGGAACGGCTAAGATATGAGGGAATAAGCTGGTTTGGAACGGCTAATATAAGACAGAATAAGATAAGGTAGGATAGGAATGGCTAAGGTATGATAGAATAGGATGTGGTAGCATATGAACGGCTAAGATATTTCAGGATAGGATAAGGTACGATAGGAATGGATAAACGTAAGATAGAATAGGATAAGGTAGCATAGGAACGGCTAAGATATGATACAATAAGCTGGTTAGGAAAGAGTAATATAAGATAGGATAGGATAAGGTAGGATAGGAATGGTTAAGGTAAGATAGGATATGATGTGGTAGGATTAGAATGGGTAAGATAGGATGGAATAGAATAAGGTAGCATATGAACGGCTAAGATATGATAGAATAGAATAAGGTAGGATAGCAATGGCTAAAGGTAAGATAGAATAGGATAAGGTAGCATAGGAACGGCTAAGATATGATAGAATAAGCTGGTTAGGAAAAAGTAATATGAGATAGAATAGTATAACGTAGGATTGGAATGACTAGGTCAAGATAGAATATGATGTGGTAGGATAAGAATGTGTAAGATAGGATAAGGTAGGTTAGGAATGGCTAAGGTATGATATAATGGGATTAGATAGGAACGGCTAAGATAGCATTTGGTAGGACAGCAACGGGTAAGGTAAGATAGAGTAGGATGTGGTAGGATAAGAATGGCTAAGATATGATAAAATAGGATAAGGTAGTATAGGAACGACTAAGATATGAGGGAATAAGCTGGTTTGGAAAGAGTAATATAAGACAGAATAGGATAAGGTACGATAGGAACAGCTGAGGTATGATAGAATCGTATAAGATAGGAACGGCTAAGATAGCATTAGGTAGGATAGCAACGGGTAAGCTAAGATAGAATAGGAAGTGGTAGGATGAAAATGGCAAAGATATGATAGGATAAGGTGGTATAGGAACGGCTAATATAAGATTGAATAAGATAAGGTAGGATGAAAATGGCTAAGGTATGATAGAATAGGCCAAGATAGGATAGGAATGGCTAATGTAAGATAGAATAGGAGAAGGTAGCATAGGAATGGCTAAGGTAAGATAGAATAGGATAAGGTAGCATAGGAACGGCTAAGATATGATAGAATAAGCTTGTTAGGAAAGAGTAATATAAGATAGAATAGGACAAGGTACGATAGGAACAGCTGAGGTATGATAGAAACGCTAAGATATGATAGAATAGAATAAGGTAGGATAGCAATGGCTATAGGTAAGATAGAATAGGATAAGGTAGCATAGGAACGGCTAAGATATGATAGAATAAGCTGGTTAGGAAAGAGTAATATGAGATAGAATAGTATAAGGTAGGATTGGAATGACTAGGGCAAGATAGAATAGGATGTGGTAGGATAAGAATGTGTAAGATAGGATAAGGTAGGTTAGGAACGGCTAAGGTATGATATAATCGGATAAGATAGGAAGGGCTAAGATAGCATTAGGTAGGATGGCAATGGGTAAGCTAAGATAGAATAGGATGTGGTAGGTTGAAAATGGCAAAGATATGATAGGATAAGGTAGTATAGGAATGGCTAATATAAGATAGAATAAGATAAGGTAGGATAAAAATGGCTAAGGTATGATAGAATAGGCCAAGATAGGATAGGAATGGCTAAGGTAAGATAGAATAGGATAAGGTAGTATAGGAATGGTTAAGGTAAGATAGGATAGGATGTGGTAGGATAAGAATGTGTAGGATAGGATAAGATAGGATAGGAACGGCTAAGATATAATAGAATAGGATAAGGTAGGATAGGAATGCCAATTTTAAGATGGAATATGATGTGGTCGGATAAGAATGGGTATGATAGGATGGAATAGAATAAGGTAGCATATGAACGGCTAAGATATGATAGAATAGAATAAGGTAGGATAGCAATGGCTAAAGGTAAGATAGAATAGGATAAGGTAGCATAGGAACGGCTAAGATATGATAGAATAAGCTGGTTAGGAAAGAGTAATATGAGATAGAATAGTATAAGGTAGGATTGGAATGACTAGGGCAAGATAGAATAGGATGTGGTAGGATAAGAATGTGTAAGATAGGATAAGGTAGGTTAGGAACGGCTAAGGTATGATATAATCGGATAAGATAGGAACGGCTAAGATAGCATTAGGTACGATAGCAACGGGTAAGGTAAGATAGAGTAGGATATTGTAGGATAAGAATGTGTAAGATAGGATAAGGTAGGATAGGAACGGCTAGGATATGATAGAATAGGATAAGGTAGGATAGGAATGCCAATTGTAAGATAGAATAGGATGTGGTAGGATTAGAATGGCTAAGGTATGATAGAATAGGATGTGGTAGCATATGAACGGCTAAGATATTAAAGGATAGGATATGGTAGGATCGGAATGGATAAAGGTAAGATAGAATAGGAGAAGGTAGCATAGGGATGGCTAAGGTAAGATAGAACAGGATAAGGTAGCATAGGAACGGCTAAGATATGATAGAATAAGCTGGTTAGGAAAGAGTAATATAAGATAGAATAGGATAAGGTACGATAGGAACAGCTGAGGTACGATAGAATCGTATAAGATAGGAACGGCTAAGATAGAATTAGGTAGGATAGCAACGGGTAAGCTAAGATAGAATAGAATGTGGTAGGATGAAAATGGCAAAGATATGATAGGATAAGGTAGTATAGGAATGGCTAATATAAGATAGAATAAGATAAGGTAGGATAAAAATGGCTAAGGTATGATAGAATAGGCCAAGATAGGATAGGAATGGCTAAGGTAAGATAGAATAGGATAAGGTAGTATAGGAATGGTTAAGGTAAGATAGGATAGGATGTGGTAGGATAAGAATGTGTAGGATAGGATAAGATAGGATGGGAACGGCTAAGATATAATAGAATAGGATAAGGTAGGATAGGAATGCCAATTTTAAGATGGAATATGATGTGGTCGGATAAGAATGGGTATGATAGGATGGAATAGAATAAGGTAGCATATGAACGGCTAAGATATGATAGAATAGAATAAGGTAGGATAGCAATGGCTAAAGGTAAGATAGAATAGGATAAGGTAGCATAGGAACGGCTAAGATATGATAGAATAAGCTGGTTAGGAAAGAGTAATATGAGATAGAATAGTATAAGGTAGGATTGGAATGACTAGGGCAAGATAGAATAGGATGTGGTAGGATAAGAATGTGTAAGATAGGATAAGGTAGGTTAGGAACGGCTAAGGTATGATATAATCGGATAAGATAGGAACGGCTAAGATAGCATTAGGTACGATAGCAACGGGTAAGGTAAGATAGAGTAGGATATTGTAGGATAAGAATGTGTAAGATAGGATAAGGTAGGATAGGAACGGCTAGGATATGATAGAATAGGATAAGGTAGGATAGGAATGCCAATTGTAAGATAGAATAGGATGTGGTAGGATTAGAATGGCTAAGGTATGATAGAATAGGATGTGGTAGCATATGAACGGCTAAGATATTAAAGGATAGGATATGGTAGGATCGGAATGGATAAAGGTAAGATAGAATAGGAGAAGGTAGCATAGGGATGGCTAAGGTAAGATAGAACAGGATAAGGTAGCATAGGAACGGCTAAGATATGATAGAATAAGCTGGTTAGGAAAGAGTAATATAAGATAGAATAGGATAAGGTACGATAGGAACAGCTGAGGTACGATAGAATCGTATAAGATAGGAACGGCTAAGATAGAATTAGGTAGGATAGCAACGGGTAAGCTAAGATAGAATAGAATGTGGTAGGATGAAAATGGCAAAGATATGATAGGATAAGGTAGTATAGGAATGGCTAATATAAGATAGAATAAGATAAGGTAGGATAAAAATGGCTAAGGTATGATAGAATAGGCCAAGATAGGATAGGAATGGCTAAGGTAAGATAGAATAGGATAAGGTAGTATAGGAATGGTTAAGGTAAGATAGGATAGGATGTGGTAGGATAAGAATGTGTAGGATAGGATAAGATAGGATAGGAACGGCTAAGATATAATAGAATAGGATAAGGTAGGATAGGAATGCCAATTTTAAGATGGAATATGATGTGGTCGGATAAGAATGGGTATGATAGGATGGAATAGAATAAGGTAGCATATGAACGGCTAAGATATGATAGAATAGAATAAGGTAGGATAGCAATGGCTAAAGGTAAGATAGAATAGGATAAGGTAGCATAGGAACGGCTAAGATATGATAGAATAAGCTGGTTAGGAAAGAGTAATATGAGATAGAATAGTATAAGGTAGGATTGGAATGACTAGGGCAAGATAGAATAGGATGTGGTAGGATAAGAATGTGTAAGATAGGATAAGGTAGGTTAGGAACGGCTAAGGTATGATATAATCGGATAAGATAGGAACGGCTAAGATAGCATTAGGTACGATAGCAACGGGTAAGGTAAGATAGAGTAGGATATTGTAGGATAAGAATGTGTAAGATAGGATAAGGTAGGATAGGAACGGCTAAGATATAATAGGATAAGGTAGGATAGGAATGCCAATTGTAAGATAGAATAGGATGTGGTAGGATTAGAATGGCTAAGGTATGATAGAATAGGATGTGGTAGCATATGAACGGCTAAGATATTAAAGGATAGGATATGGTAGGATCGGAATGGATAAAGGTAAGATAGAATAGGAGAAGGTAGCATAGGGATGGCTAAGGTAAGATAGAACAGGATAAGGTAGCATAGGAACGGCTAAGATATGATAGAATAAGCTGGTTAGGAAAGAGTAATATAAGATAGAATAGGATAAGGTACGATAGGAACAGCTGAGGTACGATAGAATCGTATAAGATAGGAACGGCTAAGATAGAATTAGGTAGGATAGCAACGGGTAAGCTAAGATAGAATAGAATGTGGTAGGATGAAAATGGCAAAGATATGATAGGATAAGGTAGTATAGGAATGGCTAATATAAGATAGAATAAGATAAGGTAGGATAAAAATGGCTAAGGTATGATAGAATAGGCCAAGATAGGATAGGAATGGCTAAGGTAAGATAGAATAGGATAAGGTAGTATAGGAATGGTTAAGGTAAGATAGGATAGGATGTGGTAGGATAAGAATGTGTAGGATAGGATAAGATAGGATAGGAACGGCTAAGATATAATAGAATAGGATAAGGTAGGATAGGAATGGTTAAGGTAAGATAGGATAGGATGTTGTAGGATAAGAATGTGTAGGATAGGATAAGATAGGATAGGAACGGCTAAGATATAATAGAATAGGATAAGGTATGATAGGAATGCCAATTTTAAGATGGAATAGGATGTGGTCGGATAAGAATGGGTATGATAGGATGGAATAGAATAAGGTAGCATATGAACGGCTAAGATATGATAGAATAGAATAAGGTAGGATAGCAATGGCTAAAGGTAAGATAGAATAGGATAAGGTAGCATAGGAACGGCTAAGATATGATAGAATAAGCTGGTTAGGAAAGAGTAATATGAGATAGAATAGTATAAGGTAGGATTGGAATGACTAGGGCAAGATAGAATAGGATGTGGTAGGATAAGAATGTGTAAGATAGGATAAGGTAGGTTAGGAACGGCTAAGGTATGATATAATCGGATAAGATAGGAACGGCTAAGATAGCATTAGGTACGATAGCAACGGGTAAGGTAAGATAGAGTAGGATGTTGTAGGATAAGAATGTGTAAGATAGGATAAGGTAGGATAGGAACGGCTAAGATATAATAGAATAGGATAAGGTAGGATAGGAATGCCAATTGTAAGATAGAATAGGATAGGTAGGATTAGAATGGCTAAGGTATGATAGAATAGGATGTGGTAGCATATGAACGGCTAAGATATTAAAGGATAGGATATGGTAGGATCGGAATGGATAAAGGTAAGATAGAATAGGAGAAGGTAGCATAGGAATGGCTAAGGTAAGATAGAATAGGATAAGGTAGCATAGGAACGGCTAAGATATGATAGAATAAGCTGGTTAGGAAAGAGTAATATAAGTTAGAATAGGATAAGGTACGATAGGAACAGCTGAGGTATGATAGAATCGTATAAGATAGGAACGGCTAAGATAGCATTAGGTAGGATAGCAACGGGTAAGCTAAGATAGAATAGGATGTGGTAGGATGAAAATGGCAAAGATATGATAGGATAAGCTAGTATAGGAATGGCTAATATAAGATAGAATAAGATAAGGTAGGATAAAAATGGCTAAGGTATGATAGAATAGGCCAAGATAGGATAGGAATGGCTAAGGTAAGATAGAATAGGATAAGGTAGGATAGGAATGGTTAAGGTAAGATAGGATAGGATGTGGTAGGATAAGAATGTGTAGGATAGGATAAGATAGGATAGGAACGGCTAAGATATAATAGAATAGGATAAGGTATGATAGGAATGCCAATTGTAAGATTGAATAGGATGTGGTAGGATTAGAATGGGTGAGATAGGATGGAATAGGATGAGGTAGGAAAGGAACGGGTAAGATATGATAGAATAGGGTAAGGTAGGATAGGAATGGTTAAGGTAAGATAGAATAGGATGTGGTAGGATAAGAATGTGTAAGATAGGATAAGGTAGGATAGGAACGGCTAGGATATGATAGAATAGGATAAGGTAGGATAGGAATGCCAATTGTAAGATAGAATAGCATGTGGTAGGATTAGAATGTGTAAGGTAGGATGGAATGGAATAAGGGAGCATATGAACGGCTAAGATATGATAGAATAGAATAAGGTAGGATAGCAATGCTTAAAGGTAAGATAGAATAGGATAAGGTAGCATAGGAACGGCTAAGATATGATAGAATATGCTGGTTAGGAAAGAGTAATTTAAGATAGAATAGTATAAGGTAGGATTGGAATGACTAGGGCAAGATAGAATAGGATGTGGTAGGATAAGAATGTGTAAGATAAGATAAGGTAGGTTAGGAACGGCTAAGGTATGATATAATCGGATTAGATAGGAACGGCTAAGATAGCATTAGGTACGATAGCAACGGGTAAGCTAAGATAGAATAGGATTTGCTAGGATGAAAATGGCAAAGACATGATAGGATAAGGTAGTATAGGAACGGCTAATATGAGATAGAATAAGATAAGGTAGGATAAAAATGGCAAAGGTATGATAGAATAGGCCAAGATAGGATAGGAATGGCTAAGGTAAGATAGAATAGGATAAGGTAGGATAGGAATGGTTAAGGTAAGATAGGATAGGATGTTGTAGGATAAGAATGCTTAAGATAGGATAAGGTAGGATAGGAACGGCTAAGATATAATAGAATAGGATAAGGTAGGATAGGAATGCCAATTGTAAGATAGAGTAGGATGTGGTAGGATAAGAATGGCTAAGATATGATAAAATAGGATAAGGTAGAATAGGAACGGCTAAGATATGAGGGAATAAGCTGGTTTGGAACGGCTAATATAAGACAGAATAAGATAAGGTTGGATAGGAATGGTTAAGGTAAGATAGGATAGGATGTTGTAGGATAAGAATGCGTAAGATAGGATAAGGTAGGATAGGAACGGCTAAGATATAATAGAATAGGATAAGGTTGGATAGGAATGCCAATTGTAAGATAGAATAGGATGTGGTAGGATTAGAATGGCTAAGGTATGATACCATAGGATGTGGTAGCATATGAACGGCTAAGATATTAAAGGATAGGATATGGTAGGATCGGAATGGATAAAGGTAAGATAGAATAGGAGAAGGTAGCATAGGAATGGCTAAGGTAAGATAGAATAGGATAAGGTAGCATAGGAACGGCTAAGATATGATAGAATAAGCTGGTTAGGAAAGAGTAATATAAGATAGAATAGGATAAGGTACGATAGGAACAGCTGCGGTATGATAGAATCGTATAAGATAGGAACGGCTAAGACAGCATTAGGTAGGATAGTAACGGGTAAGCTAAGATTGAATAGGATATGGTAGGATGAAAATGTCCAAGATATGATAGGATAAGGTAGTATAGGAACGGCTAATATAAGATAGAATAGGATAAGATAGGATAAAAATGGCTAAGGTATGATAGAATAGGCCAAGATAGGATAGGAATGGCTAAGGTAAGATAGAATAGGATAAGGTAGGATAGGAATGGTTAAGGTAAGATACGATAGGATGTTGTAGGATAAGAATGTGTAGGATAGGATAAGATAGGATAGGAACGGCTAAGATATAATAGAATAGGATAAGGTATGATAGGAATGCCAATTGTACGATAGAATAGGATGTGGTAGGATTAGAATGGGTAAGATAGGATGGAATAGGATGAGGTAGGAAAAGAACGGGTAAGATATGATAGAATAGGGTAAGGTAGGATAGGAATGGTTAAGGTAAGATAGAATAGGATGTGGTAGGATAAGAATGTGTAAGATAGGATAAGGTAGGATAGGAACGGCTAAGATATGATAGAATAGGATAAGGCAGGATAGGAATGCCAATTGTAAGATAGAATAGCATGTGGTAGGATTAGAATGGGTAAGGTAGGATGGAATAGAATAAGGTAGCATATGAACGGCTAAGATTTGATAGAATAGAATAAGGTAGGATAGCAATGGCTAAAGGTAAGATAGAATAGGATAAGGTAGCATAGGAACGGCTAAGATATGATAGAATAAGCTGGTTAGGAAAGAGTAATATGAGATAGAATAGTATAAGTTAGGATTGGAATGACTAGGGCAAGATAGAATAGGATGTGGTAGCATATGAACGGCTAAGATATTATAGGATAGGATAAGGTAGGATAGGAATGGATAAAAGTAAGATAGAATAGGAGAAGGTAGCATAGGAATGGCTAAGGTAAGATAGAATAGGATAAGGTAGGATAGGAATGGTTAAGGTAAGATAGGATAGGATGTTGTAGGATAAGAATGTGTAGGATAGGATAAGATAGGATAGGAACGGCTAAGATATAATAGAATAGGATAAGGTAGGATAGAAATGCCAATTGTAAGATAGAATAGGATGTGGTAGGATTAGAATGGTTAAGATAGGATAAGGTAGGATAGGAACGGCTAAGATATGATAGAATAGGATAAGGTAGGATAGGAATGCCAATTGTGTGATAGAATAGGATGTGGTACGATTAGAATGGGTAAGATAGGATGGAATAGAAAAAGTTAGCATATGAACGGCTAAGTTATGATAGAATAGAATAACGTAGGATAGAAATGGCTAAAGGTAAGATAGAATAGGATATGGTAGCATTGGAACGGCTAAGATATGATAGAATAAGCTGGTTAGGAAAGAGTAATATGAGATTGAATAGTATAAGGTAGGATTGGAATGACTAGGGCAAGATAGAATAGGATGTGGTAGGATAAGAATGTGTAAGATAGGATAAGGCAGGTTAGGAACGGCTAAGGTATGATATAATTGGATAAGATAGGAACGGCTAAGATAGCATTAGGTAGGATAGTAACGGGTAAGGTAAGATAGAGTAGGATGTGGTAGGATAAGAATGGCTAAGATTTGATAAAATAGGATAAGGTAGTATAGGAACGGTTAAGATATGATGGAATAAGCTGGTTTGGAACGGCTAATATAAGACAGAATATGATAAGGTAGGATAGGAATGGCTAAGGTATGATAGAATAGGATGTGGTAGCATATGAACGGCTAAGATATTATAGGATAGGATAAGGTAGGATAGGAATGGATAAAGGTAAGATAGAATAGGAGAAGGTAGCATAGGAATGGCTACGGTAAGATAGAATAGGATAAGGTAGCATAGGAACGGCTAAGATATGATAGAATAAGCTGGTTAGGAAAGAGTAATGTAAGATAGAATAGGATAAGGTACGATAGGAACAGCTGAGGTATGATAGAATCGTATAAGATAGGAACGGCTAAGATAGCATTTGGTAGGATAGCAACGGGTATGCTAAGATAGAATAGGATTTGGTAGGATGAAAATGGCAAAGATATGATAGGATAAGGTAGTATAGGAACGGCTAATATAAGATAGAATAAGATAAGGTAGGATAAAAATGGCTAAGGTATGATAGAATAGTCCAAGATAGGATAGGAATGGCTAAGGTAAGATAGAATAGGATAATGTTGGATATGAATGGTTAAGGTAAGATAGGATAGGATGTGGTAGGATAAGAATGTGTAGGAGAGGATAAGATAGGATAGGAACGGCTAAGATATAATAGAATAGGATAAGGTAGGATAGGAATGCCAATTGTAAGATAGAATAGGATGTGGTAGGATTAGAATGGGTAAGATAGGATAAGGTAGGATAGGAACGGCTAAGATATGATAGAATAGAATAAGGTAGGATAGCAATGGCTAAAGGTAAGATAGAATAGGATAAGGTAGCATAGGAACGGCTAAGATATGATAGAATATGCTGGTTAGGAAAGAGTAATTTAAGATAGAATAGTATAAGGTAGGATTGGAATGACTAGGGCAAGATAGAATAGGATGTGGTAGGATAAGAATGTGTAAGATAGGATAAGGTAGGTTAGGAACGGCTAAGGTATGATATAATCGGATTAGATAGGAACGGCTAAGATAGCATTAGGTACGATAGCAACGGGTAAGCTAAGATAGAATAGGATGTGGTAGGATGAAAATGGCAAAGATATGATAGGATAAGGTAGTATAGGAACGGCTAATATGAGATAGAATAAGATAAGGTAGGATAAAAATGGCTAAGGTATGATAGAATAGGCCAAGATAGGATAGGAATGGCTAAGGTAAGATAGAATAGGATAAGTTAGGATAGGAATGGTTAAGGTAAATTAGGATTGGATGTTGTAGGATAAGAATGTGTAGGATAGGATAAGATAGGATAGGAACGGCTAAGATATAATAGAATAGGATAAGGTATGATAGGAATGCCAATTTTAAGATAGAATAGGATGTGGTAGGATTAGAATGGGTAAGATAGGATGGAATAGGATGAGGTAGGAAAGGAACGGGTAAGATATGATAGAATAGGGTAAGGTAGGACAGGAATGGTTAAGGTAAGATGGAATAGGATGTGGTCGGATAAGAATGTGTAAGATAGGATAAGGTAGGATAGGAACGGCTAAGAAATGATAGAATAGGATAAGGTAGGATAGGAATGCCAATTGTAAGATAGAATAGCATGTGGTAGGATTAGAATGGGTAAGATAGGATGGAATAGAAAAAGTTAGCATATGAACTGAAGTTGATGATGTGCATTACTACTAATCCTGCTGACCTTTCTCTCCTGCAGACAGAGGCAACGCCGGAGGAAAAAGGACACTGGAAACGGAAAGCTGGAGTGTTGGGGAGTGATGGGGACTGGAGGGAACAAACAACTAACCTTCCTTTCCTCCCAAAGTCTGCCTTTCCAGGACTGGCAAAGGTGGCCCATGGATTGGACCATGCCTCACGCGATGCAATGGTTCAGTTGGTCCAGAGACACTGGGCCGCCCCTTCATTCACGGCTTATGCTCAAACTTTCGTTTCCAGGTGTTCCACATGTATGACTCACAACATGGGTCGTGCATTGAAGCCACCAACTGCCACAACTCCTCCAGCTGAGGGTCCTTTCCAACATTTGCAGATGGATTTCATAGAACTAACACCCTGTAGAGGTTATCGTTATTGTCTGGTGGTTGTTGATCTCTTTTCCAGATGGGTGGAAGCCTTCCCGGCCAAGCAAGCAACGGCCCAGATAGTTGCGAAAAATCTGTTAAAAGAGATAACCCCACGATGGGGTGTTCCAGCCCGCATTACCACTGACAATGGTACACATTTCTCTAATCAGGTGGTCCACAAGCTCTCTGAGTGGTTCCAAACCGACCTTCGACACTACTGCGCTTATCACCCGCAGAGTGGAGGGATTGTTGAAAGAGCAAACCAGACTCTGAAATTAAAATTGGCAAAACTGTGTAGTGACACGGGACTAGATTGGGTGACAGCCCTGCCGATTGTGTTGGGGGCAATGAGAGGCCGCCCACACCAGCAGACAGGATTGGCACCACATGAAATATTGACAGGACGACCAATGCCAGTCCCGTATCCAGGGGGACGGGTGAACTTAGAAACTGTAGATGGCGATCTGTTAACCTATCTGTCTATAATGAAATATAGATGTTATGCAAAATGCATTACCTAATCAGTAATTAACAATTAAGTTTATAATTGTGTTGTTGATTTACACATAGTGGTTGAAACAATGTAATTTACTTGTCATTAATTGAATGTATCAAACAATAATGCAAATCTGCAGAGATCAAAGGGGCTCCACTCCAACAACTGCTGCAAACGCCGCGGCTCCCTGAGTGCCATCACCCGTCAGCTCATCAGTCTCTGCAACCAACTGCCAAGACCCCCCCCCCACTCTGCAAACAAGTAAACCAACTTCCTTTTATTCTAACAACCTAAGCTATTTTTAACCTGCTATATGACGTTAGGGTCGTGTTCACACAAACTGTGCTTGCTTTGCAGAACAGTATTTCCCTTTTAAGGTTACTCATTTAAATCTGGTCATTGCATTTCCATAATTACACTGTTTGTTTCTATTCCGTTATTTCGTGTTTGTTGTTTGTGTTAAGTGTAATGTCTGTCTTATGTTAGTTGTAGTGTTAGCTAGGAATAAATGCATGTCTTTTACACAACTTCTGCCTCCGTTCATTGAATGCTCACAATAGTCCCTGTCTATGTGCGATCTGGCTACTAAGCTCTGAAACCTCAAACTCGCCTGAAATATCGCGAGACTCTCTCTCCACGACCATCAGGGGAGCTTCGCAATGTTTACATTGCCTGGTGATGCAGCTCTCTGGACAAGCCTTCTAACCCAGGTTACTAAGCGATACTGGTAATTAGTAAATCCCATTTAAGTGGCACACTAACAGACTCACGGGGATTCGCAAATTGAGTGTGGAGGAGCCGACCATTCAGCATAACAATGGGTTAATAATCAGCATTCAATAATAATTAAAGTTAATTAATTTCAAAACATATTGGTGGAGATATTAAAATTTACCTGAGCTAATAATTCCTACACGTTTCAGAACAATTTTACCCAGAGCAGCGACGGTCTGTTAGCGCGGTGCTATGCTAATTGACAGGAATTGTGGTCCTGTCATTTTTCATCAAGCTATATACAGCTAAATTACTTGAACAGAAGACACTCGTTCCAATTTGACAAGTATTATCTTCAGGGAAGCATGGCAAGACAGCATGAGACAAAGGGTTTTCTAGTTGGATTTTACAAATGCAATACTACTTAGATACTATATAGATATTGTATATAGTGTATAGTGCTGTATAACGTATTGTGCTGTACAATATAGATGTATTGAAATAGATTCGACTGTACTCATATTTAAACCCTGCTGATCATACATGTCATGCCCGGCCCGTCCGCTCCTCATGTGTGCCACGCCCCCTGATTACCCACGTGTGCTTCCAGCTTTGTCTGTTACTTTGATTAGTCTCTGTGTGTTTTAAGTCCTGGTCTGACCTGTTCCCCTAGTCCGTCATTGATGTAAGTTAGCGTCCTATGTTACCTGATGTTAGTGAATGTCTGTGCCTTCGTTTCCATTAAACCCCTCGTTTGCCCTGATTTGCGGCTTCCAGCCTGTTTCTTGTTTGCCTGCCCGCACGATCGCCGTTCCGTCCGGCTTAGATCATGACAATACACACATATACAGCAAATTTGCCAGTGTTAAATTAACACTGCATGGTGTTTATATAATTCTCACCAAACCAGTGTTGTTGTATATTGTTAAATTGTATTAGCTGTTATAGTGTTCAGTTGACACCATAGACTGTTAGATCACTGCAACTCCACCTCTTCCCAGATTCTAAGCCCATATAGGTGGCACACAGGTGCACAATAGGTGGCCCCTATCTGCCCCATTTTAATGTGCACACAAGAACTCATATGAGGATCATAAGAACTGTCCTTATTTACCAACCATCATGAGAAAGACTCTGACCAAAAAGGCCCCCTCAGCCTTTTCTTATTGTGCATCAAAGTCTTTATAGCTCAGTGCTGATTGTTTTTGAAAACCAAAGACCCATGTGTTAATTAGTTAAGCGGCACCTTGCTTTTTATTGCGTATGGTTTTTACGTTAGTCTTTTGTCAGAAAAAAGTTTGTACTTGTATCTTTCAATTGTAGGTGTGGTGTATTTGTTGATCTAAGCCGATTTTGGTCACCCATTCTGACCTTGGTTGATGGGCTTTATATGTGGAAACATGTTACAAGAGTTGCGACACCTTTGCTATGCAGCTCCTGGTACCACCCACTTCCCTGTAATGATGCTGGATGTTTATTTGCATACCATGGTATGGTACAGCCCTTCAACAGATTTGTATTTTTTTTTATCCACCATGATGGTGTTCAATAAAGCAAGTATAAGAAATATTAGTAAAGCTTGTAGGGCAGTTATTAGAATTATTTTTCCTGGGGTCTGCTTTGGTAGGTTAGTGAGCGATTGATGCTCTCTGAAGAAGTTTTCTTGAGCTAGATAGAAATGCCATGATAAGGCAAATACTAATGGATGATAAATCTAAGTAAAACCATCTCCCAGGAAAAATGTCAGTATTGTATGTACTTGCCACATTGAACAGAATCCACATAAATTCCTCTGGGATCACACACCTATCATAAGTACTATACTATTCAGACCACCTGGCACACATCAATTCAAGCATAGGAAAAGGTCTAGATTTGTAACATTAAAATGTGGTAGAGACTAATATCCATGACATACCATCCTAAAACATGGTGTGTTCTAAAATTTAAGCCCAATAAACAATCTGAATATTAAATGAGCAAAATAATTTGATTTGTTCTTCTATCCAAAGTTGTGGTCTAAAAGCAACAAGGCCACCACCCATTATATCTGCTTTAGGGAAAATGCACTCCTGTAGCCACTAGGGGAGCCCTCACCTTCTCTGAGCCCTGCTAATAATTATGTCATGCATTCTAACAAGCTTTATAATCTGTGTTAATAAGCATTACTTTTACACTAACACTCCTGCTGAGAGACTAATTTGATTACCAGTCTTGGCCTTATCATTAGGAACACATTTAGAGAATTTGCAGAGTGCTTTCACAGTGGATTCTCCCTGGTTTTCCCCAAGAACGGTACCATACATTTTATTCACTTGCATACTGCAGATGATTGCAAGAAAGCTTAATTAGTTTACTCTTATACCAGTGCAAGGAAATTGTTTAATACATGCTTAAAAAGGAAATTAATAATTACATTTTTAAAACATTAATTCTCTAACCCAATCCCAACTTCATAGCACATGTAAGGCAAGAATCAAGAAGAAGCATGTATTCAGCTTACCAAAACACAGTGTGCTGATCTTCAGAAAAATCAAAGTTAACATTATTTAAAGTTTACATACCAAGAGAACTTATTGCTTTTTTGCTCTTTTTCATGACGGTGGGTTAATCAAACACAGTACTTAGCTGCCCCAGACATAAGCCACCCATTATGCACCTGTGTGTCACTTATATGGGCTTGGATTCTGGGAAGAGGTGGAGTTTCAGTGATCTAACACTCTATAGTGTCAAATGAACACTATAAGAGCTAATAAAATGTAACACTATACAACAACACGCATTGCACTCTACAAAGTGTTAAATGTAACGCTGATTAGGTGAGAATTATAAAAACAGTATGCAGTGTTAATTTAACACTGGCAAATTTGCTGTGAAGTTCACACAGAGCTTTCGCACTAGCCACAAGTGGCTACCGCACACTCTCACACGCCCCATCCACCCCCAGCAGTCACTGCGACAGAATGAGAGAGGGAAAGAGTGTTAATTGGAAGAGTGAAAACAGTGAAAAAGAGAAGGACAGAATGTTCCGCTTGTCATGTTAGATTTAGCAAAGCCTAACACACACTCGGCAGAAACTGCCCCTGTGTCAGTAACCCAGTAACCCTACCTTATCAATTACACAGCTGTGTCAATGACGCTTTTTAAGACTTATGTTTGATTAGAAGTGTAATCCACCAATCAGAGATATACATGCATGCACCAATCAGAAAGCTGCACTTCTGCTTGCCTTCAGTTACACATACATCACATACGCAATCTAACAAACCATTGCCACTTCTATACATTAAACACAAGGGTTTATCCTTCTTCACTCTGATGTACCAAATTAAATACAGGAGAGACTTCATACTAATCTGTAGAAAATAATCTGAATAACCTATCAAGTCAAGAGCTTTAGGATGAATGATCTAAATAAAAAGGTAAAAGTGAAAGATTTTGCCTGACTTTCTCCAGCCTTGTCTGAAACTTTGTCTTTATCTTACAGAGGTGTTAAATGCCGTTATATCATTAAGGAAGGTTTACTGTTGATCACTTGAGATTACAGTCTTCATGTATGTCTTTTTATTCATACCTCTTATAATGTATAATCAGTTACGCACTTGTATGTGGGAAGCTGAAGTACAGCCTTGCAACATTCATTACAAGTTCATTACACCTATATGACCAGAACATTTTTCCCCCCATCATATTAATGTTGATTTGGATAAAAATGTCTTCCTTTTAAATTTATATTAATGTATATTTCAGTTAACCAAATGTCAGCCTCACTGTAGGTAACAAAGGAGAGACATTTTATACCCTCACAGACCAAAAACAAGGGGTTCAACATGTGACGACTACACAGTAATGACTGGCTAAGATGTTTCTGTGACTAATATAAACTCACCTTGTGTAGGGCAAGTACAGCAGTACGCATAGGACGTCAGGACTCACACTGAAATTCCCTACATTTGGATATATTATGTAACTCATGGTTTTGTAGGAATGTTGATACACACATATACAAAGATATCATATATGAATTTGGATTTGGGACTGGAGAGGCTTGTAGTACAAATTCTGCAAAATTTTTATAATGGTTGTTGCAAATATTATGTACAAACTGTGACAGAAACTTGAATGCAAACATGGGTTTTGTTGGGAAAATACCATGAAATACATTACTGAGGAAACTGCGGTTTCTTTTACTCCTATTTAATACTATTAAGCAGAGACATCACAAGGAAAAGAAACTTATTTATAATGATTTATACAGCAGACAATAACTACACATACAAATATAGCACAGAAAAATCCAATAATACTATCGGACAAAATGGCCATGGAAATGTAACAGAGAGCTGTGAGCTGGAGACCAGAGTCTTGACCTTAAGGAGTCAAATAAAATATTTAATTTCTCTGTTGTGCCACAAACCTTACAGATACACTACTTTTCAAAAAGAAAAGAACTTACTTCCTCACACATTTCTAAAAGGATGTATTTGTCAAATCCCTCCAGCTCACTGAGAAATAACACATCAAGAGCACATATGGCCTAAATAAAGATATAACATAGACATATAATACACTGGGCGACATTTTAAAATGTTTTGTTAGGTGATTTAACAAAAAACAAGTGCATGTTCTACAGTTTTTTCTGTAGTTTCAGAATATGGCTTCCAATTTGCCACCACATGTCTGGTTTTGTCACAATTTACAATTAAAGTTCAACATAAATTACACTAACGACATCAAATTTGGTGAATAATATCAAATGACATTTTTCAAACACCCTTCATAAACAAACATTTTTAGTATATTTAGTTTTGCTCCAGTATGTCTGCTTTTTTGACGTAACTTTATTTCATATACAATGCATTGTATTCCTAGTAATGTCATATTAAATCACCAGTAACCTGTCATAGACTCTTGTACAAACAAGTCAGCAGGGTTTACAGGCAGCTTGCAGTTATGTAAACTTACAGGTATGCTGCTGCAGGTCCACTGAAGCCGACCTTTGCATGCAGAACTGTGTTCCGCCTTCCGGTACTGAGTGACAGACCACCTTGAATTGTTGGACTATCTTACAATTATCATGCCCCGCTTGTCCGCTCCTCCGGTGTGCCACGCTCCCTCATTAACCTTGTGTGAAATCCCGATGTTATTAGCAGTTTCCACTAGTTTTCATTAGTTCTATGTATTTAACTCCACATCAAAGTATGTTTCCCCAGTCCTGTCATTGGAGTCGCTACCTGTATTGCCCGACTTAAATATATAATTCATTGTACAATATAGGCCTACTATACATACGGTCAGGGGCGCATGGCGCATTCCCCGTACACGTGCGGCAATTCCTTGTTAGCAGCGCAAATGCGTATTTGTTTTATGTGCATTCACGTAACGACAAAAAAATTACCGTGCATGTTAACATTTATGTGGCTAATTTGTACTTCGTTCTGGACATGAAGGCTAGAATGCACAGTGATTCTTTGTCATAACAGCGCGAATGCACATAACATAAATACGCATTTGCGCTGCTACAAGACATTTCTCATACCAGTTATGTGTCCCCTGCATATGATCTGACAGCCTGAGTCTCGCGCCAGATGCGTCAGAGTTCAACGATGCCTCATTGCAGATTGCAATACGGCCAGGTCATGGTCCCTGCCACGGCCAGACCGAGCGACTCAAGTGTTGCTAATTTTCATGGAGAAATACATAGAGCAAATAGTCAACGAATCAGATCTGAGAGACAGTGTAATTTCTGACCAATCAGAAATGAGTGGGCCAGGCTGCCCGTGGGCCTGGCCGTCTTGCATCCTGTAACGAAGCACTCTTTGCTAGGTTTGCTAAAGCTAAACTTTAGCGGTGCGCCCTTACCCTACCTCCAACCTTGGATAAAGTGAGATGCTTTTATTGTCACTGAAAATACAATGAGATGTCATTTGGAGCAAGCCTGTAGACGCCATAGTAAGCATAAAACTATAGACTAACACTTATAGAGCATAAATACAGAAAAAATAAATTTAAAGGCTAAAGATACATACACCAAAAATAAAAAAGAATAAAAATGAAGAAAAAATTCTGGTGCTGGAAGCAAAGAAACCAGTAGCACATTGTAGTGATGAGTTGGTTGCGAACAAAACGGCTCTCGAAGCCGGTTCTTCGAAGTGAACGATCGGAGCCGGCTCCTGCCTGTGAGCCGGAGTCAGAGCCGCTTTTTTTCTTTCTCTATTTTTTCCACCCGCACGGATTGGTCAACTACACGATGTGTGTCTGCACTGAGCAGGAGGGGGAGGGGCGGTGCTACAGGGTGCGTTCGACTTGGGATTTAAGTCTTAAGTCGTCTTGCTCTCGTGAGGTTTTTGTACCATGTGACATGGTCACGGATGGTAACATTTTGCAGCGCCGGCTGAAGTCGGACAAAAAAATCTAACCATGATGCATTGCGTCGGGACCACAATGCACTGCTTTAAGCAAGCACTGCAAATGGCTGTGTGAAGTCGAACGCACCCATAGACAAATACAGCAATCACACGCACTGAGAGAGAAACAGGAAGGAAGGAGATGTGCGCGACAAAATGAGTGACTGTAGGAAACGGAAAGTAAAATTTGGATACATTTCAATTGCATTGATAATACAAAGGGATAATACAAAGAGTGTAGAGCTTGCAAGGTTAAAATCTCATATCGAACAGGTTCTACAAATAACCTGCATTGGCACATGAGAACTGTACATCCATCAGTGCAGTGGGAAGAAAAAAGACAAGCAAGTGAACCTGCTACTAAGGAAAGTGACAGTTTGTCTACTGCAGTTTGTCAATGTCTACACCGTCATCCAGTACAGCACCACAACCACCTAGACCTACAACCTAGAGCTCTATGAGACAGTTTCTGCAAACAGAACACAATTGATGAGGAATTGTCTAAAATAATTGCGTGTGATTTCCAACCATAGTAATTCATTTCACTAATAATTTTACATTATTTCTGGTAATAAATTCATTTAAGCACCAAAGAAAATCTGAAGAGTCACTTGGGAGTCGAAAGAGCCGACTCTTTTAAGTGAGCCTAGCAAGAAGAGCCGGATCTCTTAAAAGAGCCGGAATTCCCATCACTAGCACATTGTTAGATATTACACAACAACAGCGTAGCATTGAAAAGCTCCGGGCCGCTGTTTCTGCATGCACTGCCATTTTGGTTTTTGACTCTGTTTACGTTGGAGTGGATGAGTCAGATGGCTGAAGATAGAAGACAACACTGCCATCTAGTGGTCAGGGGTTTAAATGCCAACAGAAAATGAAAAAGTCTCACAAATTTTTGAACTGATTAGCTGTGAATTTTGTAAAACAGCAGAGGGGGTTGGCTGGAGATGCACTAATGATCGGCTTGCAGGTAGTAGAACAATGACCAGCTGAGTCTTTCCTCAGTGTTTCTACTTTAAATAGCAAAGGGTATCATAACACACTTTAGAGTACATGGTACTTCACTCATTCTTCTATCTTGGTGCCATGTTTCACCATCTCTATCAGTGTCATCAACATCAGTGAAAAGGTGTCTGGGATGCTGACCTTAGAAGCAGAGTTTCAAAGAAGAGCTGAGGAAAGGGGGGGAAAACACCCCCCTTTGAAAACCTCTGAACACTAGGGGATAAGAGCCTTAATGAAGGAAAGATCAGCAATTTGGTGTGAAGCACTTAAACAACTTAGTTAAACTTGGCATAAGAAAAGACAAACAACATAGCAGAGAATGGTTTCAATCCATCGAACTCTGGGTTATCGGCCCAGCTCACTTCCTCTGCGCCAAACTTTAAACAGCAAAGGGGCTCTGGACACACATAATGGTACTTAGTGCTTCTTTTCAGAGACCCTAGGTTATAAAGCCCCCGTGAGGTGCAGCACCTTCCTCAAGCGATGCCTAATGTATGCATGACAAGCAGCTAAAAGCTGTTGGCCATAGACAAAGTGAGACCCAGCAGAGGACATGGCCGTTCTAAGCCTCAGACCTGGTATGGTGATGAAGCTTCCTGTTACACTTTCTACTGCCTTGGTTCATCGCAACAATCAATATGATAAAGAGAAGGAGTCATCCTAGATGGGACTCAAACCCACCCCTCCACTTTGGGATCCCCAGTACATAATGGGGAGCGGGGGGGGGCATAATGAATTCTGAAGGTCCCCGTAGCCCTCAGCCCACTGGGAAGATGCCCAGTACGGAAATGACAGATGCTAAAATAGATGCTAAAGACTCAAATGGCCTAATTGTCAGTGTTTGTTATAGACACCTAATGTAGCTGCAGAGGAAAGCAGAATGTTATATGACGACATCAGGATTATGGGTAATAAAAATGATGTGGTGGCTATGGGTGATTTTAATTTACCAGGGATACAGTGGGACACAGTCTCTGGCTCTTCTGTAAATGAACTCGAGATGGTGGGAGTGGTACAGGATTGTTTTTTTACTCAGTTTAATACCCCTACCAGGGGAGAAGCCATTCTTGATCTTCTTTTCTCTAATAACCAGGTTAGGATTGGAAAATTAGAGGTTTTAGAACCACTGGACAGTAATGAGCATAACATGGTTAAATTTCAGGCTAATTTTCGTGTCGGAAGAGCAAAATCCAAAAGAAAAAAATATATTGTGAGGAAGGCAAACTTTAATGGTATGAGACTGAAATTAGAAACTGTAAACAAGTTAAATAGCAAAACGGTTGAAGAGGCATGGGGATTTTTTAAAAGGACATTGTTGCAAGTGCAAGAGGACTTCATACCTGTTTCCAGCAACACTAAATCTAGGAAACTACAACCAAGGTGGTTTACTAAGGAAATTAAGAATAAAGTCCGGAGGAGAAGGGCAAAATAAAGCAGGAGTCTACAGGTTGAGTTAAAAAATAACATTAGACTCAATAAGAGGAATGTAGAGAGGAAGATTGAATTGGAAGCTAAGAATGACATTAAAAGTTTCTCCCAATGTTTTATCTCCAAAAGAGTCTAAAAGCTGAAATCACTAATTTACAGGATAGTAAGGGCTTTATAATTGAAAATGAAATTGATATAGTAAATGAATTTAATGATTATTTTACACGGGTGTTCACAGTAGAGAACACAAATAACTCAGCACCATGTAGATTCATTGAATTATTAGATTTCCAGAAGTCCTTAAGCTCAAAGCTACAGGGTTTTTACAAACTGTATCAGCCTGGATTGAAAACTGGTTTACAGACAGGAAGCAGTGGGTAGTTATTAGAGGCATAATGTCACAGTGGACCTGCGTTCATTGTGGGATACCATAGGGTTCAATTTTAGGACCACTATTCTTCCTAATTTGCGCCAATGATATTGACATCAGTACATACAGTAAAATGGTTAAATTTGCTGATGATACCAAGGTGAGTGATGTAGCAGATACTGATCTATCAGCGGAGAGACTACAATGGGATTTAATTAGCAACTGGGCTGATACATGGCAGACGAAATTTAAAGTAGATAAATGTAAGGCTATCCATGGAGGGAGCAGAAATATAAAGTACAGATATTTTATGGGTTCCACTGAAATTAAGTTAGCTGATTATGAGAATGACCTCGGTGCGTATGTTGATGCTTTCATGTTCCACTCTCGTCAGTGTGGGGAAGTAATTAAAAAGGCCAATTGTTCCAACTAGAACTTGTGGCCGTAGTGGAAATTAGCTGGAGAACATTTTAAAATGAATCTGAGGAAGCACTTCAATTCAATTCAATTTTATTTATATAGCGCTTTTAACAACATGCATTGTCACAAAGCACTTTACATTTAACCAGCCAGAACCCCACCAAGCAAGCCTGAGGCGACAGTGGCAAGGAAACTCCCTCTAGCAGGAAGAAACCTTGAGTGGAACCTAGACTCAGAAGGGGACCCCATCCTCCTCTGGGCGACCAGGGAGCATGAAACTGCATTTACATTGACATTCATTAGAGTTCATATAGTTATAAAGTCCCAGTTGGTTTCATGTAGTTATATCCAGGAGTCCAGGTGCGGGTTCACACGGTGTAGTCGGCTCGGTATCAGCTCGAAAAAGAGAAAATAGAGAAGAGTTATTGCCCTACACCTAACCGGCAGGACTAAAGCAACTATGACAGCCTGGCTAAAAGAGAGACCTGGAAGGAAGCACAGGCATGAGGGTTTACAGGGGTTTTGGCGTCAAGCCACCTCCCATCCACAGCTTAAGTGATCGGCGAGAGTGGCAGGACGACAGCACCAATCCCCCCTTTCCCCTTCAATCTCAAATAACTATGAACCTCCAGATTTCCCATTCACCTTAGAAAAGAAGATTTAACTATCCAAAAGACTGGCTAAAGAGGTACTTCTTAAGCCTTGACTTAAAAGCAGAGATTGTGTCTGAGTTCCGAACACTAATAGGAAGTTTATTCCATAGCTGTGGTGCTTTATGAGCAAATGCTCTTCCCCCAAAGGTAATGTTCTTTATTCTGGGTATGGATAGAATACCTCCATCTCGTCATCTAAGTGTATGATTCGGAACGCAAATGAGGTCACCCACATACTGTGGTGCAAGACCATTTACAGCTTTATAGGTTAAGAGCAGTGTTTTGTAGTCAACACGAAATCTAACTGGCAGCCAGTGCAGTGAAAATAAAATTGGGGTAATATGATCATATGTTTTAGTTTAACTATTGCTAGTAGCGGTTCAATCAATGCTGGGAGCATCTCTGAATAATTTTGATGGAACAGGGTCTAGCATACAAGTAGATGAATTTGAAGATAAAATTAAGTACATCAGTTCTGACTGGTTAACCCTGGTAAATGCTTCAAATAGGGTGATTGCAGCATTAGCACATGCCGTGTCAAGGCCAGAGAATGTAGCTATTGGAATATTCAAAATGTTCTGTCTAATTGAGCATATTTTTGGTCAAAAAATTTCATAAAGTCGTCACTGGAAAATAACCAGTGGTCAGTGGTTATTAGTCAGCTTGGACACCATAGTAAATAGGAATCTAGGATTATTTTTGTTTATTTCAATTAGTTCTGATAGATACTAGATGATTTGGCGGCACTAAGAGCCTTTTTGTAGCTACCCATAGCCTCTTTCCATGCTAGTTCGAACACCACTAGTTTAGTATGATGCCACTTACGTTCTGTAAGGACATAAAACTTATAGGTCCTGCAGGCCCCAACTCTGATCAGCCTGCATCAGTCTATTTCAGAGCTCCGCTGGCCCAGGCAAGACTGGACTCAACTCGTCAAACCACCCCTTTTAAGGAAGGCAAAGGCCTGCCGGCTCCTGAGAGACTGGATAGGAATAACTGGAGCAACACAGAAAAAGCAAGACCTTTCACCCCCGGAGTGACCAGAGTTCCACAATCAATCCACAGCAACAACAGCTGTCAGCCTCCAGACACAGACACCTTTTCCACTATAAACAGGATAACTCAGCACACATAGATGTTAGGGACAAATACACGCATGTTTGGTCTCGTTTGAATAGGCATGAGACGAGGAGTATTATACGCTCAGATTTAAGGCAGTATAGCTTTTCCTAAGAGAAATACAGAAACTTCGGCTCAACCCACCAAACTGAGAGAGCCTCTCACATGGTAGAACAAGGGAATTACGACCACCCCCTAAAGTGATCTGATTGGCTGGGGACTTGAGAACCAAGGTCAGCAATGCCCCTAAAATTAACCATTGACCGAAATTGGTCAGTCTTCAGAGACATGCCATCACCTGGTCTGGATACTTAAGGAAGGGCTTCAGAAGTAGTCGGGGAGTCACTCTGTAATCAGAGCTCCCGCAGAGAACTGGGCGAAAGTCCATCTGTAGTCAGATACTTTCCACAGAACTTTGTTCACTCTCAGCTGAGGAATGTGATTGTTTAAATATTGTATTTGTCCAAATGTATTTACAAGTATGTGTCCACATGTCAATAATTGTATATTGTAGTATGTTTAATAAATGTTGTTTCGATTACTTTATGACTGTCTGATTTGCTAACTTCTTCATAAACTTTCCAGATTGGACTTCTATCCTTATTAGGACTATGGTGGTAAATACTATCTTGCAGCCTCTGGGTTAAATCCCATTTATTTATCCGGGTCCCAAACTTGACTGCCCAAGTTAAGTTAGGTGGATACCAAAACTACACCTCTGGAGTTCGCACACGCTCAGTTACGGGCCGACGTAACCTCTGAGGTCAACACATGCTGATGAAAGGTACAGGTCTACCCTCTGAGGGGCGTACACACTATGTTCCTAGGCACCGGGCATAGTCCCTGAGACGCTCACATGGTAAGACAATGGGCGGCATCGGCGGAGTCCCTGAGACAAACCAAAAGTAAACCTTGTACAAACTAGCGCAACAGAAGGTGCGCCTTCACAGCCGCTGAGGTTGACACACGTTATTATATGGGCTGCCCCCGGCTGAGCCTCTGAGGTGGACGTACGTGAGGTTTGGGTAAACATCGGCTTAATCTCCGAGGCACCCACATGCTCAGTAATTGGCAGACACTGAGCCTTTGGGAAATTATATAGGTCGAGGGACCCAAATAATCAGAGGCTGACATTGTCTTAAATGGTGGCAATTTCCGTACCTTTAAGACAAACCCTGTGGAACAAGCCCACGGGTCGCCCTGTCGGCCGAGGCGAATCTGGCGGACTCCTTCGTCAGGGGTAAACTAGAGTTGGTAATCTAAAGTCTCGAAGTAATCCGAACAACATAAATGTCATGACTACAATATACTGAAATAAGGTCTTTAATAAAATGGAGTCAGATATGTGTCTAAAAGAATATTTTGCATATTAAAAAGGGTAAGTAATTCCTAGGAGCGCTTGGAAGGACCAACACGCATTCACAGCCTTCGGCTGCGCCATTGGATTCCGCCATTGGGCCAGTGGGCGGCTCCCTACAGTTCTAATTTCCGTGTCTCCAGTTTTAAAGTACGCAAGTGATCATTATACCAAGGAGCAGTTTTATTTACTCTGTTTTTTTTTATTTTTAACAGAGCAATTTTCTCTAGTGGAATTAAGCATAGATGCTAAATAATCCGTAATGCTATCAAGTTTAGCATGATTCGACATTAGTTTGGTTGAAAACGATAGCTCAGGGAGATTATCGATAAAGTTACTCGCTGTATTTGACGTGATTGTACGTTCGGCATATAGAAGCGAGTCGGGGGCTAATATTTTGAGCAAGGGAAATATTGAACGCAATAAGATGATGGTCAGAGATAATACTGGACTGAGGCAGTAGAGTGACATTATCTATATGAATACAACTGGATCACGGGGGAATCATAAGCAGGGAAGAACACACAGGCAAACAGCAGCAGCAACATTAATGGCAGGACTGAGAAGCACATTTATACAAGGCTAAGCAGGGAGCAAACTAGAGGCACCTGAAATGAGTAACACAAGGGCAGGAAGGAGAGGTAAAACAAACGCGGAACAGGCATGGCACGTTATACCACACTAGGGAGGAAACGGGAGGTTCAGGAGGGCAGGGTGTGGCAGGGATCCGTTTCAAAATTTAATTTTGGCTTGTACAAACCTTGGTAAAAGCTGCAAAAGATCGATCAACCACTTTCTGAGCTATTGTCTGAACAAACAAAGCATCTGTTGGGGTGGCGGTGTCTGGGGAATACCATGTGTAATACATCTTGTGAAGATTTATATGTAAAACAAAATATTTTTTGATTCTATCACACATATAGAAATTATTTTAGGTTTAAATAGTGATTTAGCTGAGTAACTAGGCTGAAATTCTAGATAGTTGCAATTTTAAGAATTATTACTGTTATTCACAGCTTTTAAGCATGCAGTTGGATGATGGATGGATGGATATTCGGCCACCAGAAATGCCAATTGTTGTTAAGAGGATCAAAGTCTGCAAAGTAGTATGCAGGGTTTAAGGCCAGAAAACAGAATACTCTCCGACAGAAAGCATAAAGTTCACTGGGGGAATTTCTGTGGCCACTGCCTGAACAGCATGTGTGGAGAATGTTTATGAGGGTCGAGCCATGCAGAGCTGCTGGCCCTGGCATGTAACGATGAATCAGTTAAAAATCGGTGCAAATGCATGAAGATTTAAACCGGCTGATGTAGAAAATGAATTGTAGGAGTACTTCACAGTACTTTCACAGAAAAACTGGTGTAATATTACATTTGATTTCACAATGTGAGTTTGACGTCAGATGTCACTGCGTATCACGTCGACATCGTACGTCTGTTTTTGGTTTTGACCAAGCGCGAGATGGCGAATGAATTTGAAACGGAGGACGGCACAGTGGTTAGTGCTGGCTTCGGTCCTGGCTTCGGTCCAGGGCCCTTTCTGTGTGGAGTTCGCATGCTCTCCCCGTTTTCGCCGGGGGCTCCGGCAGCATATTAGCTTTCCGGTGATCACAAACGACGAGGAAACGGCGAGAAAAGCACAGACAAGACATAAACTGCATGCAAACATTGTAAAAGACTGATAACATACACAAACAGGTCCACTGGCACCACCGTGAGCCGAGCGAAGATTATTAAAAGGGCAAAGCCCACTAAAAAGCTGCCATGCAAACCTTAGCTTATTTATTTGATTTTTTATTTTTTTTATTTACTTATTTTGATTTGGGATTTTTTCAACAGTATTTTATTCAAATTCAGTTGCACTGTTCACAACAGTGTCAACAGTTCAGAAAGATAAATATAAGAATATTTTTGAATATATTTGTCTGCAGCTCATTCTGCAAAAAATGAGAAAATCGTATCGTGAACTCAGAATCGTGAATCGTATCAAATGGTGAGTTGAATGTATCGTTACATCCATAGTTCTTACAGTAGTACTATGGTATGGTGGAGCCACATGACAGGAAGGCAGTACATTGTGAAGTCTGTTAAGAACATCATTCGCACTGAACTGCCCTCCATTGACCAGCTGTACTTTAACTGCCACAGTAACAAGGTTCAGTCTATAATCCAGGACTCTGACCACCATCCACAAACACTGACTAGCAGATTCATGAACAGCTTCATTCGCCAAACAATTCAAACCTGCAGCTTTTGCATCCCCTGTAACAGTCATTTCCACGGCAGCTGCACTGTACAGCTGTTTCTGCACTTTATCCACCACTGACCACATATCATCCAGTTTTGTCCTGCTTTGTATCGCACTGTTTCTGCACCATGTTGTCGTGTACTCCCTTGTGTTGTTATGCACCATCTGTGTTGTTCTGAGCAGTGCCATGATGCAATATTACAAAAAGATCTTGAGGAAATGCAGAGTTCTGGAGGAGATTCTCACAGATGATGGCATGTGTTTATACTGAAGAAACTGTACAAATTGCTAGACATAAAACACAGGACTGGCAACTGTGGTACGTTTTAACACCTTGATAAAAAAACTTAAAATCCATAGTAAGTAGGACAACCTCATAGAACCTTTACTAGTCATTGTTCAGAAGATTAACACGGATTAAAAACCATTACTATGAAAGAACGCTAATCAGTTAAGTTGATTATGTGGAGAGAGAGAAAAAAAACTGTCTTTGAAAAAGATCAACCATAGAACGAAGCTGCAGCATTGACACCCCCTAGTGGTGATTTGAAGATAGTTCTGTCTGAAGCAGCTAAGCAGGAGATTTTGCGTCAGCTGTCGTGACAAACTCAGTGCTGCTCGGTTTGAACGGCAGAAGCACAAAAATAAAGGGGGCATCTACTGCACGCCCCCCCACCCTTGAAAATGGTACAAATTATCATGCAACAGTTTTCTTAAGTAAGTCTTTTTGGGCGTCTGCAGAAACGTCCACGATGCGATTGCCCTGATTAAGAAGTGCGCAGCGGATACAATTTGGGATGCATCGTTCATCCGATTTATTAATATATAATTATTAGTATGTCTTTATTATTTAGAAACGTTACCAACAAAGCTTGACGAATATTTTTCATTGAGATTGATTCCCCGTTTAAAATTCTGGTGACACTTCATATTTTTTAAGAGAGACGGACAATTTGACGCATGCAATTTGCAGAAATATGTTGTGCCGCTATAAAGTACACAGGCAGCATGACAAACATAAGTACTCACTGAAGCCACGACATACGCCCGGCTGGCCCAAGCGGTACCCCTAAGAAGAACGCTTTTTTCACAACCCACGACCATCACGACGGCAAAAAAAAACTGAATAGCCTAGAATTTACTTGATTACAAGGTACATATTTATTGGAGCAAGAGCTCTAACATAAAACTACCTTGTAATTATAAAATATTGTGGCTGTGAACAATGTACAAACAAGCACAGAAAGTAAAATACTCCAAAAGTGCAAAGAACCAAAATATTTTTGTTTCCACCGATTCACTCTTGATGTGTTAGGAGTCGCAGTGCAGTAGCCCACTCTTCAGTATCTGCCTTTAAGACCACCAACTGCTCTTTCTCCTCCTTCGCTCGTCGCCTCAGAGTATTGGACTTGGTAAGTAATGTTGCCCTTTTGGTTCCAGCTGCACTCTCTGCTTCCTCTGCCATGTGCTCAGCATCCTTTTGTAAACTCTCACATACACTTTCCAGTGAGACTCTCTTCCTCTTGAGTTCCTCAAGTTTTCTTTTTTGCTTTTTGCTCATCTTTCACCTTTGGTCAGAGGCGCTTTGGTTGCTCCCCCACACACTCTGACATGGTCGCATATAAGCCTCTGTGCAACAACTGTTTCCTCTGATAAGTTGCAGGTCTCCACCTCTATTTGTGGAAAACCCTCGTTCCACTTCGGCTTGCCCATAGGACAGTAGCAGCAAGTTCTTGCAGAACATCCAGAGGTCAGGATAAGGCCCACTAACTTTTTGATGGAAAAAGACATCAACTTTGGATGGTGCTGAAGGAATGAAGGATATAAAATCCAAGCCTTTTGCCTCATTGTGCAGGTGATTATCAGACTGCTGGGATATTGCATCACCTGTAATTACAGTAGATTAGATGCAGATCAACAATGTCAATACACAGAATCACATGTAGAATAGGAAAGTGATTTATAACCCAATTTTCCTATGATACCATAAATGTGCAATCATTTTAATTTAATCTTGAGATATCTCTAGGCTCAAAGAAAATATGTTAACTGGGCTGATGCTTCTTTTCAAACACCAAGAGTCGGTCTTCTAAATACTGCTAAAATCTACGTGTTAACACTATTCAGTTAGATGTGAAAAAAGAAAAGCATAATTTAACAATAATATTCTGAACTATCCAATTCTAATTCCTATGATTTACCAGCAGATATCCTGCCTGCCAACCGATTCTCCTGCGCAAACTTCTGCATGAGATTTCTCCTTTTCTGCTGGCAGTTATCTGGCTGGTGTGCATTTTGTTTGGGTCCAAGCACGTCATCTCATGTACAATCGAGTACTTCAGAGGGCATTTATCCAAGGCCTTTTTGCAGATTTTCAAGAGCACAATCTGGTTCAAAAAACAAGTTTTTTTTAATCTGAAGGACACCAAGGTCACTTCCACTGCCTTTGGCTCCTGACTGTCTCTGACAAAAAGATGGTTTGTCAAATTTCCAGAATCTTTGTGTAGCTACCAGATGTAGTTTGGCCAGAAGAAGGGGATCCATTTGGGCTTCAGAAATGCAGTCAAAAGAAGATGTCCCTGGGTTTTTCACCTTTTCTGACTTCACAAGGTCCACATATTTCACAACAGAGGGCCAGACTTCCAATGCTCGTTCGACAGCTGGCAAATGTTCGAGCCACCGCTGCCCACAGAAAGGTAGAAGGAATCTTGAGGATGATGTTGCAGCTGTGAAGTCCTCTCTTCTGGCTGGTGCAGAGTGGAAAATAAAATGTAGGGCTTTGAGAACTTTCTCCACCATCCACACTTCAAAACCAGTCTTGAATGAGTTGTGAAGGGTATGTAGGCCAGAGCTTCCTACAATTACCCACTGGGTCCCAGCAAATTGCTCACCATGGTCTTTTTGCAAGAGCTCTACAAACATCCAAATGACCGCAGGTCCATCCACCGACAAGGAGAGCAAATGTTTTACATTGAGCTCCTTTGTACACTCCTGAAATTACTGGAGAAAAAAAATTTGTAAAAACAGTTAGATATTCATAGCACTTTACTGAGATATTGCAGTCAAATAGTTTTCATATATTAAGTTCACGCAACATAAGGAGTGCAAGGACATAAGCATACACTAGTACAGAAGACTTGCTAATGAAACAATCGTATGTAAGGGATATTGTTCAGTGAGGCGGTCATTCTCGTGGAATAAGCCCCGACAGAGTGATGCAGGACCAGCTGTACATGTTGCTACACAACACTTAAACATTCTATTTCCTCAATGAACTATTTTTTTGCAAGAAAAGCCATGAAGCAGCAATAAAATCTTTAAAATATGCTAACCCTAACCCTAACCTTTTTTACAAAGGTTGTATCGCGCTTTGTAGACATTAGTCGTCTTTTTCAACCAGCCACAGTACTTCTCATCATTTGCATTTACCCATTCTACCATTTTAAGGGAAACCAGTCACCCTGCTACACACCAGCTACGCACATGCAGCACTATTTCTTCTATTTCTATGGCGTGCATATAGGCCTATCGGGTACACACTGCCCCCTGTGCTATAGGCAGTGACGTGCGCTGGTTAAAAAAAAAAGGGGGGGGGGGGGGGGGGACAGACTTTTTGATACTTTTCAAAGATCCACAGGGATCCTGTAACTTCCACAAAGCTCTGGCCACCTTCCTTTGCAGGGTCACAGGGCATCTGGAGCCTATCCTGGATGATATGGGCACAAAGCAGGGAATAACCCAGGACCGGGTGCCAACCTGTTACAGGGCACACACACCACTCAGACATGGGCAATTTGGCAACTCCAGTTAACCTTGGAATATTTTTAGACTGTGTGGGGAAACCGGAAGAAACCCCATGACACCTGGAGAACATGCAAGATCGACAAATGTGACTTGAACCTTCCTCCCAGATGTGTCAGGCAACAGGCCTAACCACTGTGCAGCTCCTACGTACAAACAGTGAAATTAAACGATGTTGCTGATGTAGTTATGAAGACTGTAAAAATTAACAATAGCAAAAGTAATCAATCAGATATTCAGATTCCTTCCTGAATGTTTTTACGCATAAGAAGGAGAAACAAGAGGAATATCTCATCACAACCTTTACTTTGAACAGCTTTATTACAGGACATCATGGGGTTCACCTAAAACAGCTGAATAAAGGTCATTCTAACTGGTTCAAGATTTATTGTCATATTTATTAGGCTAGTTATCACAGCTAGTTATTATCACAGCTAGTTTTAAAACTTGTTTTTCACTTTACAGTACGTTACAGTGCTTAAAGAGTAAAGGGGAGATCACATGCAGAGCTAGTTTTCTGTAGTTTCTTTGTCTGAATAAAAATAAAATTCTCTTCATATAGGAACCCAGTCTCTGGTTGGAAATTTCTACAAAAGAACCATTTAATTATTTCTTGAAAAATATTTATAGCCAATTAAGGGATCTAATGTCACAGTAACACATGTCACTGTCCGTGGTGCTGAATTCTCTACTTGTTGGGCTGATGCTGAATGAATAAGATAACCAGCCAACGTGTTCATGTGCTTACACTGATTATATATCAGGGGGCCAAATATTTATAACATTGAGGGGAAAAATTTTAAAATATATACAGTATGGGCAATATAATTGTGATTTAATGTATCCCTTCTGCTCTTTAAAAAAGCACAATATCTGACTGATATATATGTCTATTACTCTGCACATTTTAATAATTTCATTAATATTACGCAGTTCACTTATTTCCTGTAATCACTCCGAGTTAAAGCAATATTTAAAACTAGCTGTGAAATTGATGCTGTTGTTCTGACTGTTGTTGCCCTGGTGCCTTATGATACGTCTGTCTAAACATGAGTGAGGAGACGGATGCACTATTCCATGGAGGCCTCTGAAGAGAATAACTCATCCCAATATTATATTGAGTGAGATGGTTAATTCCGTTTTAATCTAGACTGGGTTCAGAGCCTCCGTTCTGCCATTGATCTTTTGCATGCCCGCTATTACATGTATTAGTTTACTCTAAATTTTGATCCCATGTCAAACTAAAGCATATTAGGTCCAATTTTGTGTTACTAATGTAGCACCCTCTTGTACAGCCGGCCACACCACCCCTTAAACTACAATTAAATGTGGTATATCACAACAAGGGGGAATTAGGCCCTTAAAATTGAATTACACAGGTTTTATTTTATAAAACACATTTAAAAGAAGATCAGACAGGTTAGTCATTCAGCAAATCAAATGCATTAAGCAAAACAAACATACAAGGGACTTGCCAAGCTACCAGGTCCAAGCCAGTTCAACCGCTAAGATGAAACAATACCGCACGTGAACGAATGCAGGCGCTCAGACCGCACCACGCAAAAAAAATTAAAATAAATAAAACCCCATGCGCTGCAACCTCATACGATAATAACCACAATAGTGAATATTAAAAAGAAACTGGCCTCAAGCTTCACCGCACATCAAACTCACCATTCAGGGAATTTAGCGTTGAAGACACCCTGCGATTAAACAGCCTTAGCACAACCGCAACTAGCTAAGTGAGAGGGAGGGGAGAGAGACAAACAAAAAGGAAAACCCCCCAACCCGTCGCTCACAACAACCCTAGTGCTTATAACATACAGCCCACAGGCTGGAGGGCCAAACAAATGCAACGATACTATAAAATTTCAAACCGCAAACATCACGCAGACATATACTATAGAGAGCAGCTAGCGCACGACACAAAACACTAAAGAAACACGGGAAAAAAAGAAAAGACAATGTAAAGTCCTCACCTTCCCCCCCGTGAACAATGGGCACATACCTCTAAACATAACATCACTTGCTCACTAGTTTTGGTTGCGTCAGTACGGAATAGTTTAACCTACATAGGTAAACATACCTGTTGCGATTTCTGTAGCCAGCGTTCGGTGGACGCCGCTTCAGTAATCTACGCCCCCTCTCCGTCAGCAAACACACTACACCGCGGAACGCTGGTCAAGAATAAGGGTCAATCAAAACAGCCTTCGCTACTTTCAAACGCGAGTGTAGTACACATATATATATATACACACACATATATATACATCCGTGAGAGAAGAACAGGAAAACAGACAAATGCCTAACTAATTAACCAGCAGGAGAATGGAAGTGACAAAATAAACACCAAAATATCCCCCTGCTACACTCATTTTGAAGTAATTGTGCAACAATTTTTTTCCCAGTCGCCATGCTTCGTCTTGCTTGTGCATGTTATGCTTGCATTGAACTTACTTCGTAGACAATAAGATCCTGTCGGCATGAACTCTCTACTGTGTGGTAATTTGGAGAAATTACGCACGTACCTTATCCCATCAGAATCTATAAAACTAACGCCGTCCGAATGTGGCTTAGCGCAGAGTTTAGAATATTTACGGTTTCCGGCCAACGAAGGCAGTTTGAAATAAAACAAAACAAAAACGTTAAACTTTCTGGATGCTCAAATACTTGCACTTGGCGAAATGGCAGAGCTAATTGAAGTAAAGGAGTGTTACGCGATGACATTTCGAATCCATCGCTCATTGAACCTGGAGAACATGGATCCAGAAGGTAATTAATAATTAAATGATAATAAAGTTGTAGCCACCGGTATGTGACAAACGAAATGAACGTCTGCATTGGCCTAATACTTGTTAGTTGATAAGTAGCTGATAAGTAAAACCTTTGAGTTTCGAGGTAAAATCACAGACCGGTTGAATAGTTCAACTTTTATCTACAGAAACCAATGTATTTTGTACTGCAAAGGGATGCACTGAAGTTTTAATATGAGAAAATGTAACGATGCGATAGGAAATGCTGTTCGGTATACTCCCCTTCACCGTGTTTAAATAATAAAAAAAATAAAAAGTGCCAAAAGTGCAGGAATAAATGTGTTTCATTTAATATTAATTCACTTGGATATTTGTGAGAGTAAGCGTATTCATGGATGTTGTCTTTTTAGCTTTATGGGTAATTCTCACAATTTTATTTATCCGACAATCGGAAGCCCGTAGACTCATTTTAAACTTATTTTGTAGTACAGTGTTTATCCCGTTATTGTCAGAGCCCATGTTCTTATATATATATATCTGTGTTCCATTTTGTCGCAGTTCATGAGTTTGTGGAGGATAAGTTCATCTCCATTCTGGTCGTGAACTTCGAGAGCAGCTCACTGACAATGGAGAACTTCCAGTCTCTGGCCCTCAGTGTCCCTTCATTTTATTGGCGACTCACTGGGGAGCAGTTGGATCCCAGTCTATTGCGCATAGCACCTGCACGGCTGGAAGTAGTACATCATGGTGCAGAGACTGGTATCCAGCATGGGAATGGAGAGTCACCAGCTGAGGAGAATGCCCATTACGGACAGGGGCTGCCGTCACCCAGCTCTGCAAGGGAGGCTTCCCCTGCAGCTCCAGCATCCACGACTGAGGATGCTGATGGACTCCTCGAGGCTCATCCCTTGGCCTGGGGTGAAGATGAGCCCTTATCTGTGGCTTCTGAGGTTGAGCCAGAACATGGTGAATCCTCCAGCTCCACCTTCTGGATCCCCGCGGGCCCTAACAGCACGTGGCAGCAGGTTGAGATTGAAGGCCAGACCTTTCTGCGCAAGCTGGATGAGCTCAGCCTTCCTCAGGGATTTTGGAGCATCACGGACTACGCTGATGATCACACCATGGTCATGTCCGTGCATGTCTGCGTGCATGTCCGCAGTTCTCTGCGGACATGGAATGTGAGGCGGGAGGAGAGGCCTCCTCACAGGCCCGCTGGCACCAGTCAGAGGAAGCGTAAGGCCAAGCCCGACGACAACAGTGGCTCCAGCTCACCTCCGCCACGCAAGAGGCCCATGCGCTTATGATTGTATTCCACGTTTTTACACTGTGAGTTACATTTACAATTTAGTCAGTTACTTGATAAATGACCAAATAGTAGTTGCTGCGGTATATATTGTATACGTTTGCTGAACTGGAGTTTTGTGCGTCCTTACAAAGTAATAACTGTAAGCATTCTTTAAGTATGAAAGAGTTTGGGGCATTGTCATCTGAAGGAGACGGCCCCGTGTCCCCATAATTATAACTTTATACTATATTTCTGCATGACTGAGTATTGAATGAGTACCTGGTACTCGCATCACATATTTACCATTTATATCAGTCTCCAAAGTGCTTAGAGAGTTAAGGCTGGTCTTGGTTAGTTCTTAGTGATTGAGCTTTTATTCTTCTGTAATACTCCCCAAGTCCCTCACTCTACTCAATCTCTGTACTCTTTGGTAGTGAATGAGTCATTGTCACTAACTGCAAAAGTTTATGGATATTAAATGGCAAACATAATGCAGACATATTTAACATAGTGTGGTGTTTGCAGTAAGTTGGGCTTAGTGGAAAAAGCCCAATTACTAACCCTGACTTCTACTTCGCAGGCAGCCCCAAGTCGCGTCCCGGCGGGCAGGCGGCCCAAAGTCGCGTCCCGGCGGGCAGGCGGCCCAAAGTCGCGTCCCGGCGGGCAGGCGGCCCCAAGTCGCGTCCCGGCGGGCAGGCGGCCCCAAGTCGCGTCCCGGCGGGAAGGCGGCCCCAAGTCGCGTCCCGGCGGGCAGGCGGCCCCAAGTCGCGTCCCGGCGGGCAGGCGGCCCCAGGTCAAGTCCCGGCGGGCAGGCGGCCCCAGGTCAAGTCCCGGCGGGCAGGCGGCCCCAGGTCAAGTCCCGGCGGGCAGGCGGCCCCAGGTCAAGTCCCGGCGGTCACGCTGCCAGAAGTCAAGTCCCGGCGGGCAGGCGGCCCCAAGTCAAGTCCCGGCGGGCAGGCGGCTCCACCCAGCGGGCACGCTGCCAGAAGTCAAGTCCTGGCGGGCAGGCGGCCCCAAGTCAAGTCCCGGCGGGCAGGTGGCTCCACCCAGCGGGCACGCTGCCAGAAGTCAAGTCCCGGCGGGCACGCTGCCAGAAGTCAAGTCCCGGCGGGCAAGCGGCTCCACCCGGCGGGCACGCTGCCAGAAGTCAAGTCCCGGCGGGCAGGCGGCCCCAAGTCAAGTCCCGGCGGGCACGCTGCCAGAAGTCAAGTCCCGGCGGGCAGGCGGCCCCAAGTCAAGTCCCGGCGGGCAGGCGGCCCCAAGTCAAGTCCCGGCGGGCACGCTGCCAGAAGTCAAGTCCCGGCGGGCAGGCGGCCCCAAGTCAAGTCCCGGTGGGCAGGCGGCTCCACCCAGCGGGCACGCTGCCAGAAGTCAAGTCCTGGCGGGCAGGCGGCCCCAAGTCAAGTCCCGGCGGGCAGGCGGCCCCAAGTCAAGTCCCGGCGGGCACGCTGCCAGAAGTCAAGTCCCGGCGGGCAGGCGGCCCCAAGTCAAGTCCCGGTGGGCAGGCGGCTCCACCCAGCGGGCACGCTGCCAGAAGTCAAGTCCTGGCGGGCAGGCGGCCCCAAGTCAAGTCCCGGCGGGCACGCTGCCAGAAGTCAAGTCCCGGCGGGCAGGCGGCCCCAAGTCAAGTCCCGGCGGGCAGGTGTCTCCACCCAGCGGGCACGCTGCCAGAAGTCAAGTCCCGGCGGGCACGCTGCCAGAAGTCAAGTCCCGGCGGGCAAGCGGCTCCACCCGGCGGGCACGCTGCCAGAAGTCAAGTCCTGGCGGGCAGGCGGCCCCAAGTCAAGTCCCGGCGGGCACGCTGCCAGAAGTCAAGTCCCGGCGGGCAGGCGGCCCCAAGTCAAGTCCCGGCGGGCACGCTGCCAGAAGTCAAGTCCCGGCGGGCAGGCGGCCCCAAGTCAAGTCCCGGCGGGCAGGCGGCCCCAAGTCAAGTCCCGGCGGGCACGCTGCCAGAAGTCAAGTCCCGGCGGGCAGGCGGCCCCAAGTCAAGTCCCGGTGGGCAGGCGGCTCCACCCAGCGGGCACGCTGCCAGAAGTCAAGTCCTGGCGGGCAGGCGGCCCCAAGTCAAGTCCCGGCGGGCACGCTGCCAGAAGTCAAGTCCCGGCGGGCAGGCGGCCCCAAGTCAAGTCCCGGCGGGCAGGTGGCTCCATCCAGCGGGCACGCTGCCAGAAGTCAAGTCCCGGCGGGCACGCTGCCAGAAGCCAAGTCCCGGCGGGTAAGCGGCTCCACCCGGCGGGCACGCTGCCAGAAGTCAAGTCCCGGCGGGCAGGCGGCCCCAAGTAAAGTCCCGGCGGGCAGGCGGCCCCAAGTAAAGTCCCGGCAGGCAGGCGGCCCCAAGTAAAGTCCCGGCGGGCAGGCGGCCCCAAGTAAAGTCCCGGCGGGCACGCTGCCAGAAGTCGCGTCCCGGCGGGCAGGCGGCCCCAAGTCGCGTCCCGGCGGGCAGGCGGCCCCAAGTCGCGTCCCGGCGGGCAGGCGGCCCCAAGTCGCGTCCCGGCGGGCAGGCGGCCCCAAGTCGCGTCCCGGCGGGCAGGCGGCCCCAAGTCGCGTCCCGGCGGGCAGGCTGCCAGAAGTCAAGTCCCGGCGGGCAGGCGGCCCCAGGTCAAGTCCCGGCGGGCAGGCGGCCCCAGGTCAAGTCCCGGCGGGCAGGCGGCCCCAGGTCAAATCCCGGCGGGCACGCTGCCAGAAGTCAAGTCCCGGCGGGCAGGCGGCCCCAAGTCAAGTCCCGGCGGGCAAGCGGCTCCACCCGGCGGGCACGCTGCCAGAAGTCAAGTCCCGGCGGGCAGGCGGCCCCAAGTCAAGTCCCGGCGGGCAGGCGGCCCCAAGTCAAGTCCCGGCGGGCACGCTGCCAGAAGTCAAGTCCCGGCGGGCAGGCGGCCCCAAGTCAAGTCCCGGCGGGCAGGCGGCCCCAAGTCAAGTCCCGGCGGGCAGGCGGCTCCACCCAGCGGGCACGCTGCCAGAAGTCAAGTCCTGGCGGGCAGGCGGCCCCAAGTCAAGTCCCGGCGGGCACGCTGCCAGAAGTCAAGTCCCGGCGGGCAGGCGGCCCCAAGTCAAGTCCCGGCGGGCAGGTGGCTCCACCCAGCGGGCACGCTGCCAGAAGTCAAGTCCCGGCGGGCACGCTGCCAGAAGTCAAGTCCCGGCGGGCAAGCGGCTCCACCCGGCGGGCACGCTGCCAGAAGTCAAGTCCCGGCGGGCAGGCGGCCCCAAGTCAAGTCCCGGCGGGCAGGCGGCCCCAAGTCAAGTCCCGGCGGGCACGCTGCCAGAAGTCAAGTCCCGGCGGGCAGGCGGCCCCAAGTCAAGTCCCGGTGGGCAGGCGGCTCCACCCAGCGGGCACGCTGCCAGAAGTCAAGTCCTGGCGGGCAGGCGGCCCCAAGTCAAGTCCCGGCGGGCAGGCGGCCCCAAGTCAAGTCCCGGCGGGCACGCTGCCAGAAGTCAAGTCCCGGCGGGCAGGCGGCCCCAAGTCAAGTCCCGGTGGGCAGGCGGCTCCACCCAGCGGGCACGCTGCCAGAAGTCAAGTCCTGGCGGGCAGGCGGCCCCAAGTCAAGTCCCGGCGGGCACGCTGCCAGAAGTCAAGTCCCGGCGGGCAGGCGGCCCCAAGTCAAGTCCCGGCGGGCAGGTGTCTCCACCCAGCGGGCACGCTGCCAGAAGTCAAGTCCCGGCGGGCACGCTGCCAGAAGTCAAGTCCCGGCGGGCAAGCGGCTCCACCCGGCTGGCACGCTGCCAGAAGTCAAGTCCTGGCGGGCAGGCGGCCCCAAGTCAAGTCCCGGCGGGCACGCTGCCAGAAGTCAAGTCCCGGCGGGCAGGCGGCCCCAAGTCAAGTCCCGGCGGGCACGCTGCCAGAAGTCAAGTCCCGGCGGGCAGGCGGCCCCAAGTCAAGTCCCGGCGGGCAAGCGGCTCCACCCGGCGGGCACGCTGCCAGAAGTCAAGTCCCGGCGGGCAGGCGGCCCCAAGTCAAGTCCCGGCGGGCACGCTGCCAGAGGTCAAGTCCCGGCGGGCGCGCTGCCAGAAGTCAAGTCACGGCGAGCAAGCGGCTCCACCCAGCGGGCATGCTGCCAGAAGTCAAGTCCCGGCAGGCAAGCGGCTCCACCCCAAGTCAAGTCCCGGCGGGCAGGCGGCCCCAAGTCAAGTCCTGGCGGGCAGGCGGCCCCAAGTCAAGTCCCGGGCGGCCAGGCGGCCCCAAGTCAAGTCCCGGGCGGCCAGGCGGCCCCAAGTCAAGTCCCGGGCGGCCAGGCGGCCCCAAGTCAAGTCCCGGGCGGGCAGGCTGCCAGAAGTCAAGTCCCGGGCGGGCAGGCTGCCAGAAGTCAAGTCCCGGGCGGGCAGGCTGCCAGAAGTCAAGTCCCGGGCGGGCAGGCTGCCAGAAGTCAAGTCCCGGGCGGGCAGGCTGCCAGAAGTCAAGTCCCGGCGGGCACGCTGCCAGAAGTCAAGTCCCGGCGGGCACGCTGCCAGAAGTCAAGTCCCGGCGGGCAGGCGGCCCCAAGTCAAGTCCCGGCGGGCAGGCGGCCCCAAGTCAAGTCCCGGCGGGCACGCTGCCAGAGGTCGCGTCCCGGCGGACAGGCGGCCCCAAGTCGCGTCCCGGCGGGCAGGCGGCCCCAAGTCGCGTCCCGGCGGGCAGGCGGCCCCAAGTCGCGTCCCGGCGGGCAAGCGACTCCACCCGGCAGGCTTGCTGCCAGAAGTCAAGTCCCGGCAGGCAGGCGGCCCCAGGTCAATTCCCGGCGGGCAGGCGGCCCCAAGTCGCGTCCCGGCGGGCAGGCGGCCCCGCGGCCCCAAGTCGCGTCCCGGCGGGCAGGCGGCTCCACCCCAAGTAAAGTCCCGGCGGGCAGGCGGCCCCAAGTAAAGTCCCGGCGGGCACGCTGGCAGAAGTCAAGTCCCGGCGGGCACGCTGCCAGAAGTCAAGTCCCGGCGGGCACGCTGCCAGAAGTCAAGTCCCGGCGGGCACGCTGCCAGAAGTCAAGTCCCGGCGGGCACGCTGCCAGAAGTCAAGTCCCGGCGGGCACGCTGCCAGAAGTCAAGTCCCGGCGGGCAGGCGGCCCCAAGTCAAGTCCCGGCGGGCAGGCGGCCCCAAGTCAAGTCCCGGCGGGCAGGCGGCCCCAAGTCAAGTCCCGGCGGGCAGGCGGCCCCAAGTCAAGTCCCGGCGGGCACGCGGCCCCAAGTCAAGTCCCGGCGGGCACGCGGCCCCAAGTCAAGTCCCGGCGGGCACGCGGCCCCAAGTCAAGTCCCGGCGGGCACGCGGCCCCAAGTCAAGTCCCGGCGGGCACGCGGCCCCAAGTCAAGTCCCGGCGGGCACGCTGCAGAACTCGCGTCCCGGCGGGCAGGCGGCCCCAAGTCGCGTCCCGGCGGGCAGGCGGCCCCAAGTCGCGTCCCGGCGGGCAGGCGGCCCCAAGTCGCGTCCCGGCGGGCAGGCGGCCCCAAGTCGCGTCCCGGCGGGCAAGCGACTCCACCCGGCAGGCTTGCTGCCAGAAGTCAAGTCCCGGCAGGCAGGCGGCCCCAGGTCAATTCCCGGCGGGCAGGCGGCCCCAAGTCAAGTCCCGGCGGGCAGGCGGCCCCAAGTCAAGTCCCGGCGGCCAGGCGGCCCCAAGTCAAGTCCCGGCGGCCAGGCGGCCCCAAGTCAAGTCCCGGCGGCCAGGCGGCCCCAAGTCAAGTCCCGGGCGGCCAGGCGGCCCCAAGTCAAGTCCCGGGCGGCCAGGCGGCCCCAAGTCAAGTCCCGGGCGGCCAGGCGGCCCCAAGTCAAGTCCCGGGCGGGCAGGCTGCCAGAAGTCAAGTCCCGGGCGGGCAGGCTGCCAGAAGTCAAGTCCCGGGCGGGCAGGCTGCCAGAAGTCAAGTCCCGGGCGGGCAGGCTGCCAGAAGTCAAGTCCCGGCGGGCACGCTGCCAGAAGTCAAGTCCCGGCGGGCAAGCGGCTCCACCCGGCGGGCACGCTGCCAGAAGTCAAGTCCCGGCGGGCAGGCGGCCCCAAGTCAAGTCCCGGCGGGCAGGCGGCCCCAAGTCAAGTCCCGGCGGGCAGGCGGCCCCAAGTCAAGTCCCGGTGGGCAGGCGGCTCCACCCAGCGGGCACGCTGCCAGAAGTCAAGTCCCGGCGGGCAGGCGGCCCCAAGTCAAGTCCCGGCGGGCAGGTGGCTCCACCCAGCGGGCACGCTGCCAGAAGTCAAGTCCCGGTGGGCACGCTGCCAGAAGCCAAGTCCCGGCGGGTAAGCGGCTCCACCCGGCGGGCACGCTGCCAGAAGTCAAGTCCCGGCGGGCAGGCGGCCCCAAGTCGCGTCCCGGCGGGCAGGCGGCCCCAAGTCGCGTCCCGGCGGGCAGGCGGCCCCAAGTCGCGTCCCGGCGGGCAGGCGGCCCCAAGTCGCGTCCCGTCGGGCAGGCGGCCCCAAGTCGCGTCCCGGCGGGCAGGCGGCCCCAAGTCGCGTCCCGGCGGGCAGGCGGCCCCAAGTCGCGTCCCGGCGGGCAGGCGGCCCCAAGTCGCGTCCCGGCGGGCAGGCGGCCCCACCCAGCGGGCACGCTGCCAGAAGTCAAGTCCCGGCGGGCACGCTGCCAGAAGTCAAGTCCCGGCGGGCACGCTGCCAGAAGTCAAGTCCCGGCGGGCAGGCGGCCCCAAGTCAAGTCCCGGCGGGCAAGCGGCTCCACCCGGCGGGCACGCTGCCAGAAGTCAAGTCCCGGCGGGCAGGCGGCCCCAAGTCAAGTCCCGGCGGGCACGCTGCCAGAGGTCAAGTCCCGGCGGGCGCGCTGCCAGAAGTCAAGTCACGGCGAGCAAGCGGCTCCACCCAGCGGGCATGCTGCCAGAAGTCAAGTCCCGGCAGGCAAGCGGCTCCACCCCAAGTCAAGTCCCGGCGGGCAGGCGGCCCCAAGTCAAGTCCCGGCGGGCACGCTGCCAGAAGTCAAGTCCCGGCGGGCACGCTGCCAGAAGTCAAGTCCCGGCGGGCAGGCGGCCCCAAGTGAAGTCCCGGCGGGCAGGCGGCCCCAAGTCAAGTCCCGGCGGGCACGCTGCCAGAGGTCGCGTCCCGGCGGACAGGCGGCCCCAAGTCGCGTCCCGGCGGGCAGGCGGCCCCAAGTCGCGTCCCGGCGGGCAGGCGGCCCCAAGTCGCGTCCCGGCGGGCAGGCGGCCCCAAGTCGCGTCCCGGCGGGCAGGCGGCCCCAAGTCGCGTCCCGGCGGGCAGGCGGCTCCACCCCAAGTAAAGTCCCGGCGGGCAGGCGGCCCCAAGTCAAGTCCCGGCGGGCACGCTGCCAGAAGTCAAGTCCCGGCGGGCACGCTGCCAGAAGTCAAGTCCCGGCGGGCACGCTGCCAGAAGTCAAGTCCCGGCGGGCACGCTGCCAGAAGTCAAGTCCCGGCGGGCACGCTGCCAGAAGTCAAGTCCCGGCGGGCACGCTGCCAGAAGTCAAGTCCCGGCGGGCACGCTGCCAGAAGTCGCGTCCCGGCGGGGCACGCTGCCAGAAGTCGCGTCCCGGCGGGCCAGGCGGCCCCAAGTCGCGTCCCGGCGGCCAGGCGGCCCCAAGTCGCGTCCCGGCGGCCAGGCGGCCCCAAGTCGCGTCCCGGCGGGCAGGCGGCCCCAAGTCGCGTCCCGGCGGGCAGGCGGCCCCAAGTCGCGTCCCGGCGGGCAGGCGGCTCCACCCAGCGGGCACGCTGCCAGAAGTCAAGTCCTGGCGGGCAGGCGGCCCCAAGTCAAGTCCCGGCGGGCACGCTGCCAGAAGTCAAGTCCCGGCGGGCAGGCGGCCCCAAGTCAAGTCCCGGCGGGCAGGTGGCTCCATCCAGCGGGCACGCTGCCAGAAGTCAAGTCCCGGCGGGCACGCTGCCAGAAGCCAAGTCCCGGCGGGTAAGCGGCTCCACCCGGCGGGCACGCTGCCAGAAGTCAAGTCCCGGCGGGCAGGCGGCCCCAAGTAAAGTCCCGGCGGGCAGGCGGCCCCAAGTAAAGTCCCGGCAGGCAGGCGGCCCCAAGTAAAGTCCCGGCGGGCAGGCGGCCCCAAGTAAAGTCCCGGCGGGCACGCTGCCAGAAGTCGCGTCCCGGCGGGCAGGCGGCCCCAAGTCGCGTCCCGGCGGGCAGGCGGCCCCAAGTCGCGTCCCGGCGGGCAGGCGGCCCCAAGTCGCGTCCCGGCGGGCAGGCGGCCCCAAGTCGCGTCCCGGCGGGCAGGCGGCCCCAAGTCGCGTCCCGGCGGGCAGGCGGCCCCAAGTCGCGTCCCGGCGGGCAGGCGGCCCCAAGTCGCGTCCCGGCGGGCAGGCTGCCAGAAGTCAAGTCCCGGCGGGCAGGCGGCCCCAGGTCAAGTCCCGGCGGGCAGGCGGCCCCAGGTCAAGTCCCGGCGGGCAGGCGGCCCCAGGTCAAGTCCCGGCGGGCACGCTGCCAGAAGTCAAGTCCCGGCGGGCAGGCGGCCCCAAGTCAAGTCCCGGCGGGCAAGCGGCTCCACCCGGCGGGCACGCTGCCAGAAGTCAAGTCCCGGCGGGCAGGCGGCCCCAAGTCAAGTCCCGGCGGGCAGGCGGCCCCAAGTCAAGTCCCGGCGGGCACGCTGCCAGAAGTCAAGTCCCGGCGGGCAGGCGGCCCCAAGTCAAGTCCCGGCGGGCAGGCGGCCCCAAGTCAAGTCCCGGCGGGCAGGCGGCTCCACCCAGCGGGCACGCTGCCAGAAGTCAAGTCCTGGCGGGCAGGCGGCCCCAAGTCAAGTCCCGGCGGGCACGCTGCCAGAAGTCAAGTCCCGGCGGGCAGGCGGCCCCAAGTCAAGTCCCGGCGGGCAGGTGGCTCCACCCAGCGGGCACGCTGCCAGAAGTCAAGTCCCGGCGGGCACGCTGCCAGAAGTCAAGTCCCGGCGGGCAAGCGGCTCCACCCGGCGGGCACGCTGCCAGAAGTCAAGTCCCGGCGGGCAGGCGGCCCCAAGTCAAGTCCCGGCGGGCAGGCGGCCCCAAGTCAAGTCCCGGCGGGCACGCTGCCAGAAGTCAAGTCCCGGCGGGCAGGCGGCCCCAAGTCAAGTCCCGGTGGGCAGGCGGCTCCACCCAGCGGGCACGCTGCCAGAAGTCAAGTCCTGGCGGGCAGGCGGCCCCAAGTCAAGTCCCGGCGGGCAGGCGGCCCCAAGTCAAGTCCCGGCGGGCACGCTGCCAGAAGTCAAGTCCCGGCGGGCAGGCGGCCCCAAGTCAAGTCCCGGTGGGCAGGCGGCTCCACCCAGCGGGCACGCTGCCAGAAGTCAAGTCCTGGCGGGCAGGCGGCCCCAAGTCAAGTCCCGGCGGGCACGCTGCCAGAAGTCAAGTCCCGGCGGGCAGGCGGCCCCAAGTCAAGTCCCGGCGGGCAGGTGTCTCCACCCAGCGGGCACGCTGCCAGAAGTCAAGTCCCGGCGGGCACGCTGCCAGAAGTCAAGTCCCGGCGGGCAAGCGGCTCCACCCGGCTGGCACGATGCCAGAAGTCAAGTCCTGGCGGGCAGGCGGCCCCAAGTCAAGTCCCGGCGGGCACGCTGCCAGAAGTCAAGTCCCGGCGGGCAGGCGGCCCCAAGTCAAGTCCCGGCGGGCACGCTGCCAGAAGTCAAGTCCCGGCGGGCAGGCGGCCCCAAGTCAAGTCCCGGCGGGCAAGCGGCTCCACCCGGCGGGCACGCTGCCAGAAGTCAAGTCCCGGCGGGCAGGCGGCCCCAAGTCAAGTCCCGGCGGGCACGCTGCCAGAGGTCAAGTCCCGGCGGGCGCGCTGCCAGAAGTCAAGTCACGGCGAGCAAGCGGCTCCACCCAGCGGGCATGCTGCCAGAAGTCAAGTCCCGGCAGGCAAGCGGCTCCACCCCAAGTCAAGTCCCGGCGGGCAGGCGGCCCCAAGTCAAGTCCCGGCGGGCAGGCGGCCCCAAGTCAAGTCCCGGCGGGCACGCGGCCCCAAGTCAAGTCCCGGCGGGCACGCGGCCCCAAGTCAAGTCCCGGCGGGCACGCGGCCCCAAGTCAAGTCCCGGCGGGCACGCTGCAGAACTCGCGTCCCGGCGGGCAGGCGGCCCCAAGTCGCGTCCCGGCGGGCAGGCGGCCCCAAGTCGCGTCCCGGCGGGCAGGCGGCCCCAAGTCGCGTCCCGGCGGGCAGGCGGCCCCAAGTCGCGTCCCGGCGGGCAAGCGACTCCACCCGGCAGGCTTGCTGCCAGAAGTCAAGTCCCGGCAGGCAGGCGGCCCCAGGTCAATTCCCGGCGGGCAGGCGGCCCCAAGTCAAGTCCCGGCGGGCAGGCGGCCCCAAGTCAAGTCCCGGCGGCCAGGCGGCCCCAAGTCAAGTCCCGGCGGCCAGGCGGCCCCAAGTCAAGTCCCGGCGGCCAGGCGGCCCCAAGTCAAGTCCCGGGCGGCCAGGCGGCCCCAAGTCAAGTCCCGGGCGGCCAGGCGGCCCCAAGTCAAGTCCCGGGCGGCCAGGCGGCCCCAAGTCAAGTCCCGGGCGGGCAGGCTGCCAGAAGTCAAGTCCCGGGCGGGCAGGCTGCCAGAAGTCAAGTCCCGGGCGGGCAGGCTGCCAGAAGTCAAGTCCCGGGCGGGCAGGCTGCCAGAAGTCAAGTCCCGGCGGGCACGCTGCCAGAAGTCAAGTCCCGGCGGGCAAGCGGCTCCACCCGGCGGGCACGCTGCCAGAAGTCAAGTCCCGGCGGGCAGGCGGCCCCAAGTCAAGTCCCGGCGGGCAGGCGGCCCCAAGTCAAGTCCCGGCGGGCAGGCGGCCCCAAGTCAAGTCCCGGTGGGCAGGCGGCTCCACCCAGCGGGCACGCTGCCAGAAGTCAAGTCCCGGCGGGCAGGCGGCCCCAAGTCAAGTCCCGGCGGGCAGGTGGCTCCACCCAGCGGGCACGCTGCCAGAAGTCAAGTCCCGGTGGGCACGCTGCCAGAAGCCAAGTCCCGGCGGGTAAGCGGCTCCACCCGGCGGGCACGCTGCCAGAAGTCAAGTCCCGGCGGGCAGGCGGCCCCAAGTCGCGTCCCGGCGGGCAGGCGGCCCCAAGTCGCGTCCCAGCGGGCAGGCGGCCCCAAGTCGCGTCCCGGCGGGCAGGCGGCCCCAAGTCGCGTCCCGTCGGGCAGGCGGCCCCAAGTCGCGTCCCGGCGGGCAGGCGGCCCCAAGTCGCGTCCCGGCGGGCAGGCGGCCCCAAGTCGCGTCCCGGCGGGCAGGCGGCCCCAAGTCGCGTCCCGGCGGGCAGGCGGCCCCACCCAGCGGGCACGCTGCCAGAAGTCAAGTCCCGGCGGGCACGCTGCCAGAAGTCAAGTCCCGGCGGGCAGGCGGCCCCAAGTCAAGTCCCGGCGGGCAAGCGGCTCCACCCGGCGGGCACGCTGCCAGAAGTCAAGTCCCGGCGGGCAGGCGGCCCCAAGTCAAGTCCCGGCGGGCACGCTGCCAGAGGTCAAGTCCCGGCGGGCGCGCTGCCAGAAGTCAAGTCACGGCGAGCAAGCGGCTCCACCCAGCGGGCATGCTGCCAGAAGTAAAGTCCCGGCAGGCAAGCGGCTCCACCCCAAGTCAAGTCCCGGCGGGCAGGCGGCCCCAAGTCAAGTCCCGGCGGGCACGCTGCCAGAAGTCAAGTCCCGGCGGGCACGCTGCCAGAAGTCAAGTCCCGGCGGGCAGGCGGCCCCAAGTGAAGTCCCGGCGGGCAGGCGGCCCCAAGTCAAGTCCCGGCGGGCACGCTGCCAGAGGTCGCGTCCCGGCGGACAGGCGGCCCCAAGTCGCGTCCCGGCGGGCAGGCGGCCCCAAGTCGCGTCCCGGCGGGCAGGCGGCCCCAAGTCGCGTCCCGGCGGGCAGGCGGCCCCAAGTCGCGTCCCGGCGGGCAGGCGGCCCCAAGTCGCGTCCCGGCGGGCAGGCGGCTCCACCCCAAGTAAAGTCCCGGCGGGCAGGCGGCCCCAAGTCAAGTCCCGGCGGGCACGCTGCCAGAAGTCAAGTCCCGGCGGGCACGCTGCCAGAAGTCAAGTCCCGGCGGGCACGCTGCCAGAAGTCAAGTCCCGGCGGGCACGCTGCCAGAAGTCAAGTCCCGGCGGGCACGCTGCCAGAAGTCAAGTCCCGGCGGGCACGCTGCCAGAAGTCAAGTCCCGGCGGGCACGCTGCCAGAAGTCGCGTCCCGGCGGGGCACGCTGCCAGAAGTCGCGTCCCGGCGGGCCAGGCGGCCCCAAGTCGCGTCCCGGCGGCCAGGCGGCCCCAAGTCGCGTCCCGGCGGCCAGGCGGCCCCAAGTCGCGTCCCGGCGGGCAGGCGGCCCCAAGTCGCGTCCCGGCGGGCAGGCGGCCCCAAGTCGCGTCCCGGCGGGCAGGCGGCCCCAAGTCGCGTCCCGGCGGGCAGGCGGCCCGAAGTCGCGTCCCGGCGGGCAGGCGGCCCCAAGTCGCGTCCCGGCGGGCACGCTGCCAGAAGTCAAGTCCCGGCGGGCACGCTGCCAGAAGTCAAGTCCCGGCGGGCACGCTGCCAGAAGTCAAGTCCCGGCGGGCACGCTGCCAGAAGTCAAGTCCCGGCGGGCACGCTGCCAGAAGTCAAGTCCCGGCGGGCACGCTGCCAGAAGTCAAGTCCCGGCGGGCAGGCGGCCCCAAGTCAAGTCCCGGCGGGCACGCGGCCCCAAGTCAAGTCCCGGCGGGCACGCGGCCCCAAGTCAAGTCCCGGCGGGCACGCGGCCCCAAGTCAAGTCCCGGTGGGCAGGCGGCTCCACCCAGCGGGCACGCTGCCAGAAGTCAAGTCCCGGCGGGCAGGCGGCCCCAAGTCAAGTCCCGGCGGGCAGGTGGCTCCACCCAGCGGGCACGCTGCCAGAAGTCAAGTCCCGGTGGGCACGCTGCCAGAAGCCAAGTCCCGGCGGGTAAGCGGCTCCACCCGGCGGGCACGCTGCCAGAAGTCAAGTCCCGGCGGGCAGGCGGCCCCAAGTCGCGTCCCGGCGGGCAGGCGGCCCCAAGTCGCGTCCCAGCGGGCAGGCGGCCCCAAGTCGCGTCCCGGCGGGCAGGCGGCCCCAAGTCGCGTCCCGTCGGGCAGGCGGCCCCAAGTCGCGTCCCGGCGGGCAGGCGGCCCCAAGTCGCGTCCCGGCGGGCAGGCGGCCCCAAGTCGCGTCCCGGCGGGCAGGCGGCCCCAAGTCGCGTCCCGGCGGGCAGGCGGCCCCACCCAGCGGGCACGCTGCCAGAAGTCAAGTCCCGGCGGGCACGCTGCCAGAAGTCAAGTCCCGGCGGGCACGCTGCCAGAAGTCAAGTCCCGGCGGGCAGGCGGCCCCAAGTCAAGTCCCGGCGGGCAAGCGGCTCCACCCGGCGGGCACGCTGCCAGAAGTCAAGTCCCGGCGGGCAGGCGGCCCCAAGTCAAGTCCCGGCGGGCACGCTGCCAGAGGTCAAGTCCCGGCGGGCGCGCTGCCAGAAGTCAAGTCACGGCGAGCAAGCGGCTCCACCCAGCGGGCATGCTGCCAGAAGTAAAGTCCCGGCAGGCAAGCGGCTCCACCCCAAGTCAAGTCCCGGCGGGCAGGCGGCCCCAAGTCAAGTCCCGGCGGGCACGCTGCCAGAAGTCAAGTCCCGGCGGGCACGCTGCCAGAAGTCAAGTCCCGGCGGGCAGGCGGCCCCAAGTGAAGTCCCGGCGGGCAGGCGGCCCCAAGTCAAGTCCCGGCGGGCACGCTGCCAGAGGTCGCGTCCCGGCGGACAGGCGGCCCCAAGTCGCGTCCCGGCGGGCAGGCGGCCCCAAGTCGCGTCCCGGCGGGCAGGCGGCCCCAAGTCGCGTCCCGGCGGGCAGGCGGCCCCAAGTCGCGTCCCGGCGGGCAGGCGGCCCCAAGTCGCGTCCCGGCGGGCAGGCGGCTCCACCCCAAGTAAAGTCCCGGCGGGCAGGCGGCCCCAAGTCAAGTCCCGGCGGGCACGCTGCCAGAAGTCAAGTCCCGGCGGGCACGCTGCCAGAAGTCAAGTCCCGGCGGGCACGCTGCCAGAAGTCAAGTCCCGGCGGGCACGCTGCCAGAAGTCAAGTCCCGGCGGGCACGCTGCCAGAAGTCAAGTCCCGGCGGGCACGCTGCCAGAAGTCAAGTCCCGGCGGGCACGCTGCCAGAAGTCGCGTCCCGGCGGGGCACGCTGCCAGAAGTCGCGTCCCGGCGGGCCAGGCGGCCCCAAGTCGCGTCCCGGCGGCCAGGCGGCCCCAAGTCGCGTCCCGGCGGCCAGGCGGCCCCAAGTCGCGTCCCGGCGGGCAGGCGGCCCCAAGTCGCGTCCCGGCGGGCAGGCGGCCCCAAGTCGCGTCCCGGCGGGCAGGCGGCCCCAAGTCGCGTCCCGGCGGGCAGGCGGCCCGAAGTCGCGTCCCGGCGGGCAGGCGGCCCCAAGTCGCGTCCCGGCGGGCACGCTGCCAGAAGTCAAGTCCCGGCGGGCACGCTGCCAGAAGTCAAGTCCCGGCGGGCACGCTGCCAGAAGTCAAGTCCCGGCGGGCACGCTGCCAGAAGTCAAGTCCCGGCGGGCACGCTGCCAGAAGTCAAGTCCCGGCGGGCAGGCGGCCCCAAGTCAAGTCCCGGCGGGCACGCGGCCCCAAGTCAAGTCCCGGCGGGCACGCGGCCCCAAGTCAAGTCCCGGCGGGCACGCGGCCCCAAGTCAAGTCCCGGCGGGCACGCGGCCCCAAGTCAAGTCCCGGCGGGCAGGCGGCCCCAAGTCGCGTCCCGGCGGGCAGGCGGCCCCAAGTCGCGTCCCGGCGGGCAGGCGGCCCCAAGTCGCGTCCCGGCGGGCAGGCGGCCCCAAGTCGCGTCCCGGCGGGCAGGCGGCCCCAAGTCGCGTCCCGGCGGGCAGGCGGCCCCAAGTCGCGTCCCGGCGGGCAGGCGGCCCCAAGTCGCGTCCCGGCGGGCAGGCGGCCCCAAGTCGCGTCCCGGCGGGCAGGCGGCCCCAAGTCGCGTCCCGGCGGGCAGGCGGCCCCAAGTCGCGTCCCGGCGGGCAGGCGGCCCCAAGTCGCGTCCCGGCGGGCAGGCGGCCCCAAGTCGCGTCCCGGCGGGCAGGCGGCCCCAAGTCGCGTCCCGGCGGGCAGGCGGCCCCAAGTCAAGTCCCGGCGGGCAAGCGACTCCACCCGGCAGGCTTGCTGCCAGAAGTCAAGTCCCGGCGGGCAGGCGGCCCCAGGTCAATTCCCGGCGGGCAGGCGGCCCCAAGTCAAGTCCCGGCGGCCAGGCGGCCCCAAGTCAAGTCCCGGCGGCCAGGCGGCCCCAAGTCAAGTCCCGGCGGCCAGGCGGCCCCAAGTCAAGTCCCGGCGGCCAGGCGGCCCCAAGTCAAGTCCCGGGCGGCCAGGCGGCCCCAAGTCAAGTCCCGGGGCGGCCAGGCGGCCCCAAGTCAAGTCCCGGGCGGCCAGGCGGCCCCAAGTCAAGTCCCGGGCGGCCAGGCGGCCCCAAGTCAAGTCCCGGGCGGCCAGGAGGCCCCAAGTCAAGTCCCGGGCGGGCAGGCTGCCAGAAGTCAAGTCCCGGGCGGGCAGGCTGCCAGAAGTCAAGTCCCGGGCGGGCAGGCTGCCAGAAGTCAAGTCCCGGGCGGGCAGGCGGCCAGAAGTCAAGTCCCGGGCGGGCAGGCGGCCAGAAGTCAAGTCCCGGGCGGGCAGGCGGCCAGAAGTCAAGTCCCGGCGGGCAGGCTGCCAGAAGCATTTCCAGATTTAGACGGGTTTTCTATTTTTTCTATGAATTAATCCATCGACTATTTAACCAATTGGTTGATTCACTTAACGCAGTAATTCACTTGTAACAGCGGGAGCTGATATGCAGGTGAGGGGAGCCAGAGATATTAAACACGGTTTTTTAAATTCGGTTATGGGAGCACCACATGCAGCTGTTTTGGTAGATAATGGAAGCAGGAAGTACTTTTTGTAAACTAAAAATTTATTGTGGGTAAACTTGGTATAAAGATGGTGGAGTGACAGTACTTTTATGTTGATTTAAAGCCTGACGAGTTTATTAGCTATAGTTTTAGTGGACTTTTAGTCCAGTTTTTTTTTCATTAGTTTCCATCTTTCAGTTTTATTTTGCAGTAATATCACTGGTCCCAAACAATCCCAATGCATACACACACATACTGGTACTGTCAATCAATGTATAATAAGTCAAGCTGTTTTAGGTGAACCCCATAATGTCCTGTAATAAAGCTTGTGATGAGATATCCCTCTTGTTTCTCCTTTGCAATGTGGTTATGTATAAAAACATTCAGGAAGGAATCTTATCTGTATTCTTCACTTGATGTGGGTGTCACTATTTCAGTGATGGGTCTTTATTGTAAATATTTAGGTGTTTGTCACAAATACAGATGGATAGATAATAATTACATTAATTATTTAGGTAATACACAGAAGAAATGTGATTGAAAGGAGATTAATGTGATGTAACATAGACCGCCTGGTGTAATGTTCTCGCTGTCTGTATGGGACCATGTTGTTCTTACAAGTGACCCCATAGAAGCACATCTCCAGGTTTTTAATGTTTACAGTCTTCATATCTAGATCAGCATCATTGCTTAATTTCAAAATTGCACGTAGGAGCTGCACAGTGGTTAGACCTGTTGCCTGACATATGTGGGAGGAAGGTTCAAGTCATGTCTGTGGATCTTGCATGTTCTCCAGGTGTCATGGGATTTCTTCCGGTTTCCCCCCACAGTCTAAAAATATTCCAAGGTTAACTGGAGTTGCCAAATTACCCATGTCTGAGTGGTGTGTGTGCCCTGTAACAGGTTGGCACCCCATCCTGGGTTATTCCCTGTTTTGTGCCCATAGCTTCCAGGATAGGCTCCAGACCCCTTGTTACCTTACACAGGAAGTTCACCATTCCTGTACAAAGCTTTGAGGAAGTTACAGGATCCCCGCGGATCTTTGAAAAGTATCAAAGTCTGTTTTTCCCCCCTTTTTTTTTTTCCCACGCACGTCACTGCCTATAGCACAGGGGGCAGTGTGTACCCGATAGGCCTATATGCACGCCATAGACAATGAAGATATAGTGCTGCATGTGCGTAGCTGGTGTGTAGCAGGTTTCCCTTAAAATGGTAGAAATGGTAAATGCAAATGATAAGTACTGTGGCTGGTTGAAAAAGACGACTAATGTCTAAAAAGCGCAATACAACCTTTGTAAAAAAGTTATCAAACTGGCAGCAATGGGCTCTAAAGCCATCGATGCACATATCAAGGGAGAGAAGCACAAATATTTTGTCAATAGTCGGACAACTGTCCCCATTCAGTTTTTTACCAGTATTGGCATTGCAAGCACAACCTCTACAGATAGGCCTACACCCGTTTTGGCAGTGTCTCCGGATCCCACAACAAGTAATGCATTCAGTACATTCTCCTCAACCGACACTGAAAGCAGAAGTGCTATGGGCTTTGCCAAAACATTCACTTGTGGTAGGGATAAAACCGCTTTTCTTGCATGATTTGGACTCGCTCCATATATTAAAAGGGAGCTTCGTTGTCATGTTTGACGTAAGTATGAACAGGACCATCAAAAGAAAACAACTGGATGTGCATGTCAGGTATTGGGTGAATTATGAGAATGGCTCTCGAGTGCAGTCCTGGTATCTGGGATCACAGTACATGAGCCACTCCACCGCTGAAGACTTACTGGAGAAGTTTAAGGTAAGCCATTCAATAACATTTAAACTCATTAACGAACCCACTCTGAGACGACGAGCGAAGGAGAAGAAAGAGCAGTTGGTGGTCTTAAATGCAGATACTGCATAGACAAACAGGCGCACACATACACAAGCATACGTTCCCACCCTCATGCACACATAAACAAATATTTACACATTCACCAAACATAGAGAGATGTACACATACTCTCACTCCCCATATATACTCTATGTGGACCCCTATTTTTTCCTCTGGCGAGGAGACCAGAAGACCACCCCGGACCCTGCAGCAGCCGAGAAGCCCACCAGCCCAGACCCCGACCGGACGGCCAGCTCTTCCTCTCAGCCCCCAGCTCCAAATGTCGAACAGAGAACGGGGGTGTGAAAAGACCCCATGCCCCCCTTCGCCCACTCAGATGTGGTGTTGGTGCATGTTCTAAAGTGCTTTTAAAACGGGAAGGGCATGGCGCTAACTACCCCCTGCCAACCAACAGCTGGTGTTAGCTCAGCCCCCCCGGCCCAGCCTTAACCCCAGCCCGGAGGCAGAGCGCCCCCAGAACCCCAAGCCCGCCCCGGATTCACCAAGGAGCAGCGCTGCTGCCAGGCCGGTAACCTACGTCCGCCGGCACAGGCTCCCCCAGCAGCTCCGCCTGCAGCCACCAGAAGGACCCCACCCAAGAGCCACCAAAGCCCCACCCAGGCCAGGATCGCAGTCGCAGTGCCGAACCCCCCAGCAACCCACCCCCAGGGAACCCCCAGACGGCCCGAGACAATATGCCCCCCACGTACAACGACAATGACCAAAGCGGGACAGAACCGTGACCCCCCACCCCCACTAGGTGATGGAGCTGATCAAAGGAGCACAGAGAGATTGATCTAGTGTGGCAGCAGAAGCTGTATCAAGACTAATATGGTTCAACAATCTGTCTCTATATTGGTCGATATAAAATTATTTTTTTTTTTCCAGTTCATAAGGACAGTCTTCTAGGCAATGCATAAGGCGGTGAAAGCCATGTGGATTGTGTTAAAATCTGTACTGACGCCATCTAGGTCACCCAACAAGCAGACTGAAGGAGAGGCTGGAATGGTACATTTCAGACATTTTAAGTCTTCACAGATCCTGCGCCAGAACATCTGAGTAGGTGGACAGAACCAAAAAGCATGGATGTAACTTTCAGGTGTATCGCCTTGACAGTGTGAGCAGATGTTAGAAGACGTAAAACCCATCCTGAACATCCGATGCCCTGTATAGTGCACTCTATGCAGGATTTTGTATTGTATTAACTGTAAACTGGAATTTCTAATCAGTTTAAAGGTTTTTAAACATATCTTAGACCAGAAATTGTGGTCCCAGCTGACTGATAGATCTGCCTCCCATTTTGCAATGATTCATCCATTTTAGAAAGTGTCCTGTATATTTTAGACAGTAATTTGGGGGGTTTTAGATTAAGGAATTCTGCCACACTTTGTGGTATTTGTAATTTGATTTGATTAGACCTTAATTTTTTTTTACTATAGATTTAACTTGTTGATATTCTAAAAATCTATTCTTGCTAATCCCATATCGTTTAACTAATATGTCAAAGGGAATAAAGTCTATTCCTTCAAATATATGTTCCAAGTATTTAATACCTTTACAACTCCAATCTGGGAAGTTTATCAATTATTGTTTAGTAGTACGTCAGGGTTGTTCCAGATGGGAGTACGCTTGCATGGGATTAATGAAGACTCAGTCATTTTTAGAAACTCCCAGCACGCTGTCAGAAAAGAGCTGATACTGATGCTTTTGAAGCATTCCTGTCGTTTTGATGTTTGAGCTAATGAATGGTAGATCCGAAATCTCTATCTTATTGCATAATGCCTGTTCTACGTCTGGCCAAGGCTCATCTAAGAGGGTATGTTTTAACCACCCTGAGATGTTTTGGAGCCTGTTGGCAAAGAAATAGTGGTGAAAATTAGGCCGATCTATTCCTCCTTTGTCCTTAGTCCTTTGCAGTGTTTCTAAGCTAATACGTGGGGGTTTATCTTTCCAGAGGAATTTAGAGATGGCGGAGTCCAGAGATCTAAACCAGTCAGGTGATGGTTTACTCGGGATCGTTGCAAATAAATAATTAGTTTTTGGCAAAGCCATCATTTTTATTGAGGTGACCCTTCCCATAAGTTATATGGGTACAGACTTCCACCTGACCAGATCATCCGCTACTTTATTTAAAAGTGGGAAATGGTTTAGTTTAGTTAAATCTGCCAGCCTAGGTGTAACATTAATACCTAAATATTTTATATCTCCAGACGGCAGTGGAGTGGGAGAATTATTCTGGAAGGAGCAATTAATTGGAAGAACTGTAGATTTCAACCAATTTATCGAATAATCTGAGACTCTTGAGAAAGAGTTTATTAATGTAATCACCTCAGAAAGAGTGGTTTGTGAATGCTGGAGAAAAAGTAACACATCATCCACATAAAGACTTACCTTATGTTCTACATTCCTGCGTTTAATGCCTTTAATCACTGTAGCCTGTCTAATTGCTGCTGCTAGTGGTTCAATAAAAATCGCAGACACTGAGGGGAATAGAGGACATCCCTGCCTGGTGCCCCTCTTCAGACTGACCAAACATCCTCCAGTTTCTTTCGTCCTGACACATGCTGTTGGGGAACGATGTAATATTTTTAACCAGTTTATGAAAGAGTTTCCGAAACCAAATTTGCATAAAGCTGCAAATAAAAAATTCCAGTTACTGTAACTCTATCGAATGCTTTTTCTGCATCTAGAGACAATATTGTAATTTGAAGGTTTTTATTGCATGAATAGTCTATGTCTAGATTAAGTAATCTACGTGTATTTGTTGATGAGTGCCTCCTTTTATGAAACCAGTTTGGTCAGGATGAATTATGAGAGGGGTTAACTTCTCTATTCTTTTTGAGAGAGCTTTGCAGATTATTTTAAGGTCAACGTTTATAAGGGATATTGGACGATAGCTGGTAGTTACTGTAGGATCTTTGCCTGGTTTTAGCAAGAGACTAATGTTGGCAGAATTCATATTTGGTGGTAGCCGACCATTTTCCCTGGTTTCTTGCAACATTCTGCAGAATGTTGATGCCAGAATTGTCCAGAATTCTTTATAGAATTCTGCTGGAAATCCATCTGGACCTGGAGCCGTTTTATTGGGCATACCGTTCAGGGCTTCCTGGAGTTCACCTGGTGTCAGCGGAGAATCCAGTGCCATCGCTTGATTGTCTGATAATTTCAGAAGGGTTATACTATCAAGAAACTGATCAATTTCGTCTTTAGATGCGTTTATCTGTGGTGAATATAAAGATTTCTAAAAGTCCCTGAAAGTGCTGTTTTTTTCTGTTAGGGTCATATACTGTATCCCCATGTCAGTCTTTAACAGCACATATAGTTGTTTTTTCCATATTTATTTTTAACTGATTAGCTAAAAATGACCTGATTTGTTACCATGTTCATAATTTTGCCAGCGAAGTTTTTCTATTAATAATTTCATTTAAATCTAGTTTTGCTTTGCGTATTTTATTCAGCATTTCCTGTTCCTGGGATGATATGTAGGCTTCTTCTAAGGATTTGATGGTTTCTTCTAATTCCTGGATACACTTGTTTTCTCTTTTCTTTTTATGTGATGAGAATGAGATTATTTTACCTCTCATCACAGCTTTGCCTGCTTCCCAGAGAACAGATGCTGATGTTCCAGGCAGGTCATTATAGTCTAAATATAAAGCCCACTCTTTTTTAAAATAGTTAATAAAATTTCCATCTTTAAGCAATGATGTATTAAATCTCCAGTTTCTGCTTGGTGGAATGGCCTTCTTATTTATTAGGGTTAAAGATACAGGAGCATGATCGCTGACAGCTATAGGGTGTATCTCTGTGTCTGAAATGTCACTCAGCAATAATCCAGATGAGAGTAAGAGTGATGGACATGTGAGAAGAAAGTATATTCCTTACGGGTGGGGTGAAGAGAACGCCATGCATCGCAAAGTCCGTAGTCGCTCATGTGCTGTTTAACTATATTTGTGGATTCCCAATTGCGCTGAGCAGCTGTACTGAGCCTGTCCATTTCTTTATTTAGTCCAAAGTTGAGGTCGCCCCCAAGAACAAGTACGCAATCCAGGTGTTCAGAGAGTGTGGTAAAGAAAACGTGGAAGAATGAGGGGTTATCAACATTTGGACCATATATACTAACAATACATAACTTTTTGTTAAGTATAGATAATTTAATGATTATAAATCTACCCTGTGGATCTATAATTGTGTTGAGTACTGTGAAATTGACATTTTTATGTATTAGAATGGGGAGGCATGGTGGTGCAGTGGTTAGCACTGTTGCTTCGCACCTCTGGGACCCGGGTTCGAGTCTCCGCCTGGGTCACATGTGTGTGGAGTGAGCATGTTCTCCCCATGTCGTCGTGGGGTTTCCTCCAGGTACTCCGGTTTCCCTCCACAGTCCAAAAACATGCTGAGGCTATTTGGAGTTGCTAAATTGCCCTTAGGGTGAGAGTGAATAGTGTGTGAGTGTGCCCTGCGATGGGCTGGCCCCCCATCCTGGGTTGTTCTCTGCCTCGAGCCCATTGCTTCCGGGACCGGCTACGGACCCCCCACGACCCAGTAGGATAAGCGCTTTGGAAAATGGATGGATGGATGTATTAGAATTGCTACCCGTCTTTGCCTAAAGTTATAGCAGGCTGAGAACACATTAGGAAACTCAGGTGTTTTAAGTTCATCATTTGGCAGGTCTATGAGTCTCTTGTAATAAAACAACGTCTGCCTGTAGTTTTTTAATATTTTTAACCTCTTCTCTCTGGAGCCAGCTCCATGCCCATTCCTTGAGACAATCCTTAGTGTGTCCTTAGACATGTGTGTGTAGCTAATGTAGCACATGCAAATGAATGAGGTTTGAGCGAGCTTGTACGGGCTTGTGTGTGCCCTATGTGTCTGTGTGCGCTATGAGGTCGGAGTGGTTGTGTTGACGCTGACTGCATATGTACGTGGTTGTGCTGTGCAGATGCGTAATGATTGAGGGTTTTGTGTGTGACAGAGTAGAAAAGCAGGTGATCGGTGCAGTGAAAGAAGGGGGAAGTGAGAGAGACATACAAAGGGGCAAGTTGGTGAGGGTATACGTGAGGACAAGAGAGAAGCGGAAACATTGTTAGCACTGTAGCGCTGCGGAGACTGACGGTAATGTATTTGATATGACATCATGTTCAATTAGCAGATTAACATGTATAAGCTAGAGAGATGTTAATGGAAGACGATTAGAGGAAATAAGAAAAATATATAACGGGTTCTTATCTGGACTGGTGTTAATATAACCAGGGAGTGGTACTGGGGTCGCGGTACAGCTGCCCATCCACGTACAGCTGGTCTACGGCGATGACAACTCGGGAGCCCTTCTAAATAAAGTTGCGTCGGATTGGGAGCAGAACTTTGCGTCGCTCCAGGATTTCTGGGGAACTGGTCGTTTACGCCAAAGTCCGTTCCTTTCAGCTCCCTGGGGCTCCTTTATTTTTTTATTTTCTTCATTTAGATGGGTCACATTTTCAGTTAGACACTTAACCGAGTCCCGTAGTGAGGCGTTTTCAGCAGCGAGTGTTTCCACCTGCTGCTGGTTGAATTCCAAAGATTCCCTCAGGGATTTGAATTCCTGATGTAGAATCTCGAGCAGAGCCAACCTCGCGTCGAAACTGGACAATCGTTTGTCGATTGAATCCAAGATGTCGGCAAAGTCTTTACCAGTCGGCGATGCTGTGCCAGGGGAGTCTGCCGGGCAACTTCTTTTGGAGGACGGCGTCTCGCTTTTGGCTGGAGAAGAAGCGTTTGCGTTCTTCTTCATGACTATAATGTTGAAGTACCAGTCGATATATTCCTCAAGAGATTCCAAATTCCCCTCGCTGTTCATTCAGATTTTCCACCAAGTCTCCGGCATCTGACGTCACCTACAGCATTTCCGCCTCTGACGTGCCCTCCAATGTACTCATACTTGTACTTGCAAGATCTCAATTCTGCATTACAGTAGCGTACATTGTCCTGGAGGATATGGGTGTGAGGCAAGGAACAACCCAGCATGGGCCACCAACATATCGCAGGGCACAGATACCAGTCACACCTACAGGCAATTTGGTAACTCCAATTAGCCTCAGTATGTTTTTGGACTCGGGGGGAACCCCACAACAACACAGGAAAAACATGCAAACTTCACACGCATGGTGTTATGGCCGCAACTCAAACCCAGCTCCCAGAAGTGTGAGGCAATAATGCTAACCATTGCACCACCATGCTGGACCATAAGTGGAAATCCAACAAGTGAAACTGATTTATTAGGGTTAAGCTAACAGACACCCAGAAAAATTAAAATGTAAATCACTGCAGTGCCGTGCAAACCTGTGTGAACAGCCAATCAGATCAGCCTGCTCTGTAGCATGTACCTCCCTGTTTCCGGTCCCTTTGTCAGTTTCTCACTGGCTGATTCAAAACAAGTGGAACCACTATGATGTTCAAACCCTTTGCTCTTCTCATTTTCATTAGTAAGCTCCTGATCACCGTAACCAGTCTGCATTTGAGACATTTTTCCCACACCCCATTCTCACAATAAGCTGATAATAATACTAATAATACTACTGTAATAATAGTATTACAGTAGACTTACTCTTTAAAGCCAGATGGCAGTGCTCACATACTGATGAATGGTTGCGTACCCAAGTGCTAGAAAGCTAGAAAGCAAACAAACTGATTCACCACTTACTCTCATGTACATCAATTAAAACTGTTTGCTCCAAGATAAAAGATAAAAATACAAAAGTAATTTTTGCTGTCTAACCTCTGTTTACTGCATGACATTTCTGATTAACTGATAAGTAGAAGATACGTTTAATCTGTTGCTTGGTGGTAAGATGTTTCCAAAAGGAGAACCACAAAGAGCACAGTCATTTTCAAGGTTATTTCTCACTGGTCAGTGTGAAAGGCTGCATCATTAATATAACGCCGGGCTCAACACAGTGACTGCGCCTGCGCTGCACTGTAGATCGCAAGCCAGGCTGCAGACCATCAGCCCTGAAAGTTAAAACAGGACTCGTATGTGTGTCATGTGTTGTTTACAGTTTTTCTCAATTGCTTTGGCACATTTTTCGAAACAGTCTTAACATTCTCTAAACTGTGAGTACAAATGTCACAACTGTTTGCAGGAACTTCAAAACTTTATAGCATGTCTGCAAAATGTAGTTACTCACCCAAAACATTTAATTCATGCTTCAAAACCTAGTTTTTGTGTCAATAATTTGGCCAAGGCCACCAAAATCTAAAGTATTTTTGTCATTGTGTGAGCCACACTGGTCAAAATGTTTAGTTGTTTTTTCACCACAACAGTCAACCATGAAAATTAAGGGTTTAAACAAAAATCTCATATTTGTTGAGAAAAGTCAATAGTATGTAGAAAAGAAATGAAAAAATCTATGAACATTTGTATTTGTACAGTGTTTATTTTTGTACTTCACGTGTATATACACAATACAAGTGTATTACTGTACATGTAAAGTAACTGACAAGAGTAACAAGATTTCACTTTACATTTCATATTTGTGTATTACCACAAATACATAAAAACAACAAATAACATTCATGGGGAAAAATATATATATATATATTCTTGGTGGACATATTGTCGCTCACGTTGGTCAGGCCAAAGATTTTCATCAACATCACATCTGATGTTTTCCATTGCCACACACCGTGGAAAAAATCTCCTTGAATGCCGCACCCATCCCCTGCAATGGTCAGCTGTGATGTCCTCACATGCAGCATTCATGGCATCCAACAAAGACATCTGATTTTGTGGTCTATGATCATACACTTTCCACCTCCATGCTGAAAAAAACTCTTCTATTGGATTTAGGAACGGAGAGTATGGTGGAAGGAATTCCACTGTTATCCTTTCATGTGCAGCAAACCAGTCACTAACGCTGTTGGTTCGGTGGAAGCTGACATTATCCCAGACAACAACATAATTAGGCAAATGTGGTCTAACCAAACCTCTTTCTTGTTCTAGAATCAGGTCTCTGTAAAGTGCATTTAGGAAGGCCAGGAGAAGTTGGGTATTATAGGGCCCAATGTGTGGAATATGTGTGCTCACACCGTTCTCTGAAATGGCAGCACACATTGTAATATTGGCCCCACGTTGGCCTGGTGTGTCAATTGTGGCTCGGTGTCCAATGAGATTGCGACCACGTCTCCGGCCTTTGGACAGATTAAACCCAGCCTCGTCCACAAAAACAAGAATGTGGGTCGTTTCATGTAGTTCTAACTCCATGATTCTCTATGAAGGAACACAGGAAAAAATGTAACAGTAAACGTATTTTCTTATGGGTTTCTGAAACTTACAGTAAAGTAATACAGGCATCTTAGAAATACAGGAAAACTCACTAAGTGCACACCAGTGGTTTACCTGGACATACTGGTACCGCGATGCCTTGACTCTTTCACTGTTCCTCTCAAATGGCACCTTATAGAGCTGTTTCATAGTCATCTGATGTCTTTCTAAAACTGGTGGAAATGCTGACAGAATTAATATTTGCAAAGACCTCATTGTCATTTATGATTGCACTTTGGATCTCTCTTAGCCTGATGGAATTGTTGGCTATGACCATGTTGCAAATTTCTTGTTCTTGCAGTTGGTTAAATACTGCTGCTCTGCCACCAGCGCGAGGTTGTCGTGCAGTTCTATAGAATGAACAAATAGACTTGCATTTACCTTTACAATATTGTTGTTTATCTTTTCCACTCTGGAGTTGCCCGCGGGGAGAGGCGCCGAGCGGGCGTGGGCATACTTATTGCCCCCAGGCTGGGCGCCTGTACATTGGGGTTTACCGCAGTGGACGAGAGGGTAGCCTCCCTCCGCCTTCGGGTGGGGGGACGGGTCCTGACTGTTGTTTGCGCTTATGCGCCAAACAGCAGTTCGGAATACCCACCCTTTTTGGAGTCCTTGGAAGGGGTGTTGGAGAGCGCTCCTCCTGGGGACTCCCTTGTTCTGCTGGGGGACTTCAATGCTCACGTGGGCAGCGACAGTGAGACCTGGAGGGGCGTGATTGGGAGGAACGGCCCCCCCGATCTGAACCCGAGCGGTGTTTTGTTATTGGACTTCTGTGCTCGTCACGGACTGTCCATAATGAACACCATGTTCAAGCATAAGGGTGTCCATATGTGCACTTGGCACCAGGACACCCTAGGCCGCAGTTCGATGATCGACTTTGTAGTCGTGTCGTCGGACTTGCGGCCGCATGTTTTGGACACTCGGGTGAAGAGAGGGGCGGAGCTGTCAACCGATCACTACCTGGTGGTGGGTTGGCTCCGCTGGTGGGGGAGGAAGCCGGCCAGGCCTGGCAGGCCCAAGCGTATAGTGAGGGTCTGCTGGGAACGTCTGGCGGAATCCCCTGTCAGGGAGAGTTTCAACTCCTACCTCCAGCAGAACTTCTCCCATATCCCGGGGGAGGCGGGGGACATTGAGTCCGAATGGGCCATGTTCCGTGCCTCCATTGTGGAGGCGGCTGACCGGAGCTGCGGCCGCAAGGTGGTCGGTGCCTGTCGCGGCGGTAATCCCCGAACCCGCTGGTGGACACCGGTGGTAAGGGATGCCGTCAAGCTGAAGAAGGAGTCTTATCGGGCCTTTCTGGCCTGTGGGACTCCAGATGCAGCTGACGGCTACCGGCAGGCCAAGCGGAATGCGGCTTTGGCGGTCGCTGAGGCAAAAACTCGGGTGTGGGAGGAGTTTGGTGAGGCCATGGAGAACGACTTCCGGACGGCTTCGAGGAGATTCTGGTCCACCATCCGGCGGCTCCGGGCGGGAAAGCGGTGCAGCATCAACACTATTTATGGTGGGGATGGTGCGCTGCTGACCTCAGCTCGGGACGTTTTGGGTCGGTGGAGGGAGTACTTCGAAGACCTCCTCAATCCCACCGACACGCCTTCCAATATGGAAGCAGAGTGTGGGGACTTGGGGGTGGACTCGCCTATCTCGGGGGTGGAGGTCGCTGAGGTGGTCAAAAAGCTCCTCGGTGGCCGGGCCCCGGGGGTGGACGAGATTCGCCCAGAGTTCCTCAAGGCTCTGGATGCTGCGGGGCTGTCCTGGTTGACACGCATCTGCAGCATCGCGTGGACATCGGGGGCAGTACCTCTGGACTGGCAGACCGGGGTGGTGGTCCCCCTCTTTAAGAAGGGGGACCGGAGGGTGTGCTCCAACTACAGGGGGATCACACTCCTCAGCCTCCCTGGTAAGGTCTATTCGGGGGTCCTGGAAAGGAGGGTCCGCCGGATTGTCGAACCTCGGATTCAGGAGGAGCAGTGTGGTTTTCGCCCTGGCCGTGGAACAGTGGACCAGCTCTATACTCTCAGCAGGGTTCTGGAGGGTTCATGGGAGTTTGCCCGACCAGTCTACATGTGTTTTGTGGACTTGGAGAAGGCATTCGACCGTGTCCCTCGGGGGGTCCTGTGGGGAGTGCTCCGGGAGTATGGGGTACCGGGCTCCCTTTTAAGGGCGGTTCAGTCCCTGTATGACCGGTGCCAGAGTTTGGTCCGCATGGGCGGCAATAAGTCGGACTCGTTCCCGGTGAGGGTTGGACTCCGTCAGGGCTGCCCTTTGTCACCGATTCTGTTCATAGTTTTTATGGACAGAATTTCTAGGCGCAGCCAGGGCGTTGAGGGCGTCCGGTTCGGTGACCTCAGGATTAGGTCTCTGCTTTTTGCAGATGATGTGGTTCTGTTGGCCTCATCGAGCCGTGACCTTCAGCTCTCGCTGGAGCAGTTCGCAGCCGAGTGCGAAGCGGCTGGGATGAGAATCAGCACCTCCAAATCCGAGACCATGGTTCTCAGCCGGAAAAGGGTAGAGTGCTCTCTCCGGGTTGGGGATGGGGTCCTCCCCCAAGTGGAGGAGTTTAAGTATCTCGGGATCTTGTTCACGAGTGGGGGAACGATGGAGCGGGAGATCGACAGGCGGATCGGTGCGGCGTCGGCAGTCATGCGGGCGCTGCATCGGTCTGTCATGGTGAAGAGAGAGCTGAGCCAAAAGGCGAAGCTCTCGATTTACCAGTCGATCTACGTTCCTACCCTCACCTATGGTCATGAGCTTTGGGTTGTGACCGAAAGAACGAGATCGCGGGTACAAGCGGCCGAAATGAGTTTCCTCCGCAGGGTGGCTGGGCTCTCCCTTAGAGATAGGGTGAGGAGCTCAGTCATTCGGGAGGGACTCAGAGTAGAGCCGCTGCTCCTCCGCATCGAGAGGAGCCAGATGAGGTGGCTCGGGCATCTGATCAGGATGCCTCCGGGACGCCTCCCTGGGGAGGTATTCCGGGCATGTCCCACTGGGAGGAGGCCCCGGGGAAGACCCAGGACACGCTGGAGAGACTATGTCTCTCGGCTGGCCTGGGAACGCCTCGGGGTCCCCCCAGAGGAGCTAGACGAAGTGGCCGGGGAGAGGGAAGTCTGGGTCTCCCTGCTGAGGCTGCTGCCCCCGCGACCCGACCCAGGATCAAGCAGGAGATGATGGATGGATGGATGGATATTGTTGTTTATACTGTAAAAATACTTTACATACTGTAAAACAAAAAAATACATATGTACCTGTTTCCCCTACGAAAGGTTTGCACAATTGATGACACTGTGGACCTGTTTACATTAGGCTGTACTCTTCGACCAGCCTCTTCCATTGTAAAACCATGATTTATGACATGATCCACAAGTGTGGCTCTGATTTCATCAGAGACTCTGACTCTTCTATTTCCACCTCTTCCTCGATTATTTCTTCCTCTACCACCACCACGTATTCTTACACGCCTTCCAATTGCTCTTCCACGAGCATGTTGCTGCAGTTCAGCGTTGTGAACGTCCTCCATTCTCAAAACATTCTACAGCAGTGATTGTGCTGTGGGCAATCTACATATATATACTCCCAAAGTTGATTGGTTAAATGGTTGAGTCATATTAGAGGTACTTTGCAATTAGATTGCGATTGCAATTACAGGGCATGTGCCAATGTAGCAGACATTACAAACAATGTCAATGTTAGATATATTTTAGAATATACATTCATGTATACTAATTATGATAATTGAATAGATCGTTTTGAATGTGATGGCTTACACAATAAAAAATGTCTGAGAAGTTCTGAAGTGTTTGACAGTGTAAGTGAGAATCGAGTCATCAGTTTTGAGCAACAAGCCATTTGCAATTATTTGTTGTCCAAACTGCAGACAGTTGTATGTACTCTTTGCACACATGTGCCAAAACATTTGCAATTTGCTCAAATCAATAAGAAATTCCAATCTGATGTGAAAAAGATGCGAATTGTTCAGAGATCTGAACTTAATGTTTTGGGAAATAAAAAAATCATTTGAGAACTGAGCCAAAGCAATTGAGAAAAACTGTAATAAAAATGTACAGGACAGAACATACAGTAGTGGATTCAGTTTCCTTTGCTCTTACACTCAGATAAGGTCAGTTGTCAAGTCAAGCTTTTTACAATTGAAGCAGTTGGCCAAAATAAAGCCAATTCTTTCTAGGCAGCACTTTGAGACAGTAATCCACTCTTTTGTCACTACTAGTCTGGACCACTGTAACGCCCTCTATGTTGGGGTTAGAGGCTCCACTATTGTTCACCTCCAGAAGGTTCAAAATGCTGTCGCACATGGAAATATGAGCATGTCTCCCCCATTTTAGCCTCACTCCACTGGCTGCCCGTACATTTTAGGATTCATTTTAAAATTATGTTATTTGCTTTTAAAGCCCTCAAGGGTCTTGCTCCACCTGACCTCTGTGAGCTGCTTCACCCTTACACCCCCACCCGCTCTCTCAGGTCAGCTGATCAGCTGCTCCTGACGGTTCCTAAGACTCAGCGTGAGCTTAGAGGGGATCGAGCTTTTGCAGTCGCAGCTCCTAAAATGTGGAATGACTTGCCTTTTCACATTAGGGAGGCCTCTTCTCTGTCCGTTTTTAAATCTCTTCTTAAAACTCATCCTTTCTCTTTGGCCTTTGGCATGTTGTGAGATGTTGACTTTAATAGTAAATTTTATTTTAATCTTAGCCTTTTCTTTATTAATTAATGTAATTTTTTGTTTTTATTTTATTAATGGCCTTTTACTCTCATTTAATTTGTGTTCTGGTTTTTATTAAATTTATTTTACTTCGTTTTTAAGTATGTGAATGTTTTTATTTATTCCTCTGTGCAGCACTTTGGTCCATATGATTGTTTAAAGTGCTTTTCAAATAAAGCTGGATTGCACTGGATTAGAAGATGGCTCAACAAATCTCTTTCACAGTATGTAAAATTCGACAGAGGGGCGCAAGGTGACCTTCTGTCAGGGGCCCAGAATTTTTAGCTACACCTCTGTGTTACTGTGTTGTTTTTGTTCTGTTGGGTGTTGGGTTTTTTCCCCTAAATATACGCTGAAAACCAACCAATCTCTGAACACAGAACAACACAGACAGCTGTGATGACTTTTTACTTGCTGCAAGGGAAGTCCGGTCCTGACTTCGAGGTGTCAGCCTCTCAGTCGAACTCAGCCAACTTCGAAAGAGGAACTCCCCTCGCAGTATCTTTTACTGAGGTACACAAACAGGATATGCAAATAACATTTAACATTGTTTATCACCATGTATGGGGTGGAAATATTCAAGCGACAGTTCTTAAGAAGGGTGATTGCTAAATTAAGATCAAGCTGCTGCAGGGTGTTATGTCTAAGAAATGGCATCTAGCAAAATGACAATAGTAAAAGTACATATTTCTCGAACAGTGGGTGTCAGCAAGAGCCGGCCCACTTATTCATTACATCATAGTGGGGGATCTCATTACAGTCAAGGTCCCACCCAGAACCCAGCAGGGGCCAGCCAAGGATCAGCCAAGGACCAGCCAAGGTCCCATCATGGAAACTGGGGAAAATTCAAGCGGCTACATCTGTATATATTTATAGAGATGACTAATTGGCTCTGTTGTAGAAATTTCCAGCCAGAGACTTGGTTCCTATATGACAAGGATATTTTATTTTTACTCGGACTGAGAGGCTACAGAAAATCATCTCTGCATGTGATCTCCCCTTTACTGCTCGAGCAGAGCACATGTACATCAACAAGTGTCAAGGCAGTAAGTGCATACAAACAACTTCTCAGGACAGTTATAGGGCCTTCAGGAGGAACCAAACTGCTGCCTCATTCAGAGATACCATTGTCTAAGACTTGCACTAAAACATTCTGAGCACTTGGGCATATTTAAACAAAGTAGTATGGCACCTGTGTCAGAATCCATCCCTGCCTTGTCCTGTTCACATGTCACTGGCCATCCTATTCTCTCCTCTGTCTTCTACCCCTTAGCCCGTAGTGTGTTTGCCTGCTCATAGGGCCACCATGTGGCTTAACGGGTCAAGTGGTTCCTGACTCCCCTTTTAGTTGTGGGTTTTGAGGATATCACAGGGTCTGTGTTTTCATGATTGTCCCCCAGGCCACCATGCAGCTCAGCCCAGGATTCTCCACCCATTCTACCTTTATTCCTTCAGCCGCATACATGAGTCAGACCTATAGGTTATTCAAATTTCGTCCTGCCAAATTTACTGGACAGGAAGTGGACACTGCAAATGAATATGTGAATACTCCAATACCTACATCTTTACAAGTTACATTAAGGGGTTTGGTACAGTAAATGGTTGTGAGGTGGGATTTCTTCTTGATGTCTGTTTGTAGCCCGTCCACCAGCAGCTGCTGCTGTATTTATCACACCAAGCAGGGAACGTATATTGCTAAGTTTTTCTTAGTTCAATTACACTTGACTAAGCTAATTAAGCTGGCTATGTTATTTATATTCAGAAGGATGCCGCCATATTGGGTTATACACAGATGCCACAATAGCTCACACTCACATTCCCTCTTCATTATTTTTCTAAATACACTCTATCCTGCCTTGTCACCTGCAACAAGATCTCACTCCCTGTATCGAGTAAAGTCTTTCTAATGGTTGAGCAGATTTCTGCTTCTCTCCTAACCATGGACATCCAAAGTAAGATGAAGCAAAATGTTAGGGAATTTGACAACACATGGTTACTCTTTTGGTAACAGTGACTTTGGTTTTATTTTGATAGATGCAAACCACATAATATGGTCTTAACCTTGTTTTCTGTCCTAAAAGCAAACTTTTGTGTTACAGGAGAAAAGTGCACAGCTGCTCGGATCAACCCCAGCTAATCAGCGCATATGGGAATCTTTTCAAAATACCATGTGAGTCTAAATACCATCTAAAGTAATATAAGCTCTTTAGATGACGCTCAAATAATCAATTCCCATCAACTTGGTGTCAGAACACAAACTCGGTGGCAAAAAAGTGAAGCACAACAGACTAAGTTGTGAAAATGAAATCTGCATGTGATGAAAGGGCATGTGACAGTATCTCGATGATTATGATATCAGATCAAACGGAGTTGGCGGTATGGCCACACTGCTGGTCCCATGTCAGTAGGGTATAGCACACCCCTGGGCCCGGATACCACTAGGATGTCACTGGTGTACCACTGTGCCGTCAGAGTGTGGTGTGTCACTCCACAGCGTTGGCAGGATTGCTCTTCTCCCTGCGGCGCCACCATACGCACACGACGGTCATCTGTGGTACTGCAGAACTGAGATGTATTGCTGAACATGGTAGGACGCCAGTCGTCATCAGTCCATGCCTCCCAGTGACTACACCACTCCAATCGCAACAGTTTCTGTGCTATTGTGAACGGCAGCCTATGCATGGGACGGTTAACCTATAGTCCAGCTGATGCCAGTCATCGCGACACGATGATATAGGGTGTTGTAGAGAGTCCAGTAGCTGTGTCCATATATCAGGCGCAGGTGTCATGGGGATCTGTGATGCTTGGAGCACAATCCAACGATCCTTCCTTGGCGTGGTCTGTCTTGGATGACCAGAAACTTCACGACGTGTGTGGATGCCTCACGTGCCCATTGGTTTCAATATCAGGCGACTGTGATATCCGCATGGCCCACATGCAGTTGCACCATATGACCACCTGGCTTCATGCAAACCCGCAATGCAACCCTATCAAACTCCGTCAAGTGCTGTTAACACTGTCTAATGTGACTACGAGGCATCCTGTGTCTGGTAATTAAACATGCCAACTCCTTGCAATTCTAATCATTTACATATCCATCACTGGTCTGCACGTGTACCAAATTACATCTAAATTGGATAGTTCTGGGTTTTCAACTTTTTTTTCCCTGAGTGTATATGCCCTTCACTGATGAGAAATTCATCAACATCTAAGTCCTACATTCATGTACAATGCATATTAAATGAATATTTTGTCACTATTAGTCTTGATGTATCATTCTTTGAATGCACTCAATTGAATCATGGACAGTGGTTCCACATGGTAAAAAAATGAATATTCTGAAAAGGAAACATCCTTCTTCGGTTGATACATTCACTTTGTATTCTGAGAAGGTTTTTCCCTTGATTGCCTTGTACAGTATGTCTAGTGTGTTTTTTGGTATGAATGTGGCATTAATCATACAATGAAAAAAACACTGACTTGTAGTGAACATGTAAAACGACAACATGCAGTGTCATCTATCCATTTTTCAAACCGCTTATCCTATTGGGTCACGGGGGGTCCGGAGGCAGGGAACAACCCAGGATGGGGGGCCAGCCCATCGCAGGGCTCACTCACACATGCACACCTATGGTTAATTTAGCGACTCCAATTAGTCTCAGCATGTTTTTGGACTGTGGGGGGAAACCGGAGTACCTGGAGGAAACCCCACGACGACATGGGGAGAACATGCAAACTCCGCACACATGTGATCCAGGCGGAGACACGAACCCGGGTCCCAGAGGTGTGAGGCAACAGTGCTAACCACTACACCACCATGCCGCCCCCATGCAGTGTCATATATAACTGAAATAAGAAATGCTGGATTGCCTGAGTTGCATGCGTGTGTGTTTTTTAATATGGGCAACATGGTTCCCTGAGATGCCTCAGTGTTGCTCACCTCCATCTCTAACACACAGCCTCAGAAATGATTTTAAAACTACTGAAAGAAATAATTGGCTACACTGCAGCTCCACTGTTTTGTTTGGCACCCCTGCATGTCCTGCATTGTGTGGGGAAAAAAGTTGAAGGCTGTGTTACATACTGTAACACAGCTAGAATGCAAAAACACTTTATACTTCACATAAGATGGTGGACCTTATTGACAAAGGCAAATTTGTGTTGACCCCAGCAAGGCAGCTAGCGTACTTTGCATTTCTCTCTTACCCGGATGTGACAATAAAGTGCTGCACTACAGTAAACCCTGCAGACAGCATTCCCCTGGAGGATGAGGGGCAGCCACATGAGTGTGTGGCAGAGTCTTTGGTTTACACTAAACTGAGAGCAGACTTGGAGAGCTCTCCCATTGAAAATAGCGAGATGGTTTTGTTTGTGGATGGCTCATGTTGGAGAGATGGGGATGCCTTGAAGGCTGGGTTTGCTGTAGTCCAGGCACAGGGTGATGATTTTCACACTCTCGTTTCAGAGCACAACCCTGTTCTGGTCAATTAGCGGAGATAAAGGCTTTGACTACAGCGTGCCGGCGAGGACAACATAAGACAGTTACTATCTACACAGACTCTGCATATGCACACGGTGTATGCCATCTCTTTGGAGCAGTCTGGAAGCAAAGGGGCTTTCGCAAAAGTGACGGCTCCCCCATTCAGCATTATAATCAGATTTTGGAGTTGCTACACACAATGATGCGTCCCAAGCGTTTGGCTATTGTTAAGTGTCAGGCCCACCGCAAAGGTCGTGATTTTGTTATTCAAGGAAATGCAGCCTCTGATGCGGCAGCCAGGGCGGCTGCGCAGGTGAGTACTGCTGATCTTTTACCTATGGTGACTACAGAGCAGGTTTCTGATCTGGTGGCCCTGCAGGAGCGGGCGGGCCCCTATGAGGCCTCAGTGTGGCTAAAAAGGGGGGCCTCTAAGGATGCTAATGGTCTGTATCGCAACCATGAGGGACTTTTGGCTGCACCTCTGTCTCTGGTGAACATTTTGATAACGGATGCGCATGGTCTTGACCATTGCGCACGGGGGGAGGAGTTAAGGAAAATTACACAACAAGCTGCAAGCAATGATGGATGCAAGGTTGTCAGAATGTGAATATGAGGTGTGCATTAAGAACAATGTACGCAAAGCAATCACGGCCCCAGTAGGGCACATTCCAGTGCCTGAGGGACCGTTCAGACACTTGGTGATGGACTATGTGGACATGGGAAAAACAGCATATGGAAAGCGATATATGCTTGTGATTGTGGACAGGTTCAGCAGATGGGTGGAGACAATACCGTCCAAGGACATAGGGGCGATGACAGTGGTGAAATTCCTGATCAGAGAGTCCGAGGTTTGGGATACCAACTGAAATAAGCTCTGATAATGGAGCTGCCTTTGTGGGGAAAGTTAAAAGTTAGTGGTTTAACAGCTGAGAATAAAACAAAAGTTGGCATGTGTGTATCACCCTCAGTTGCAGGGTATGGTGGAGAGAGTGAATGGCACACTTAAGCAGAAGCTGAATAAGATTTGCACCACCATGAAAATGAACTGGGTGGATGCCCTGTCAACAGCCTTGATGGCATATCGGATGGAAACGCACAGGTGATGCATTTGTCTCCGCATGAAATGCTGACTGGGAGACCTATGCCTGGATCGACTTGAGGGGGCGTATAAGGGACCCAGCCTAGATCAGCTGGGGGATGAATTAAAGTTGTACATGAGGACTTTAACCAAAATACACAAAACTATTTCCAAACAGGAAAAGGAGAAAGCACAGAAAGAAGACACAGACCAGGAGGAGCCAGTCATCTTTCCCGGAGATAAAGTCTACCTGCGAGTGTTCCGGTGAAAGTGGCACGAGCCCCGACGAAAGGGACCCTTCAAGGTGACACGAGCCACAGCAACAGCGGTGCAGGTAGAAGGGAGTAATACGTGGTACCATTTGAACCACTGCACTAGAGTACCGCACGAAAGACAGAGTCACTGAAAACTACACAGAGGATGCAGCTGCCCTTGACTCAGATGGCCCTGATGGAGCTCCCAGAGGAGCTCCACAGCTTGGGGTGGAGTCAGGATCAGAGCAGAGTGAGGGCCAAGAGGGAGCATCGCAAGCAGACCAGCCACTCCAGACAGGACACGAAACTGTGGGTTCTGGTAGGGCTGACAGCAACGATGTTAGTGATGCTAATGATTTATCAGGCCCTTCAGGTCTGGGTGCACAGCAGGACCACAGGTCAGGTGAGCACAGGACAACTGACTTCACTGACTCAGCCTGGTCCTTTGATGCTGAATAACCTCTCAGATTACAGTGAGCGAAAGCGGAGAGAAATGGGGGGAGATATGGGAGTGAGGAGAGTGAGCAAATTTTAGAAGGATGCCCAGGATGAAGTAGACCTGGATGGGTTAGCAAAACGTACACTTGGAAATTGGTGGTATAAATGGGCTAAGTATACCGCCACTTCATTAGGGCAGGAGGGGTGTGTGTTGTGTGCAAGTCCTGACCCTTCAGTTAGGGTTGTCCCGTTCCCATACACTAATAAACAGTGTGAAGAATGGGAAATGGAGAGGAGTATGAGATTCTGGAAGAGTCTGTGTCAGGAGGGGCAGGCCCCTAAGAAAGTGCAGGCCCACATCTAACCAGACGGAGCGCATACCGTACTGCCCATATCAGCGTCTGATATATCAGGGAAATACTAAATATGCATAGAGGGTGGAAAAGCATTGTGGGCAGTTTAAGCCCTGGGAAGGAGGTCAGCAAGATATTATGGCGAACAAATTGAGTTTTTTTACAGCAAATTTTCCTCTCTTCATGTTGTCCCTACTGCGCAGATTAATCGTCCCATGTGCCTGCCAGCAAATATTGCTCCTTTACCTGCCGAATGCTGCCTAATTTTAATGCTGCAATTGAAAGGCTTCAAACATGATATGGGTGTGTGGGTTCTTACTAAAAAGTTACAATTCAAGTAGCCTCAATAACAGTCCATTTTGATGGCAGGTACCTGAAAGTACAACTCTGGAGGACCTTGAGAAGTGAAAGACACCTCTGCTTGACTTCATGGCCAATGCAGGTTGTCTGAGGCCTATCCGGTCAATAAGAGACGGGAATCTGCTGGAACATGACATTGTCACGTTTCAGGTCATCCACAGGGGTCAGGGTCCATTTCAGAGGTATTCTGTGTTCTGTTTACATGTACGTTAGTTAGGATCAGAATTTTATCCTTTGACCAACATGGATCAAGTTGCTATTATTTCTTTGAATATAAACTAATAAAGTAACCAGTAACACATTGATAATTAATAAGTGAGTTATAAACACTGTCTACATTCTGCGCCACCTGTTCTGCTTTGAGCCAATCACAATTACTGCTGACCAGATGGAAGATCTTTTCAGCATTCATCTGTCTCCAGAAGGTAGCAACAAGAGAGTTGCTGAGGAAATAGACTCTCCAGAAGGTAATGACCATCTCCAGGATGCAGAAGGTACTTTAATTGACCGTATACTACGGGACCGTTGAATGCTTGAATCTGATTGGCTGACGAACGTTCTGAGGTGTGCAATTATTTTCAGATAAACGCACGCTGAACGTAGTTCCAGGTAGCTCTCTTGACCGCATTACAGTTCCATATCACTTCGCATAGTTAACTGTAATAACGGAAATTAGCATACAGTACCTATACAGCACACAGGACTAACAAAAACAACAACATGACAGACGATTTTCCGAAAGTAAATTTTAATATTCACGGTGAATATGAAACTTTCAACAATTGGGCTGCAGCAGTATTAGTTAGCCTAGTGTACCAACTTAAAGGCTACACATGACATTTCTCACTAGCGAGGTAATAACAGCGCTGCATCTTGAAGCAGACTTACAGTTTAGAGACGGTGCTTCAGAACACTGTTGAGGGACACACAGAGGTAGCCTAATTCATACAAGCTCTCTCTCTCTCTCTCTCTCTGTTTCTCTTTCCCTGTGTCTCTGTCTCTCTCGCTCTCTTTCTAATAACTTCATTATTAACTGCATTAGTCTGCTATCAACGGCTCAAGCCTCCATTGCCAGCTTTAAAATGACGTTTTGGAACTAGCAAAAGAGTCGTTGGATGAGATGCGGAAGAAATAATCCTACTCACAATAGCGATTTAAGTAGATAAACTGGACGAATCCCTTGAAATATATCATCTGATCGATGTCTTGAGGTGTGGCAACCGTAGTATAAGTGGAATAATTGACTCCGGACCGTTGAATTATTAGAAAATAATGCACACCCGAGGTGTAACGGCATTACCACCTCGGGTGTGCATTATTTTCTAATAATTCAACGGTCCGTCGTCAATTATTCCTTACGTATAGTGTAGAAGTAAATGTTGTTTTTGTAAAACCAAATATACCTGTATAACAAAAAACACTGTAGCTAAAGTTAAATCCTCTTACTGGACAATCACCTATTTTAAATCGCTCTTCAGTTTTATCCGTTTTCCAAACCTCTTATCCTTCTGGGTCACGGGGGTCGGGAGCCCATCCCAGAAGCAATGGGCACGAGGCAGGGAACAACCCTGAATGGGGGGAAGCCCATTGCAGGGCACACTCACACACCATTCACTCACACATGCACACTTACAGGCAATTTAGCAACTCCAATTAGTCTCAGCATGTTTTTAGACTGTGGGGGAGAACCGGAAAACCCAGAGGAAACCACACGACGACATGGGGAGAACATGCAAACTCCACACACATCTGACCCCGGCGGAGACTTGAACCCGGGTCGCAGAGGTGTGAGGCAACAGTGCTAACCACTGCACCAGCATGTCGCCCCATCCTATTAAGCTTATTGTTCAGAATTAAAAATGGGGTTATTAAGAAAGAGTAGCCTCCTATAAAATAGCCCAGCACTCCTCCCTCCAGGCCAAGAATATTTTCTTTATGGTCCAGTTCAAAATAATATCAACTGCAGAAATACGGAGCACATGTAATTTATCTGTATTTTAGATGGTAGACGAGTGGCTGGGTGACGTCGTGGCTGGACGACTTGCAGTGTAGCTTGTTATCTGTGCATTCTGGACAGGCTGCTGACTTCTGATTACTTTTGGCATTTGGTTCGATGTTACGTCATTTCCAGGTGTGTCGGTGCCCAGTATGAAGCTAATCGCCGCATTATAGTTATGAAAAGAAGACAGAATAGCAAAGAAATTGAGGCAGAATTAATTCAACAAAGTATTAAAAATATTACTCAAGTAGATGAATCGCTTCTTGAGACTGAAGGCGACTGTATTTGCACGAACGAGCGTCGAAAAGAAATGCATTATTGTCACGTTTAAATGAAATAGTAGTAAGTGTCACATTTGCGACGTATTACAGGAGGATGTTAATCTTAACTTTGACTGTAAAATATCATAATAAACAAGAAATGTGAGTTTTTAGTCTGCTTAAACAAGACTACCGATGTTACAGCGAGCGGACGCTGCTGCCGCGCAGGAGAAGCGAAGCGACATTGCCTTTAAAATGAGAGATTACATTCCGTGGCAGGGGGACAGTTTACAGCACGACACCAGCATTAGGCAGCAGGATGGGTGGGTTAGGTGATCTCCCAGACTGAAAGGGATTCTGGGGACTCAGGGGACAGTGTCGCCCTGAGGGACTGAGGGCCACGTCAGAGGGGGCCTGCTGTAGAGGGGCCCAGACAAGGGATGGCTGGTATAGAGGGGCCAGGTGTGGAGGTGCCACATATTGAGGAACCCTGGTGATCACACTACAGGGGGCCAAATGTTGGTGGGCCAAGAGGAAGTGGCTGGGGAGTAGAAAGCATAGATGTCTTGGAGGTGGGTAGACTACAGAGATTTATGCACCCCGGGATTCCCTCAAGTGCCTCTCAGATCTAGGATGGCCAATACTCGGTCCTCCCCAGGAGTGAGAGGATGCAGACTGGCTCCCCCCAGCCCTCCTCACCGGCTCCCTCCAAAGAGCTGTAGCCCTCCTTTTGGTGATGCTGACATCGTCCCTGCACTTCCCCCTCACACCCTCTGCCATGCGGCAGCAGACATGGCCCACAGAATGTATCAATTTTCTTTGATCTCTTGCTATATATTTTCCTGACATATATTTGTCTTTTGCCAATGTGCATTGTGGTATAGGAAACGTACCCCAGAGCAGGACTTTAGACTAAACCATTTTCAGTAAGGATAGGTGTGCTTGGGGTGAAAACATTTTAAATGAACTGTTGAGATTGATTCATTTTATCTGTACTTTTTTGAATATGAAGAATTATTTTAGTGGATATCTCCCTATTTTAATGCTAGAGGGAGCCCCCCTCCCCCCCCCAAATTTATGCCTGACCCACAAACCCACACACTGTCCACAGATGAGAACAGCGCAGACCCTGCACAGTCAGGTTTGGCAACTCCTTCCAATTTTATAGCCCAAACCAGGAGTAAAAGATGCAGAAAATCAGACCCTTCATAGAAAAATTTATGTTCAACGACACTCCATAATGCTGCTTAAAATGAAGCAATGCATGCACAAGTTAAAGCTCTTTTCGTTTTAATGAATGAGGAAAGAAATAGTTTTGGATAAAGAAATGAATTAGTCTTATTTTTTTCATGTGAGCATCCTCCTGCAGCATTGAAATACGGTAAAGTGGCTGATGGATGGACTTGTATTAAATTTGGGAGGGTCTGAATGAAGCTCATTACCCCAAATTTTCTTAAATTGGCTTATATATTTACAACATGGTGACTGCAACAATAATACACCCACGACTGTGGTGTTCTACCTAGAGCACCACTAGAGGGAGCTCACACATTCTGTCGTACTTGCCAACAGTGATGTATAGGAACAGAGTTAGAAGCCGGTAATTTATATATAAAAAATGTCATTTCATTAATCTGACTGGGTAGGTCCAGCTGTCAATCCCACCCAGGCCTATCCTCAGCTCCGCCTCTGCATCAGTCCATCTCTTTGCAGTCCAAGTTGTACATCTACCAAACTTGGCAACAAATTTACAACGGTTCTGTTTCGGTGGTTGTATTTAAGGAATGTCACATTAGTAAACATCTGGACATCTGAAATGGGCAGAGACAAAATCGGCAGTACAGGCAGTCCAATGTCTTTGAAACTCCTTTTTCCTTCAGCACCCTCTTACTGCAAAACCTCAATCCAAAGTTCTCTATGTTGTTCATCTCTGTAAAACTGCAACAGGAGAGCTCTCTCCACTGGTGTTCTAATTCACCAAGGGAACAGGAAAGGCCCTCTTTTGGTAGACTGCCTACTGCAGGCTCTCTTACCCGGGGATGAATCATCTCCAGCTTACTCAAGTGACTCTGGAAGTCGCATTTGATACTGTGTCCGGAAGCAGTCCCTGCTGCGCTTAGGAATGATGTCTCTTCTAGTGTAGAACTGACTGTGGAATTTACTGTAAATTCCTAGCAAAAAAAAAAAGCTGCCAGAAAAGTATTGCAAAATTGCTGTTAATCACTGTAAAACCCCCAGCTCCATGGGTGTCCCTACAGGTGGCTGCCCTTTGCTGCCAGGTTTGCTGTTACCTTTGTCTGTGCCCGTGTGTCAAGCAGAGCAAGATGGGGTAGGTGAAAAGAGAATTTCCCCAAGGGGAGTAACAAAGCATCATTTCATTTAGAAAATAATTACAAAATGTCTTTTACAGGTTTTGTCCTATGTAAATTACAGCAATTGTCTTTTTTAAACAGAAAAATAACAATTAACTGTAATCTAGTTTAAAATATTATCTTGTATTCTATTCAAAATATAGAAGTTACCTAGCAACTGGAATTGGCAATAAATACTAATACTCCACAGTACTGAATGTTGTTGTAGAATGCTTTCCAAGTTAATTTTTGTATTTTACATTTGCAGCTATGCAATCTATGCATATTGTTAAGTGGTTTAAATGAGACTAAGACGAAAATGACAGCCTGAGACAGAGACCCACACAGAACAAACTCACATTAACTGGAATGACATTAACTTGAAAATTTCAGGATAATCTTCACACCCGTTAACCACTTGATGGAATTCAACTTAGTCAGAGTTGCAACAAAGTCAAGTATTTTTAAAACTGACCATATTCTAGGCTTAAAGGCCCAATTTGAAATCAGGACTGGACATGGAAATCTATTCAGAACAACATTACATTAATGTTAGAATAATGTTATATTTTTTGCTGGTCTGTGTTAATGTAATGCAACAACTCTGGTCTAATACCTCCCTGTCACTTTAATGCTGGATGTGTGTGCAATTTATAACAAGTTAGGCAAGCCACGGATTCAACCATTAAACTGCATTTTCATTCCACATTTTTTGACAGTTTGGTCCAAAATCATATTCCACTAAATCAGCCGTAACAAATTCCAATAACTTCAACCTTCAAATGTATTAAAGTTGATCTTTTTCAGTGTGTTCCTAAATCTTACGGTATAAGCAAAAGGTATAAATAAAAGATTAAGAACAATTTCCATTTGAATAGTGGAGAAGAGTCCTCATCTTTTGTACATGTCTCATGCTCAGAGTCCATCAATCGCCTGAGGAGAGAGGAGACGGGAGGATTGACTGAGTTGTTCTTCTCATGCATTGTCCCACTTCTTTGGCTTGCAGTCTTCATGCTGCTGGTTGGATTGATTCCAATGAAACAGTTTAAACCGCAAAATCACATTAATAAAACTTACGCTGACCCTCACTGAAGCGGCCTGGTATCCGTTTCATACCTCACTTTACAACACACAAGACTTTTTTTTAACAAAGGCACAAGTTATTTTACGTCATGGCCAACCCACGTTTGCTAGTTTAATGGCAGAAAAATAGTCAAAGCCAGGCGCCTGGTCCACAAGGGTTGTACTCAGTCACTGCTGTTTTTATGGTGTAAACATGCTATGAACTAATTTTTTCAAACATTTTCTTTAAGAGCTAGGTGCGCTAGGTGGATTGCTATTATAATGATGGATTTGCCAGGCAGAAGAAAAGAATGCTTCTCTACAGAGATACAGAAACAGAACTGCTTGTGCACAATGTGAAAGCGTGCGAGCAGACCATCTACAACAACAGCAGGATTACACCAAAGTAGAGGTCTGCATTCCTGTGGAACCCACAGCAATAAAGTGCAGTGCAGGACAAACTTTCATTTTTGAATGCAGGAGCAGGAGGGAAGTGACTGATATGTTTGCAGGGAAAAAGAATGAAACAAGTGTTTTTTGTTATCAAACAATTTTTTATTTGCGTGAGTAAATATAAAATTACACAACAAAGTATATCACGTTATCACAACATTACATTGTGTGAAAGCGCTTTACAGCATCCCCACCCAAAGCCCCCAGTGAGTAAGCCATAGGCGACAGTGGCAAGAAAAAACTCCCTGGAAGGAAGAAACCTTGGGAGGCACCAGACTCAAAGGGGAAGCCCAAACCTCCAGGGGCCGGCAGGGAAAGTCAAAAACACACACACCAGATAACTGCAACAGGTTCTTCTACATATCCTATACATGGGCATGGTACAGTGATGCAGTGGTTAAAACTGTTAACTCACACCTCTGGGGATATTCATCCATTTTCTGAAACCGCTTCTCCTGTTCAGCGTTGCTCCAGCTGACAGCTTTTGCAATTCATCTGTATCTGAATGAGGAAAAACAACATACAGGCAATACAATGGAGCTGTCAGTCACTCCTGGCACATGGAATACAGTTCTGCACTGACACCTCCGCAATGAACAATTGCATTATAGCATAGGAAACTAGTTAACTTTCACATAAAATTTAGATATAATCAAAACAGAAGCCTGGAACAATTTAAAATTTTACTAAATGGCAATATACTGATTTTAGTCACCAAACAAACTTTATAGGACTTGCTTCACTACTTTTATTTGTGTTTCTTGCAATACATCTGCCCTCTCCTGGTCTGCTGGAATATCATTGCTGTAGGCAGCACCGAGCGCAACCACCCGCATCCGCAGTAGAATGCAACATGAAAGCGCACGCGGAAAAGTGAAATATCACCTAGACTTTGCGGCACAGGAAACTAGCCGACTTGCACATGAAATTTAAATTTAACCAACACAGCACCCCACAACAATGTTCACTTTATTTAAAAGAAATGAACTAATTTACTCACTAGCAAGCGCAATAATGTACTTAAACGCAGGAAAGCGCACGCGGAAAAGTTAAATGTCAACTACACTTTGCGCATAAAATTTAAACATAATTAACATAGTAGCCCGGAACAAAATCACTTTATTTAAAAGCAATATACTGACTTTACTCATCAAACATATTTTAATATACATGCAAATTTGAAAAAATACTAAACAATAAGATAAATTATCCGATAAAATGGGAGCAGAATGGCAACCCACCTTGGTGCAGAAAACAAGTGAAGCCGCGTCTTTCAAACCGGCAGCGTCCCACGTGCCGAGGAGTCAAATGTAATCAAGCAACACGGCCCACACAATTAAATAATAACATCATAATAATTATAGCTCTTTTATAATTATTCTATATATTATTCTATAATTAGAACACCGAGAACAGTATACAACAGCATAAGCATATAACCCTTAAAGGTTTATTAATTAAAAATCACACATTCATCCTGCTTAACAAAAAACAATGACTTAAAGAGACTTAATTGTGAAATGAACGCTACTGTCCGAGGGTATTTATCTCCACAAATTGCTATGGAACATAATGTCTTAAATACTCAGATTTTCAGAATGACAGAATCTTAACATTTTAAATTTTGTTTTGCGATACCGATACGTAGTGATATTGGTATGTGGAACAACGTTAAACTGTAGTTAGATTAAGGGCGTATTCACAATTTACCCGTTTGCCTTTTACCGTGACTGAGCACGATCCCCCACCCCAGCTGGTCTGCACTCCCCACATTGCAAATAACGATCCAGGCCTTCAGCGCTTTTGTTACCGTGGGACTTTGTTGTGTTGAAGAAAACATTAAAATGAAGTCTGAGGAATGTTACATAACACAGCTAAAATGCAAAAACTCTCTCTGGTGTAATTCACTGCATAAAACCAATGGTCTTAAGTGTGGTGCCTTCTTCATAACACTCCCTGACTTTTGTATTCGTGACCATGAAATACTGTGGCCTTTTCTTCCTTCATTTGACTAGTGTTCCTCCCTTTCCTCCCAGCCTTGGTTGGTGGTTCAGGCAGCATCACCTTCTTTTAATAGTCCCAGGTTTATCCATCCATCCATTTTCCAAACCGCTTATCATACTGGGTCGCGGGGGGTCCGGAGCCTATCCCAGAAGCAATGGGCAAGAGGCAGGGAACAACCCTGGATTGGGGGGCCAGCCCATTGCAGGGCACACTCACACACCATTCACTCACACATGCACACCTAGGGGCAATTTAGCAACTCCAATTAGCCTCAGCATGTTTTTGGACTGTGGGGGGGAAACCGGAGTACCCGGAGAAAACCCCACGACGACATGGAGAGAACATGCAAACTCCACACACATGTGACCCAGGCAGAGACTCGAACCTGGGTCACCTAGGTGTCATTTATTTTGAAATTCGGTTCAAGTGCAGAAAATATAATTACCATATAATTACCTTTAACAATGAGGGGGGAAAAGTCGAGACAGGAAATTAGGTAACAGTAATTAGTAATCACGCATAGTTCTCATTTATCATGATGTAAAATTATAAAACCTTTTCTGACTATTAATCTGCACATTTCAATAATTGAATTAATATTGCCTAATTTATTTTTCATTTACTGCAATCACTGTACATTAAAGTATGTTTTGAATCTAGCTGTGAAATTGTTGATGCTTTTGTTGATCTGAAAGATGTTGCCGGAGCCTTAGGATATGCCTCTATACACATGAGTGAGGGGATGGATGCATTATTCTATGGAGGCCTCTGAAGAGAATAATTATTCCAATTTTATATTGAGACAAATGGTTAATTCCTTATTAATGCAGACTGCGTTCAGAGCCCCTGTTCTGCCATTGATCTTTTTTTAAGGCAAGCTTTCATGTATTAGTTTACTCTAAATTTTGATCACATGTCAAACTAAGCCACATGGCAGCCCGAGCAGCAGGCAAACACACTATGAGCTAAGGAGCTACAAGACAGAGGAGAGAATAGGATGACCAGTGACATGTGCTGGCCAAATGGGAACAAACAAGAGAGAACAGGACAAGTCAGGGATGGATTCTGACACTAAATACGCCCAAGTGCTTAGAATGGTTTAGTGCAAGTCTTAGACAATGGTATCTCTGGATGAGGCAGCAGTTTGACTCCTCCTGAAGGCCCTATAACTGTCCTGAGAAGTTGTTTGTATGCACTTGCTGCCTTGACATTTGTTGATGTGCATGAGCCCTGCTCGAGCAGTAAAGGGGAGATCGCATGCAGAGCTGATTAGCTATAGCTTCTTAGTCTGAGTAAAAATAAAATCTTCTCGTCATATAGGAAGCAAGTCTATGGCTGGAAATTTGTACAACAGAGGCATTTAGTTATTTCTAGAAAACTATATAGAGCCAGTGAAGGAACCAGATGTTACAGTAACACTGGTCACTGTCCATGGTTCTGAATACTCTACTTGTTGGGCTGGCACTGAACAAATAGGATAACCGGCCACCGTGTCCGTGTGCCTCCACTGATTGGCCCCCTGACATATAATTATTTTTAAGACTGAAGGGGAGAAAGATCATACAGGAAATTAGTTAACAGTAATTAGCAATCACTTATAGTTCTCATTTATAATGATGTAAATTTAAAAAAATAATATATATATATCATTAAAAACAAAATATAATCCTGATTTAATGTATCCCTTCTGCTCTTAAAAAAGCACATTATGTCTGAAAGACAAATATGTCTATTACTCTACATGTTTTAATAATTTTGTTAATATTACCTAATTTGCTTATCTTTTTTTCTGTAATCACGCTGCATTAAAGCAATTTTTAAAACTAGCTGTGAAATTGATGATTCTGTTGTTATTCTGACTGTTGTTGCCCTGGTGCCTTAGGATACGTCTGTCTAAACATAAGTGAGGGGATGGATGCATTATTCTATGGAGGCCTCTGAAGAGAATAAATGATCCCAATATTATATTGAGAGAGATGGTTAAATCAGAGCTGGATAAGATTTTAACAACGCTGAGCTATTAGTTAAGTTCTTCCCAAACGAGCTTGATGGGCCGAATGGGCTCCTCTCATTTGTAAATTTCTTATGTTCTAAGATATACAGTACTGTGCAAAAGTCTTGTTGAAAAAAGAAAATTACAGATTGGAAACCTTTTAATAAAGAAACTGTGATAGAAAATTCTTGATTATGCTAATCAGTAATCAATAATGGAATATAGATGATTATGCAAAATGCATTACCTAATCAGTAATTAACAATTGAGTTTACAATGTGTTGTTGATTTAAACATAGTGGTTGAAACAATGTAATTTACTTGTCATTAATTGAATGTATGAAACAAGAATGCAAATCTGCTTAAGTAAGAAATTTCTATTTTCTATAGAGGAACTAACATGTTTGCCATATATTGCTTGTTCAGCAAGAGGCCCAGGTCAAAGCAAAGGCATGACCTGAGAAGTAAGCTGTTGCAGAAGATATTATAAAATGAATGCATGGTATTGGATAATATAAAATGTAGAAAAAGAGAACAACGAGTCCTAGAATAATATAGCAAAAGGAAAAGTCCCAAATAGATAGACTTGTTCTAAGCTGATAGGTGGACCTTGAAAACGTAGAAGAAACTGGTATCTCCAGATGGCCAAACTTTCTTTGAACTGCCTGGACCTTGAAAGGCAGAAGTAACTGGAACGTCCAAAAATCCGATTTGTCCTTGATTTGTCAGATGACTGTCGCATTTTAGGCCATAAAAGATGTATGAATTTGTTGCTCGGGGAGCAGAACACAAGACGCATGATTGCTGAGTGTCTGTTCCCTGTGAGCTCATCGAATAATAAAATTCTGTCAAACACTTAAACATCGGACTTCGAGAAATTTCTTCCACAAAACACTCTGTTCTCGTTAACAATTTTTCAGTTATAAATTCCATATTATACACTTTCTTTCCATTGTACTGTCGTGGGTGGCTGGGGTTTTAGCCAGGAGATCGTTATCATCCTCCTGGCAATTACAAGAAGAACTCTCAGTAATACAACCTTATTTTCATGCACTATATTCTGTGGCATAATTCCTAGTATGAAATGAGCTGGTTCAAGTGGTAATTTTATGTTCAAACATTTTTTTTATCTCTTCCTGTATATTTTGCCAGTACTCTGACAGTTTTGGACAATCCCAAAAAATATGGGTGTGGTCTCCTACCAGGTCACAACCCCTCCAATAAACCCCCGATTAGAGGTGTTGCCAAACGTAGAGGTGAGAAGGGGAGTCTTAAAGTATCTCATCTTAACTTTCCAATGAAATTTCCTCCTTGTAGGACTGTTTGTTATTCTGTGTCCTTCTTTACATGAATGAGTCCAATCTTCATCGTTAATGATAGTATTCATCTCTAGTTCTCATTTTTCTTTGATATCAACACTGTTGACTCTTTTTGTAATATTTTATAAATATATGATATAATGTTCTTTTTAACCAATCCTTTAATTGTTAATATAAACAATATACTTGTTGACTGTAGGTATCTAAAACAGTTGGGCACTGGGAGGCCACATTTGTTTCTAAGATGTTCGAAGGACATTAGATCTCCTCCATCACACAACTGATCCAACTGGTTAAACCTCTTTTCTCCCCATGTCTTAAACCCTGTATCTAATTTAGATGGTAGAAAAATCAACATTCTGTGCAATTTTCATTGATCTTGATATTGATGAAGGGCGTCCCAGCCTCTCTCTCACTTTTCAGAGTGTTTCCTATCCAAATGTTATTGATTTTATTTACTTTCTGTGTATCTTGATTAAAAATAATTGCTATGTCCAGCGGCAGATTTGGGCAGATACTCTGTTCCATTCCCACCCACTGAGCCTCCCTGTCCTGGGTTATCCATACCACTACTGATATAAGTTGGGCTGCCAAGTAATAATTTTTTTAATTAGGCAAGTCAGGACCCGCGTTCTCTTTTGGGTTTAACAGTCTTTTCAGTTCAATCCTGGGTCTTTTGTTTTGCCAGGTAAATTTGGATAACCATTTATTGAGCGTTTTGAATGTGGATATAGGGACCCCTATGGGCAGGGACTGGAACATAAAGAGAAGCCTAGGTGGTATGTTCATTCTAATGCTCTCCAATCTCCCCAATAAGGATAGAGGGAGGATTTTCCCATCTTTGGAGATAATTCTTTATTTCACATAGTAATTTACTATAAATAGTTTTGTATAAGTATGATATACCAAGGATCCCTAGGTATCTAAAGCCATAACTGTGGAATCGAAATTTTATATTTGCGAGCTTTAATGCAAAAGACATTCTCTGTAGTATAAGTGTGGGTAGGTTACTGTAAAATTTGGACGAATCTTAAACTTAAAGCAACAGTAAGGTGTAGCGATCAGGGAGTTCAGTATAGGACTAAACATGCAAGGGAAGAAGTAGATAATTAGTGAAACTTTTGACTGGGCTGGAAATCTGAGGAGTCATACGTAGATATATTGCACAGCAGATATTTTTGTCTGCTTTTCAGATGGTTGACGTGACAAATTTTCCGACGCGCGCTCTCTGTCCGCTGGTGGGAGTGTGCTCACCTGTCTGCATCGGGGCGGAAGTCCGCCATGCGCAATACAGAGAGCAGAGGAGAATTGTAAATGTGCGACCGTGTAGAGACAAAAATGACAAGCTTTTGTGTAAATAAGATAAATAGCATAAGGCTATTTAGTTTGTTTATTAAAAGGACAATGTATAGACTTGTTCTATAGGAAAAGTAACCTTAAGAACATAAGAAATTTACAAACGAGAGGAAGCCATCCGGCCCATCAAGCACTTTTGGGGAAAACTTACCTAACAGCTTAGAGTTGGTAAAATCTTATCTAGCTCTGATTTAAAGGAACCCAGGGTTTTAGCTTGCGCTACACTAGTAGGAAGACTATTCCATACTCTAACTACAAGCTGTGTAAAGAAGTGCTTCCTCAAATTCGTTTTAAAATGTTCTCCCGCTAAATTCCACTTGTGGCCACGAGTTCTAGTATGTCATGTCACTCGCCATCCAGACCTGTTAGAATCTTATATACCTGGATCATGCCCCCACTTAGTCTCCTTTCCTCGAGGCTGAACAGATTCAGCTCAACTAATCTGTCCTCATAAGACATTCCTCTAAAACCAGGTATCATTCTCGTAGCCCTACGTTGCACCTTTTCCAAGGCAGCAATGTCCTTCTTAAGGTATGGTGACCAAACCTACACACAATATTCTAGGTGGGGTCTTACCAAGGAATTATATAATCATAGCATCACTTCCTTTGACTTAAACTCCACACAGCTAGAGATGTAACCCAACATTCTATTTAACTTTTTTATTGCTTCCCCACACTGGCGAGAGTGGGACATGGAAGCATCAACATACACACTGAGATCTTTCTTATAATCAGCTACCTTTATTTCAGTGGAACCCATAAAATATCTGTACTTTATATTTCTGCTATATTTCTGGATGTGGCAGTGTGTGAGGAGATGGAGACTCTGATAAAGTATCATAAGGCTAATAAGAACACAGAAAGGTGTAACAAGAAAAGGAGTGAGCAACTGGAGGTTCTGAGGTTATGGCAAAGGGAGAGGCCTGGAGAAAAGAGCAGAAAGTGATGAGAGAGTGATGAGTGAGAATCAGGCAGGAGTCAAAGGTGAAACAGAGCAGGAGGAGTTACGACTTCCTCAGTATCACGGACTGTATCTGTTAGTAGAAGGGCCACCTCTGATATTTAAGGGCCACTTTCCAGTAATAGAGGGCAAGATAAAGTTCAGAGGGGAAGAAACAGAAGGATGAAGAAAGTTGTTTATATGGGTACAGGGAAGTGAGCGACCTGCGGCGGCAGACCGTGAAGGAAGGACTGCGAGGGAGTGATATAATAATAGAAGGCCAGGCATGTGGGTTTAAGAAAAAAGGGGGGGATATAAAGGTGGGGTGCGGAGCAAGTGGTAGGGCTGCAGAAGGGCTGATGCATCTGATGGACAGTCCTAACCCTCCATGTAGAGGATGGAGTCAGTTTCAGGAGAAGGAGATAGAAACGGATAGTGAGGAAGGAGTAGAGGAGGATAATGCAGATCATAGAACAGTGGGAAGAAGGAGGTGCTGTGAGACTCCCGATAGGGACACTCTGATGCTCCCCCTGGTGGTGAAAGGAGCACAGACACAGTATGTGTCATGGGCAGAACAGTCCTGGCAGACGGAGCTGGAAAATGGATGAAAGTATTTGAGGAGGAAACTATGGGACGGCTCTTGGTGATGGGGGACATAAAAGCGGTTCAGGCTTGTGTCCTGGGGGTAGACGGAATGGAGAGAATGCTGGCAGTGGTGACAGGGACTCCGTGACTGAGTGTGGCTGAAATGAAGGTGGAGCCCGTAAAGGAGGGGGAGAGCCCAGCTGCCTATCTGCAAGCCCAAGAAAAGCGGTGGAGCACTGAGGCAGAGCAGGACCTGCAGGATTCGCTGTTTAGAGGTCTGTACCGGAGGGCACTGCAGGACACGCTCCCAAAGCCAGTGAGAAGCAGGCTAAGGCAAGTGGTGGGGCTTATTACTATTCCTGAGGAGCAGCTGATCCACGCTATTGACTTGTACAGAGAGGAGGAGGACTCTGCTGAAGAGCATGAGAGGGAGCTGACGAAGAAATTGAGTTAGTCACCGCCAAAAAAACAAGGCCTCTAATTGGCCTCTGGTCCCTAATTAGAACAGAGTGAGTATATACAATGGATGGGGGTTTCCTCAGAGGGCACCCATTTACTCACAAATTTGATGATCCTAGAACACGGAGAGACTGGGGAACAGGCTGATTCAGCTGGTGTGCTGGAGCTGTGATCAGCCTGGACACACCTGTCCAACCTGCATGTTCCAGAATCTTGTTTAGTAGATGTTCAGATAGGGGCCAAAAATGTAAATATGTCTAAACTAACATCAGAGCATATCCCAGTGAATTTGTTAGGCAGAGATGCTTTGTGTCAGCTGCAGATAGACATAAAATGTACGAAGGGGGAGTAGAGGTACTCAGTGGACAGTTCACCCTTCTGCAACAAAGGTTGTTGTCCAGCAGGGATAGTATAGCTTATACGGATTAGAAGAAGTTATTGGAAAGGTTTGGGAAATCCTAGAACAGTGGAGACCATTTATACAGGAACAATATAGCAATGTGCTAAATTGGAAATAGGATAAATACAGTTGTTAGTTGCGATGGGAGATTTCAGTGATCCTGGAGTGAGGGATGAGTGGGATCGGCTGATAGATCCGCTGCCTTGCCGAGAGAAAGACGGGATGCGCATGACGGCAGACTGGATAATATTAGGCCCTGAGGGAGTAGCCATTCAGATACGGAGGATGGGAGTAGTGGGAGAATGGTACAACACACCAGAGGAGGAGCCCCCCTTAGCAGTGGCTTTTAATCAGCCCACGCTGGATCTGGGAGAAATGATGGGGCGAGCAAAGCAGGTGGTTTGGGTGCCGACAGAACATGGAGGAGTGCAGGCAGCAGCAGGAGAGAAGCTGGTAAGGAGTCAGTCGAGTGCAGAGAGTGTAGGAGATTTCAGAGGTTTGTGGTTGTGGAGCATGATAGGAGTGCAGTGTGAAGGGAAATAAAGGACAGAGGAATGTTGGCAGGAGATGGAAGTGCCTGAGGAGGTGTGGTTCCGCTTTGGAACCCCGCCCCTCCCATCTGTGGTCAACCTTCCCCTTCTCAGTCTCTTATTTCTGGCCAGACGCGAGATCTTCATGGTTTATGCAGCGTGCAAGCGTTTTTCCCCTCCTTGTGTTCCTGTCTTCCTGTGTACTGATCTCTGCTTCGCCTCCTTGGCTCCAAGTCATGCCTGGCGCGCTTACTGCCATCTACGATCAGCCGACCTGGATTACCGACAGCGTCTGCCGTTTCAGCCCTCTGACAGCCGACGCCGGACCCCCGGTTAGATAGGATGGATGGATGGCTTCGAGCTTGTATTTGAAATAGAAACATCGCAGCGGTTCTCAGGCAAGAGCTGGACATATTTATTTTTCAGCTTGTTTTTGGTAAAAGCAAGAAATATAAGCTTTGTGCGTCTGTACTCTGGTCTTACTCCCTGCACACATTGATTGCACGGAAGGACAGTCACTGCAGTCAGCTATTCTCACAGACTGACTTTCTCCTTTAAGTGCTGATACTGCAGAAGAAGATGGATCATTTGCTTGCTTAATAACCACAAGCACCCATATTGCAGAATGAATGAGACTGAAGTGGATGAAAGGCCACGTCATTCTGTCTGCAGTGAAAGAAATAATAGCAGGAGTTGGAATTGATTATGATTATGGAGAAAATGGCTGGCTATGGTGAGAAAGCTGTGGAAATTTGTACCAATTCACATCGGTGAGGGCATAAAGGGTTATTTCATTCAGTATGGGAAGAATTCACATATTTGTGCGAGGAAGGTAACAAAGGTTCACTAAAGTACACTATATTAACTTTGAATATCCTTAATTAAAATATTATGTACAGTATAACACTGCACCTTTTAACAGGCTGCATGTCTGGCAGTGAAGGTCACATTCAGTTTGCTGAATGTATTCTCTGTCTTAAATGGTCGGCCTATTTTTCCTTCTGCTGGATGATGTATCCAGTTTTCTAATAAACAAAGAGTATACTAAACAAGTTGATGTTCTGTGTGTCTGATACCTGTACCTGTTTGGCAAAGCAGTATATAGTTACTGCCTACACTTTTGGCTGTGCATGTGTGATTTTGATGGGAATATTATATTTTTATATCTGTGTAGACTTTTTCAGCAATAATTGAGTTTATCCTTCTGTACAGTATTTAAGGTTTTGGTAATTCATCATTTATTTGTATTTGTGCAGTGTGCAGTTACCAGGTTATAAATAAATAAACAAATAAATAAATGTGACATCAGAAGAGATGTACAATGACAGTAAAATGTGTGAAAGTACTGGAATGTGAAAAATGTGTGTGAGTCTCCACATGTATAAAGCGGCTGTATACCATAAGGAAAAGGAGCAATGGATGAATTACATAAAGTGCTTACTGTCCAAAACGACAATGAGTCATGTTTGGCGTAACATAAATATTCAGTGAGTTAACCCTTCGAACTCGACAAACGCAAAATGCGTTTTTCGCACCTATTAATCTGAAGCTCTTAACTTTGGATATGCATAATGCACAGACAAGAATCATATGTCTTTGGAATCAAGAGAACTATCAGCTAACTTCACCAAGTCACCATATGGATGCAAAATCAAAGATTTCTGCCTGGCACTAAGCATGTATTCCTCTGTCACGTCACCGGTGGGAAGTAGGACCCAAATGCAAGCTGTAGGGCAGAATCCCCTTCGTGGGGAGTTTTATTGACAGGCAGGTTTGGGCACAGAGACGCAAACAGACAAGGACACAACTGGAGAAGATAAGACTGGGCACTTTACCAGACTAAGGAATGGGAAAACACAAGGAAGCTGATAGTGACTGACAGAAGGGGAGGAAGGTTGACTAAATGGGCAAGACATGACAGTAAACGCCCCCCTCCCAATCCTGTGCCCTCCGGGTACAAGGGCATCATTAAGGGGACACACAGACCAGGGCAAAACCAAGGACAACAGGGGAGACTAACCCCCAGGACACAACTCATGACAGGCCAGGTAATCCAACAGGGATGCTGACTATGGACCAAAAGACAGACAGTGGGTGTCAGTGGGTAAGTGGGAACAAAGGACACAGTAGAAGGAGACAAAAGGGAGGGATTGGGCATCAAAAGGACCAAAGATGGCACAGGGACAGACAAGGCAGGACACAACCAGACAAGACAGGCAAGCAATGGAACCAGTGCAACAATAATATGGCCAGGAGAGGGGAACCTAAAGCGGGAAGCAAGAGTGACTGGAGTGGGGGCTGGAACAGTGAAATCAGGCTAAGAGGTGAAACCAGGGAGAGCCACGGGGAAGCAAGACTACAGACCAAAGACTGAGGTATTAGGAGGGGCAAGACACTAGGTAGCATGGGAGGTAAAGTGAACAGTTCAGGGCCTCTGATGGGCTCCGGGGTGCCGCAGAAGGGTCACGGCCAGGGGGGCCTTTGGAATCCTGTCTGGGTCTGTAGAAGCTCTACTCGTCTGCGGCAGCCGAGGGAAGAACAGCATCGGTAGACGGCGAGGGGTTGGCAGAGTCGGAGGGTGTCGAGGGGCAGGCAGGACAGGAACTGGACCAAACCAGGGACCCTGCAAAACAAAAACACAGGCCAGTACCAGCGCCATGAGGAGACCGGAGGTGGTTCCTTTTGGGAATCATTGAATGGGATAACCTGAAAGACCATCTTGGACCAAGCTTGGATCAGGAGGCAGGTCTGGGTAGCATAACCTCGTTTTTTCCTCCTGGACCTCAGCCCACGACTGGATTTCCGTTGACCCTGCCGTTGTCGCGGCGATAGCCTCCTCGGCTGGGGAAACTTTGGCCACGGGGCTGACACCACGGAGTGGGACTCAGGTCAAGACCTGGAGGCTCCCACTCCATGTCCTCCGGGGGAATGTCCTCCAGGTCAGCCCCCTCTGGGCTGGCATTGTCCGGAGAGTCTGATGCCAGGCTGGGGATGCCTTAATCCAGGCTGACTGTGCCTTAATCCATACTAAATGTAAATAAACATAATGAAATTTAAAAGAATAAAATGGTAATTAGAGGAAAATTTAACGTGTAAGTTTTAAAAAAAATGGGCTTTTCCTTTTATCCAGATGTCTGCAAGCGCTGTGACTGATGAATGGTGATGTATGAGATCCTGAGACTGGGCGACGCTTCCAAGGATGGGTGGCAGGTGGCATTTCCCAGGAATTACAGGCTGGAGATGCCTGAGGAGCTCTCCTGGAGGGAAGACAGAAAGAGAAGAAGGGAACAAGCAGAGGCTGTGGGGAGAAAAAGGCTGCAGAACCAGTTAAAGTTGTACAGGTGGATTGTACAAATGCCCTCAAGTCTTGGTCCATGAGGGTTCCTGTTTTTAATTTACAAAAAAACAATAAATTAATTTTAAATAAATCTTAAGGCTTCTCATTTACATCTTTCTAGTAGTTAAAACACATACAATCGAATAACTTGCCTGGTGATTTTGGAACTTCCGACTCCAAAGCAAAATAATACAGATTACAAGTACATGCATTATTCTACTTGGGGAAAAGGGATAAATTAAATAAAGGGTTAACTTTGGAATCTAAAACAAAAACAGCAATATCATATCAAGGGTCTTCAATACCTTTTTCCTGTGTCTGCTCCCTTTACATGTAGATACTGATATAAACACGTACCTTTAAAATATATTATGTTTAGTTTATAAGCTTATTTCATTACAACAAACAAGCACAATCCATAAGTGCACTAGGCCTAACACATGGTTCAGAAGCCTCCTACCCCACCTTACACCAGCCACATGGACACCATCTGTCCAACTGGGCAACTTCAGCGTCTTGTGCCTCCTGAAACGCCACCTCAGTTTCTTCTTCTTCCTCACATCCTTCTTCCTGAATGGTTTCCAGCCATGATCTGCCTCCTTGTGACACAATAGATCCCAAAGCATTCCCTCTACTTTTCTCTCCTTCTCCCTTAACCTCCTCCACATTCACTCCTACCTCACATCCATTCTCCTCACCTCCATTTACCATATGCATTACATTCATACCAGCCTCCGCCCCCTCCATCTCACCATTGGAGGCCCCTTTCTGATACCTCCACATTTTCCCAAGTAGCCCTTCCCAATCCCTCCTTATCCCCCCCAACCTGGACAGTGGGGGTGTCGCTCGTGAGCACTCCTCCACACCGACTCCCCAGTCGATCACCTCGTCACACAGGTTCCAGGCATCCCAGTACTGGGTGTTGATCCAGGCAACCGCTGTCTGAATTTGCTTTCTGAGGAGTAAATGATAGATAGCTAACCAGCTATTTACAGTGATAATTAAATGAATAAAGACCAGACAGATCTTCAACCATACACAAAATACAGTTGCTATAATTATTATAATCATGGGCATAAATTTTATTTAACAGTAGGGGGGGGACAATAGATATAAAATTTCTCATAAGCAATTTTTGAAGGGGACACAAATAATACAGTCTAATTGTACTTATGAAGATTTGTCCCCACAGTGAAAAACTTTATTTCTGTCATTATTATTGTAGCATGGAGACTGTGTCATTATGTTTATTTTCAAAGTTTTTCTCAGGTTCAATGACAAAGCAGATTTTTCTTCAAAACTATTTATTACATTTTTTGTTATGTTGTTTACGGTCAAGCCATCAACATACAATAAAATTTAAACATGACTATTATTGTGAAAGATATAAAATAAGTAATGTTTTGTATCAAAATCAACAATTAAATTATCGATTTACAGTAACTGTTCTATGCAAAAAAAAAAAACATCTGCAATTTAAAGCAAACTTACATTAATGAATAGACACTAAACAAAAGTACCAAATGTGTTTTTCCTGGTATAACTGGGCCCCACAAACTCTTGGCATATGTTGTTTATGTTAAAGTTGTCCAGCTCGTCTTTCTGCATATTGCAGACTAACAGACTGTGAAGTCTGTCTTGGCCCATAGTAGCCCTTAGCCACGTCTTTAGTCTGCGCAATGCACTGAAGCTCCTCTCAGCTTCACATGAGGACACTGGAACCACCAACAAAATTCTGACAAGGACCTCAATCTGGTCAAACAAGCCTGAAGGGCCAGTGCTTTGGACAGGATCTTAGTCCGTATTCAATAAGCCTTTAGGTGAAAGGAGGTGTAAGAATGAGGATCTTTCCCCTTTTTTAGCATGAGAAATATTAGCTTGGGCAAGAGGTTCAGGTTGTTGAACATGTCCAATAGGAGAGAGGACAACTGGGGCCATAACTTTTTATAGAACTCTGAAGGAAAGCCATCGGGTCTGGGACATTAACCACTTTGCGAAGCAGCCGCCATGGTGGTCAGTTCAGTTACAGTGAGAGTGATAGTGACATCTAAATCATTCACAGCCACACATTCCTATGAAGGAATGGCTAAATCCCTAAAGAAACTATTGAACTCTAGACAACAAGTGAGAGGAGAAAAACTTGAATGCATTATTCATTTCTAGAGGATTTGCTCGTAATAATGAGACCTTGTTTGCATCAGTAGTTCAGCAGTATGTTGAGACACTAGAAATTCAAACTCTGCTTGTATCGTTAGATGCTCCTTATAAACATCATCAGATGGGGAGAAACATATCAATTGTCAAGATCTGCTTCACGCTGTGTTAAATATGCCATCTTCTCCTTCCACAGCTCTCTATCATTGCTTACATATCAGATAATCTGCCCACTGGTATCAGTCTGCAAGGTTTCCAGCGATATGGAAACAAATACATCTGGAGATATATTTAAAGAAAGAAAATTGGCAATTTGTTGTGAAATAAAATCAACAAGGAAAGCAACTGAGTGTTGAACCGTCAAGGACACCATGTTCTAACAAAATTTTCGAGGAGACTGGAACATGATCTGAGAAAGCTATTTTATCATAGCTACTCAGATATTGAGCAAGAAGTCTTATCAACTAAGAAATAGTCAATTTGGGTAAACGTGTGATGAATCTCAGAGAAAAAAACTATACTCTTTTCGAGTGGGATTAAAAAATTGTGAAAACACCTGACACATTAAATTTGTTGGTAAAAGAATTGATCGTTTCGACAGATTTTGAAGGCAGAGCTAACTTGGGGGATGGATGATCCAATTTCGGATTAAAGCGACAATTTAAATCACTCCCCAAGATAAGGTGATATTTAGAGGTATCAGGTACCAGTGAGAACAGACGCTTAAAGAAAATATCATCACAATTAGGAGCACATGCGTTAACCAATAGTACAGGCGTAATGAACAATAAACTAGTAATTATGACAGATCTCCCATTTGGATCGGGAATCCACATCAGATATGCAAAGAACAAAGGGAATAGATGTATGCAACAATATTGTTACATCCCTTGCTCTACAGCAGAAAGATTGTAGAATGATAGATGTAATCTGTCCATCCACACCTGTCGTCTGATGGTTTAAAATGAGTTTCTTGAAAGAGCATCATACGAGACCTTCAGCGATAAAGGTATTGCAGTATTTCACTGTGTTTGATAGGATTATTAAGGCTGTTATAGTTAAAACTAAGCAATTTACAATAGTATCCCCCCACGCCTCCCTGGTGAGTCCCAGGTTAATCATTACTAAGGCGTACTCCTAACTGAAGTCTGCTATGAAAATTCGGGTTGAAGGCTGTGGCGCAATATGTTAGACTGACTGAAATAAAGCAGAGAAAACGTAATATAAAGAAGTAAGGAAAATAGAGGTTAAAATGCACGGTAATTTCTTGTCATATCGCCGCAAATGCACATAAAGTACGTACGAATTCACACTGTTACAACAACCGATTGCTGCACATATCGCTTTTGAAGGTGAATGCGTACTTGCTTACCAGTTATATCCATCCCTGCGTATATAGCTAACAGAATGTCAAACACCATTGCTGTGCTCTAGAAGTTGCAAAGTAACTTGCTTGCCTGCTAGTGGCACTCCAGTACATTTCTAAAAGCATGCTCAGGCAGTGCCATCTTGTGGTTTGTCATATGTGGAAGCCTCAACAAGCCAAAATCAGCTACTTTTTTTTCCAAAGTACAAAATTAATTTGTATCAGCTAAATGTATGAGTGTTTATAGCCACCGAGCTTACCTTATTGGAAGACAAAGCAGGACATTCACGTATCATGTAATTAATTTAAGAAAGCGGTATTTTGCCTCATTACGCGTGTATTTAAGCTGCAGTGTGGTGGAAGCTTATTACCTTTGAATAACATTCCTTTAAATATTATGCCTCGGCTCCATTTGCTTGAACAAAATAACGCTTCCTATTGTACTGAACATTCGCTATACAATTTGTTTTTATGAAACTTTCTTTAACATTTAAAAGAAAAGTAGAACTTTCTACATCTGAACTACATAGTACGTCTTCGACATTCCCCGGAAAAATTGACTCTACGCAAGAGTTATGACGTAATACGCACGTAGCGTAATACAACTCATTAGCCAGTTTCAACGTACGTACTATTACACTAATGTTAAGCGGACAGTGGGAGTAGTTTCCATAGAAACAACGTAAATATTCTTTACCGTTTGCAGCACAGCAAACTCTACGCATGAAAATGGCACTGAGGTGAGCAGTTTGTTAGCTCTCCAAAATTTCCTTTTATTCTTCAAATTATATTATGCAACTTTGATTATTTTCTCTTTTATACTATACTAATGTAGTACATGTCGATAAAATTATTGCATGTTTTTAATGTCATTAAAACTTGTGGTCTTTATTTTTATTGGAGGTGTTCTTATATCGAAGTGATGATGATAGACAGCTATTTGGTTAGTAAAATCTTCCCAAACTTCAAAAACTGTCACTGATCCCTAAAACGGCGGTGTAATTTGCCGGGGTGTCCACGATAAAATATGCGGAACGGTGGGAGATTGGTTATGCGAACGGAAATCCGGCACTAAACAATACAGACAGTTTTCTTTTTAATACGGCGCGAACCCGTAATAAACGGGACGGTAGGCACCGCCCGCCCCCCCCCTGAGCACTGAGCGCTGAGCGCGGACGGTACCGGTACACTGACCGGGGGCTGGGAACCCTTACGGTAATGGATGGTAAAATGTTTACTTAAAATGTTTAAGTAATTTGGGGCATTGCTTTCGTAATAAGGTAAATGCTTCAAGACTATTACATTTTTAAAAAAACAATGTTGCACAGAACTAAAAAAATACTCTTAGTTTTATCAGTGTTAACACAGTTCTCAGTAGCATTCATCTGGGTTTTCACTTGTGGAGGGCTGTTGTTTCCTATTCCATGTTAGTTATAATCGCTAGCACAGTTTTTTTCTATAAACCCCACAATTTCCATTTCCATTTTCCAAACCGCTTATCTTACTGGGTCTCGGGGTGTCCGGAGCCTATCCCGAAAGCAATAAACCCCACAATTATTCATTATAATCCATCCATCCATCCATTCATCCATTTTCCAAACCGCTTATCCTACGGAAGCAATAAACCCCACAATTATTCATTATAATCATGGGCGTAAATCGCGGGGGGGGACGGAGGGAACATGCCCCCCCCCCCCCCAATAAATTATTTTAAAAAACGCACTCTCTATTGTGAAAAATATATGTATGTATACCTAAAATAATTGTTTAGGTAGAAAATAAAACAAACGCAAACAATGCCTTTAGAAACAGTTGCGCCCCCCCCCTTCCTCACAGTGGTTTGGCCCGCTGCCTGCTTTCCCAGTTCATCTCACCTACTCTACACACACGAGTCAGGTGTGTGGCTGCGGCTCTATTAATGTTGAACTCCAATAATTAGAGTATTTTATTTAATTTAAATAAAGCGATTATCTTTAATGTAGTTAATGCAGACTCATTCATAAATTAGTTTCGGCAAAAATGCTGATTACCGATGTAATTTTCCATGAATCAGATATATTAGCGATTAAAATATTACTTATTTAGTTAACGTTCGCTTGTTTACAATAACTTGTTCCATAGTGCACTGCAACTAACGCGCCAGAGCCGTTTCCAATGCATGGTTTTATTTGTGACGACTTGGCATAATGGGGCGGCATGGTGGTGCAGTGGTTAGCACTGTTGCCTCACACCTCTGGGACCCAGGTTCGAGTCTCCGCCTGGGTCACATGTGTGTGGAGTTTGCATGTTCTCCCCATGTCATCGTGGGGTTTCCTCCGGGTACTCCGGTTTCCCCCCACAGTCCAAAAACATGCTGAGGCTAATTGGAGTCGCTAAATTGCCCATAGGTGTGCCTGTGTGAGTGAATGGTGTGTGAGTGTGCCCTGCGATGGGCTGGCCCCCCATCCTGGGTTGTTCCCAGCCTCGTGCCCATTGCTTCCGGGATAGGCTCCGGACCCCCCGCGACCCGATAGGATAAGCGGTTTGGAAAATGGATGGATGGATGGACTTGGCATAATATTAACTTAACATTAACGGCCACAGTTAGCATATTGTTTAGCTGTGCATTTACTAAATGAGCACTGTGCTACGTCCGAACTGACCCCACTGTATTTTTTTGTATAATCAGTTTCTATTCTGTTCTTAAGTGTCTTAATTAATTTTAAATACAAATTTAAACCTTTTTTAATTCCTTGTTTTTATTGTTGTGATTATTTTATGATAGTTTTACTTTCTTTATGTAAAGCACTTTTAATTACCATTGTGTATAAAATGGCTACAGCATAAATAAACTCGCCTTGCCTTACAGTGTCATAAACTAGATAAAATGACAGAGAAAAGGAAAATGGACATAGGAACATTTTTCAGTGCATCTAAACGCCAAGTAACTACGAAAAGTTCACATATTATGGCAATTTGGCTTTAAGAATGGGTGCTTATCATACCTGTCAAGTTTTGGATTTGAAAATAAGGGAAATTTTCCGGCGCCCGCCGCGAGCAGTCCCACCACCCCAACCAAGCTGCAGTATCCCTTACATTTTAAGACAGGCGACAAGAAAGCTAATCACCACTTGTCAACCACTTATAAACTACAACTGGCTTTATGCACAGCTGCACTACTTCCTGAACTTCAAAGGCAGCTCCTTTGTTTCCTGTCTGCCATTATTGGACAAACTAATTAATCCAGGTGATCAGTTTGTCCAATAATGGCAGACAGGAAACAAAGGAGCCTTCGTTTTTCCTGTTGAGTATTTTCGTGCAATAGCAGAGTCCGGGAACATGTCAGCTACACACTTGTTGAAGTCATCATGGAAGGAGAAAGGAATGTTGTTTTTGGCACACAGTATTGCCATTTTTACCTCTGCACTTGTGACCTGGTCTGCCTCAGTGGCATTTCTCGTCACGAATGCTGACATCGCCTGGGCATGTTTTTGTGCCTTTAGCCCGCGCTTGTGCTTGGCGGATTTGTCATGCTGGCAACATCATTCCTTCCCCCGTGTGCGATGCTAAAGTCGCAGTTACACATTTTACAAAACGCGTGACTGCCCCCCACCCTGCTCTTCTTCAGAAAAATTAATTCGTTGTCCCATTGATCGCGGTATTTACACGAGGGTTTTGGTTTTTTGGCAGGAGTGCCTTCCTTCTCTGTCCTGGCGTCCATCATCTGTCTGTTTTCTTCTTTTTTTCCCATGTTTTTTTCCCGCGTAGTAGGCTACTGCAGGTGGTAGTTATCGCGAGGCTAGTGACAGAGCTCAGATTTTGGGGGGGGTAACGCTTTTTTTTTTTAATAACGCAGGTTAAAATACGGGACATTTACGGGAAAATACTAATACGGGAGGACGGCGGGAAAGAAGGGTAAATTACGGGACTTTCCCGGCCAAAACGGGATACTTGACAGGTATGATTCTATGGCAAATGCCAATCGAGCTCCATGGTGCTGGGCAGTGAGCACAGGGCCCATTAGAGGATGTTGGACCCTCAAGCCAACCTCATGAAGTCCAAACAATCAGAAACATTCACACCAGTGGCTTGATGAAGGTCATTTTGTAGGGCTCCAGCAGTGTTCATCCTGTTCCTCCTTGCACAAAGGAGCAGATCCCGGTCCTGCTGATGGGTTAAGGACCTTCTATGATCCTGTCCACCTCTCCTAGAGTAACTGCCTGTCTCCTGGGATCTCCTCCATACCCTTGAGACTGTGCTGGGAGACACAGCAAACTTTCTGGCAATGGCACGTATTGATGTGCCATCCTGGAGGAGTTGGACTACCTGTGCAACCTCTGTAGGGTCCAGGTATCGCCTCATGCTACCAGTAGTGACACTGACCGTCGCCAAATGCAAAACTAGTGAAAAAACCGTCAGAAAAAATGCCAGTGGCCTCCACCTGTTAAACCATTCCTGTTTTGGGGGTCGTCCCATTGTTACCCCTCTAGTTCACCTGTTCATAATTTCATTAACACCAAAGCAGCTGAAACTGATTAATCACCCCCTCCGCTACTTAACTGACCAGATCAATATCCCAGAAGTTTAAAAGACTTGATGCTATACTCTAATTAAAAAGTGTTCCTTAAATTTTTTTGAGCAGTGTATAATCGTAGCATCACTTCCCTTGTCTTAAACTCCACACACCTAGACTTGTAACCCAACATCCTATTGGCCTTTTTTATTGCTTCCCCACACTGGCGAAAGTGGGACATAGAAGCATCAAGATACACATCGAGATCTTTCTCATAATCAGCTACCTTTATTTCAGTGGAACCCATAAAATACAAGTACTTTATATTTCTGCTCTCTGCATGATTATCTTACATGTATCTACTGTATGTTAAATTTCATCTGACAGGTATCAGCGCAGTCGCTAATTAAATCCAGATCCCGTTGTAGCCTCTCCGCTGCTAGATCAATATCTGCTACGCCACCCACCCTGGTGTCGTCTGCAAATGTAGCCAGTTTACTGTATGTATTGCTGTCAATATCATTAATGTAAATTAGGAACAGTACTGGTCCTAAAATTGAACCCTACAGTACCCCACTATGAACACAGACCCACTGTCATGCCCGGCTCATACGATCGTTGTGTGCCACGCCCCCTGATTATCCACGTGTTCTTCCCCTATCATGCCTAGCTGTACCTTGTCGTTTTGCCATGTCTTTTGTCTATATCAGTCCACATCTTGCCCTGTCCGATGTCCGTCATTGATGTTAGTGCTGTTGTCATGTCCCGTTCTGCCCATAGCCGTCTTCCCCCTAATAAAACCCCAGTTTTCCCCGTATTCTACCTCCCTGCTTCGTCCTTCCCTGCCTCCTTCCTGCCAGCCTGCCCGTCCGCACCCGCAAACTCTGATACCCACAATATAATAATATTGTGTACAGTACATACTGTAATCAATGCAGAGGTAACATCCCTTCTCCAAATTCAAGTTGCCAGTTATGTTTACTGTAGGTCCCAGGGGAAGGGGCTGCACTAAACCAGTATTTCAATTGATTACGAAAAACCTTAGTGCTTAATTAGCAATCACCGATGGTTGCAGCGGAATTTCTGAAGAGAACCGTCAAACGAGAACAACGTTTATCCAAAATGGGAAATTTATGACGCTTTCACAAACTAGATAATATGAAAAAGAGAAAACTTTATTTTAAGTATGCAATGTCAGGAGAAGATTCAACTCCGACCTCCAGCAGAGCTTCTCCCATGTCCTGGAGGACGCAGGGGACATTGAGTCCGAATGGGCCTTGTTCCATGCCTCCGTTGTGGAGGCGGCTGACTGGAGCTGTGGTCGTAAGGTGGTCGGTGCCTGTTGTGGCGGCATTCCCCGAACCTGCTGGTGGACAGCGGTGATGAAATGATGGAATGCGGCTTCGGCGGTCGTCGAGGCAAAAACTCAGGTGTGGGAGGAGTTTAGCGAGGCCATGGAAAATGACTTCGGGGTGGGGGGTGTAAATGAGGTTACGTACTGGGCATGCTGTTGTGGGCAGATGGGTTTCCTCCTTGGTGGCCATCAGGGACTAACGAGGTGAAGCGTATTGTATGATGCGGGGGTGCGCAGGCACTACGCAGCAGCTGAAGTGTTTTCTGGGTCTGCTCATGTCCTGCGCACGAAACCAGCTGCCTGTCCCCGCATCATAACACTCCACCTTGTTAGTTACCCTAAACCCATCGTGGCCGCCCATCACAAATAGGAGGTCGTCCACCACTGCGATGCCAAATTCACTGCGCGGTGTGGACATGGGGGCCACAGCATGCCAGCGGTTTGTGGTAGGGTCATAGACCTCCATGGTCTGCAGGTGATCAGACCTGTTGATACCGCCCACCTGAGAGATGCCAAAGATTCATTATCACTTGCTTGCCAAAAGGATGGGCAAACATCAACTTTCCCAAAGTCATGAACTCTTAAGCAATTTTCACCCTATGAAAGCAGGCTCCTTAGAACCTCCCATTGTCTATAAATGACACAAGCTTATATACACATGTCAACCTATATGCAATGAAAACATGGATTTGGGCAACAGAAAACTTGTATGATTCGGTGAAAACTGTGAGCCATCAAAAATGACTCCTTATGCTAATATATTTTGCTTTTTTATTGTTATTACTTAAAACGAACACTTGAAGCTAATCAGACACTGAAAAAAACAACAATCTGACCAATTATATCTAGAACTAGAGAAAATAATTAATAAAAAATCTAAACTTTACAGCCCGAGCTAGTAGCAGAGACCCCCAGCAGATCCATTTATAACCCAGAAATGAATGCAGGGAGGCTAAAGAGGGTAGCATATATGTTTTTATGTGTATTAAGATAAGCCTTTGCAGCAGGTATTTCTGGCATTTAACTGTTATGTTTGGTTTAAATGCATCACAATGAAAGACACAGCAGCAAAGACAAAAAAACCATGAGTCTTACAGGTAAAATGTGAGATTTGACACAGAAAGGAATCACTCACCGCATAGATCTTCCCTTTATACGCCGTGACTCCAAGGCTGTGACGGGGAGTGCTCATTGGAGTGATCAAGCTCCATTCGTTAGTGAGTGGGTCAAAGCACTCCACTGTAGAAAGGCTCTCTGTTCCACTGTGGCCCCCACAGATGTATATCTATGAAAAACAATTTAACTGTGAACACCGTTATACTGTATATGACTGGGGTTTGGAGGTTACAGATGAAGTTCATTGTGACTCAAAAATAAAAGTATGTGCTATGCATAGTGTATGACAGGGTTCCCCAGTTCCGGTCCTGGCGGAACACAGTTTGCAGATTTCCCTTCTCAAACACACCATAATCAGCTAATTTTCAGGTTTAGTATGGCTGTTTGAAAAGGGAAATCTGCAAAGAGTTTTCAATTCTGCTCCCCTAGGAACAGAATAAAGGAAACCTGACATGGGAACACCATTTCATCTATCTCACAAGTCTTGGATATGACACCACAGCACTACCCAATATGCCCCTAATGGAGACCAATAATGCATTTATCCAAATGAACTAAATGAATTATCCAAAAAAACTCAGTAATCTGAAGAGAAAGAGAACTCATGACTGTGTAAAATACTCAATTTCAAGGGGAAGATGAGGGTAAACACAGTCAGACGCCCTCCCATTACCCTACCTTGCCATTCAGGGTGGTGGCACTGGCATCGCTTCTCCTCTCATTCATGGGCTCGATCTGGGTCCATTCGTTGGTTACTGGGTTGTACCGCTCTACTTTATTGAGGGGCCTGAAAACAATATGGCCACCCATGGCGTAGATGAACCCATCGAGCACAACCACACTAACATTACAGCGATGCCAGTGCATGGGGGCCATCTGCTGCCATTCTCGTGTTATCGGGTCATATCTGCGCACGGAATTAATGAAGTGTTGGCCATCAAACCCCCCAATGCAGTACACAAATCCATTATGGTACACCATGCCATGACCAGCTAAGTTGCTCTGCTCCTCCTGCGTGATATCCACCCAGCGGTCGGCCCGTGTGTCATACGCATCAATGCAGTTAGTAGTGCCCATGTTCCATCCACCGACAGCCAGCAAAACGTCAGAGGGCAAGCGTGGGCGGATCAGCGGGTTCTCAAAGTCAGAGAGTGGACTTTCATCATCAAGATCATAGATGACCTTCATGACATCACTGATAATTCGCCTGCACGCCGCATTGGCCTTCACTAGATCGTTTTTTTTGACGATCTTCATGAAATATTCTGGATCCATACGAGCCATGCGAACCTACACAGGAAACAAGAATGAGAGAATTCCCATGAGTTCCTTAGTGCTTTCTGTGAATCTCTGGAGATGAGCAATTCCTAACATTAAGGATACAGCAGGAAGTGCAAATTTTAATTTCTTTAGCTGTAGCCATTTACATAGAAAGTCTCAGATGTGTCAGCTAACACTTATTTCATGTAAGACATTTGAGTGTGTTGTTTTCCATTATTTGTTACACTCTCCTCCCAGGTGTAATACCTGGAAGCCTTGGTTGTAGACTCATGGGACATGAAAATGGAGGTTCAGTCTCTAGCTACAGTAATAAGGACTTCACTCAATGAGCATTCTATTGTTATATACACAAGTCAATGAGAACATAGTATAACTATACTCACCTTGGGCAACAGAACTGAAATGTGGGCCTCTCGGGTGGCAGGATCGTGCTCGATCCACCGGAGGATGGCGTGAAACACCACATCCTCTTCTCTGACATTCAGTTCATCCCGCTCCATGATGTCACAAAGTTCTTCGAGCGTGAGTTCTAGGAACTCGTTTGAGTTGATGGCAACCTCCTTGAAGTTCTTCAGGAGGAATTTCAATGCAGACTGGTGCAGCTCCTTGAGGCAGTAGACATCTCCGATTTTGACAAGCCCAACACAGTTGTCAAGGCAGAGATGCTCATGCAGGAAGTCACAGCAGCGCTGCACGATGCCCAGGACACTGAGATAATCAGCAGCTGCCAGGAGGTTCTCCACATTGTCAGATGTGATGACCACAGAGTACGTGTAGGCGTACTCGATGACCTGCCTCAATGTTTCAGGGGAAATGCCTGGGAGTTGGTACTCCCGCTTTCCTGAATCACTCCAGCCGGTGGTGAACAGAGCCCTGAAAACAATCCAGAAGTGACTCAGCTAATAAATATGGGTTTTGCAGGCAAAGTTAAATAAGGGGTTTTCTAAATCTTCTGAACCAGGGACCCCCAAATGGAAATAAACCAGAGATAAGGACGCCCCGCTACAGATGATCACATAGGCATCTAAGAACTAGGGACCAGGGGCTTTAACTCTTATTTTTCCAACATTAGCTCCCTCTATAATATTTTTCACTTGGGCTGGTGGGCAAGTGCCCCGGAATACTTTGTTTTTGCCTGATGGACATGGTCCCCTTTTTATATATTTATACCATTATTATTATTATTATTATTATTATATGTTAAACGTTAAGGTGGTACTGTATACTTAAAAATATTTCTGATCAGCACTGACCTACATTAACATAATTTAATATAATATATATTAATATAAACTTTCTGTCATCCTAGAGCCTTATTGCCAAGGAGAAGTCATTGCTAACGAGAGAAAAAAACGGACTCCTTGCTGTTTTGGCATCGTCATATATGAGCCACAGCAACTTACTGGAAGTAGGAGCTACAGCCACACAGAATCACTCTATGGGCGTTGAACTGAACACCGTCTGCGATGAGGACCACGTCACAAAGCTGTCCTGCGAGCCGAAGCTTGTTGAACACTTCGAAAGCCGGGGACATCAGTACTCGCTCCATGTCGTGTGCCATCATTATTCAAAAATGTGGATGTCTCGTCTCTTTCTCCTTTTTATACCACTCGAAATGACGTGTTCTAATACGCAAAAACCGCACTTTTGCGTCACAGTGTTCTAAGATACCGTAACGTTTATTTTTAAATCTATATTTGAGATTCGAAATTGATTGGGGGGGAAAATATTTTCTATGCGCAATCAGCTGTACAAGAAGAACAAGTTAAATGTTTTTAACATCACTTTTGGAAAATGTATACCGTGCTTATCTTAGCATTTACGTTTTGTATTATGTGTGAATTGTCAAATCACGAATTCCCGAAATAAATAAAATAGTTCCTTAATTAATAAAAAAATGTTTTCATATTTTTTCTCCTCGGCTACGTTTCTAAAAATGAAAAACAAAAAAGGTCCTTTACATGACTGTCAGGAACGAGGCTAAAGTTCGTATCTTATTCCCTAGTTTCCACCTTAAACATAAGCCACTGAGCAACAAATGTCCACAGGACATTATTTTATGGGCTAAATCTGGTCGGCCCGTTGTGGCCTTTATTTAGAACAAAAATGGTCCTTGAAAATTGGGCTGCGTAGTCCGTCTGTTTTGGTCCACATTTAGCACAAGACGGACGTATTTTTCGGACCGCAAATATCCCCAATACAGTCATGAAAACATATTGCAGCAAGTGTGGAATTATCACAATGATTATTGTGCTGTGTACAGTACACTTCACCCAAATCCTGAACACTATTGCATATAATCGATTATATATTATAGAGCAGTTATGTTACAATCAAGGTACAGTGTGCAATATCACTCCATGAGCTATTGACCATTTTCCTGTTTTATGATCTTTTCTTGAGAAATCGTTTTTTTTTTTTGTTTTTTTTTTGTAATTCCTGACTTCTGCCGACTAACTTTAGTTTAATATATTTCCGTGCAGGTTTTTAAGTTTGTTTTCCTGCAGCTTCACGGCACCCATCGTTCTTGCGCACCCCCACACAGATGGACGAGTTAAGTTAGAAGTGGATGGGAGTAGCGGCAGGACAGATATTCCGAGGGCACCCATTGAACGATGTAAGTAATTATTATTTCTCGTTAGAATTCTCACTTAACACAGAATGTTGTGTTTGGCTGAAGTTTAAACAGTCGAGCTGAATTGTGGCAAGATAAGCTGAAGCTGTTCGCGTCCGTCGCTAATGCTCGCGCCATGACTAGCCAGCACATAGTGAAATGGCGAATGGATTTGGCGACATTTTCCGTTTGAATTGAGCACAGAGACGTAGGTGGTGTTTTATTTGTGGCCCTGCTTTTACAGTGGACGTGTAGCAAAGTGAAGTTGGGATCAGCTTGCGTCTTTTGCAGCTAACATCACACTCGATATAGCCTAGCTGCAGTGTATGGTGGAATCGTCATTTTGGGTGTACAAAACGCAAGAGCGCACGAGTGTTTTATATATTTATATATATATAAACAATTCTACTCTGGCTGAGTTTTTTTTATTATTATTATTTTTCATGCTATACTATATACAAACGTTGTACAAGTACATCTTAGGATATAGTTCACTGTGACAATATAAATGGTAGGAGAGAACTGAAACAGCAACGACTGTGTTTATGTAATTATTTAGGTCTGTGTATAATATCTTACTGTATCTAAAATCCCAAAGTAAATTAATTATTTTTACCCACCCACACACACACAAGACATATTAAGGATTGTACATTAACATATTTTATCGTAAAAAAAACTGTTGTCCGAACCATACTGAATTTAACTGGATATAGATATATACACACACAAACAAACATAATAACTAACATATACAGTACAGGCCAAAAGTTTGGACACACCTTCTCATTCATTGTGTTGTCTTTATTTTCATGACCATTTACATTGGTAGATTCTCACTGAAGGCATCAAAACTATGAATGAACACATGTGGAGTTACGTACTTAACAAAAAAAAGTGGCATAACTGAAAACATGTTTTATATTCTAGTTTCTTCAAAATAGCCACCCTTTGCTCTGATTACTGCTTTGCACACTTGCTAAACACCTCTGGGAACTCCTTCAAGACTGTTGGAAAACCATTTCAGGTGACTACCTCTTGAAGCTCATCGGGAGAATGCCAAGAGTGTGAAAAGCAGTAATTAAAAAAGGTCACCTCCAGCTTCTTTAAGTCATCACTCAATGGCTCATCAAATGATTTGTGAGAGAAGTGCCGCTTTGTAGATCTCTGTCTTTTCTGCTGTAGAACAGCCTCTACGTTCATGTCCTCACACATATCCTTGGCTGACATTTGTGCAGATGCAAAGCCTGTTGCCCTGTACTTGCGGAGACCTCTCTCTGTCTTTTTGAGGAGATTGCCCGCTACATCCACATGCATGTTGGGAGACTGCATGAGCTTGCTCACATGGTGGGTTTGGTTCAGGATGTCACACCACACCACTGTACAAATGCTGAATCTGTCTGATCCCACCTCCTCCTCAATGACTGACTGCAAGTGCCTTTCTGGACACGGTTAATATGCTCTTGCATTATGGGATCAAACCTTGCCATGAGTTCAACTTCTTTTAGAAAATTGCCATTTGATGGAGAAAACAATGTTTCTGTGTGTCCCCTTAGTGCTTAATTTCTGATTGCGAGAGACTGAATGATAGCAGTGAGACGAGTCAGCGCCGCTCTCCATCTTATTTTCTCAGCCTGCAGAAGTGCCATCTCTTGTTTGTTAATTGTTTCACCATTTTTAATCCTCACTACCAGCTCTTTCCTTGCTTTCATGGAGTTATGGTGTTCAGGACTATTGTCACGTGAGGTGAGAAGAGAACTGGCATGCTTCCAATCTATCAGCCCAGAACTTGTTAAACGGATGTGTCTTTTAGAAAACAAAAAAAAGCAAAAAAGGCTGTTGTTTTTCTCAGAATATACTAGCCAGCTTTTAGGCATCTTTTCACCGCTAACTAGTGTTTTCTTAAAATACTGCTGGTGGCAACTTCTTCCATCACCCTCATTTCTAGGAAAAACAAAGTCAGGTGCTACCTTACTTGGTCCTTTGCAAAACCAGCGGTATTCGAATGCTGTCAGTGATATCTGAAGGCCAGTTTGCAGGTTCTGTAGGCATGGGCTTATCCTCAGGGGGTTCAGCTCCAGGCATTTCTATGAGCATACATTTGCATTAGCATACACAAGTTATTTTGAATACACAGCATTCATGGTGGCGGAACAGTCTTTGCAAAATATTTTGCCACACACACACTCAGGCAACGCACAATCACACCTGAAGTGGCTGCTATTGGCTCTTCATCCTCGGGATCAGACATTTGTGGAGACACATATGTGGCTGAGGAGGTGGACGGCTCCTCATCTTGGGCGGTGGCAGTGGCAGAGGGTGCTCCAAAATGTTTCAGAAGTGCCCCTGAATAGAAACCCACTATAAAACTCTGATACATGCATGCATCATTTTCATGTTTAAAACAAACATATGATTTTGCCCAATTTATCAAATATTCAGAATTATATGTATAACAAGCATTTAATTGAATAGTCTATCACAACATCGCTGTTTGGAAGCAATGCATTACTCTGTAATTACACTAAGGTGACTTTCCTAAATAATGCAGCCTTATAGTGTAAGGGATTTTTTTTGCTAAGTCAGCTAGACTACAACAGAATTCTGTCGTCCGGTTTTCGCATAAGATAGTATGCAAACGGCTAACAAACAGCCATTATAATTCGTCATACACTGAGAATAGGACACAAATCAAAAGTACTTGTCCATCTTCCATCTGTGTTAATTTTGCACTCCAATATCAACACCCATCCCCCAGCCCGAGAGTCTGGTGCTTTTGTGTTTGTTTCTTTGTTTTTATTTTGCTTTATTTTGCGTGCTGGTTATTTGACGCCACTCCAGCCAGCCGGAGAATCCCCCGCCGCCCCGCCCATCCTCTCTCCTCTCCGCCCCTCCCCTCTCCTCCCTGTGTGGCAGGCAGCAGGCACACCCCACAAATGGAGGGCACCCTCACTCCCCACAATAGGGCAATATAAAACCAGTCAGTGCCCATGAAATCCCAAAAATGCGCTGGCATGATGTCGGGGCAGCATGGGAGTGCAAAAAAATATATATATTTTTTTGCCGATTCATGAGAATAGGACACAAATCAAAAGTACTTGTCCGTCTTCCATCTGTGTTAATTTTGCACTCCAATATCAACACCCATCCCCCAACCCGAGAGTCTGGTGCTTTTGTGTTTGTTTCTTCCGTGTTTTTGGGTTACACGATCAATCTCGTCCCCCACCTGCAAATTTTATTTGTTCAGACCAAATGTGCCAACTTGAGTGAGGATTGATAGTTTGATCAATGAAGCCATGCATCTCCAGGTAATGGGGGCACATTACCTGCATTGTGAGGGATTGTCAGTTAGGGCACTACGGCCATGTGGCGCGTTTCCCTGAGGGTGATCCGGGTCGCAGGATCCTCATTGCTGAGGACCCAAGCGGCTGGACCAGGCCAAGGGGACGCCCACGTACATGTAACACCTACTGTAGCTGTGGCAGATGGATGGCCGATGGATTGGTAGAACTGGACCGTGTATTTGCCTGGGGGATCGCCGGCCAGGATCCCGAGGAGATTCGCTGTGTGGTGGTTGACTTCATACATACAGATTCAATTTTATATCTTACATGAAATGCAAAACACAACAATAATCCTGATGTAGTTTTCTGAAAATCTGTAACAATAGAGTGAAGGAACTGATCAAAGGCTGGGTTACTCATATATGGTATGATGAATATAATTAAGTGTTTGTTTAACCCTTTAGCTAAAAAACACACACACAAATTCCATAGCACAGCTGATTATATATATATTTTATATTTTAATCATCCAGCGATATTGTTTAATGTTGTTTCGTTGTTCACATTTCGTGGTGTGTCAACAATGATCAATGAAAAACAAATTAAATTGTTGTTATTCCAGTCCTCCTGCCTGTCGTCTGCCTCAGTCTGTCTGTGGCTGAAGGAGCACAGATGCCCTCCCCAGCTTCCAGATGTCTCTGTATGGTAAAGTGCAGCAGTGTCTATTGGTATCATGGTCTCAGAAAAGAACAGCAGAAAATGACAGGAACAAATGTCCATCATCTGATACTCGGACTCCTGGTGACAGACAAGTAGTCTCTTCCCGCCTCCCAGCCCAGCATTCACCAAATAGCTATAGAGACACTGTTGCATATGCATGAGCTCCCACATAATTATTAGACTGAACATGTTTCCTTTGTGTGGTTACATTGCAGCATTCTTAGAAAACTAAGAAAGTATCCCAGTGTTCTGTAAGCACTATACATTTTAGGGAAAGAATTTGAGGGGGGGTGTACTTGAGGTTACCCACCAGGCAGGTGGGTTTATCTCCTCCTGGGTGGCCATGGGACTACCGAGGTGCAGCGTGCTGTACGATGCGGGGGTGCGCAGGCACTACGCAGCAGCTGAAGTCTCTGTTGGCTCTGCTCATGTCCTGGGCGCTAAACCAGCTGCCTGTCCCCGCATCGTAACACTCCACCTTGGTTGTAACCCAGACGTCATCAGAGCCGCCCATCACAAACAGGAGGTCATCCACCACTGCGATGCCAAAACGGCCTCGTGCCGTGAACATGGGGGCCACAGCACGCCAGTGGTTCATCGCAGGGTCATAGGCCTGGACGCTCTGCAGGTAATGTGACCCGTTGGAACCGCCCACCGGGGAGACACCAAAAGCAAGTGATCACTCAGGTACCAAAAGGATAAGCAAATATCAGCTTTACCAAAGTCACAAACTTTTCAGGAATTTTAGTCCTATGAAAGCAGGCTTCCATTGTCTCACAAGCTTATAACTCATTTGTGTTAAAGACACGTGAACCTAACTGTACCAAAGACAGGGATTAGGGTGGAGGGAAAACCAGCAGAATTAGGGGAAAATCATGAGCCTTCAAAAAAGACTCCTTATGCTCATATATTTTGCTTTTATTATTATTATTACTAAAAATGCCATTTGTAGTTAAACAGACTCTGACAAAAACAACAATTATGTCTGGAACTGGAGAATATAAAACTGTGATCAGAAATCGAAACTTTACTACCCGAGCTTGTAGCAGAGTCCCCCAACATATTCGTTTATAACCCAGAAATGAATGCAGGGAGGCTAAAGAGGGTGGTATATATTTTGTACATGCATTCAGATAAGCCTTCACAGTGAGTTATTCTGACAGTGAACATTTTGTTTGGTTTAAGGGAATCACAATCCATGACAGTAGCAAAGACAGATAGGTAAAACTTGAAACTTGTCACCTATGGTTCAAGGTGCAAGAAAGGAGTCACTCACCACATAAATTTTCCCGTGATAAGCAGCGACCCTAAGGCCACGTGGGCGAGTGCTCATGAGAGCGATTATGGTCCATTCGCCAGTGAGTGGGTCATAGCACTCCACAGTAGCATGTGTATCAGCTCCATTGTAGCCGCCACAGATATATATCTAAGAAAACCAATTCAAAAGTGATGAGTGTCATGATGTACATGATTGAGATGGAGATCCAGAAAGTACAGGGTCGTAGTGAAGCTGGAGCCGACCACAGGAAGCACATGGCACAAGGTAGGAGATTTACAGATAAAGTTCACCGTGACACAAACATAGAAGAATGTGCAATGGATAGTGTAGGACAGGGTTCCCCAATTTCCGTACTAGCGGGCCAGAATCCAATGAGCTACAGAGCTGCACAATGCCCAGGATGTTCAGCTGATCGGCGGCCGCCAGGAGGTTCTCCACGTTGTCAGTCATGACGAGCACAGAGTACGCGTAGGCGTACTCTATGATCTGCTGCATCGTATCTGGGGAAACGCCTGGGAAGTGGTAGTCCCGTTTTCCTGAATCCTTCCAGTCACCGGTTAACAGAGCCCTGAAGGACAGTACAGATGTGAGTCATTTAATTAAAAATAGGGTTTGCAGACAAAGTTAACAAGGGATTTTCTAATTCTTAAGTTAAGGAACCTCCACTACAGATAAGCACATATGTACTTAAGAACTAGGAACCAGGACAGAAAGGGCTTTAATATTTTTTTTTTTTGCGGCAGTGGGTCCCCATTAAATTTTTCACTTGGATCTGTGGGCAGTCCCCTGCAATATTAGTTTGCCTTTGAATGACGTGGTCCCATTTCAATATTTTTATACTACTACTATAATAATAATAATTATTATACTAATAATTTTAAGTATTATTTTTATTATCATTATATGTCCAAAGTTAAGGTGGTTCACTTAATAACTAGCTCAGAAATATTTCTTATTAGCCCTGTACTCTAATTTAACACAATTATGCATTTATGAAACTTTCTGTCATCACAGACGCTCATTGCCGGGGACAAATCATTGCTAAAGAAACAAAACTAACATTGAATGTAAGAAAACAATATATGTGATGTTTAGTAAATTCATTTGAGTTAAAATACCATTCTTTTCATGAATGGTACATGGAGCAGACGTATTGCATGGTGCTCTGTAAAATTGTGTTAAAATTTGTAACACCGATGTTTAAAGGGACTTTAAGGGACTAGTTCATATGTATGCACGGAGCGTATTTTGTGACAAATGTTTTATCACCTTTGGAAAAAGAAATAAAGTACATGTATAATTAAAAGGTTTTAGATTTTTCCTATAGGCTTTTCCTTTGAGTAAAAAAAAGCAGTGAAAACGGGCTTTCAGGTAATTTACCTGGAAAAATAAAGTTTAAATAAATGAAATAAATGCTCTAATAGTACACGTAAGTTAGTGGTTTATTTATTGTTAGTTACTGTAATGTTGTGCTGCTTTATTTGTTTAATCGTCTAGTCTGTGAGGAAGGCATTCAAGTACGAATTGCAATGTATTTTGTACATGACAATAAACTCTTAATCCTTGGAATAAATGTATTTGATCTTTTTCCTGGCAACTCTCTTTTTATACAGGGCCATTATATACAATAGTAAATTTTTTTCACTGCTGAGAGTTTGTACCAGGACTTGGTTATTGTAAATTTAATGTGCATGCAGGTGTTATTTGTATAGATTCATCTACACCCTTCTGGCAGTGCTGCTATCGCAGTCAGGTCTCGCACACTTCGAGCAGTAGTTTATACTCCACCCCTGCAGCCGCCGGCAGATGGCGCTCCACGTCCCGTCAGCTGCACACAGACCTAAGTCCAAGTCGTTAGTCCAACGCACCCATAGTCTTGTGATGACATGTGATTGAGAAAATGTCATCAGGTGGCTGTTTAGCGGTTCAGAGGATTAGCTGGACTTGATTTTGATTGAATGACACCTGGAGGAAGTTTTAAGGGTAGAGGACCTTGTTTAGAAGCAAGAAGGGGAGAGAGACGGCGGGGTTGTTTCGTGAGGCAGGGACGGTGTTGGATGCTCAGTTGACAAGAAAGGATGTTTTGTGCCATGTTGGATTGACTTTCGGATGGAGTGACCAGCGAGGGACGTGTGGAAAGACTTTGTGTGCGTTTTCGGTGGGCTTTTGGGACGCAGATACCCACAGACTGATCTACGGACATACGGGATGGTCTTGGCGGCTACTGGACAGAGGGAAGTTCGGTGGTTGTTTTAATCTTAGATCCTGTGAGTGTGTGTGTGTGTGAGAGAGAGAGAGAGAGAGAGAGAGGGGGGATTAGGGAGGTATATTTACTATGGTTTAGCGTGGAAAGTGGGTGGCTTATTGGGAGTGTTTTATGTATTGAGCATTTATTTATGCATAATAACGAGGTATGTTAAAGTCTAACCTATCCCTGCTTTAGACCTTTTGGGGGGTGTGCAACACTGCATGATGGTGGGTGGCGCTAGCTGCTGGCTTGGTGCTCCGTAGGTTAGATAGCATAACTCGTATTCCTGCCTGCATTCACTTAAACCTGGTATCTTTTATGAACAGTATATTTAGTAAAGAATAAAGGAAAGTGTATTTGTTACCGTGTTCTGTGTGGGTTTTTGTGAGGAATCTGGGGGGGACGACCTGACCGGTTAAAAGAGGCGGTGGCAGCGTAAGGAAATTGCTGTGACATTACAGTCTATTGGGTGGGTGGTAACGGTGACTCTTAGCATCTTGCGAAGACTTCAAAGGTAAACCTTACAACGAGAACACGTGTGTACTTTTCTAGGCGTGCTTCCAGAACAATCCCATAAGACGTTGCTTAAGGGACAGCTTGACTGCGGAATGAAAGAATGTGGTGTTCTCTGTAAATACAACACTGCAGGAAAGCTTCACAATCAGGATTGAGGAGAGCCTAAAAATGAGACGCAATTTGAATAATCTAACCGTAAATTAGATTTTCGCTGATCGGGTGCAGGATCCCGCCTCCCCAGCTTGTAGTATCACAGCTTTTTATTTGTATGCATACGTTCTTTAAAATGCCTGGTGCGTATGTCATTGATTTTTGGGATGAGCAATGCCACAATAGCCGAAAGATTGTGTTACTGTTATAACGTAAAAGAATTTACAATGTGCGTTGATTACCTCATTAGTACTATTCCAGGGTGCTTTCTTAGGGAAAATATATTAAACTTGTATGAAATGAACCTGCAGTGTCAACTCAACCTTATCAACCAAAGTTTTGTTATACCGCGACAAGGCTGAAGTTGTCTTCTAATTCTCCAGCTTCTTCGCAGGATCCGTGCCTCCTTAAAAGGGGATGCCGTTTCGACCGAATCCACTAGAGGGCGCTGCTAAATTGAAGGCTCCATAAATGTATTCCTTATGTCTGAAATTTGTTCTTTTAAATTAAATTTGGAATCTGAGCTGTGTATTTGATTTCTCAGATATTATTTGAAGATACGTCACTACAATTTTCAGTTTAATTCCCTCTGAAATTGGAAGTCTTTCATTAAGATGTACTGCACAAGCTGCAGTTTCTGTAACTTGTCGGATTTAAGGTACCGCAGTTTAAATGGACTTCATATTCGTTCACTTACATTTTGCCCAGACTACCTCAAGTTCGACAAGATACCCCGATAAGCCAGTAACTCCGCTTCGTAGTACAGGCCGCTGTTCTCGTCTAGCTCCATTTATTTTTGTTCCTTGTTATCCCAGTGTAGTCTTCAGAGTTAGTGGTTTGTGTTTTCTAGGGTCAGTGCCTGGTAATTGTTCCAATCGTTGCTCGTTGTCCTGCACCCTCTGTGATTGGTCGATTGTCTGATGTCCCACACTTTGATCCTCTTATTAGCCCAGTTGGCTTGTTTAACTGCCTGCCTCTGCTCAGTTGTTTACTCGGTCATTGTGTGTTCATGTTGCTGTGTGTTTTATAATCCTGCTTCCTCTGTTATACCTCGTCTGTGTATATGTATGTGTGTGCGCCGAGACACATTAGGGGATGATGAGGTTCAATATTTATTAACTTCAGCTCCGGGTCTAACGCACACACACTCAACTTCACTGTGTTGCCGCCTTCGACTTCCCGCCTGTGCTGCCATAACTATATGCTACTACTGCCCTCTCGTGGTTGAATCCAAGCTATTACAGTATCTATGTATGTGTGTATTTATATGTATGTATATATAATATAGTGTGTGTGTGCAGGAATATTTCAAAGACAAGTCTGGTGGTACCTGAAGCACAGCCGTCTCTGTGTTGCACAGTTGGTTTCAGTATCCAAATGTCCCTTCAATTACAGTACGTGCTTCATTCTGATAACGCAAGATATTTTGAATGATACGGTTTGTTCTTTATAAATGTATATAATTTTATTTCAGTATTTCATTAAACAGTATGATTGAGTGAAAGGACCAAAACATATATTGACCAGTTCTTGTCTTTTTATCAATCTTGGAGGGACGTCCAGTTCTTGGTGACTCTGCGGTGTGTTTCATGGTATCTAAGGCCGTGGAAACTTGCCCTTCCTGCTGACACACCTTTCTGCAATATGATCCTTTTCATGTTTTTTTTTTAAGCTTTCTGTGAAATATGACTTTTGGTGTAAGATACAACTGAGTAAAGGTCATGAGAGAACCTACCTGGACAGCTGAGCTTTATTTGGGGTTAATCAGTCACTTAACTGATGGCAGGTGTGTCCCCAAAAAGCCTGAATGCTGTAATTAAATCAAAAGGTGCTCCAACATAATATTAGTTTATGGGTGTGCGCACTTAGCTAGCTTATGTACTTTTCTTGTTTAAAATTTTTTCCCCCCAAACACATTTTTGTTTTTCGGTTGAATTGTATAGATTTTAGGTCACGTTAAAAGTGGAAAAAGTTTTGAAATGACTTGTGGTCAATTTTTTTTTTTTTTACATCATGAAAACCTGGCATGTTAACAGGGATGTGTAAATTTTTTATCTCCACTGTACCAGGGCATAACAATGTGGAACAACTAAAATAACCAATCAGCACAGGACAACAAGAAGCAGACGGCGTAACAAGGACCGAAAGTAAGAAACCTTAAACACTAAGGGTTAATAACGCTAGAGAAGACTTGGAATAAGAGTCTAAGCAGAACAAAGTTAGACAAGCAGGTTACACCTTAAACAGGGACACAAAGAGAGACAAAAGATACTAAGGAAACCAAAAACCAATAAAACTTTGAGGTGAACTCATGACTGGAGGGGTTTAGCCTCTAAGCCATGTACTCAACCCACTGAGCGACACCTGCTGATCAAAAGGACACAAGACACACAGGACAGGTTCGGACAGGTACTGGCGCAAACGTTTAATTGTCTGGTAAAATTTAACTTCATAGAGGTTTAGGAACTGAAGTGGTGTCCATTTAGCCATCCAACAAGATATCAGTAACTTTTTGGAGAACAGAAAAAATTCTTGTTAGTTTTTGTTTTACTTTTTTTTCTGAGCATTTTACTACACTTTCTAGCCACATAAATAGCTTTAAACATTTTCTTTGACTGCCTACGACTTTTCTTCAGTACTGTGTATGCGTCTACATGCATTTCCTCAGACAGAAAAATGACCTGGAACATGTCGTCCTTGGTTAAATTTGAGGCATTTCTGTATGCGATTAGCAGGTAATCTGGGTGTTTAATGTCATTGCATGCTTGTTGATTTTGACTCCACTCTTCTTTGTACACATTATTCTCACAAATAGAACATGACAGCTGTACAGCCAAAGGATTTATAGCATCTGTTTTACCCTGAGACACATGGGGCTCTGAGGCTCACAGCTGGGACTCAAAATGCTAAATGAGAATCACTGAATATTTACTACCACATGTATGTATGATGCCCTTATTCTTTTAAAAGTTGCACAATTTCATTTTCGTAAATACATTAATAAAACAAACCTGAGCAATTTCATAATAGGAAATAAATGCTTTTGCATGATTATTTGTCCAGCTATGGACATTCAGTGGCACCCCCAGAAAATATAGATTTAGATCCTTCCCTGAAGACACCCACAGCGTGAGGACCAGTAATATTACTTTTAAGGAGGAAAAGTTGCAACTACTTGAAGCTAGTCCATAGCCATACTAACAACTGAAGCTTACTTTATGTTCCTCATTGGAGTTGGTACGTTCCAACGGTCTCTTCTGCAAGCTCAGTCAGTGATGCAAACAAGAGATGTGATTAGTGCGGATATTTCTGGATGTTTGGCGCAGATTATGGTTGAGTTTCGATACAGAGAACTGTCTATACAGCATGCCAGTTACTGATGGAAGAAATCACTGAGCCATTTCTCCAGTTTATTTTAGGAACCTTGGTTCCTGTTTCTGACCTGTGTGTTCCTAGTTTGCATGTTCTCTCTCTCACGCACGGATCTGGCAGTTCTAGATTCCACCTACAGGCCAAAGACATACAGTGAGGCTGATGGGTATCTCCAAAGTGCCTGGAGGGTGGTTTGCCCCATGATGGTCCCGGGTGAACCCAGCTTTGTGCCCTGTGTTACCTGATAGACTCTAGTCCAGTCTGTAGTGCTGCACTGTATTCCGTGGTAGGAAGGAAGAAGTGGGGTTTGGTTAGGCTTCAGAAATATTGCATAGAGGTTATAAAAAAACGCAGCCTTGCACAGATGGCACAGAAGGGTGCAGGGGCATGTCAGATGAGCCGTGGTACCTCCTCAATGCCAGTTCTAGTGACCAGTTATCAAGCCCAGTCAAGCGGGCAGAGAGGAAATGATTCTTATTCCTCCATAAAAGTTGGTGCTCTCCTCCATGCATGGATGGATGGATGATTGCAGGAGCCCGACCATGACCTGTAGCAGCAGCGTTTGTCACCACTCAAATCACACGTTTGCCTGTGGCCCCCTGTTGGCCAGAAGCAGTTACTACACTAAATATTATGTATACACATTCCATCCATCCATCCATCCATTTTCCAAACCGCTTATCCTACTGGGTCGCGGGAGGTCCGGAGCCTATCCCGGAAGCAATGGGTTATTCTGTTTCTTTTCTTCTCTCTGTTTGCCCCTGTCTCCCGACCTGTCTACCCCCTACTGTGATGTTTGTGTACATGTATGGTCGGTTGATGGCCTGTTTTTCGCTGGTACTCGTGACTAGTGACATGGTATATTGCAACAGCAATAAAGGGTTTTCATCATCATCATCATCGTCATCACTTTCGTTTTACTGTAATATTTTATGGGTTTTTTGTTATTTCAGTCTTAGTTATGATAATCTATCTTTTTATATATTTTGTTTTTCCCAGAAGCTGGTGAAAAAAATATTTTGATGCGCATATGTACAGTGTATGTTAGTATATGACATGTAAAATTCCCGGATGGAGTAATGATTAATGATATATACATGTAGACTAAATGAAAATGGAAAAATGGAAATTATATAACGGGGACATATGTGCTGTAAGTGAAAATGTAAATGTTTTATGAAACAGGCCTGGGGGCTGAAGCTAATTCAGTGGTAAAGACATGAGCTCGTCTCTTGGAGGTCGACGTGAGGAGGTCTGCACTGGAAAAGACCACACTGAGTGAGTGTACCCTTATTGGTAACTGAAGGGTAACAGCGGGAAGCTGTTACCCTTCAGTCAACTTCACTATCCAATGTTGTGTCAATAGTCATGATCAGCAAGGAACATTCTTAGATATTAAAGTCGTTTACTCTGGTATTTGCGCTCTGGCTGTGAATGCAGCAGGTGTCCACAGTGTAACAGGCAGGCAGGTACACAGACAGACTGACTGGCAAGCAGATAGATAGACAGACAGATGAAGAGGCAGGCAGGCAAGCAGGTAGAGAAATAGAGAGACAGGAAGGCAGATAGACAGGCAGGCAGACAGACAGGCAGGTAGATAGACATGTCTATGAGGGCAGAATGAGGCTGTGCGACCCTGATAAATACTCCTGCTTCCTGTGAGGTTTTATGTATTTCCTCTCCAGGACCAAACAGCTGTCTCCCTTCCTCCATCTCTGAGCTACAGGATGGTATGTGTCACCTAACCTCTGCACACTGCACGCAGTGATTTGCAGTGATTTGCATATGCCATAGGATGCTTGGCCCTTTGCCTCCTTCCTGATCCAAACTTCTAGGGTCTCCATGGGTAACCAGCATCCTGATGCCATGAAGAGGGTGTTGAGGAAGAGGAGAAGCTTCATGGTGTAGTAATACCAGCCACATTTAAATCAACATGTAGGAAAAAAAATCACCTGAGCTGCAAAACACATAGCAATCCAGTGGGGGCGCTGTTTGGCTCATTGAGTTTGGATGCTATGTCTATGATGGGAAGGTCACCTGTTCAATGTCACTACTGGGCCCCTCCGTAAGGCCCTTAACCCACCGTTACTCCAGGCACTGTTTGGCCCTGCTTTCTCAAAAATGTCGCTTTTTATGAAATTGTCTGTTAAATCTAACATTCATTTAATTGATAGAAATGTGCATCACTGGTGAAAGGTAAGCAAGTACTTAACAGTGATAAATTCAGTGTCTTACTTTTAACAGGGTTCTAAATACATATATAAAGCAAGCTGTGATTGGAAAGCAGTTCATACCCAAAATGGTACAATGGCCAAAAAAATCCTGAGTTACTAGTCCTTAAAACAGACCCAGTCTTAGACTTGAACTCTCAACAAAGACACTGTGCTTTCTGTGAACTTTCCGAGGGAACCCTGGGCTTTGAGTTAAAGCCAGCGGTTCATTTTCAAATAATGCCAGATAAAAATAAATTCCCCCATGCCCACTGGCGCCCTGCTCCTCAATCACATCAATGCAGTGTAACGGCAGTAAGCTTTATTACAGTGTTGGCGTTGTGATGGGAAGCATACTCAAACTGCAGAATCATGTGTATGCTCCCCCACCCCCACACACAAAAACCACCCCCTGCCCTCCAAAGTATTTACTACTCAGCAACCCAAAAAGGCCAACCTCAGACAGCAGACATATCACTCAATACTGACTCTGAAGGCAAGAAGGGCCACGAGAGAGGTGAGTGGACTTTCCTTTCTGTTGCAGTGGCGAAGAACGTGCTGTAACATCTGTGTGATTTGGCTACGCTGAGCAGTAGGTTGCTTCCAGGTTCAAAATTTCTGAGACAGCAGTACCCAGGAACAATTTGAGGAGACACTGGGAACGACCAGAAACCAGCCAGGTAAAGGGCGGAAGCGACATTCTAATGGCAGAGATGACCGTCAACTTATCCGACAGGTTCTCATGAATCGTAGGAAGACATCAAGTAACCTTCAAAAGGAACGGGAAACAGTGTTTGTGTGTGTATCACTAATGTGCCAATATGAGAGAGTACAGTGTGAAAATAGAGCAAGAGGTAATACATTAAATTCTAGATTTTTTTTGTCTTCAAAATCAATAAAAAAGACATTGAAAGTCATTATTGTCAATTATCTGTCCGTCAAATAGTATCTCATCACAAGCCTTTTAAAGGCAAATCCTCATTTTTTTCTAATTTCTTATGTGTGCTGATTAATGGTGGGTCAGGAGGACAGCGGCAGTGAGCTTCATGTGATTACCGTACATCTCAGATCTCAGAGTGAGGAGAACAGAGGGACAATTTTCCTCCAGTGATATGAAGTCACAGCACAAACTCTTGGTGTGAAAGGTGACCGTCGAGGGGTGTGCTGCTGTGCACCTCAGTGGGTCAAGATGCTATGCCTGTGATCAGAAGGTTGCTGGTTCAACTCTCACTGCTGGCAAAATGACTTCACCCTTAACCCCATACTGCTCAGGGACGGGCTGCCCTTGCTAACTCAGAAAAAGCTGTTATTTTGTATAAAATAATTTGCTACGTAAATTAAGATGCCCTTTTACTTCACTGGAACATCGCATGAACATTCATGTCTTACTGTGTAATCTTACTGGGACAGCTAAGTACAGCTACACAAGCTACAAAGCTACTGTACACATATAACAGCAAGTATTACCTAATTAACAGTTACTAAGGTGTTCACTAACATTTACGTATACGGCTTTAAATTATACCTTACTGGTTAAAATATTTGTTGATTTATTACAGTTAAGTGACGCCTTGATCCGGAAGCACAAAAAATGCTTTCTCTCACAAACTTTTTTATCAACAAATATCAGAAGTTTGTCACTTAATCGAGTTTCTAAGACCATCTTTTACTGCACCTGTCTATGTATGATGTATTAGACTAGCACAAAATAATTATGAAGCTTATAAATAGAAATGAAAATTCCTATGAAACCGGAAACATAAGCTTGCCGGCAGCACTGTGTCGCACGGCACACAATTTGCTCATTTTTAATTTGATTTCTGCCTCTACTGACACATCCCTATTTGGCTGTGTCACCCTGGCATCGGGCTCCGATTGTGGGTCACTTATATAGTGGGTGTCACTCTGTCACTCTGCTTCCTGGTGAGATGGAAGCCAGCGTGACTGTCAGGTAAAAGAGAGTCAGGTTCTGAGACAGAGAGCCTCAACCTGCGTCTAAAACGGGGAGCCTCCATCCATTTATAAAACAGAGCCTCCGCCTTCCTATAAATCAGAGAGCCTCCATCCATTTATAAAACAGCCTCCGCCTTCCTATAAATCAGAGAGCCTCCATCTACCTCTAAAACAGAACCTTTACCTGCATGCCTCTAAAACAAAGAACTGCCCCCAATTTATTAAACAGAAAGCCTCCATCTACCTGTAAAACAGAAGGCCACTATATTTGTCAAGGGTGACCTCGGCAGGTCTTTGTCCCATCCGCTAGCAATGACATGTGGCAGTATATAAAACCATAAAAACATTCCTTCCAAGTGCAGTTTAATTTTCTGTATACAGTAACAGTGGTAACAGTGCAACAGTGCCCCCTAGGGTGGTATCACAGTAACTACAGAGCTGGGTTTCACTATCCTGTTCGATGCTCTCATAAATACCACAAAGTTGAGAAAATCAATACAATTTCGACCCAACCCACCCTGGACACAAACTTGTTACACCTCTGCCATCTGGTAGATGCTGCAGAACCCTGTACGCAGACACAAACTGGCTGAGGAACAGTTTTTACCTCACATCCATCACACTTCTGAACTCACAGCACTGATCTCAAACATTCTGATGCAATACCCCACATGTGCAATATCCATATTTATGTGCATTTAAAACACTTGATAAGCTCAACTTCTGTGAATTGCTCACCCACCAACTTACCAGCACCTTATTGTGTGTGTGTGTGATTGTATACATGTACAGTGTCTGTACATCATTTATTTTCTGATTCTGTTTTATGCCTCGGATTCTATTTAAATGTAAGTTTACTGTGCATCTGCTGGCGTGTTCCAAACTAAATCTCATTGTACTTACAATGACAATAAAGCATCTCTATCTTCGTCTGTATATAAACTAGGCAACAGTAACACTGTTGCCTCACCAGTCAAGTTAAAAGGGGTAAAATTCCACCTCTGCTGACCGTGGCGTGGGTTTCCTCTGGCAGTCCAATGACATGTACACAGGCTGCGTGGTACCTTTAATAGCCTAGAAGTGGACCTGCATCCTGTCCTCCAGTGCTGTGCCTCTTGGGATGGACTCCAGCACCTCAAAACCCTGACAAGCATAAATTCAAATTCAAATTTTATTTGTCACATACACAGTCGTACACAGTACGATATGAAGTGAAATGCTTACACGACCGCCAGTGACCTAAAAGAGAATTCTTTACATAAAAATAGAAGTGTACTGTACATAATAGAAATAAAAATAGAAATGTGCTGTACAATAGAAATTCTTTCACATTGAAATTAGGTGGAGGAAGTATGGTGTGCAAGTATGCATGAAAAAAGTGCCTTAAGATGCCTTATTAAAGTGACTTTGTGCAAGGGTCCAGATGTAAACATGACCATGTGAGGTCAGATGTGAGTGTAGATGTGCATGAGAGTGTCCATAGTGTCCATTGGCGTTAGCAGGTTGTATTAGTTCTGTGTTTGTGTGTTGTTGAGTGGCTAGAAGCTGGATGAATGTGCACCTGAAGACACAGCTCAGATATTTTACATTGCTGGATAAAGTATGAATAAATCTGTACCCGCTGAAAGGCAAACTCTGTTGATGTCCATCTAAGAATAAGGATTATTTCTCTGAGCCTCAGTGTTTACTTCTGTCTCTGTTTTTGTCTACAGCGAGGTGCCTGAGTACAAAACCTCAATGACAATACACTGACATTAGGTTTATATTTGTCTTTGTTTTCTTCACCCATTGGCCTAGTCTACTTTTTGTTCCTGGGAAAAGGATTTGCATTCTTAAGTTCATTTCACACCGTTAATCTGGAATGTTGGTATAAGCTATATCAATGAATAGTTTCCCAATAATAGCAGGAAAATCTATTTGGCATAATTTGGCAGCATTTAGTGATCGGAGATGTAAATTCAGTAATTAAGCAGTGTGGGGGTATACTGGTGTTAATTAATAATATGTTCTATATTGTTACAGATTCCAAGGGCTTCCTCAAGATTATTTGGACAGTATTGCAGATGTCCTTAAAAACACAGTCCGCTACCTTGAGAATCCAATTCTTGACGACAGTGATTTTATTTACTATAGAATAGAACAGATAGAAACTACTCTAATCAGATGTTTTCTGAAACGTGAAACTGATTTAGTTTTAGAAAACCTGTCAAGAGCAAAGCTGCTCTTGAAGTGTGAACCCAAAAATGTCTGCATAGGTTTTGTTGTAACACCAAGTCATACAGGTACTAGAGGTCAACCTAAAATTAATGTCACCAAAGATCAGTTGGAGTTTTTCCTGGACCATAACTTCACAGTTCCACAGATAGAAGAAATGTTGGGTATTAGTACAAGAACTGTCCACAGAAGAATGGAAGAACATGGACTTTCAATCCATGGCACTTATCAATATCTGAGGAAGACCTGCATAACCTGGTGACAAATGTGATCACAGAGTTTCCAGATTCAGGCTACAATAAAGTGTCAGGGTTTCTTTGCAGTATGGGAGTGAGGTAAGTTTTAGATAAATCTTAAGCATCAACCATATTTGTCTATAATCAAACAACAAATTTAGTTTTTTATAAATATATATATATTTGCTTGCCTCAGAACGTATGCAGGTAACTGCAGCACATACTGTACATTCACTACTGTCTGTAGTAATTTGAATTACCAATTAATCTTTTTTATGTCTTTCAAAATTTAGGGTGCAGAAAAAGAGGCTAAGGGAAGTTATGAGGGCTGTCAATCCCATTGGTGTTTTCTTAAGGGGCCTGACAATTAACACCATCAAGTGAGGAGGCTATAGTGTACCATCGCCATGGGCACTCTGGCACATTGATGGCAATCACAAGTTAATCAAGTTAGTAATAAACAATTTACATAAATATTATGAACATTTCTATTACTGAAAATCAAACTGTTGCTTCAATTTGACCAGATCATCTTAATATAGTTACAAAATTAATATAAAATATATAAATATTAAATGATTTCTTTATTTTTTAATAGGTGGAGGATTATAATCCAAGGAGGAATTTGTTGTGATCGCCGGTGAAGGGGGTGATCGCACGGGCAGGCAGACGGGCAGGAAGCAGGCAAGCAGACGGAATACGGGGAAAAACGGGAATTTATTCACGGTACAGGGACCAGGAAACATCTGACATCGACTAACATCCATGACGGACAAGACATGGACTGAAATAGACGGGACTGGGCGACACAGCTGGGCAAGATCAGGGAAGCACACGTGGATAATGAGGGGGCGTGGCACACACGAGGAGCGGACGAGCCGGGCGTGACAGAATTGGTGGATACAGCAGAAAAATCATGTATCTAAAAGCTGGCACCAATAACAAAGCCTCAGTTATTAAAAACTTTCTTGAATCTGTGAACCAGTAGTGTTAGTGAAGAATACTGCTGGGTTTTAAACTGTAAAAATTTCATACAATGCAACATCAACTACGCGTAAACAAGCCATTCCAAAACCAGGCGAATTCTTAATTCCAAAGTCCATGTCGCATTTGAAATCTTCATATGAGGCATGGCATGATATTTTTAAGATGTTTGAACAAGTGCTGGCTTGAGGGAACCTTGAAGAATGATGAAGAAAATCAAGTGTAGGTGCAGGGTTACAGCCAAGAGCTGGAATGCTTTCACTTCCGGTGGCAAAAATAAGGATGTCCTCCAGTGTCCGTAAAGGCTGGCTGCTTTTGCCAGGCTTCATGTATAAAGTAAATAAGGCTGAATGGTACTTAAATATATGTGGTTAGAGTGCTGATAGGGGGCGGCATGGTGGTGCAGTGGTTAGCACTGTCGCCTCACACCTCTGGGACTGTCGTGGTTATTTCTCCTTCTCCGCCAAATCAGAAGTCAGAGGTCCGCTTGTGCAGTATCCAGAATTCAGTCTTTATTGCAACAATGAAGTTACAACCAAGGCTAGACACGTAAAAGTGTGTCCAGTACTGTTTTACACAAATTTTTATAAGTTCTTATCATTTAACAATATCTCGTCACTTAAGCATCATCATTCCTTCAGCCATTCACAATAATTGTTTTTTCCCTTAAATCCACACCCCTAGGTGATAAGTTTGTCCATCATTTCTTTTACCGTTTGGTCTCTCGGCTGAACATAATGGTGGCGTGAGCAGCTCCACTTGGTTTTTTAAAAATGCTCAGCCGTGAACTTCTGGTGAACTCAGGCGAATCCCTTCCTTCAGTAGTAAACCTAGGCAGTTTCAGCCTTTTACACATTGTCTAACTAAAAGGTTGATAATATATTTGTCCTTTAATATAGTGATAAAATATATGCTAATAAAAGTGAATATTCATAGATTCAGGACTAACATAAAGTAACTAACAGAATCTCAGACTAACAAAAGGTGCAAATACATACTCAGTTGATTACATTGTGTTGATTACATTATAATGTTTATATTGTAATGATTACATCATGGATATTTGGCATACTTTTTAATAATATCATAATACTTGTATTCTACGTTATATAGTACTAAATAATATTCCATAGGACCCGGGTTCGAGTCCCCGCCTGGGTCACATGTGTGTGGAGTTTGCATGTTCTCCCCATGTCGTCGTGGGGTTTCCCCCCACAGTCCAAAAACATGCTGAGGCTAATTGGAGTTGCTAAATTACCCATAGGTGTGCATGTGTGAGTGAATGGTGTGTGAGTGTGCCCTGCGATGGGCTGGCCCCCCATCCTGGGTTGTTCCCTGCCTCGTGCCCATTGTTTCCGGGATAGGCTCCGGGCCCCCCGCGATCCAGTAGGATAAGCGGTTTGGAAAATGGATGGATGGATGGATAGAGTGCTGATATTATGAAGAATTATCATTCTTTAGAATTCCACATCCTTCTAAGTTTGGTTCTAATTGTGGTTGAGGAATACTTACTCTTAGCATCCAAGAGATAGTCTCTCCAATGGCAGATGGCTTCATTTTCGTATGTGTCGCTCCCTCGCTCAGACCTTTGTTCTGTAAACAGCTGTTCAATACTCTCAAGCTTTTCGTTGATCTTTGTAAATACTGTTCTGAATACGCCTGGATGGCTCTGGATAGCATCCAGTAGTCCACGGCAACAAAGACCATCCTGGAACCTATAAAATAGGGAAAAAAACCACTAATTTTGAATGGCCTAAAAACTTTGAACATGGATAATACATAATGATGAACACACCTTTCAAAGTGTGTCCTTGTGCTGAAGGACAAACCAATTAATGATGTCTTGCACCAGTTCGTTTTTATTGCTGACAGTGATGCTTTGCAGACATCCAGCTAGTATCAGGAGGTTCTCACATCTTTTAACAGCTTTGTCCAGGTTTTCCTTAAACTCTGAAGCCACAATCTGATATTGGATTGAAAACATTTATTTTTACAGTGAATTATTTCTTCATCCAAACATTAATATAATATCAAGCTTTTCAAAAACGCACGAGCTGAATATCTCATAAGGAGAACTGACAAGACTTACTAAATTGTCACGCCCAGCTCGTACGATTCTCGTGTGTGCCACGCACGTGTGCTTTCCTGATCGTACCCAGCTGTGTCTGATTATGTTTGCCCAGCCTTGTGTATTTCAGTCCGTGTCTTGCATTGGTTCCTGGTCTGTCACTGATGTTAGTCTGCGTCAGATGTTTCCAAGTCCCCGTTACCGAAATAAATCCCCGTTTTTCCCCGTATCCTGCCTGCCTGCCTTGCCTGTTTCCTGCCCGTCTGTCTACCTGTTCGCCGCACCCGTTAACCGGCGATCCTGACAGAATGACGGACCACAAGAAGAGAAAGCAGAGGAGAAGGAGACCCGATGAGCCGACGATCAGCCTGGGAGCTTCCTCTCTCGCCAGGCTTTGGGAGCAAGTAGGAGGAGGAACTCCTCCTGCTCCATGAACGGGAGCCGGTCACCGAGGAGCTGCAGCCACCCCTCGAGCGGTATTACTTCCGGCCCGAGCGGCTGGCTAATAGAGGGGCCAGAGTGGTGCGGGACGCTATCCCGCGGGTGCCCCGCACCCTTAAAGGGGCCACGCCCGTCTCTCCTGTGCGGGACCTGGAGGTCCCGCCGCCTGCAGCCGCCCAGCCCGAGGCACTCCCTTCTCCTCTGCCAGCTGCAACCGCTGCGCCTCCGCTGGTGGTTCCAGTTACGCACGCGGCCCTCGCAAATCGATACTTCACCCTCCAGGGACTTTATTGGAGGGTAATGGACGAGCCGGCCATACAAGGCTCCCAGAGGAGGACCAGCTCGCTGCGCAGCTACAGCGTGACTTCGCTGCATCACCTCCCGCCTCTCTGCAGGAGAATCTGGAGAGATTAGTAGAGGGCCTCAGGAGGCTGATCCAGATCCGGAGAGCCCCGCCCCCTGCTACGAAGCTCGAGCCGCCGCCTCCTGTGCCCGCGGCTCCAGCGCAGCCCGAGCAGGCGCTCCCTCTGCCCGCGGCTCCCGAGCAGGCGCTCCCTCTGCCCGCCGCTCCCGAGCAGGCGCTCCCTCTGCCCGCGGCTCCCGAGCAGGCGCTCCCTCTGCCCGCGGCTCCCGAGCAGGCGCTCCCTCTGCCCGCCGCTCCCGAGCAGGCGCTCCCTCTGCCCGCGGCTCCCGAGCAGGCGCTCCCTCTGCCCGCGGCTCCCGAGCAGGCGCTCCCTCTGCCCGCCGCTCCCGAGCAGGCGCTCCCTCTGCCCGCGGCTCCCGAGCAGGCGCTCCCTCTGCCCGCCGCTCCCGAGCAGGCGCTCCCTCTGCCCGCGGCTCCCGAGCAGGTGCTCCCTCTGCCTGCCTAAGCGATCACCCGCTCCCCAGCATCCGCGGCGAACCTGACACTAAAGAATATGTAAACATTGCTATAGACACTATTTTAAAATTGTACAGCTGTCTGAAATACAATTACACATCTTCTTCCCCTACCTCTGACAGCAAGCTTTTTATTTCATGATCATGAATGTCAATGTCTCAATGTCAAAGTAAGTTCATTGTAATGAGCAACTGTTCTTTCAACATTTTGAGATGTCAAGTTTGCAGCATTTAAGTGCCATTTCTGTGACAGTGCATTTACATGCTTGAAAAGATATGTAAATCACCAAATTAACCCAGAAAGGGGCTTCAAGGTGGAGAAAGGAGCAAAAAGACAAGCTGTGAATTCAAATGTTCTGTCTCTTATTTCAAAAATAGCTGACTTTGAGTGGAGGGAGGAGCATAAGTTGCCCTCATAATGCGATCTCTGAACATTGTGAATAACAAAAGTGATGGATGGATGTACACAAGAAGAATTTTGCTATCTTTTAAAAACTGTATGCTGTCATTATATATGTAAAAACCTACTTAATTTGTCTGTATATCCATCTATCCATCCATTTCCCAAACTTATCCTACTGGGTTGCGGGGGATCCGGAGCCTATCCCGTAAGCAATGGGCACGAGGCAGGTAACAACCCGGGATGGGGGGCCAGCCCATTGCAGGGCACACTCACTCTCACATGCATTCCTTCGGGCAATCTAGCAACTCCAATTAGCCTCAGCATGTTTTTGGACCATGCGGGGAAACCAGAGTACCCGGAGGAAACCCCACGACACCATGGGTAAAACATGCAAACTCCACACACATGTGACCCAGGCGGAGACTCGAACCCGGGTCCCAGAGGTGTGAGGCAAGAGTGCTAACCACTGCACCACCATGCCACCCCAATTGATAAATCAACCTGTTTAGTTCAAGGCAACATAACTTTTAAATGGGAATATTTTACATTATTGATTTAGTTTTAATAGCAAGATCCCAAAGCTGGTATCAGTATCAAAGTCAAAATTTTGGTATAAATCCATCACTAATGTGATGTATTCATGACATGCAATGTCTATACAGACAGGCACAGAGGCACACACACACACACACAGAACATGGCTGGGGTTCGAGTGGCCTGTATACCTGGAAATGGGAGGCCACCATGCCAACACTATATACTATATGGTTCTTATTTTTAATTATTGAAAATTATCTAGTTATTTATATGGACCATAACAGTGTATGCAGAATTATACTCGTATGTGGCATTAATGGCTGATATAATAGGTATGGAATACATACTGTAGGAGACTGTTGCAACAAGTTGTCAGGTGCCTGACCAAGCCTCTTCTCAAAGGAAAATCGAGAGATTATGAGCTTAAGGGCAAATAAGGCACAGTTTACGTCTCTGCAGTGTAATTAAGGAGAAGCAACTCTCAGCATTATTACTGTACATGCAATGTAATGATCGTGGGCAGTATGGTGGTTAGTGCTTCTGCCTCACAACAAGAAGGTTCTGGGTTTGGTCCTGGGTCCTCTCTGTGTGGTGTTTGTACACTCTCCCCATGTGCGTGGGGGTTTTTGCCAGGCGCTCCAGTTTCCTCCCACAATCCAAAAGAGTGCAGGATAGGTTGCCTGGTGAGTCTAAATTGGCCCCGCGGTGTGTTGGCAACTGCTCAGGTTTGGTTCCTGGGATAGGTCATTATGAGCTTAGCTGAACCTGCTTATGTGATTTATTTTATTTTGTTATTCACTCTCGAAAAAAAAAAGGCAAAGTATAATATCGGCAGATTTTGGGGTGAAGGATGGTATCTGAATACACAAATCACGAGTAATGCCACTATTTACTGCTGTTTGCTGCGCAGGGAGAACATGCTGCTTCGACAACATCTTTCCTCAGTGGAAAAATCGGCCAGAAGATCTTCTGTACCCGTTTCTGCCTGCTGTATGTTTAAATTTTTTATTTTTTTTGTGAAACTGTGCAGCTGAATTGATTGTTATATAAATTAATTAATTAAAGACTCTTCCCACCTGTAGATGGCAGCAGTGAGCTGCTAGGGAAGGTTGAAACTGACCCTCCGACAGAGGGGTCCTCTTGCTGCAGGAGGTCATGCAAGAAAACAGAACACTGCAGTGAGTGTGTCCATTTGCTGCTGTTGTTTTATCTGCTTTATCAATGTTTTTCCAGTAGCATATTACGTCATGCGTTTCACTAACACCTATTAGTTCAAAAAAAAAAAAAGTTGACTCAGTTTCCTACCTGTGTTACTGCGACCAGACCCCTAACCAATACTTAACATATGCACCAGAGAGTGGAAAAGGGAGCATTACTCAACCGCACCCAGTCCTCCAAGCAACAGGGGGCGCTCCTGTCACTTGAAAATGCTCAGTTGCTGCACAAACTGGACGAACTGCAAAGGTTTGATACGCCTGTGATCTGTGTTGTCTCACCTCTAACCACATGTTGTAAAAGTGTCTGCTGCATGTGCCGGTTCATATCGGGCACCGCACACGCCACCAGCTGCTGCTCGGGTCCATCGCTGTGTGGGCGAGCTGCTCGCTGCAGCCTGCAGTGTGTCCATCATCAGCTGCCAATGGCTGTCATCAGCCCCCTGCACAGATGCCGTGCTGTGAGTGTCTGCATGTCAGGACACAGGAGTATTACAGTTATGATCTGGGTCACATAGCACCCAGACACCAAACTGTTTGACATTTTACTAGAATGATTAAGGTGCTGTTTCTGAGAATATCAATATTCTGTCAGCTGTCCCAATGTAATTTAACAGGTAAGTTCAGCTTTTAAGTAGACTGTGTGTGTGTGTGTGTGTGTGTGTGTGTGTGTGTGTGTGTGTGTGAGAGAGAGAGAGAGAGAGAGAAAACCTGTTACTTTGACCTTGTGAGGACATTTTTCCAGTTCCCACAATGGAAAACTCAATGTTATAAAAAGTCTGTCCATGCAATTGATGAACTAAAATACCAAAAGTCCCGTATTACTTATGGTTAAGGTTAGGGCTGGGTAGGGGTTAAGGTTGTCATAGTTAGGATTAGGGTTTTGCCAATAATAACTTTAATCTTTAAAGTTAAATACGCTATGTAAATTTACTGGGCTGGGAGTACGGGGTCATAGTGAGTTAGTTAATTATGGGGCCGGCTCAGTGTTGCGTTTGCAACATGTTTGCCCTTCTGGACGTTAGTGTCCAGTCGGACTTCATCTGCGAGCGATGTAAGCTAGTGGACTCGCTCATGGTCAAGGTTCGCGGCCTTGAGGAGCAACTGGCTCTCATCCAATGCAACAGTGAGTTAGAGGAGCAAGTTAATACGCCTTTTAGGGATAAGGTGTGTACACCACTAGCCGGGAGGGGGGAGAATGAAGAGCAGAGAGGTCGAGAGAGCTGGGTGACCATAGGTCGTAGACGCAGGAAGGGGCGTACACGCGTTGCAGAGGCGGCATCACCTGAGGTGACTGTGTCGAACAGGTTTCAGGTTCTTCCAGCTTTAGAGCCGGAACGGACTGGGGAGGCAGGTGGGCCCTTGGGCACTGAGGAGCCCCCTCCCCCTAGGAAGAGGGAGGTTGTGGTTGTCACGACCGGTCGCGGAGGTAAGCGGCGATCGTGCGGTAGGGCGTGGAAGGAGCAGGCAGGCAAGCGGGATAACAGGAAAACGGGGGTTTAATGAGGTAACGGGGAGCAGGAGACATGTAACGCCACTAACATCAATGACAGACAAAGCAAACTGGGGAGACCAGGACTTAAATACACGGAACAAGGCAGCAGGAAACAAGACACGACTGGGCAGGATCAGGAAATCACACGTGGGTAATTAGGGGGCGTGGCACACACGAGGAGCGGACGAGCCGGGCATGACAGAACCCCCCCCCCAAAGGCGCGCTACACCGGGCGCGCCAAGGAAGGGGGCGACGGACGGGACGAGGCAGAACAGGACCTGGAAAACAAGAACAGAATTAACGCACGACGGGGAACAGGACCGAAGCACAAAACAAGGCAAGAGACAGAACATAGGACAGGAGCTGACAAAGGGCCGGGAAAGCGGAGAGACAGATTAGAAAGGGAGACACAGAGGGAACAGGCGGGACAAAAGGACCGGGAGTGAACGGAGGGAAGCCAGAGGGAGAAGGAGGAACACAAGGAGCGAAGGGACGAGGGACAAAGGCGGAAGGAGGAGAAAAGACAGGCGGGACAGAGATGGGAAAGAAGGGAGAGAAGGAGGGGGAAGGAAGGGGAGCCCGAGGGAGCCCCAGCGGGCGACGGGCGGCAGCCGGAGGGGCCGCAGGCGGCCGGGAGGCCGGAGCCGGAGGGGACCGAGAAGGGGCAGAGGAGACAGGGCGAGGGACCCGCGGAGGGGCCAGGGAGGGAGCACCAGGGAAGGGGACGAGGGAGCAGGAAGGGGCCAGGGCGAAGGCACGGAGGAGGGGGGAGCCGCAGCAGGCGGCGATGTCCGGGGGAGGGCCGGAGGTAGGGGCCCCGCAGGCGACCGACCAGGACCCGGAGAGGGGAGCGAGGCAGGGCGACGAGGCACCGGAGAGGGACCCGCAGGCGACAGCCGACCCGGAGGGCCAGGACCCGCAGGCGCCAACCGAGCCCCAGCGCAGGCGAGGCAGGGCGAGCCAGGGGGCAGGGCGGGCGGGACCCCAGCCCTGCATCTGTGTCCCCTCCCTTTACGGGACACAGACATGACCCCAGGTCGGGGTCGAGTTCGCTGGGGCGAGGGAGAAACTGTCACAGGGGGAGAAGGGACAGGAGCGCGGTCAGGAGCTGCAGGTGGCTGCAGTGGGGGCGCCGGCCCGGGAGCTGCAGGTGGCTGCAGTGGGGGCGCCTGGACAGGAACAGGAGCGCGGTCCGGAACAGGAGCGCGGTCAGGAACAGGAGCTGGCTGCAGTGGGGGCGCCTGCCCGGGAGCTGCAGCAGGCGGCTGCAGAGGGGGCGCCTGCCCGGGAGCTGCAGCAGGCGGCTGCAGAGGGGGCGCCTGCCCGGGAGCTGCAGCAGGCGGCTGCAGAGGGGGCGCCTCTGCAGGAACTGGAGCGCGGTCAGGAACAGGAGGTGGCTGCAGTGGGGGCGCCGGCCCGGGAGCTGCAGGTGGCTGCAGTGGGGGCGCCGGCCCGGGAGCTGCAGGTGGCTGCAGTGGGGGCGCCTGGACAGGAACAGGAGCGCGGTCAGGAACAGGAGCGCGGTCAGGAACAGGAGCGCGGTCAGGAACAGGAGCTGGCTGTAGTGGGGGCGCCTGCCCGGGAGCTGCAGCAGGCGGCTGCAGAGGGGGCGCCTCTGCAGGAACTGGAGCGCGGTCAGGAACAGGAGGTGGCTGCAGTGGGGGCGCCGGCCCGGGAGCTGCAGGTGGCTGCAGTGGGGGCGCCGGCCCGGGAGCTGCAGGTGGCTGCAGTGGGGGCGCCGGCCCGGGAGCTGCAGGTGGCTGCAGTGGGGGCGCCGGCCCGGGAGCTGCAGGTTGCTGCAGTGGGGGCGCCGGCCCGGGAGCTGCAGGTTGCTGCAGTGGGGGCGCCTGCCCGGGAGCTGCAGCAGGCGGCGGCGGCTGCACGGGAGCGGGGTCCGCCGGCAATGGCGGCTGCACGGGAGCGGGGTCCGCCGGCAATGGCGGCTGCGCGGGAGCGCAAGCCGCAGGTGGAGGAAGCTGCGCAGATCTACCGGACAGCGGCGATGGCTGCTCCGGCTGCGCAGGTTGCAGAGGCTGGCGCTGCGCTGATAGCGCAGGCAGAACTGGCACGTCCTGGGAGGGGGAGACGGGCGCGGTCCTCTTCGGGACCCGGGGTATCGAGTCCCTTACGGCCCTAATACCTCCCCAATTAGCCAGGTGTTCGGGCCGGTGATTATACCGGTACAGGGGCGGTAGTTCATCCGGAGCGAACGGCTCCAGCTCGGGATACGAGAAAGGAATGTCCTCCTCGTCGCTGCTGGAAGCCCCGACTCTCACCATGAAGTGGACTCCCCTATGGAACGGGTCAGGGACGGAGCCCTGGACGAGCCCCTCTCTCTCGTCCTCAGCGAAAGACCAGGAGTCGGTGAGGGAGCATGTGCCCAGTCGGATGGGCTCAGGCAGGGGCTTCCTTCTCCTCTGCTTCCTCCTTTTCTTCTGGTCTGTCATTCTGTCACGATCTGGCGCGGGGAGAGCGGCGATCGTGCGGTAGGGCGTGGAAGGAGCAGGCAGGCAAGCGGGATAACAGGAAAACGGGGGTTTAATGAGGTAACGGGGAGCAGGAGACATGTAACGCCACTAACATCAATGACAGACAAAGCAAACTGGGGAGACCAGGACTTAAATACACGGAACAAGGCAGCAGGAAACAAGACACGACTGGGCAGGATCAGGAAATCACACGTGGGTAATTAGGGGGCGTGGCACACACGAGGAGCGGACGAGCCGGGCATGACAGTGGTAGTGGGGGATTCCATTATTAGGGGAGTAGACAGTTATGTGTACACGCGTGATAGAGGGTCCCGTACGGTGTCTTGCCTGCCTGGTGCCCAGGTAGGAGACCTTCCAGATCGTGTGGATAAGCTTTTGGCCCCAGCTGGGGTGGATCCAGTTGTCGTGGTGCATGTTGGCACCAACGACATTGGCAAGGGTAGAAGGGCTGTTCTGCAGGATAAATTTATAGAAGTTGCCAATAAGCTTAGAAGCAGAACGTCCACGGTGGTATTCTCCGAAATACTCCCCGTGCCACGTGCAAGTCAGGCTAAGTTAGCTGAGATAAGGAAGTTAAATGCGTGGCTAAAAGGATGGTGTAGGAAAGAGGGGTTTAGGTTTATGGGGCATTGGAGGACCTTCTGGAACAGGTGGGACCTGTTCAAGCCGGATGGGTTGCACCTGAACCAGAGGGGAACCAGTGTATTGGGGAGGCGTATGTGTAGAGTAGTTGAGGAATGTTTAAACTAGGGACTGGGGGGGCAGGGAGGTTAGTTAACTATGTCAGTGGGGGGAAACGGAAAGCCCCAAATAATCATATTGTAAGTGGGCACCGTAATAGGCCTACCCTTTGTTGTCTGTATTTAAACGCCAGAAGTATTAGGAATAAAATTCATGATTTAGAGGTTTTTATCTCATCGGACTCTTATGATATTATAGGAGTAACTGAAACGTGGTTGAGTGAAAAGGATGGACAAGAATATAATATGGATGGTTACACGTTGTTCCGTAAGGATCGTATAGGAAAAAAGGGAGGTGGTGTTGCAGTATATGTAAAGGAAAACTTGCAGGCAAGGGAACTTACTGATATAAATAAAACTACGGAAGCAATATGGGTAAAATTAGATGCTAAAAACTCAAATAGCCTAATTGTCGGTGTTTGTTACAGAACACCTAATATAGCTGCTGAGGAAAGCAGATTGTTATACAGTGATATTAGGACTATGAGCAATAAAAATGATGTGGTAGTTATGGGTGATTTTAATCTACCAGGAATGCAGTGGGACATTGTCACTGGCTCTTCAGAAAATGAACTGGAGATGGTGGAATTAGTACAGGATTGTTTTTTTACTCAGTTTGTTAACACCCCTACCAGGGGAGATGCCATTCTTGATCTTGTTCTCTCTAATAACCAGGACAGGATTGGTAAATTAGACGTTTTAGAACCACTTGACAGTAGCGATCATAACATGGTCAAATTTGAGGTTAAGTTTAGTGTTCGAAGAGCTAAGTCCAAATCAAAAATATATAATGTTAGGAAGGCTGACTTTAAGTGTATGAGACTAAAACTAGAAACTGTGAACTGGATGGAGTTAAATAACAAAACTGTTGAAGAGGCCTGGGAATTTTTTAAAAGCACATTATTGCAAGTGCAAGAGGACTTCATACCTGTTTCCAGCAAGAATAAATCTAGGAAATTGCAACCTAGGTGGTTTACTAGGGAAATAAAGCATAAAGTAAGGAGGAAAAGGGCTTTGTTCCAGCAATGGAAAATAACTGACGATGACAGAATTAAGCAGGAATATCTAAGTCTACAGACTGAGTTAAAAAATGATATTAGACGAGCTAAAAGAAATGTCGAAAGGATGGTTGCATTGGAAGCTAAGGATGACGTTAAAAGTTTCTTCCAGTATTTTAACTCTAAAAGAGCTATAAAACCTGAAATTACTAATCTGCAGGATAGTAAGGGTCTTATAATAGTAAACGACATTGATATAGTAAATGAGTTCAATAAAAGTTTTGCACGGGTATTCACTGTTGAGGACCTTAGTAATTTACCAGTTATTACCTATCCAGCATTGTCTATAGCTAATATATATATAACTGAAGCAGATGTTTTGCAAAGCCTAGCTAAGCTCAAAATAAATAAATCACAGGGTCCTGATGGCATCTTACCTATAGTGTTAAAAGAGATGAGGGATATTATTTGCCGACCCTTAACTTTACTGTTTCAAAAATCCTTATCTGAAGGTGTGGTACCTTCTGATTGGAAGCACGCCTTCATAACGCCTATTTTTAAAAAAGGGGATAGAAGTAATTTGTCTAACTATAGGCCAATCAGTCTAACTTGTATAACTGGTAAAGTTATGGAGGCTATAATCAAAGAGAAAATGGTAGATTACCTGGACTCTAATAACATTTTGCGGGATAGCCAGCATGGATTTAGGAGAGGTAGATCCTGTTTAACAAATCTGTTGGAGTTTTTTGAGGAAGCTACTCAGGAAGTTGATGATAAGAAGGCCTATGATGTCATCTACTTAGATTTCCAAAAGGCTTTTGATGTTGTCCCCCACAAGAGGCTCCTACTTAAACTCAAAGCGACAGGTATTTTAGGTACCGTAGCGACCTGGATTGATAACTGGTTAACAGATAGGAAACAGCGAGTAGTTATAAGAGGCACAATGTCAAAGTGGGCTTGCGTTCATAGTGGGGTACCGCAGGGTTCGATTTTAGGACCACTATTGTTCCTAATTTACATAAATGATATGGATACCAATATATACAGTAAACTGGTGAAATTTGCAGATGACACCAAGGTGGGTGGTGTAGCAGATACTGAATTAGTGGCTCAGCAGCTACAGCGGGATCTTGATTTAATTAGTGACTGGGCCGATACCTGGCAGATGAAATTTAACATCGATAAATGTAAGGTACTCCATCTAGGGAGCAGAAATATAAAGTACAGGTATTTCATGGGTGTCACTGAAATAAAGGTAGCTGATCATGAGAAAGACCTTGGTGTGTATGTTGATGCTTCCATGTCCCATTCTCGCCAGTGTGGGGAAGCAATAAAAAAGGCCAATAGGATGTTGGGGTATATCTCCAGGTGTGTGGAGTTTAAGTCAAGGGAGGTAATGCTAAGATTATACAATTCCTTGGTGAGACCTCACCTAGAATATTGTGTGCAGGTTTGGTCACCATATCTTAAAAAGGACATTGTGGCCTTAGAAAAGGTGCAGCGTAGGGCCACAAAAATGATTCCTGGTCTTAGAGGAATGTCATACAAGGAACGGTTACTTGAGCTAAATCTGTTCAGTCTCAAGCAAAGGAGACTGAGGGGGGACATGATCCAGGTATATAAGATTCTAACAGGTTTGGATGCTGTTCAACCAAATAGTTACTTCAGCATTAGTTTAAATACACGAACTCGTGGCCATAGGTGGAAATTAGCGGGAGAACACTTCAAGCTGGATTTAAGGAAGCACTTCTTTACACAGCGTGTAGTCAGAGTATGGAATACCCTTCCTGATAATGTAGTGCAAGCTGAATCCTTGGGTTCCTTTAAATCAGAGCTAGATAAGATTTTAACGACTCTGAGCTATTAGTTTAGTTCTCCCCAAGCGAGCTTGATGGGCCGAATGGCCTCCTCTCGTTTGTATAGTTCTTATGTTCTTATGTTCTTAATAGAAATGAATGGAGAGTCCCCATAAGGATATGAATACAAATGTATTGATATCTATGTGTGTCTCTGTGTGTGTGTTTCCCTAACATTTATAACACCGCCCCAGCCTGTGCGATACCTGTGTAATTAAGCAGTTCAAGTGAAATTTCCATTCCAGTTTCTGAGAAATACACACTTAATATTTAATGACCTTCACGACTGGTCAGGACTGCTGTAAGATTTGATGCACCTTTCATCTCTGCCATACCTCTGTTTTGCCAGTTGGTGGCACTGCCTCCTCTCTGGGCCCTGCAGGCTGTTGCCTGTGGGGAGAAATATCCAGCCCAAACTGAAATCCAGAGTGAGCCTCCCAGTCAGAGCGCAGGACTTCATGGACGGAGGAGGTGAGATTGCCTCTCCAAATATCAGCTGTCAGAATATCAGAATATTTAGGAGCTTATATGTATGTTTAACATGACGTGTATGTTTATGCACATAAGTGTTTAACACCACATGTGTGTTTATGTACATGTATGTTTCACGCGACATATGCTGTGTGTGCCCAGCTCATGGACTGAGAGCAGGGGCCACGTTCAGCATTTCCCGGCTCCGAGGGACAGCAGGGCCCTTTGGGGTCAGCCTGTGGAGCCCCAGTCCTGAAGTTCTCCCATCAAGGTGCTCCTGAGTGCCCCCCTCCATCTCGGCACTGAGCAAAGGAGCCACAACTCACTGAAAAGCGCAGTGATGTTTCAGTGATAATGGCTTGCAGCCTTAAAGATCATCATTTTGAATGTCTATATGGCTCTTAAAATGTAATGTTCATGTTTTTGCATTGCATTGAACTCACTTGGTCCCTGCATAGATCAACCATAAATGCAAAATGACTCTGGCTAAAGATCCTCTGGCCTGTTATCATCCAGAGCAGCAGATTCAGATCTGATTGACAATCATGGGAAGCTGCCAGGTTTGGCCAGATTTGATCACATGACTATGAGCGCATGTTCACTAGCCACCACAGTAAAATGCAGATAATACCTTTTTATTCTCTGTTGTTCATTTTCCAAAATAATTAAATTCATTTGTACATCCATCCATCCATTTTCCAAACTGCTTTTCTTACTGGGTCGCAGGGGGTCCAGAGCCTATCCCGGAATCAATGGGCACGAGGCAGGGAACAACCCAGGATGGGGGCCCAGCCCATCGCAGGGCACACTCACACACCATTCACTCACACATACGGGCAATTTAGTAACTCCAATTAGCCTCAGCATGTTTTTGGACTGTGGGGGGAAACCGGAGTACCTGGAGGAAACCCCACGACAACATGGGGAGAACATGCAAACTCCACACACATGTAACCCAGGCGGAGACTCGAACCTGGGTCCCAGAGGTGTGAGGCAACAGTGCTAACCACTGCACCACCATGCCGCCCCCAGGGTCATGAGGGTACAGCAGACAAATGTGCTGCAACTGTGTGGCCAGTGTGTGTATCTTCTTGACAAAGATTAACTGGCACCAAATACAGCACAGCAACAGAAAAAGGTTATATTTGGAAGAAAAGGGGTGGTTATACACTGGACCCAGTGCCTTGAGACCCTTCCTGGCAGCAGATGCCATAACAATCACTGTTATTCAAAAGCACTATAGTACTGTTAATCATTAAACGATCAACAAAAATCTCTTACTTTGAAACAGTGCTGGGCCTCAGCTGACACCTGTTTAAAGTAGAATAGAGAATTTCATATTCGTTTTGTGAGGGAAAGTATCATTCCCCACTCATCGGATCCTCCCATGTGGCCACGCCCCCTCATCAGCGTGTGGATTCCACATGTTCATTCCTGTCATTAGTTCAATGTATTTAGTTCCCGTTTCAGTTTGTTTCCCCAGACTAGTCATTATATTGTCAATCTGTGTTTGCTGCTTGTTCATTCCTTTTCGCTTTAATTAAACCCTGCATTTTCCTGTTTCCTGGCGTCCTGCCTCCCTTTCTGTGCCAGAAAACTGAGTGTGTAAGTATAGCATACGTGTATATCACATGCACGGTCTGAATGAGGTCCCAACGTATATTTAGCTGTAGTGCTGAGGATTCTCACATTATCTACGTTGACATTTTACGCAGGATGGTGGTGATACCGCTCTGTCGGTGACACTGGTCCTGCGCTCATATTTCTTGGCTTGTCTCGGTCAGCAGGGGGCGTAGCAGCGTCGCCCCGCTTCGGGCAAGAAGATGGGCAACCGTTGAGCAGCAGATACTTATATGAAGCAGAATGAAAATTGCGAGAGCAACAAAGAACGTACGCGGTGCGCTCTGGCCAAAACGCCGTCTGGCATTTCCAAAGGGTCCAGGCGGAGCTGGGTAGCTCCTTGCAGGTGTTGCACCGTATTTTGTGACCATCGTAATGTGTGACTTCAGGGTCGCTGTTTCACATGTTATTGGGAATGAAGGTTCCTGTTCACATGCACGTGCCTTCTGCGAATTTTATGTAACGCAATTATTTTAACTTTTCTAGGCAGTAGACTTCTTCAAAGCAGCAGCGTTTCCACTTTCTGTTCCTTAATGTGAAAAGGGTTAATGTGGTCTAATGTATCAAAATAGCGACACCAAAATTCTTACACACATATCTGGTCATAAATACTTTCACTTGACAAGAAATAAAATATTAAATGCTAGGAATATGGACTTTAAACTACGTTAAGTGTTTTCCCCTCCATTGATGCCCATTATAACCCACATTTGAGTGTGTGTATGTGTACAAAAAAAAAAAATTGTTGCACTTTCTTAACAGTGTTCGGATAGATGGTATTCATAGCTTGGGTCCTTATTGAGCTAGTATCGGAAAAATTCATCGCAGCGTCTTGAAGCACTTATGTAAGTCGCTCTGGCTAAGGGTGTCTGCCAAATACTGTAAATGTAAATGTTATAAGGAAAAGGCTTAAAGTGACTTACTGTACTGTAATAGATTTTCCTTGCCACTAGAGGGCGATATTTAAACCTCGGTAAACAACAGGTTAAGCTGCCACCACCTTTAATTATACCCCGGTCTTGTCCAGTAGGTCAGAATACTCCACTCAGAATCAGGGAAACTGAGGCGATAAGAATACTTTATTATTCAATTATTTCATTAATCAATGGGCTCACGTTGGATGCCTCGCAGCACACAATTCCCACGCATACACTAAGGGCATCTGATAAAACAGCACAGCACACGTGAAATAAGGTAGGTTACGCTCTCAAAGCAATAAATCATTCCAGCTCATCACAGCACGGCACCAATAAGAAAGTCTACACAGCAATCAACATCGCAATCCTGACCAGGAAGATACACACGTGATAAAAGACAGAATTCCCATTAAATCCTCAGTCTCATTATCTCCAGGTGAGTGAATGTAGCAGTCTCCGTCAATTAACCCCCCCCCCCCCCTTTCCAAAACAGAGTCTGTACTGGTACTTCATCAGTCTTCATCATATTACCAAAACAGCCACCAATAATCACCAAATTACTCACACATATATATGGTCATAAAGACTTTCACTTGACAAAAAATCAAAACCGAAATACTAGGAATATAGACTTTATACTCTTTTCCTTGCCTGTGCCATGTTATGCTATCACAGAAAAAACAAGACACAAGCAGGATACACCAAAAGCCAATGATAAAATAAAACCCTAAAACAAAGTGGTGAGACAGAACAAAGTCCAGCCTTCTTCCATGACTGGAAGGGTGTCAACTTTTAAGCTGCTCAAACAACCCATTGAACTACATAGCAGGCCAGGGAATAAGGATTCCCTGTCATTACACAAATAAATCACTCCAGGTAATAGCAGACGCTATAGCAATGGAGGTGAAAAAAGACAAAAGAAGAGATGGAGGAGAGGGGAGAGAAAGCAGAGGAGTCTGAGATCAAGAGACGAGAACGAGAGAGTGAGCTGGGGCATTTGGGGCAGCAGCTGCAGAAGCTGAGGCAGTTGGGGCATTAGGTGTAGGAGCAGTAGTAGGAATAGTGGGTGTAGCTGTGGGGGCTTTGGCTGCAGCAGGAGCTATAGGAGGGAGGTTGAAGGAGCCAAAGATGCAGCCAGAGCAGACAGTGTAGGAGAGGCTGCAAAAAATGAAGCTGAAGCTGTGGCAGAGATATCAGGAAAAACTGCAAAAGAAACTTGGGAATTAGGGCTGACAAAAGCAAAGGAAACACCTTATAAAAAACTGTAGTAGATCAAATGTAAGGGAGCATCTGCTTCTGTGAGAGATGCAAGTAAATAGCTGCTGCATTTATTAGATGCAAGGAAAGAGCCGCTTCATTAATTAAGCCGCATGGCAGGCAGGACTATCTACTGTGACAGAAGTGTGGGGAGCGACACAAAAACTAGTCAGACCTGGAGAATAAGCTGACACACAGCTTCAGCAGAGACTCTGCTAAGACAGGATGACTCCTCCCAGCATGAATGCAATCAATTGTGATCAAATGCTGCATGGGAATCGGGGGGTTTAACCGTTATCCTACCCACATATTTACATACATGGGCTACCGACTGGGGGCATCAAGAACTAAAAACAAACACTAGTGTTAGAGCCCTGCGCAGGACTGTTTTTTTTTAACCCGCTCTCACGGGCTGTCTCTGTCACTCCCACCCGCCCCCGCAATATTTCTGTCCAATCCCGCCCGCACCCGCAGATCCATTAACAGATATACTGTATGATTAAATAAGTTTATATGCATTCAATTTTTATTCCAGCAGAACAAGAACTGAATAAATAAAACAAATTCAACAAAAAATCACGAAAAAATGTAAACTGAGCCCAAAAACTAATCAAATGTGCAAATATCTGCAGTTATTAAAAACAACAATAACCAAATTGATACAACAAATGTTTAAATATCATTATAAACAAACAAGATCAGCTTAAAAACAAAAGATAACCCTGAACCCAATTTCAAAGAAATACATTCAAACTAGCTGAACATCACAACTTAATACAATGGCTCAGAACAAACACGAATATATAACACAAAATAAATGACATCAGTTACATTCTCCATCCTGCCAATAATCTTGGGATCCGCTGTCTATTTTTAGCCGCCCGCTCCCGCGAGATTTCCGTTGGGGCCCGCTGGATCCCAGCACCAATGCAGGGCATCCATATGCATAGCAAATTATTTTACAGTGCTATCTTGTATAATAGGACATAAACAGTGAATTTGACAGTTATCTTTTATTTTCACATCTGAACACAACACACGGACATTAAGGGATTGTTTGCATTTGCAACCAACCCCTCTGCAAAACCAAGCTGGAAGGCGGTACTGCTTCATGTTCACATGAGCTAGATGGCTAGTTAGGATGGATTCAGAATGCACTGTACTACAACTATAAATGACGTAACGTGATATAGTAAAACAATTACTAACCGGCAATGCACATTTGCATTACTTTAAACGACAACTTTACCTGTTACTTACCAGAGTCGCCTATATCTTAGCGGAATGACAGCAGGCAAGAAGGCGGCGCGTTTTCAGTAAGATACCGTGTTAAACTTATTTGCAGAGACTTTTAACACAAACATTGGCAGCCATTAACTCATAGGTGGCAGTAAAGCTGAAATGACTCTTTCTGTGTTAAAAAAATGCAACACTGTCATTTTGATACTTTTTTTGTTTGTCTTTTACTTCCTCCCATTTGTCTGTCTCTGGTTATTGACGTTTAGGAGAGTGCCAAACACATTAACGATGCACATTTTTCAAATAAAGACAGACATAACACTAAAGAGATGAGAAAGACACAGTTGAATATGTAACATGCGTTTTATGCAGAAAAATAGTGTAGTTAAAACCATCTGGGATTTAAGAGGTTAAACTCAATTGGCTTGAGTGAAGCCACGCCCTCTCATAAGTGAAGAACAGGAATATTCCGGTTTTTCCAGGTTGCCTGAAAAAATTTAGTCACGTAGTTTTCTTAGACGGTGTATTACAAAGAGCAAAAAGTTTTTTCTTTTGGAGATACACCGAAATATTAAAGAAATATTCAGAGAGCGAGACAACATTGGTTGTGATGGCTGAACGTTTTTTCCTGCTACTAGTCACCCGTGAGGCACGGAGCAGCCGCGTGAGCACATTTTGACCAGAGGTACATTTTCCTTATTCGCTAAACGTGTGTGCAGTAAAGAGGCACAATTTAGTAATTTGGTTTAGAAATATGTGTATTTTGAGTGTATTATATAATTCAATACATTTCGGTATTGAAGTGAATGTACAATTCTTTATGCTGTAAAAGAAAGGTAACTAATACTTATCTCTCCGGAGTACCTGTTAAAGAAAGGTTATTTGTTGATTAGCCCACTTAAAAAAAAAATTGGTTCTCGTACTTGTTTGTAGATTTGCATTTTGTAAATTCCTCGTGTTTCAACATGTTTTAATACACGTTCTTTCTAGATATATATTTTAAAATCTTGGTTGTTCATTTAGAATGGAAATGACAAACAGAATATTGGTTTCAAATAGTATCATTTTTATATTCACGAATGAAACATCAGCATAAAGTATCCAAATCCATGGTTAGGAAGGCATTTATGAGATGCACATGGATCAAGGAATTTATATTCTTGTACTTTCTTACATTTAATATATTTGAAACGCAACAAACTGGAAGAACTGAGGAGGCGTACTAAGTAGGTCTGCTCTCTTCGGTATGTATTTTCAAATATGTATTTTCTTACATATTTGAAAGTTCAAACAATCAATCAAATAAAAAAAAAAATCACTCCCCCCCTGATCCACCCCCTCCAAAAAAAAGGACATTATGTGTAAAAGTATTTTCTTTGATATAGTGTCATATATTTGATTAATTATAACTGTAATGATTAGACAGAGTGACTGATATAGTAAATATTGTAGTGTATTATAATACCTGTTTGCTTACGCAGGTCAGGTCCTTTTAGCGGGAACCTAAACTTCCTGGAGCTGCATTCGAATATCGTTGGATGTTGATGGTGAGTCACCCAAGGAACTAAACCGATTCTTGTGTTGACAACTCATATTCATTTAACTACCGGATTTGTGGTAGGACTGTTAAATTGTTTTATGCAGTTTACGTAACTAATTTGTATTTCATTTAAGTTGTTATATACTTACCCTTTCTTCACCTGAGTGGAGTTGGACTAAGAAGGGTAATCAAAAAACATATTGGAACTGGTGAACCTAAATCTAAAAACATCCCTAAGTGTAATCTACGGCCAATTACAATTTAATCTTGACGTAATTGGTTATTGATTCTAAATTTAGCTATGAAAGTCTAAACATACAGTAACTAAACCTAAAATAGGGTAAATTGGTTAAAGAGGAATTTAAGTCTAGTTTTAATCAGAGAAACTAAGGGTATAAAACTTAAGCTCACAGATTCAGTTAATGTGTATTTTATGTTTGGTTGTGCATTTTATTTTCTGTGTATGTCTTTCCATTTTTCATCCCTATCCATAAAGCTGGAACTGGCGTGAACAGGAAGTTGGGGGAGGCACTCAATGGTAGGGCGTCACTGCACTTACTCAGTACTTCCTCTACAGCTCTCTGTGTAGAAAAATTGAGTTTTCAGTTACCATGGCATTCACAAGGTCCAAGGAGGACGACACTAATTCAGTATACCCCAGCTTTATCCATGCAAAACACCAAGACAAGCTTAAGCTACAGAATGGTAACAGAGATGGGACAGGACAAGGATTCACTATTGTGAATAGCACATCTTTACCTCAACCACTTTGACCAACTCGACCAGGTCAATTTGGCGTGACTCCACAGGCTGGGGGATCTCAAGACTGCTCTGCTTTGCATCCTCCAGTAAAGGCTCAACTGCGAGAAAGCATGGATTTGCCAGGTCAAGCGTCTGAGCCTGAGGAACTGAGAGATGATCTACTAGTGTGATTTATGCTGATGGAATTTACCTCTGGATCGCTTCTTTTGTAGCAGGTACATGAACCAGTTGAAAATCTTCACAAATCGATTTACTGCTTTAAGCTGCGGTGCTTTATCACAGCTACTAGCTGGCAGTGTCTTTGGAGTGAAGCCCTAGAGTGTTGGTTTAACATGCATCAGTTAAGCAAACCAATCCCATACATCCATCCATCCATCCATCCATCTTTTGTTACTGTAATTTTATAGGAAGGGTAAATACCAGTGACCTCAGCAGACCAGCTAATCATCCACATCCCACCAGTTTGCAAGTGGACCAACCTTTGTGAAGAACTTGTGGCCACGGATATTCTGCGATGACGGGCGATCCTGTGGGTCGATTTGAAATATTTTGCCCATCAGTTTCCCAGCTTCAATACCGAGGTTCTGGGGTAGAATAAATTTAGCTTCTTTGATGTTCTTTATCATTTCACAGCGATCGTCGTGATCGAATGGGATTTCCCCAACCAGAAGCTGGTACCTGTAGTAAGAAAGGCAGCAAAGGTGTTTGAGGTCTTTCACATTTGACATAAAAATGCTGTGCTTCCAAAAGAGCAATTCCTCTCAACTGTGTGCCAGTATTCATTTTTCTTTTCTATTTCAAGTAGAAAAAAAAACATATTTATGTATGTTAGACGCATGTCTTCTTAAAATGTTAGACAGATTTTATTAGCCATGCTGATCTTTGGCCGGGAGGAGGGTTGATAGGGTATACGTACATGACACAGCCCAGTGCCCAGACTTCTGCTTCTGTTCCATGGCCCTCCCGTTTCCACACTTCTGGAGCCATGTAGACTGGAGTACCACACACTTTTCTACAACACACACAAATGGAAAACGTTAAGCGCACATGTGCTTTAGTTTGCTGTATAAACAAATTTGAAAGCTTAGCCAGGAATTCTGCAAAAAACACCTACTTCTCCCTCGGCTCCAGCTTGACCGCCAGTCCAAAATCTCCAATTTTCAGTTCCATTTTGTCATTCACAAATAAATTTTCTGAAAGACAAACGAATTTGCATTAAGGATAGACTCAAATACTTTGCCAAACTGCAGACTTTACCAAATTGATAAATTAACACTACACAGAAATCCAGACGAGCTACACTCGCAATGCCATGTGAAATGCCAGCATTATTAAACAGAGAATTGAGTAAAGCGTGAGTGCATGTACACATACCGAACTAGATGTCCCTATGGACATAACATTGCCGGTAGATGTGTTTTATCCCCGATATCAGCTGTTGAATGTAATAGCGGACTTCGGGGTCAATCAGAGTCCCGCGAGCTTTCAGGATGTCACCAAGTGTCTGGGCAGGGAGAAACAGGGGCAGCCTGATCCATCACAAAGTCTTTGCCTTAGTAAGATGTCTACAAAAGTCAGGGACTCACCTGCCTACTGCACAACTCCATGAAAATATACATGAACAGATCGTCTTCAAAAGAATGGGAGAAGCCCACAACGTTCTTGTGCCGTGGTTTTTTTTCAAAATCTCCACTTCTTGACACACCTGAGTGAAATATCAAACACCATCTCATCAAGTATTGTAACAGGGAAATGCAGATAAACTGCAAAGAGGGATGACATTAAGCACAATCCATACCACATACCTCCTCCAGTCCCCAGGAATGTAGAGGTTTGACCATCACAGCAAAGGTGTCACCACTTTCAAGGTCGGTCATCTTGTAGCACTTGCCACAAGCACCCTAAAGAACATGTCAATAAAGGGCATTTCTGACTGACCCTGTTCAAGCATCATCTCTCCGCAGAAAAAAATCAACTGTAATCACTTTCAACAACAACTTTATGGTGCACACCTGTCCCAAAAGCGGCCAAGACAGCTGGGCAATTTGAACTTGCTAGATGGATTACATCACCACATTGAAAATTCCATGGACGGAAAAAGAGGTGAACTTGCTAAGACATTGCAACAAAACACGGATAAAAACTTTCATTACAATCAACTTCATTGAAGAAAAAAAACCCATCTCCGTTATGTACACCAAACATTCAGTTTCGGTAATGCAGTAACACATGCTCAGGAATAAAGACTTTTATGTAGTGTGCAGTGACTATCACATCATATGTTACTGCGGCTCTTTAGGCACTCAGCTATCGGTCTCACTTTGTCATACAGAACAGGGATTCATTTTCTGGTGAAAAACTTCCTATGTGGTATGTGATACCTCAGCTCCAAGATGTGGAGCAGTTATCTATTACACCGTAAGGCTGGATATTTTTACAAATAAAGGTGGCAATGGTGTCGGTTATTGCCTTAGAACGAGCTGTTAGCTGGCAGGGTGTGAAAATTAGGGCGTTTATTTTTTTTAAAGAGTTTTGTGTTATTTGAAAGCATTGTGAAATGTAAAAAAAAAAACAGTAATGATATGATGAAAATGGGAATACTGACGTTGACAATGCCAATATAATATTTTGGTATGTTAAGGCATGTTTGTTCTCTGCTTTAAAGAAAGGGGGATGTGTTGATATGTAGTGCAGTACTTTTGGTGACCAGCAGAGAGACCTGGAGGGTTGGGAGGAGGTAAAGACAAGGGGTGGGGAGACCGACGGCACAGAGCAGGTTGTGGGTTTGCATGGAAGATGTTGGTGGTTAAATAAAAGTTCATTGTTCATGAAACAAGGTCTCTTCAATGACATATGAACAACACAATGTATCTCTTCCTTCTCATGATAATCTGACTCGCCAAACATGCCTCCAGCTCGCGTGATGTGGCCGAGGGACTTGAGGAGAATTATACACTGACAGCAGTGGAGATGAGAGCGCACTTGAAATTATCAGGTAAGAGAGGGTTAATCGAGCAAAATGTACAATTATTGGTCAGATAATGTCGGTCAAATTTCTAAATAATTATGGCGTACGAATAATGATATATCCGTAAATCGTATTTTACCGATTTAAAGATGTTCATTATTCATTGTATTGTCACGCCCCCCTCGGGAGAATGCAGCGGCAGCAGCCACACCTGAGTTACGTCAACTCCCTGTTTAGTTCTGCTTGGCGCTGCATTATATGCAAGGTACTGTTGAGGGTTTTCATAAGAAGTACAGGGCGGTCTTCCTCCTGTCTACCCCGATCCGGTCCATCCGCCTGCTTTGCTGCCATTCCATCCCATCCCATCCTGATCCTCCCGGACCTCTTCCTTGTACTTGTCCTTCGTCTCGCATGCCACCTGTAGAACTGGCTTTTGGACTCGATTGTACTTGCTGATTCCAGTTCTGTTTGCGTGTTCCCAACAATAAACCCCGTACAGTACGTTGCCTTCTGTGTCTCTACCATCCTCCGGGGTTGCATGTTGTGCAGTACTGTAGTAGCTTGGATTCAACCATTAGATGGCAGTAGTAGCATATAGTTGGAGGGAAGTAGAAGAAGGCAAGAGAGGGAAGTTGAGTGTTTATGCGTTGTTCCCGGAGCTGATAAGTTAATAAATATTGAATCTCTTGCCATCCCCAAATGTGTCTCGGCTGACTCTCAATATATCAAAAGTACATACCGTCTATTTATTTATGTCTGCCCTTCAAACCGCTAGATTCCTTCACTAAGCAGGAAGTTTGTCACGACAGCTGACACCAAATCTCCTGCTGAGCTGGTTCAGACAGAACTATCCTCAATTCACCACGAGGGGGCGCCAACGCAGCAGCTTAGTTCTATTGTTTCTCTTTTTCAAAGACAGTTTTTCTCTTCACAAAAGGACAACTTAACTGAATAATGCACTTTCATAGTAATTGTTTTTAATCCGTGTTAATGTTCTGAACAATGACTACTAAAGGTTCTGTAAGGTTGTCCCACATACTATGGATTTTAAGTTTTTTATCAAGGTGTTAAAATGTACCATCTATTTTCTGCTGAAAGTTGCCAGTCCTGTGTTTTATGTCTAGCAATTTGTACAGTTTCTTCAGTATGGCGCATAAACACATGCCATCATCTACAGTATGAGAATCTCCTCCAGAACTCTGCATTTCCTCAAGATTTTTTTTGTAATATTACATAGGTGCATCTCATGAACCTTAATTTGCCAAGCATGTATTGACTGGGCACAGTACAGTGGTGCAATTTCTGACAATGAAAGAACATCATGGACCCCTACTCCCCATTCCTTAACCCGATCGAGGGGCTCTGCTCAGCATGGAGTTAGAAGGCTTACGATCGCCAGCCACATGCTCAGATGACCCTGCTGGCTGACATGGATGCAGCATGTGAGGACATTACAGCAGATGCCTGCAGAGGCAGGTAAGACATTAGAAAAGATTCCTTTTTTTCTTATGTTTTATTCTTTCTGTTTTTTCTTATGTACAAATACATAAGTGCACATTAGGATGCTTTTTCACTATTACGTAAGTTCCCATGTGAACAGCCAATCAGATCAGCCTGATGTGTGTCTCTCTGTTTCCTCTCTGTTTCCTGCCCTTTCATCCCGACCATGACCATGATCTCTCACTTAGCAGCAGAGCAGTTTATTCTAAACAGTGGAACCGCAAAGATGTTCAGACTCTTTGGTCTTCTCATTTTCATTAGTAGGGTTCTATACTATTAAATCATATTTTGTGGGGATTTTTATATATCCTGTACGATGTGATTAGTGTAATAAGTATTTGGCCATTTAATCTTCATCATATGTAATGGGTATTCTGATTATTATTATGATATTTATTTATTTGCTTGTTTGTTTGTTTGTTTGTTTATTCATTTGTGTTTCTCTCTTTTTCCAGACACTTCACTGGCTGTGGATGTTGTTCAGCCCAGATACCTGATGAGGGTCCAGCATGGAGACAGTGTGACCCTGACATGCTTCCGTCCAGAAGATATTTCTTTTGCAGTTTGGTTTTAGCAAGCTGCTGGTCAGAAGCCCCAGCTCATGGCGAAAGCACTTCTCTACGTACCTGGTGAATTTTACAAGGAATATAAAAACATAAAACGTTACTCCTTACTGAATGCAGAGGGGAGTTTTAACCTCACTATTTCTAACGTGGAGCCGTCAGATTCTGCAGTGTATTATTGCGCTGCTCTGTTCTATAATGAAATCGCATTTGGAAATGGAACCTTTGTCATAATCACAGATAAATGAGATTCCAACTATTTTCATATTTGCTTTATTAAAGTGTCAATAATATTGTCCTTTGACAAACATTTTTGACAGTTGAGCTCTGTGTCAATATAAAATTAACCAACATAGTTGATGTAGATTGCGAGTATTGGTCCTTGAATGTTTTTCTATATACAGCATTAAACAAAAAACATTTATAAAAGCTTTCCAATTAGAATTATAAACTTTTTATTATTATTACACGCATAAATAGCTGAAATATGTAAAAATAAGTATACAAGAATACAAATTAATAGGAGGCATTACGTATCATCTTACTTGTGTGAAGTGGATTTAGTTATGTGTATACAGTTATGTGTTGGACCCCTCCTGATGTTATATTTATACATGAACATGCACTGCATCACATCATTATACAGTTTGTTACATTTATACATGAACATGTGCTGCATCACATTATTTCACAGTTTGTTACATTTTGCTTGCTGTCAGAAATCTTCAGCCATATGGAATCTTCAGATTTGGAAAAATGTTACACATTGCAGCCTCTTTCAAATAAATTAAAGGAAAATGTTTACATTTCAGTTTTGAGTTGATATATATATTACTGCGTAAAAGTCTTAGGCGACAAAGAAAATATATTCTTAAAATTTTTTAACTCAACAGTCAGTGTATATTGTCTCAGAAAGACATGCTATAATATAAGAGTCGGATATGCACCATTCAGAACTGGTTTGAGAATGGACCTTAAATTTCAATTAATTTTGTTCATCTGAAATAAAGTTGAATCGCTGTTGAAAACAGGATGCAGAATTACAATTCATTTTTGAATTTAAGGAAGCAGAATGAATACGTATTTGAATTCAAATAAATTCATATACATACAGTACATATAGCTACAATATAGCTTTTAGCTATACAGCCAAATATTTAAATATGAATTACACATAAGCACATTAACATCGTTGTGTATCACTATTATAATTTTATTCAGAATGAAATAATGCAACATTTGAAGTGTCACCTAAAACAATAATTATACTGTCATTTTGTGCACCATGGTGGATCTGCTCATAGGAAGAGCTGAGTGTCTCTCCTTAGAAGTCAGTGTTGGCTGCAGTGACTGCAGTTTCTAACCTAGGAAACGTCCCAAACACTTTTCCTGCATCAAAAGTCAAACTAGTCCCTATTCCTGCCATGAAAGCTTCACATAATGTCACCGATAACTGAGCCAACCATGTTTATCAGAGGATGCCAACCCTTTGGCTGCAGCTTTCTCTGCACACGCTGAGAGAGTCTTCAGTGTAGCAGGAAAAGATTTCAGGCCAGAAGATTGCAGATTAAATCATGAAACCTTTGAAGATATTATGCTAATCAAATGTAATATAATAATAAATGTAATCATGTTTATTTGAATAAAGCATAATTGCATTTGCCATGATGTCTTGCTTTTTGCTGTAGTGCTATGGTAGAAGGGAAAAACTTACTTTTCAACACACAAGAAAATAAATAGTAGAAACCGCATGAAACCAAGTAATTCCTTTTGCGATGCACACTTCCTATTTAATGTTTAAAAAATAGACAAACAAAATGGTCAACATAAGCCAGAGGGATATTGATAGTCACGAAAATCATGAAAATATAAAATACACTTTACACACTTCATTTCTTTACATTGAAATTAATTAAATTCATCTACCTTCATGCACTAACATGAAACATATGATTATACAATTATAATGTTTGTTCTTATCATATAATGTTTGTTATTGTCATGCCCATGCAGGCGGAACCCACCGACTAGCCCGTCTCGATCACGCCCACATGGGCGGGACCAGCCAGGTGCTCCGTAGAACGCTTAATGACGGAATGGATTTAAGCACTGAGCTCCATCGGGACATTGCGAAGTATTGAGCCATGCTATTGAGCCATACCGAGCAATCTATTGTCTATCGTCTACCCGTTGCTTCCTACCTGTTCCGTCCGCCCAGTGTACTTACCTTGTCTGTTCCTCTTCCCAGACCCGTTCCCGAACCTGAACCTCCTGCCCTGCTGAGACCGGCTTCTCCTGGTACTCTTTCCCTGTGTTGTCATGTCCCGTGTTTGTTCCTCTTTCGGCTTCGGACACATGCTTCTGCCCCTCGACCATTCTCCTCGCTTAGCCCCTTTCATTGCTACGTACTAGTGCTGCCAATAAAACTTCTGGCTGCATGCAATTCTGGATCTCCGTTCCACTTCTTGGGCCAGTGTTACAGTTATAATATAATCTTTGTTATCATATAATGTTATCAATGTATATTAAAGCTGTTAAGGTATGTTAGGATATTAAGGTATACAAATTACATGGTGATTATGAATGTTATATGAATGCATTGTAAATGTATAATGTAGGTGCAGTTAATGTAAAGTGTTACTGAATATATACTAATAAATAGTTATACAACAAAAAGAGACAAGAATGTCAACTATTCTCCAAGAAGTTACTTATTTTATGGATGGATAGAACAACATGACATCCATTCCAAAATATTTCTAAAATCGGCAAGAAATATTTTTCAGGATCTGTGTTTTCCATTGTGACTCTCAAAGCGCTGTCATCATGAACATTTTGCTTTTCAGGTAAAGACTCCAACAGCAAGACTGTGGTACAGCAGCCTGTGTCTGACACTGTGTCTGACACAGACTCTGTGAGCCTGCAGTGTACGATAGAGACTGGGAGCTGTGCAGGAGAACACAGTGTTTACTGGTTCAGACATGGATCAGGAGAATCCCTTCCTGGAGTCATTTACAGCCACGGAAACAGGAGTGATGAGTGTGAGAAGAGCCCTGAGGCTGGATCTCCTACACGGAGCTGCGTCTACAGCCTCCCCAAGGGGAACCTCAGCCTCTCCGATGCTGGGACTTACTACTGCGCCGTGGCCATGTGTGGGGAGATGCTGTTTGGCAATGGGACCAAGCTGGATATAGATGGTAACACCCAGTGAGGGGAGATGCTGTTTGGGAACGGCACACAGCTGGATATAGATGGTAACACCCAGTGAGGGGAGATGCTGTTTGGGAACGGCACACAGCTGGATATAGATGGTAACACCCAGCGTGGGGAGATGCTGTTTGGGAACGGAACACAGCTGGATATAGATGGTAACACCCAGTGAGGGGAGATGCTGTTTGGGAACGGCACATAGCTGGATATAGATGGTAACACCCAGTGTGGGGAGATGCTGTTTGGGAACGGCACACAGCTGGATATAGATGGTAACACCCAGCGTGGGGAGATGTTGTTTGGGAACGGCACACAGCTGGATATAGATGGTAACACCCAGCGTGGGGAGATGCTGTTTGGGAACGGCACACAGCTGGATATAGATGGTAACACCCAGCGTGGGGAGATGCTGTTTGGGAACGGCACACAGCTGGATATAGATGGTAACACCTATTGTGGGGAGATGCTGTTTGGGAACGGCACACAGCTGGATATAGATGATAACACCCAGCGTGGGGAGATGTTGTTTGGGAACGGCACACAGCTGGATATAGATGATAACACCCAGCGTGGGGAGATGTTGTTTGGGAACGGCACACAGCTGGATATAGATGGTAACACCCAGCGTGGGGAGATGCTGTTTGGGAACGGCACACAGCTGGATATAGATGGTAACACCCAGCGTGGGGAGATGCTGTTTGGGAACGGCACACAGCTGGATATAGATGGTAACACCCAGCGTGGGGAGATGCTGTTTGGGAACGGCACACAGCTGGATATAGATGGTAACACCCAGTGTGGGGAGATGCTGTTTGGGAACGGCACACAGCTGGATATAGATGGTAACACCGAGTGTGGGGAGATGCTGTTTGGGAACGGCACACAGCTGGATATAGATGGTAACACCCAGCGTGGGGAGATGCTGTTTGGGAACGGCACACAGCTGGATATAGATGGTAACACCCAGCGTGGGGAGATGCTGTTTGGGAACGGCACACAGCTGGATATAGATGGTAACACCCAGTGTGGGGAGATGCTGTTTGGGAACGGCACACAGCTGGATATAGATGGTAACACCCAGTGTGGGGAGATGCTGTTTGGGAACGGCACACAGCTGGATATAGATGGTAACACCCAGCGTGGGGAGATGCTGTTTGGGAACGGCACACAGCTGGATATAGATGGTAACACCCAGTGTGGGGAGATGCTGTTTGGGAACGGCACACAGCTGGATATAGATGGTAACACCCAGCGTGGGGAGATGTTGTTTGGGAACGGCACACAGCTGGATATAGATGGTAACACCCAGTGAGGGGAGATGCTGTTTGGGAACGGCACACAGCTGGATATAGATGGTAACACCCAGCGTGGGGAGATGCTGTTTGGGAACGGCACACAGCTGGATATAGATGGTAACACCCAGCGTGGGGAGATGCTGTTTGGGAACGGCACACAGCTGGATATAGATGGTAACACCCAGCGTGGGGAGATGCTGTTTGGGAACGGCACACAGCTGGATATAGATGGTAACACCCAGCGTGGGGAGATGCTGTTTGGGAACGGCACACAGCTGGATATAGCTGGTAACATCCAGTGAGGGGAGATGCTGTTTGGGAACGGCACACAGCCGGATATAGATGGTAACACCCAGATTGGGGAGATGCTGTTTGGGAACGGCACACAGCTGGATATAGATGGTAACACCCAGCGTGGGGAGATGTTGTTTGGGAACGGCACACAGCTGGATATAGATGGTAACACCCAGCGTGGGGAGATGTTGTTTGGGAACGGCACACAGCTGGATATAGATGGTAACACCCAGCGTGGGGAGATGTTGTTTGGGAACGGCACACAGCTGGATATAGATGGTAACACCCAGCGTGGGGAGATGTTGTTTGGGAACGGCACACAGCTGGATATAGATGGTAACACCCAGCGTGGGGAGATGTTGTTTGGGAACGGCACACAGCTGGATATAGATGGTAACACCTAGTGTGGGGAGTATATCTGCTTCTGTTTTGCTTTTTTTTTGCTATTTGGACGTGAATTTATTTCTTATACTATTTGAAGTAATGTAATTCCTAATTTAAGTGTATATGCACTTACATTTAATTACATAATTGTTAATTTAATAATCTTGAATATATTAATAAATGTTAAAATGTTAAATATAAAAAAATGTGTTAAAAATGGATAACTTCTATCTACTTTAATTTATTATCGATTTGATCTTTAAGTAATGTAATGTAAGCAAATGGGAAATGTGTCTCTATATCATTATGCTGAAATCCATCTCTCTGTTACAGGCTTTCAGAAGCTGCTGGATCCTCTTCACTCTGGCTTGCTGATAGTTTTATCTTGCAGCATTATTCTTGTCACGGGAGACGGCAGCGATCGCGGGCAGAGCGGCGATCGTGCGGGCAGGAAGTAGGCAAGGCAAACAGAGTACGGGGTATACGGGGATTTAATGAAGGCAAGGCAGGACAGGACATGGGCATCGACAACATCAATGACGGACGAAGGACTAAGGTAAGACACGGACTGAAATACACTGGACTGATTGAAAAGAAGCAGACACAGCTGGGTACAATCGGGAAAGAACACGTGGGTAATCCGGGGGCGTGGCACACAGGAGGAGCGGACGAGCCGGGCATGACAATTCTGAACATTGCTCTCATTTATATAAGATGTAAACTGACCTGTACACACTGTGCAGGTACGCTGCCCGGCTTTATGCACTCAGAAGAAGGACAAAATGTAGTTTTTAACAAAGACTCATGTGCTTATAACAGAGTAGAATTGTTTAATACTAGATACAATTTTCGTATTGGAAAACCACTGGGTTACCCTCTAAAATCGCTTATTAAATCTTACCTTATGTATTTAAAGATTTTTGTAAGATCTTTGTGTTTTCTTATTAAATCTTTAGTATTTTGCTAAATATACTGAAATATACAACACATGTTGCAGTAAGTTGCATATAAATAACATTTATTAGTCTGCCTGGCCCTCCTGTCCCCTCCCCAGTGTGGCCCTAATGAGCCACTCCATTACTCGTTGTCCCATCGTTAGTTATTGTATATGCCTGTCACTGTGCCTGTCACTGTGCCTGTCACTGTGCCTGTCACTGTGCTCATCTTCCCGCATCTTTCTCTGCCCCTGGGTCTTTCCCCTGCTTGTTCCCTGTTCTCCTGTTTGGATCCCTCGTGGTTGCATTTGGTTTTCCCAATAACTGTCAAAGTTTTGCCTCAAAGTTTTGCCCTCTCCGTTCACCTTACTCCAGTCCACAGGTTGTTCCTTTCCTTGTTGTGACACTTCAAATCTCTTGAAATATTTGTATAGCTTTTTTACTATACATAACATATCATACAGTACTAAACAACACATATCCAAACATACACTGAAATTGACAGAAATAATTTTTACTAAGTGTTAATTTCCTCCCAAAATTAGGAATATTATCCTACCATTGAATTGTTATATTGTGTGAAATTATATAATATGTTAATTTATTGTATATTTTAAACAGATCAGAAAAACAGTGATTTATCAAAAGTGGAATGGTCACATAAGCAGGTATGGTATCAAAATCAGCAAAAAAATTCCAACTGACTTCCATCCTGGGATCAGCATTTAAGAGCAATTTGTACATGTAAGTGATAGCAAACCGAATTGATCCATCCAATTCTGCCATCTTTGTCTCCACAGTGCCATGACGAGGACACACTGAATTACGCTGCCCTGAACCTTAAGAACCCAAAACCCAGGAGACAGAAGAAAGACGGGAATAATGACACTCTGTATTCTGACCTCCGCTACAGAGATTATGAATAAAGATGCTTCTCATTCATGTCAGTCACACAGAGTGTTCAGGGTGTAGCTTTAATAATGTTCAGAGGAGGGCAGGGGAGCCAGTGCTTCTGAGACTGAATCATGGGATTTTACGGAGCCCGATCCTCGTGTGTGCCACGCCCCCCTGATTATCCACATGTGCTTCCCTGATTGTACCCAGCTGTACCCTGTTGTCTTGTCTATTTCAGTCCCAGTCTTGAAAAGTGACATACAGCTGTAAGCTGTTTTGGTTTGTTTGTCTGCTGAGTGCTTCTCTGCAGTGCTGCAGATGTTTCCACTGGTTAGATGCAGCTCAGGAAGACTGACCCACTGACTGCACTGTGTTGGGCTCACTTTGCAAAGAGTAAAAACCACACAGAGAGAACAATACCTGCTTCATTTAAGACCCTGTTTGATCTCTACCTCACCCAGGTCACGCTTTGAAGTAGCCCTAGATATCCAAACAATCTACCATTTTCATTGACGCAGTACACCTTTGACACATGAGTACTACACACAACAGACCCTGTACATTGAATATAGAATGTATAGCTTTCACAACAGAGCACACCATTTATATTATTTATATATTGTTCCCATTTCTAATGGCATGCTTTTGTCTGCGTGTTGAAAAACTCCATTCATCTATCTTCCAACATATATGATGGTCAGGGAGAAGTACTGATAGGGATCTAATATTGATAAACATGTAATATTGGCCAGCAATAATGACCATGATTGACACATACTGATATTATCGTGTCCTGCAGGATGGGGCTGGCCAGTTAGTAACAATTAGCACCTATCTCCAATAGGGTATCTCTCTCCCCTAGGATTGTCTGTTCTCCGTGTCCTGAGGAGGCTTATGTCCACGTACATCACAGCATGAGGTCTCCCCCATTACCCACCCCATGCACAGCGCATGGGCCCAGCATGAGGTCTCCCCCATTACCCACCCCACACACAGTACATGGACCCAGCATGAGGTCTCCCCCATTACCCACCCCACACACAGCGCATGGACCCAGCATGAGGTCTCCCCCATTACTCACCCCACACACAGCGCATGGACCCAGCATGAGGTCTCCCCCATTACCCACCCCACACACAGCGCATGGACCCAGCATGAGGTTGCCCACGCGATCTCCCCTTTACTGCTCGAGCAGAGCACACGCACATCAACAAATGTCAAGGCATTAAGTGCATTCAAACAACTTCTCAGGACAGTTATAGGCTTGTCAGAACTCGCCCTCTAGTGGTTTGGACACATACATCCAAGTTTTTAATAGAGTAAAAGGACCTCCAATAGAAGAAACAAACGTGTAAGATCAAACAAAAACCGCTTGTTAAATTCCAAAAAAGACAAAACACACATTTTCCCATAAAAATGACTGTCATGCTCTCAAATAGCTTGCTCACTCATCGCAGAAAAATTTCAGTTAGCATTCTGTAAACACGTGCTGTGTTTTTCATCTCCAGAGTTTTTGAAGAAAACCACTGAATGAAAAGTTACCCTCGTTTGAAAGCTTGATCTCCTATGTATACGAATCAATCACTGTCATTCTTCGTTGTCAAGTATTTTTAAAATATACGCTCTGCTTCCCTGCAAGCATATCAATTTTTACGCACTGAACCTTTGCCCATGGTTATGTTTCACTATAATAAACTTTTTGTATGAACATCAAATTACAGTGTCACTTGTTTTGTCCAATAGAGGTGTGTCTAAGGTTTGAGAAATGGTATGGGATGTGCTGATTCGCCATTGTTTTTCGCACTGGGGACAGAAACGCGCAAATGCTTCTCTGTCGGCGCAGTATCTGTGGGAGTGTCTCCAGTTCGCATTGCACAGATAATCTCGGTGAGTTTTCCCAATTATTTTCGCACAACATTTTTGAGTGAAGAAAAATGGCTCGGAAGACGTTCATGTTTGAGGAAGCACAGAACATGATTTTGGAAGTGAGGCATCCATCGCTGACTCCGTTGATTCGATGGAGGTGGACGCTTTTTTGCACGGAGAGGATACAACATTTTGCTCTTTAATTCTATAGATTTTTATAATTCCGTGATTCAGCAATTCATAATTAACATTTGCTTTGGTGACAATTGTATTGTGGTACATTGGGAAAAGTTACGCATCGCCTTTGTCAGGCTTTGTTTGGGCAAAGTTACGTGGGGCATTACTCAGGCTTTGTTTGGGCAAAGTTGCGTGGGGCATTACTCAGGCTTTGTTTGGGCAAAGTTACGTGGGGCATTACTCAGGCTTTGTTTGGACAAAGTTACGTGGGGCATTACTCAGGCTTTGTTTGGGCAAAGTTACGTGGGGCATTACTCAGGCTTTGTTTGGGCAAAGTTACGTGGGGCATTACTCAGGCTTTGTTTGGGCAAAGTTACGTGGGGCATTACTCAGGCTTTGTTTGGGCAAAGTTACGTGGGGCATTACTCGGGCTTTGTTTGGGCAAAGTTACGTGGGGCATTACTCAGGCTTTGTTTGGGCAAAGTTACGTGGGGCATTACTCGGGCTTTGTTTGGGCAAAGTTACGTGGGGCATTTGTCGGGCTTCGTTTGCATAAAGAAAATGTACATATTTTTGTTGCCTAGATCCTAAATATTTTTCCTTTTTCTTTGTTTTAGCCCCCAAAGCTTCATCATCCTTACAGTCATCGCCAGAAGAGGCAGAGGCCTCTCACACAGAAACGCTTTCGGGCGCAGCAGGACACAGCAGCAGTGCTTCCAGAGCCACAGAAGCAGATGTGCGTCCCAGTGGCCATCACTGACACTTCTGTTGTGGACTCCAGGCTGAAGGCCACACAGGGCAGGAAGTACTGTGTGCACTGCCACTCCGAGAAGCTAAGCAACAAGACAATTTACAAATGCTTAGCATGCATTGTGCCACTCTACATAGTTGCAGACCGAATCTGTTTCACAGAGTGGCATTTGCAGAAAAACACATAGAGGTTGTGGCAGTGCAACTTGAAATTTCTTATGGTGTTTTGTGTGTGAATAATAGTTTTTTTCCCAGCATGTGTGGTGATGTTGTGTGACAAAATGTTTCTTATGACCCATGGGTGGTAATGCATTTATAAATAAAGAGGCTATCCCAAGAAAGTTTTTCTGAATTGCTAAAACACATTTCCTTATATCTCCTCTCCTTTAATCAAACCACTAAGCACAAACGCTCAAATACAACTCACAAAACCTTACACTCGTCCTGCAAAATCAAACAATCTTCTCAAACCTACAGTATATTATCTTTGCCCAAAGACAAACACTGCTTTCAGATCATACATCAAGCCTATGGCTTAAATAAACACTACTGAACAGTCATTACACACTAAAGGACAAAGCCAAAAAGTAAACAAACGAGAGGCATATTACAGTAAAATGTTGTGCAACTGCCAAGTCAGAGTCACAGAAGAATATTCATTCTGCCTCATCACCATGTCTCAGGGCTGGGACTAGCGATGCTATCCCTTGTTGGGCGATGCAGAAGGTATCCTCTGTGTGACCCATTTGTACCTTGATGTCGAATTTCAACTCCAATTCACCTATGGCACGTATTCTATGTTCTAGTCACTGTTTGGCTTCTTCAAATGTTTAGAAGTGTGTGCGAACAATTTTAAGTTATTGTGTTTAAATGTTTAAATTAACCTTGGCATATTTTTAGACTGGGGGGGAAAGCAGAGGAAAGCCCTTGACAACACATGGAGAACATTCCAGGCTCGGCCCACCGTCAGGGTCCATGGCTGGCATAGTTCATGAACTAGAAACACTCAGATTCAGATCCCACCTATAGTGGGATCGTCGTAAAGTAGTGGAGAGGATTGCCGTATAATGAACTCCCATAGATAAATGGGGAGGTTAACTGTTAGGCTGAAGAAACTGTTATTAATCATTTTGTTATCACTCCTGTATGATCAGCAATGAATGTAAATATGTATATACATTACTTTGTTACCCTCATTCTTTAGATTATATTAATAATAGCATTCCCACCTTAGCAAAACCAGAACTTTCTCTTCTTGTTCTCACCTCCCTATTCTGCGTGACTCTTGCGCCTCCCACTGACTATAAATAAAGGAGCCAAGGGGAACCACCCTTTGTAACACATTCTGCTGTAGTTTGCATTGCAGAGAGTGTGGGTACCCTTGCAAGTAAAACTATAAAGTGTGTGTCTCGTAAAGTGTGGAGTTGGCGTGGAAACGCCGGGTGCTTTCCCCAATATTAACTGATAGTGCTGCAGTCCAACATCCATAACATACACTTCTTCATGATTCTACTCTTTCCAGCTGTCGGATTAGGCCGTGGTGGCTTTATGGTTAGGGAAGTGCACTTGTAGTTGAAACACTGTAGGTTCGAATCCCCGACCAGCAAAGCCTCACTGAGATACTGACCCCCAAGTACTGCTCCCTGGGCGCTGAATTTGCTGCCCCCTGCTATGTCACATATGGGTTAAATACAGAGAATGCATTTTGTAGTTGTGCACCATGTGCTGTGGTATGTTGACAATTAATTGCGAAATTCTAATTCGAAATTAGGCAGTCAATCCCTGCAGTTCCTTCATGTTGCAATTTTGCAGGCAGGGCATTGTCAGCGATGTCTTTTCCTTTTCTGTGTTGGATCCAGGATCTCATCGTTTCAGACGGTCCTCCCACCACCTTTGACATGGCAGCTGTTGTCACATGTTGAGACAGAGCTCTGCTCACTAGGGTGACGACTAAAGGATCTACACAGCAGAAGATTAGTATCAGAGTCAGAATAATCACAGCTCCTAAGAAAAGCCCTTTCATAACAGCTTGCTGCCAACCTCCCCACATATCATACCACCAATCCAAACATTCCTGTGTGTTGACCTGCACCTCTTGCCATTTCACCCTGAATCCCCTGTGATTTAACACGCGGAGGTGTACTCGGTCTGCTGGGGAGATGACTGGCTCCCCCTGGTCGGTGCTGTCTCTTGTCATCTGTGCTGCCTCCTTGTCCTGTTTGAATATAGCTTTATATATTTCGGTTAGACTCCTTATGTACTTCAACTCATGCAAATCTGAAGACCATCCATTGTGAAAATGTCAACCGGTGACTGAGGTGCTTCAACAGTAAAGGAGAGATCGCATGCAGAGCTGATATTCTATAGCTTCTTAGTCTAAGTAAAAATAAAATTTTCTCGTCATATAAGAACCAAGTCTCTGGCTGGAAATTTCCACAAAAGAGCAATTTAGTTATTTCTAGAAAAATATACAGAGCCAATGAAGGAACCAGATGTCACAGTAACACAGGTCTGCCCTGGTGCCTTAGGATACGTCTGTCTAAACATGAGTGAGGAGATGGATGCACAGTTCTATAGAGGCCTCTGAGGAGAATAAATGATCCCAATATTATGTTGAGAGAGATGGTTAATTCCGTTTTAATCCAGACTGGGTTCAGAGCACCTGTTCTGCCGTTGATCTTTTGCATGCGTGTTACCATGTATTAGTTTACTCTGAATTTTGATTACTTGGCAAACTAAAACATTTTTGGTCGTATTTTTTTATTCCTAAATTTAAAGTAATTGTACAGTACAATAATATGTTTTCCCCGCCATGCTTTGTCTTGCTTCTGCAGGTTATGCTTGCATTGAACTTGCTTTGTAGAAAATAAGTGTCATGCCCGGCTCATACGCTCCTCGTGTGTGCCACGCCCCCTGATTACCCACGTGTGCTTCCCTGATCGTCTCCTGCTGTGTCCAATTACTTTGATTAGTCCCGTCCTATTTAAGTGCTGATCTTACCTGTTCCCCGTGTCCGTCATTGTAGTTTGTTGTGGATCTTGTGTGGTTTGATGTTCCCTGCTCCCGATTCCCTAATTAAACCCCGAGTTTACCCCGATCTCGACCTGTCTGCCTGCTCCTTTCACGCCTGCCCACACGATCGCCGCTTACCGCCGTCCTGCTCGCAACCGCTACGCCGTGATCGTGACAGGGGCCATTCGCGAATCAGTTCTGAATGGTGCACAACCTTAGTTCTTATGTTAAATCATGTTTTTTTTTTCTGACAGCCCAGATAAATGAAATAAAAAAGAATTTTCTTTTGTTGCTTAAGAATTTTGCACAGTCCTATATACAGTATAGCAATTTTTAAAGCTTTTTTTTTTTCATTTCTTTTAAAGAGGCTGCAATAAGTAGCATTAACATCTGTATAAAGAAAAGGCTAAGCAGAAATGTAACAAACTGCATAATGTGATGTAGTGCATGTTCATGTATAAATGTAACAAACTGTATATGATGCAGTGCATGTTCATGTATAAATGTTTAAATGTAACAAACTGTATAATAATGTGATGCAGTGCATGTTCATGTATAAATGTAACAAACTGTATTATAATGTGATGCAGTGCATGTTCATGTATAAATGTAACAAACTGCACAATAATGTGATGCAGTGCATGTTCATGTATAAATGTAACAAACTGCACAATAATGTGATGCAGTGCATGTTCATGTATAAATGTAACAAACTGTATAATAATGAGATGCAGTGCATATTCATGTATAAATGTAACATCAGGAGGGGTCCATCACAGCCCCACCACCATCTCTTGTTCAAACCCTTTGGTCTTCTCATTTTCATTAGTAAGCTCCCGATCACCGTAACTGATCTGCATTTGAGACATTTTTCCCGCATCTCATTTTCACAATAAGCTGATAATACTAATAATACTACTGTAATGATAGTATTACAGTAGACTTACTCTTTAAAGCCAGATGGCAGTGGTCACATACTGATGAACGGTTGGGCAGCAAATGCATTTAATGTGGCTAGATAGCAAATAAACTGATTCACCATTTACTCTCATTTGCATCAATTAAAATGTTTGCTGGAAATGTAAATGTAAGCAGTAAAGCTACATTTTACGTTCTTTAAGAAAGTTTAAGAAAGAACAGTTAAACTGTATTTTGAGTGTGGTTAGAAGATCCAGTATTTCAGAAAACTTAAGAATTGTGTAATATGAGAGACTAGCGAGTCTAATATCAGACTGACTGCGCTGAGCTTGTCTGAGAGAGATGATTAGCGAATGGCCTCCCACAGTGTCTCAGCACTCCGTACAAAGAACTTCATATGCTCAGCATATGTTCCTGTTTATCTAATTGTTCTTATTTTAACTGGCTGTGAAGGAGTAAATGAATAAACTTTGCCTGTAGAGTGAACTGGTTACTATGGTTCGGGGCAGCTTTTATTAGACATTGTAGACACCACGTTAGTCTATCAAGAGAGTAAGACCGATCGCTAAGGGTGTCATCTGAGTAAAAACAAAGTTACCTCAAAATAGCCAACCAATCACGAGCCAGTACGCATCAAGGCCAACATCTGATTGGAATGCACCATTACTATGCGGTGAAAGGTTAATAGCTAATCACTGATAAACTCAAACACGAACAGCATGCCAAGCAGACTATCTGTTCCCTTCCCTCCATGTTGTCCTTCCAACTGATTGCTCAATGACAATATTTTAAAATGTGGACTTCCTAATTACTATAACATAATTTCTATTTGTTAGATTGTTGTTGCGATTACTTTTATTGTTATTGAATGTCATATTTATTTATTTATTTATATGTTATTCTTGTTATTTTATTTCTTATTGATTAAAAACAAAGTCATTGAGAAAGTTTATGAAATTCTGTATTTTTTCTATTTTTAGATATTCATTATCTTACAGTCGCATGAATGAATGAATATTCATTCATTACTTTACATCTTACAGTCCCAATAAGAGTTAAAACTGCAACCCCCCACCCACCCATCATTCTTTCTTTACTTTCCAGCCCAAAATAATTTCTACAACATAAGTAAAGGACAACTATCAGTAACACGTAGGTACATGTAGGATTTTCCGTTGTTAGTTGTCCTGTACATACGAAAGTAGTCTTCCAGCTCCTGTCAAGCGCTCATTTTCGGACACAAAATACATACTGTGTGACAAAATGCATTATTCAATGACAAAATCAAGTAATGCCTTGAATTTTGTCCAGAGAAAGACATACTACAGTTACATTTTGTCCACAGAAGCATAAATACATTACTGTCTTTGGTGCCCCGAAATCAACAGGAATGTTTCATTTTGTACACAGAACTGATATTAGCACCTAGCATATCATGTTCAGAAGGTTGAATGTATCTGCTTTCGTGAATGAAAAAGGGCATTTCATCCACAAAATGCATTTTGTCAAAGAAACAAGTTCATTGCGTGCAGGAAATGCACTTTGTGAGTGAAAGAAATGCATTTAGTAGAGGGGCGTAGTACCTTCCAATAACCAGGAGGTGGAGAGCCAACTTTGATTTTGGTAATCCCAATTGACTTTGGCACATATAGGAAAATATAATTTTCAAAATAACATGAGTCTTATGCAATTTACCCAAGTAATACAAGCTCTTTAGGTGACACACAAAGAATCAATTCCCATCAACATAGTGTCAGAACACATATACTCAGTGACCAAACAATTAAGCAGAACAGACTGAGTGGTGAAAATGAAATCTGCATGAGATTGTCTAGTGTGTTCTTGGTATGAATGTGGCCATAATCATACAAGAAAAAAACTGAATCCATGCCTGAATGCTTGAAACACAAAAGAACTTTATTGAAACAGGAGTGGACAGGGAGCTGGGGGAGGCACTCAGGTGTGGGGCGTCACTGCACTTGCTGAGTACAGCCTGCCTACAGGTCCCTGTGTAGAAAAATAGAGGTTTTCAGTTAACATGGCATTCACTAGAGTTCAAGGACGACTACACTAATATTCAATATACCCCAGCTTTATCCATGCAAATCACCAAGACAAGCTTAAGCTACAGAATGGTAACAGAGATGGAACAGGACAAGGATTCACTATTGTGAACAGCATATCTTTACCTCAACCACTTTGACCAACTGGACCAGGTCAATTTGTTCATTGGTCTGTTGACATCCTCTAGAACACGGAGTGACTCCACAGGCTGGGGGATCTCAAGTCCACTCTGCTCGGCATCCTCCCGTAAAGGCTCAACTGCGAGAAAGCATGGATTTGCCAAGTCATGCATCTGAGCCTGAGGAACTGAGAGATGATCTACTAGTAGGATTTATGTCGATGGAATTTACCTCTGGATCGCTTTTTTCGTATCAGGCGCATGAAACGGTTGAAAATCTTTTTGAATGGGTTGACTGCTTTATGCTTTGGTGGTGTATTGCAGCTACTAGCTGGCAGTGTCTTTGGAGTGAAGCCCTAGGGTATTAGTTTAATATGCATCAGTTAAGCAAACCAATTCCATACATCCATCCATGCATCCATCCATCTTTTGTTACTGTAATTTTAAAGGAAGGGTAAGTACCAGTGACCTCAGCAGACCAGCTAATCATCCACATCCCACCAGTTTGCAAGTGGACCAACCTTTGTGAAGAACTTGTGGCGACGGACATTCGATAGTGACGGGCGATCCCGTGGGTCGATTCTAAATATCTTGCCCATCAGTTTCCCAGCTTCAATAGAGAGATTCTGCGGTAGAATAAATTTGGCTTCCTTTATATTCTTGAGCATCTCCCAGTAATCGTCATCGTAGAATGCGATTTCCCCAACCAGAAGCTGGTACCTGTAGTAAGAAAGGCAGCAAAGGTGTTTGAGGTCTTTCACATTTGACATAAAAATGCTGTGCTTCCAAAAGAGCAATTCCTTTCAGCTGTGTGCCAGTATTCATTTTTCTTTTCTCTTTCAAGAAGAAAAAAAAAACATATTTATGTATGTTAGACACGTGTCTTCTTAAAATGTTAGACAGATTTTATTAGCCATGCTGATCTTTGGCCGGGAGGGGGGTTGACAGGGTATACGTACATGACACAGCCCAGTGCCCAGACGTCCGCTTCCGTTCCATGGCCCTCTCGTTTCCACACTTCTGGAGCCATGTAGACGGGAGTACCACACACTTCTCTACAACACACACAAATGGAAAACGTTAAGCGCACATGTGCTTTAGCTTGCTGTATAAACAAATTTGAAAGCTTAGCCAGGAATTCTGCAAAAAACACCTACTTCTCCCTCGGCTCCAGCTTGACCGCCAGTCCGAAATCCCCAATTTTCAGTTCCATTTGGTCATTGATAAATAAATTTTCTGAAAGACAAACAAATTTGCATAAAGGATAGACTCAAATACTTTGCCAAACTGCAGACTTTACCAAATTGATAAATTAACACTACACAGAAATCCAGACGACCTACACTCGCAATGCCATGTGAAATGCCAGCATTATTATACAGAAAATTGAGTAAAGCGTGAGTGCATGTACACATACCCAACTTGATGTCCCTGTGGACGTAACCTTGCCGGTGGATGTATGTTAACCCTGAAATCAGCTGGTTAATGTAGTATCGCACTTCGGGCTCAGTCAAAGTCCCCCGAGCTTTTAAAATGTCACCGAGTGTCTGGGCAGGGAGAAACAGGGGCAGCCTGATCTATCACAAAGTCTTTGCCTTAGTAAGACGTCTACAAAAGTCAGGGACTCACCTGCCCACTGCACAACTCCATGAAAATATACATGAATTTGTCATCTTCGAAAGAGTGGGAGAACCCCACCACATTCTTGTGCCGCAGTGTTTTTAAAATCTGTACTTCTTCACAGACCTGAGTGAAATGTCAAACACACCATCTCATAAAGTAAAAGGGAAATGCAGATAAACTGAAAAGAGGGATGACATCAAGCACAATCCATACCACATACCTCCTCCACTCCCCAGGAATATAGCCGGATGACCTTAACAGCATAGGTGTCGCCAGTTTCAAGATCGGTCATCTTATAGCATTTGCCACAAGCGCCCTAAAAAACATGTCCTCAATATGTTAACAATAAAGAACATTTCTGACTGACCCTGTTCAAGCATCTCCTCTCTGCAGAAAAATATCAACTGCGATCACTTTCTACAACATTGTGGTGCACACCTGTCCCAAAAGCTCATCCCTGCCGTAGGACCTTAATGTCTTGGGATCTACCAGAATCTCAGGCACTTCCGATGCCATCTGAGCGCGGGAAGGTTCACTGACAGACATGATTTCACCAGAAGAGAAGCGCGATCCGTAACTAACCCGTGGAATACTCGAAATGGGTAGTGAGCGCTCGCGTTCTAAATTACGTGTACACTGCGTCATCAGTCTTAGAACGCGGCCAAGGCAGCCACGCGATTGGAACTTGTTAGATGGATTACGTCACCACATTGAAAATTACATGGATGGAAAAAGAAGTGAACTTGCTAAGACAATGCAACTAAACACGGATAAAAACTTTTATTACAATCAACTTTATTGAAGAAAAAAAATGTGTACACCAAACATTCAGTTTCGGTAATGCAGTAACACATGCTCGGGAGTAAAGCCTTAGAGCAGAGGCTAGGCGGACTGCGGTCCGGGTCCGTACCCAGAAGCTGTCCCATACGGAGCTGGACCGATAGTCAAAACAAAAGGTTATGATTTAGAACCTGACTGGGCGCTTTTATTTTGTCGGCGCAGCTTTTATAGTCTTTTCGGTAGCGGTTTAGCACTAGAACCGCCGTTTCCCACGCCAACGAACGTTAACTGCCAAGCAAGACGCAACTCGCCGTATGCAGCCCTGTCTTTGCGCTAATGTGCCATTAGTGTTAATAGCACCAGCGAAGCTACTGGTGTTCCTTGTTCCTAACAGAGTGGCTTTTCTGTCCTGAAATCGTAAAGCTTTCAAACACAGCATGTATTATATAACATGTTGTTTATTGGTGATTTCATGCTCGTCGAAGTTTCCGCTTTTTAACAACTGTATAAAGTAATGTTATTTATTATATAAATCAACTCAGGTGAAACAAATGTACGTTTCCAGGGTCGCCGAACCTCGTGTATCTGGCGTGAGACTCACGCTTTCAGACTCACGCAGGAAATCTTACCGCAAATCTATATTATTTCATTGAACCAAAAATGTTATGCATGCATGCATGCATAAATAGTTAGACATTTTGATCTTCTGAACCTTTGCTTCAAGAATTTTCTCTAACTGGATGTCTTTACATTTTAGTTGAATACCCCTGCCAAAGGCAGTTGGCTTAATACAATTTTAGTTTTTCTTTTTTTTCTTAGAATAGTAAACGGAAGATCGTACACGCTCTTGCTGCAAGGTGCTGCAGCCTAACGCATCGAAACAAACTATATTACACTAAAGATCGCACTATTCTGCGCGGTCGTGCTGTTAATATAGGCTATTGTACATTCTAAGCAATTGCCCAGGAAACAAAAAAAAACTGACCTTTTGTATGAAAGCAAACGTCCAACAACCGCTTTCTTTACTTCCGTCCCTCTTCCCTCTCTTTATTCCCTTTTCGTTTTTGAAATCCCGACTTGTGTCGCACACTGTTCACGTGTAGCATATATCTAGCCAGATAGCTAACGTACTTTGTAAGTAGGTAAAGTCTAAGCTGCTCCAACATTCGGGCTTGGTGAAGTAGGTTGATATCTTGTCTTCCTGAAGAAAGACGCCGATTTTCACCACGCAGGAGGGCTACATTGAGATCAGTCCCACTTTCAGCTGTTTACATTTATTTACATCCATGCACATTGTTGTAACGGAATGTAAAGTGCGGCACCTGACAGACAGGTGAAATGCGCACCAGAAACGATAGGTAAAAACTCATTTTATACACGTGGATAGGACAAGGTTACCTAAACTACGCTCCTTTGGAAACCATATATAAATTATCTCTATGGTATATATATGGGAATGATCTCAGTGTAGGAGACCCTCTTACGTGGTGAAAATCGGTTTAGTCCAGATTCGGGGCCTTTCTTCAGGAAGACAAGATATGAACCTAGTTCATTAAGCCCGAATGTTGCAGCAGCAAACTTAACGGCTTAGACATTACTTATACAGTACGATATGCTTGTTAGCTAGCGGGCTAGATATTTGCCACACGTGAACAATGTCCGCCCCAATTCGGGATTTCAAAAACGAAAAGGGAATAAAGAGAAGGAAGAAGGGCGGAAGTAAATAAAGCGGTTGTTGGCCGTTTACTTAAAATTCTTGAAGCAAAGGTTCAGAAGATCAAAATGTCTAACTATTTAATGTGGTATATTTTAGTAGCCTATTAGTTGTATAAACATTGCATGTAACCGATATCTGACTTTTTCAGGTATCTAATCGTGTAATTACATTTTTGACGTATAACATTTTTGGTTTATAATGAAATAATATAGATTTGCGGTAAGATTTCCTGCGTGAGTCTGAAAGCGTGAGTCTCACGCCAGATACACGAGGTTCGGCGACCCTGGAAACGTACATTTGTTTCACCTGAGTTGATTTATATAATAAATAACATTACTTTATACAGTTGTTAAAAAGCGGAAACTTCGACGAGCATGAAATCACCAATAAACAACATGTTATATAATACATGCTGTGTTTGAAAGCTTTACGATTTCAGGACAGAAAAGCCACTCTGTTAGGAACAAGGAACACCAGTAGCTTCGCTGGTGCTATTAACACTAATGGCACATTAGCGCAAAGACAGGGCTGCATACGGCGAGTTGCGTCTTGCTTGGCAGTTAACGTTCGTTGGCGTGGGAAACGGCGGTTCTAGTGCTAAACCGCTACCGAAAAGACTATAAAAGCTGCGCCGACAAAATAAAAGCGCCCAGTCAGGTTCTAAATCATAACCTTTTGTTTTGACTATCGGTCCAGCTCCGTATGGGACAGCTTCTGGGTACGGACCCGGACCGCGGTCCGCCTGGCCTCTGCTCTAAGGCTTTACTCCCGAGCATGTGTTATTGCATTACCGAAACTGAATGTTTGGTGTACACATTTTTTTTCTTCAATAAAGTTGATTGTAATAAAAGTTTTTATCCGTGTTTAGTTGCATTGTCTTAGCAAGTTCACTTCTTTTTCCGTCCATGTAATTTTCAATGTGGTGACGTAATCCATCTAACAAGTTCGAATCGCGTGGCTGCCTTGGCTGCGTTCTAAGACTGATGACGCAGTGTACACGTAATTTAGAACGCGAGCGCTCACTACCCATTTCGAGTATTCCACGGGTTAGTTACGGATCGCGCTTCTCTTCTGGTGAAATCATGTCTGTCAGTGAACCTTCCCGCGCTCAGATGGCATCGGAAGTGCCTGAGATTCTGGTAGATCCCAAGACATTAAGGTCCTACGGCAGGGATGAGCTTTTGGGACAGGTGTGCACCACAATGTTGTAGAAAGTGATCGCAGTTGATATTTTTCTGCAGAGAGGAGATGCTTGAACAGGGTCAGTCAGAAATGTTCTTTATTGTTAACATATTGAGGACATGTTTTTTAGGGCGCTTGTGGCAAATGCTATAAGATGACCGATCTTGAAACTGGCGACACCTATGCTGTTAAGGTCATCCGGCTATATTCCTGGGGAGTGGAGGAGGTATGTGGTATGGATTGTGCTTGATGTCATCCCTCTTTTCAGTTTATCTGCATTTCCCTTTTACTTTATGAGATGGTGTGTTTGACATTTCACTCAGGTCTGTGAAGAAGTACAGATTTTAAAAACACTGCGGCACAAGAATGTGGTGGGGTTCTCCCACTCTTTCGAAGATGACAAATTCATGTATATTTTCATGGAGTTGTGCAGTGGGCAGGTGAGTCCCTGACTTTTGTAGACGTCTTACTAAGGCAAAGACTTTGTGATAGATCAGGCTGCCCCTGTTTCTCCCTGCCCAGACACTCGGTGACATTTTAAAAGCTCGGGGGACTTTGACTGAGCCCGAAGTGCGATACTACATTAACCAGCTGATTTCAGGGTTAACATACATCCACCGGCAAGGTTACGTCCACAGGGACATCAAGTTGGGTATGTGTACATGCACTCACGCTTTACTCAATTTTCTGTATAATAATGCTGGCATTTCACATGGCATTGCGAGTGTAGGTCGTCTGGATTTCTGTGTAGTGTTAATTTATCAATTTGGTAAAGTCTGCAGTTTGGCAAAGTATTTGAGTCTATCCTTAATGCAAATTTGTTTGTCTTTCAGAAAATTTATTTATCAATGACCAAATGGAACTGAAAATTGGGGATTTCGGACTGGCGGTCAAGCTGAAGCCGAGGGAGAAGTAGGTGTTTTTTGCAGAATTCCTGGCTAAGCTTTCAAATTTGTTTATACAGCAAGCTAAAGCACATGTGCGCTTAACGTTTTCCATTTGTGTGTGTTGTAGAGAAGTGTGTGGTACTCCCGTCTACATGGCTCCAGAAGTGTGGAAACGAGAGGGCCATGGAACGGAAGCGGACGTCTGGGCACTGGGCTGTGTCATGTACGTATACCCTGTCAACCCCCCTCCCGGCCAAAGATCAGCATGGCTAATAAAATCTGTCTAACATTTTAAGAAGACACGTGTCTAACATACATAAATATGTTTTTTTTTTCTTCTTGAAAGTGAAAAGAAAAATGAATACTGGCACACAGCTGAAAGGAATTGCTCTTTTGGAAGCACAGCATTTTTATGTCAAATGTGAAAGACCTCAAACACCTTTGCTGCCTTTCTTACTACAGGTACCAGCTTCTGGTTGGGGAAATCGCATTCTACGATGACAATTACTGGGAGATGCTCAAGAATATAAAGGAAGCCAAATTTATTCTACCGCAGAATCTCTCTATTGAAGCTGGGAAACTGATGGGCAAGATATTTAGAATCGACCCACGGGATCGCCCGTCACTATCGAATGTCCGTCGCCACAAGTTCTTCACAAAGGTTGGTCCACTTGCAAACTGGTGGGATGTGGATGATTAGCTGGTCTGCTGAGGTCACTGGTACTTACCCTTCCTTTAAAATTACAGTAACAAAAGATGGATGGATGCATGGATGGATGTATGGAATTGGTTTGCTTAACTGATGCATATTAAACTAATACCCTAGGGCTTCACTCCAAAGACACTGCCAGCTAGTAGCTGCAATACACCACCAAAGCATAAATCAGTCAACCCATTCAAAAAGATTTTCAACCGTTTCATGCGCCTGATACGAAAAAAGCGATCCAGAGGTAAATTCCATCGACATAAATCCTACTAGTAGATCATCTCTCAGTTCCTCAGGCTCAGATGCATGACTTGGCAAATCCATGCTTTCTCGCAGTTGAGCCTTTACGGGAGGATGCCGAGCAGAGTGGACTTGAGATCCCCCAGCCTGTGGAGTCACTCCGTGTTCTAGAGGATGTCAACAGACCAATGAACAAATTGACCTGGTCCAGTTGGTCAAAGTGGTTGAGGTAAAGATATGCTGTTCACAATAGTGAATCCTTGTCCTGTTCCATCTCTGTTACCATTCTGTAGCTTAAGCTTGTCTTGGTGATTTGCATGGATAAAGCTGGGGTATATTGAATATTAGTGTAGTCGTCCTTGAACTCTAGTGAATGCCATGTTAACTGAAAACCTCTATTTTTCTGCACAGGGACCTGTAGGCAGGCTGTACTCAGCAAGTGCAGTGACGCCCCACACCTGAGTGCCTCCCCCAGCTCCCTGTCCACTCCTGTTTCAATAAAGTTCTTTTGTGTTTCAAGCATTCAGGCATGGATTCAGTTTTTTTCTTGTATGATTATGGCCACATTCATACCAAGAACACACTAGACAATCTCATGCAGATTTCATTTTCACCACTCAGTCTGTTCTGCTTAATTGTTTGGTCACTGAGTATATGTGTTCTGACACTATGTTGATGGGAATTGATTCTTTGTGTGTCACCTAAAGAGCTTGTATTACTTGGGTAAATTGCATAAGACTCATGTTATTTTGAAAATTATATTTTCCTATATGTGCCAAAGTCAATTGGGATTACCAAAATCAAAGTTGGCTCTCCACCTCCTGGTTATTGGAAGGTACTACGCCCCTCTACTAAATGCATTTCTTTCACTCACAAAGTGCATTTCCTGCACGCAATGAACTTGTTTCTTTGACAAAATGCATTTTGTGGATGAAATGCCCTTTTTCATTCACGAAAGCAGATATATTCAACCTTCTGAACATGATATGCTAGGTGCTAATATCAGTTCTGTGTACAAAATGAAACATTCCTGTTGATTTCGGGGCACCAAAGACAGTAATGTATTTATGCTTCTGTGGACAAAATGTAACTGTAGTATGTCTTTCTCTGGACAAAATTCAAGGCATTACTTGATTTTGTCATTGAATAATGCATTTTGTCACACAGTATGTATTTTGTGTCCGAAAATGAGCGCTTGACAGGAGCTGGAAGACTACTTTCGTATGTACAGGACAACTAACAACGGAAAATCCTACATGTACCTACGTGTTACTGATAGTTGTCCTTTACTTATGTTGTAGAAATTATTTTGGGCTGGAAAGTAAAGAAAGAATGATGGGTGGGTGGGGGGTTGCAGTTTTAACTCTTATTGGGACTGTAAGATGTAAAGTAATGAATGAATATTCATTCATTCATGCGACTGTAAGATAATGAATATCTAAAAATAGAAAAAATACAGAATTTCATAAACTTTCTCAATGACTTTGTTTTTAATCAATAAGAAATAAAATAACAAGAATAACATATAAATAAATAAATAAATAAATATGACATTCAATAACAATAAGTAAGTAAATAAATAAGTAATCGCAACAACAATCTAACAAATAGAAATTATGTTATAGTAATTAGGAAGTCCACATTTTAAAATATTGTCATTGAGCAATCAGTTGGAAGGACAACATGGAGGGAAGGGAACAGATAGTCTGCTTGGCATGCTGTTCGTGTTTGAGTTTATCAGTGATTAGCTATTAACCTTTCACCGCATAGTAATGGTGCATTCCAATCAGATGTTGGCCTTGATGCGTACTGGCTCGTGATTGGTTGGCTATTTTGAGGTAACTTTGTTTTTACTCAGATGACACCCTTAGCGATCGGTCTTACTCTCTTGATAGACTAACGTGGTGTCTACAATGTCTAATAAAAGCTGCCCCGAACCATAGTAACCAGTTCACTCTACAGGCAAAGTTTATTCATTTACTCCTTCACAGCCAGTTAAAATAAGAACAATTAGATAAACAGGAACATATGCTGAGCATATGAAGTTCTTTGTACGGAGTGCTGAGACACTGTGGGAGGCCATTCGCTAATCATCTCTCTCAGACAAGCTCAGCGCAGTCAGTCTGATATTAGACTCGCTAGTCTCTCATATTACACAATTCTTAAGTTTTCTGAAATACTGGATCTTCTAACCACACTCAAAATACAGTTTAACTGTTCTTTCTTAAACTTTCTTAAAGAACGTAAAATGTAGCTTTACTGCTTACATTTACATTTCCAGCAAACATTTTAATTGATGCAAATGAGAGTAAATGGTGAATCAGTTTATTTGCTATCTAGCCACATTAAATGCATTTGCTGCCCAACCGTTCATCAGTATGTGACCACTGCCATCTGGCTTTAAAGAGTAAGTCTACTGTAATACTATCATTACAGTAGTATTATTAGTATTATCAGCTTATTGTGAAAATGAGATGCGGGAAAAATGTCTCAAATGCAGATCAGTTACGGTGATCGGGAGCTTACTAATGAAAATGAGAAGACCAAAGGGTTTGAACAAGAGATGGTGGTGGGGCTGTGATGGACCCCTCCTGATGTTACATTTATACATGAATATGCACTGCATCTCATTATTATACAGTTTGTTACATTTATACATGAACATGCACTGCATCACATTATTGTGCAGTTTGTTACATTTATACATGAACATGCACTGCATCACATTATTATACAGTTTGTTACATTTATACATGAACATGCACTGCATCACATTATTATACAGTTTGTTACATTTAAACATTTATACATGAACATGCACTGCATCATATACAGTTTGTTACATTTATACATGAACATGCACTACATCACATTATGCAGTTTGTTACATTTCTGCTTAGCCTTTTCTTTATACAGATGTTAATGCTACTTATTGCAGCCTCTTTAAAAGAAATGAAAAAAAAAAGCTTTAAAAATTGCTATACTGTATATAGGACTGTGCAAAATTCTTAAGCAACAAAAGAAAATTCTTTTTTATTTCATTTATCTGGGCTGTCAGAAAAAAAAAACATGATTTAACATAAGAACTAAGGTTGTGCACCATTCAGAACTGATTCGCGAATGGCCCCTGTCACGATCACGGCGTAGCGGTTGCGAGCAGGACGGCGGTAAGCGGCGATCGTGTGGGCAGGCGTGAAAGGAGCAGGCAGACAGGTCGAGATCGGGGTAAACTCGGGGTTTAATTAGGGAATCGGGAGCAGGGAACATCAAACCACACAAGATCCACAACAAACTACAATGACGGACACGGGGAACAGGTAAGATCAGCACTTAAATAGGACGGGACTAATCAAAGTAATCGGACACAGCAGGAGATGATCAGGGAAGCACACGTGGGTAATCAGGGGGCATGGCACACACGAGGAGCGTATGAGCCGGGCATGACACTTATTTTCTACAAAGCAAGTTCAATGCAAGCATAACCTGCAGAAGCAAGACAAAGCATGGCGGGGAAAACATATTATTGTACTGTACAATTACTTTAAATTTAGGAATAAAAAAATACGACCAAAAATGTTTTAGTTTGCCAAGTAATCAAAATTCAGAGTAAACTAATACATGGTAACACGCATGCAAAAGATCAACGGCAGAACAGGTGCTCTGAACCCAGTCTGGATTAAAACGGAATTAACCATCTCTCTCAACATAATATTGGGATCATTTATTCTCTTCAGAGGCCTCTATAGAACTGTGCATCCATCTCCTCACTCATGTTTAGACAGACGTATCCTAAGGCACCAGGGCAGACCTGTGTTACTGTGACATCTGGTTCCTTCATTGGCTCTGTATATTTTTCTAGAAATAACTAAATGGCTGTTTTGTGGAAATTTCCAGCCAGAGACTTGGTTCTTATATGACGAGAAAATTTTATTTTTACTTAGACTAAGAAGCTATAGAATATCAGCTCTGCATGCGATCTCTCCTTTACTGTTGAAGCACCTCAGTCACCGGTTGACATTTTCACAATGGATGGTCTTCAGATTTGCATGAGTTGAAGTACATAAGGAGTCTAACCGAAATATATAAAGCTATATTCAAACAGGACAAGGAGGCAGCACAGATGACAAGAGACAGCACCGACCAGGGGGAGCCAGTCATCTCCCCAGCAGACCGAGTACACCTCCGCGTGTTAAATCACAGGGGATTCAGGGTGAAATGGCAAGAGATGCAGCTCAACACACAGGAATGTTTGGATTGGTGGTATGATATGTGGGGAGGTTGGCAGCAAGCTGTTATGAAAGGGCTTTTCTTAGGAGCTGTGATTAATCTGACTCTGATACTAATCTTCTGCTGTGTAGATCCTTTAGTCGTCACCCTAGTGAGCAGAGCTCTGTCTCAACATGTGACAACAGCTGCCATGTCAAAGGTGGTGGGAGGACCATCTGAAACGACGAGATCCTGGATCCAACACAGAAAAGGAAAAGACATCGCTGACAATGCCCTGCCTGCAAAATTGCAACATGAAGGAACTGCAGGGATTGACTGCCTAATTTCGAATTAGAATTTAGCAATTAATTGTCAACATACCACAGCACATGGTGCACAACTACAAAATGCATTCTCTGTATTTAACCCATATGTGACATAGCAGGGGGCAGCAAATTCAGCGCCCAGGGAGCAGTACTTGGGGGTCAGTATCTCAGTGAGGCTTTGCTGGTCGGGGATTCGAACCTACAGTGTTTCAACTACAAGTGCACTTCCCTAACCATAAAGCCACCACGGCCTAATCCGACAGCTGGAAAGAGTAGAATCATGAAGAAGTGTATGTTATGGATGTTGGACTGCAGCACTATCAGTTAATATTGGGGAAAGCGCCCTGCGTTTCCACGCCAACTCCACACTTTACGAGACACACACTTTATAGTTTTACTTGCAAGGGTACCCACACTCTCTGCAATGCAAACTACAGCAGAATGTGTTACAAAGGGTGGTTCCCCTTGGCTCCTTTATTTATAGTCAGTGGGAGGCGCAAGAGTCACGCAGAATAGGGAGGTGAGAACAAGAAGAGAAAGTTCTGGTTTTGCTAAGGTGGGAATGCTATTATTAATATAATCTAAAGAATGAGGGTAGAGGAAAACAAAATAATGTATATACATATTTACATTCATTGCTGATCATACAGGAGTGATAACAAAATGATTAATAACAGTTTCTTCAGCCTAACAGTTAACCTCCCCATTTATCTATGGGAGTTCATTATACGGCAATCCTCTCCACTACTTTACGACGATCCCACTATAGGTGGGATCTGAATCTGAGTGTTTGTAGTTCATGAACTATGCCAGCCATGGACCCTGACAGTGGGCCGAGCCTGGAATGTTCTCCATGTGTTGTCAAGGGCTTTCCTCTGCTTTCCCCCCCAGTCTAAAAATATGCCAAGGTTAATTTAAACATTTAAACACAATAACTTAAAATTGTTCGCACACACTTCTAAACATTTGAAGAAGCCAAACAGTGACTAGAACATAGAATACGTGCCATAGGTGAATTGGAGTTGAAATTCGACATCAAGGTACAAATGGGTCACACAGAGGATACCTTCTGCATCGCCCAACAAGGGATAGCATCGCTAGTCCCAGCCCTGAGACATGGTGATGAGGCAGAATGAATATTCTTCTGTGACTCTGGCTTGGCAGTTGCACAACATTTTACTGTAATATGCCTCTCGTGTGTTTACTTTTTGGCTTTGTCCTTTAGTGTGTAATGACTGTTCAGTAGTGTTTATTTAAGCCATAGGCTTGATGTATGATCTGAAAGCAGTGTTTGTCTTTGGGCAAAGATAATATACTGTAGGTTTGAGAAGATTGTTTGATTTTGCAGGACGAGTGTAAGGTTTTGTGAGTTGTATTTGAGCGTTTGTGCTTAGTGGTTTGATTAAAGGAGAGGAGATTTAAGGAAATGTGTTTTAGCAATTCAGAAAAACTTTCTTGGGATAGCCTCTTTATTTATAAATGCATTACCACCCATGGGTCATAAGAAACATTTTGTCACACAACATCACCACACATGCTGGGAAAAAAACTATTATTCACACACAAAACACCATAAGAAATTTCAAGTTGCACTGCCACAACCTCTATGTGTTTTTCTGCAAATGCCACTCTGTGAAACAGATTCGGTCTGCAACTATGTAGAGTGGCACAATGCATGCTAAGCATTTGTAAATTGTCTTGTGGCTTAGCTTCTCGGAGTGGCAGTGCACACAATACTTCCTGCCCTGTGTGGCCTTCAGCCTGGAGTCCACAACAGAAGTGTCAGTGATGGCCACTGGGACGCACATCTGCTTCTGTGGCTCTGGAAGCACTGCTGCTGTGTCCTGCTGCGCCCGAAAGCGTTTCTGTGTGAGAGGCCTCTGCCTCTTCTGGCGATGACTGTAAGGATGATGAAGCTTTGGGGGCTAAAACAAAGAAAAAGGAAAAATATTTAGGATCTAGGCAACAAAAATATGTACATTTTCTTTATGCAAACGAAGCCCGACAAATGCCCCACGTAACTTTGCCCAAACAAAGCCCGACAAAGGCGATGCGTAACTTTTCCCAATGTACCACAATACAATTATCACCAAAGCAAATGTTAATTATGAATTGCTGAATCACAGAATTATAAAAATCTATAGAATTGAAGAGCAAAATGTTGCATCCTCTCCGTGCAAAAAAGCGTCCACCTCCATCGAATCAACGGAGTCAGCGATGGATGCCTCACTTCCAAAATCTTCTTCTGTGCTTCCTCAAACATGAACGTCTTCCGAGCCATTTTTCTTCACTCAAAAATGTTGTGCGAAAATAATTGGGAAAACTCACCGAGATTATCTGAGCAATGCGAACTCGAGACACTCCCACAGATACTGCGCCGGCAGAGAAGCATTTGCGCGTTTCTGTCCCCAGTGCGAAAAACAATGGCGAATCAGCACATCCCATACCATTTCTCAAACCTTAGACACACCTCTATTGGACAGAACAAGTGACACTGTAATTTGATGTTCATACAAAAAGTTTATTATAGTGAAACATAACCATGGGCAAAGGTTCAGTGCGTAAAAATTGATATGCTTGCAGGGAAGCAGAGCGTATATTTTAAAAATACTTGACAACGAAGAATGACAGTGATTGATTCGTATACATAGGAGATCAAGCTTTCAAACGAGGGTAACTTTTCATTCAGTGGTTTTCTTCAAAAACTCTGGAGATGAAAAACAGCACGTGTTTACAGAATGCTAACTGACATTTTTCTGCGATGAGTGAGCAAGCTATTTGAGAGCATGACAGTCATTTTTATGGGAAAATGTGTGTTTTGTCTTTTTTGGAATTTAACAAGCGGTTTTTGTTTGATCTTACACGTTTGTTTCTTCTATTGGAGGTCCTTTTACTCTATTAAAAACTTGGATGTATGTGTCCAAACCACTAGAGGGCGAGTTCTGACAAGCCTATAACTGTCCTGAGAAGTTGTTTGAATGCACTTAATGCCTTGACATTTGTTGATGTGCGTGTGCTCTGCTCGAGCAGTAAAGGGGAGATCGCGTGGGCAACCTCATGCTGGGTCCATGCGCTGTGTGTGGGGTGAGTAATGGGGGAGACCTCATGCTGGGTCCATGCGCTGTGTGTGGGGTGAGTAATGGGGGAGACCTCATGCTGGGTCCATGTCCTGTGTGTGGGGTGGGTAATGGGGGAGACCTCATGCTGTGATGTACGTGGACATAAGCCTCCTCAGGACACGGAGAACAGACAATCCTAGGGGAGAGAGATGCCCTATTGGAGATAGGTGCTAATTGTTACTAACTGGCCAGCCCCATCCTGCAGGACACGATAATATCAGTATGTGTCAATCATGGTCATTATTGCTGGCCAATATTACATGTTTATCAATATTAGATCCCTATCAGTACTTCTCCCTGACCATCATATATGTTGGAAGATAGATGAATGGAGTTTTTCAACACGCAGACAAAAGCATGCCATTAGAAATGGGAACAATATATAAATAATATAAATGGTGTGCTCTGTTGTGAAAGCTATACATTCTATATTCAATGTACAGGGTCTGTTGTGTGTAGTACTCATGTGTCAAAGGTGTACTGCGTCAATGAAAATGGTACATTGTTTGGATATCTAGGGCTACTTCAAAGCGTGACCTGGGTGAGGTAGAGATCAAACAGGGTCTAACATGAAGCAGGTATTGTTCTCTCTGTGTGGTTTTTACTCTTTGCAAAGTGAGCCCAACACAGTGCAGTCAGTGGGTCAGTCTTCCTGAGCTGCATCTAACCAGTGGAAACATCTGCAGCACTGCAGAGAAGCACTCAGCAGACAAACAAACCAAAACAGCTTACAGCTGTATGTCACTTTTCAAGACTGGGACTGAAATAGACAAGACAACAGGGTACAGCTGGGTACAATCAGGGAAGCACATGTGGATAATCAGGGGGGCGTGGCACACACGAGGATCGGGCTCCGTAAAATCCCATGATTCAGTCTCAGAAGCACTGGCTCCCCTGCCCTCCTTCTGAACATTATTAAAGCTACACCCTGAACACTCTGTGTGACTGACATGAATGAGAAGCATCTTTATTCATAATCTCTGTAGCGGAGGTCAGAATACAGAGTGTCATTATTCCCGTCTTTCTTCTGTCTCCTGGGTTTTGGGTTTTTATGGTTCAGGGCAGCGTAATTCAGTGTGTCCTCGTCATGGCACTGTGGAGACAAAGATGGCAGAATTGGATGGATCAATTTGGTTTGCTATCACTTACATGTACAAATTGCTCTTAAATGCTGATCCCAGGATGGAAGTCAGTTGGAATTTTTTTGCTGATTTTGATACCATACCTGCTTATGTGACCATTCCACTTTTGATAAATCACTGTTTTTCTGATCTGTTTAAAATATACAATAAATTAACATATATAATTTCACACAATATAACAATTCAATGGTAGGATAATATTCCTAATTTTGGGAGGAAATTAACACTTAGTAAAAATTATTTCTGTCAATTTCAGTGTATGTTTGGATATGTGTTGTTTAGTACTGTATGATATGTTATGTATAGTAGAAAAGCTATACAAATATTTCAAGAGATTTGAAGTGTCACAACAAGGAAAGGAACAACCTGTGGACTGGAGTAAGGTGAACGGAGAGGGCAAAACTTTGACAGTTATTGGGAAAACCAAATGCAACCACGAGGGATCCAAACAGGAGAACAGGGAACAAGCAGGGGAAAGACCCAGGGGCAGAGAAAGATGCGGGAAGATGAGCACAGTGACAGGCACAGTGACAGGCACAGTGACAGGCACAGTGACAGGCACAGTGACAGGCATATACAACAACTAACGATGGGACAACGAGTAATGGAGTGGCTCATTAGGGCCACACTGGGGAGGGGACAGGAGGGCCAGGCAGACTAATAAATGTTATTTATATGCAACTTACTGCAACATGTGTTGTATATTTCAGTATATTTAGCAAAATACTAAAGATTTAATAAGAAAACACAAAGATCTTACAAAAATCTTTAAATACATAAGGAAAGATTTTATAAGCGATTTTAGAGGGTAACCCAGTGGTTTTCCAATACGAAAATTGTATCTAGTATTAAACAATTCTACTCTGTTATAAGCACATGAGTCTTTGTTAAAAACTACATTTTGTCCTTCTTCTGAGTGCATAAAGCCGGGCAGCGTACCTGCACAGTGTGTACAGGTCAGTTTACATCTTATATAAATGAGAGCAACGTTCAGAATAATGCTGCAAGATAAAACTATCAGCAAGCCAGAGTGAAGAGGATCCAGCAGCTTCTGAAAGCCTGTAACAAAGAGATAGATTTCAGCATAATGATATAGAGACACATTTCCCATTTGCTTACATTACATTACTTAAACATCAAATCGATAATAAATTAAAGTAGATAGAAGTTATCCATTTTTAGCACATTTTTTTATATTTAGCATTTTAACATTTATTAATATATTCAAGATTATTAAATTAACAATTATGTAATTAAATGTAAGTGCATATACACTTAAATTAGGAATTACATTACTTCAAATAGTATAAGAAATAAATTCACGTCCAAATAGCAAAAAAAAAAGCAAAACAGAAGCAGATATACTCCCCACACTAGGTGTTACCATCTATATCCAGCTGTGTGCCGTTCCCAAACAGCATCTCCCCACGCTGGGTGTTACCATCTATATCCAGCTGTGTGCCGTTCCCAAACAGCATCTCCCCACGCTGGGTGTTACCGTCTATAACCAGCTGTGTGCCGTTCCCAAACAGCATCTCCCCACACTGGGTGTTATCATCTATATCCAGCTGTGTGCCGTTCCCAAACAGCATCTCCCCACACATGGCCACGGCGCAGTAGTAAGTCCCAGCATCGGAGAGGCTGAGGTTCCCCTTGGGGAGGCTGTAGACGCAGCTCCGTGTAGGAGATCCAGCCTCAGGGCTCTTCTCACACTCATCACTGCTGTTTCCGTGGCTGTAAATGACTCCAGGAAGGGATTCTCCTGATCCATGTCTGTTAGGAGAAAGCGCCGTAGCTTTCACTCCTACAATCTAGTTATGTTGGAGAAAGCGCCGTAGCTTTCACTCCTACAATCTCCTGTGTGAGGAAGCGCCGCAGCTTACCACTCACACACTTCCACTTCTAGGACCCAGGAATAATCGAGACAGCACACGTCTTTCTGTTTTACTTGCGCAAGGGTGCCCACTTCAGGTGCAACAGACAGTATCTGCGCCTCTGTTGAGTGTCACACCGGACAGTCCCTTGGCTTCTTTATTTATAGGGTAGGGGAGGGGTTACATGGGTCTTGTCTTTAACTAGTCAATGCTGTGTGAGGCCTCCGTGAAACAGGGTTAATACAAAGCATTACATATCTCAAGGTGGGCCCCCTGCTATGTTGACAGAATCTGTTTCCTTTCTCAAGGTCTCTTATTCCTGCGTCACAATCTGGTAGGCCCCTGTGAGGACATCTTGTCTGCAACCCTTTCTGGGCCATGGGTTAGTTGTTAAGGGTTGCACGTGCACATATAGGAGGATAATAATATGATAAAATACACAGATACACTCTAACAGTCCCTCCTGTTTATCATGTTAATTATACATTTGCTGTGATATAAAAAGAGACAAGGGTGTAGCATCTCTAAACTTCGGGACTGGGCCATGCCGGTGAGGATTTCGGCCCGTCCGTCATGGTGCGTCATGCATCCACCCCTGCTCCTCTTCATCTGCATCTGTTTCCATGTTTTGGGTGAGGGACAAAAACATATTCTCCTGGGCTCGGAAAGCAGAGCTCAGGGCAGAATTAATCATTATACGAAAACAAGGTATCACTGTGATACAACAACAGAAGAACATCACAAAGAATGCAAAAAATGGTATACTCAATTTGAGTAATATGGACCACCAAGCCCCGGTAGTGAACCAGGACATCCAATAGTCGTTCTGCGTCCTTGTGTCGGTGGTCATAGCAATTTGCAAGTCCTTCAGCCTTTGCATTGCCTTAGTCATGTTGGGTGAATGCACATTGTCAGGAATGTATGTACAACAGGTTTGGTTCAACAGCACGCACACTCCTCCTTGCGCTGCAGTGAGGAGATCTAGCGTCATGCGATTCTGTATCACCATTTGCCTGGTTATATCTAGTTCTTCATTTTGTTGTTGATCTATGATAACAGAGGCGTTCATGAAAAGACCTAGCCTATAGGCTAGGGTTTCAGTACGGAGTAGCAACTTTCCAACACCCACATTGGGAAAGAGGGAGAGCGTCACTTTCCCTCCTGTGGTCCAGAGTTTTTGGTCTACGGGGACATCTGTTCCCCACACACTGTCATGTGGTTCAACCGAGACGTGTCGTTTCTCACGTGAGTTCTGTTCTTGGGGTACTATTACAAACGTATGGTCTGATACAAAGATGGGTGTGCATACTCCGAACCAATTGGGCGGCAACACAAAATATGCTCTATTTCCGCATAGCCAGGCCACTCCTTGCACCCAGTAAGTACCATTGCTGGGGTCTGACAACCTGCTTGGGGCGCCTTCTCCTGAAATGAATATCTGATTACAATTTGTGGTGCTCCCCATAAGGCGAGTACCGTTCATTTGATTAAAACATATAGTGTGATTAAAAGTTGCTGGGTCGCGATTCATTAGAACAGAAAAGGGGAACGTAACATTGGTTTTTGTCACATTGTAATCTATCCAAAATAATCGGTCACATGTGCCATTGCGTAGGCCGGGAGCATATGTGTCTGTGTCATTTATCTTTATGCCAGAATGTTGATATCCGACCCCACCGAATGAAGAAGCACACTTAGCTTGTGATATGTTCATGGTAGCCCCATATAGGGTCGGTCCTTCGCTGTGGTGTGGCATGACAGAACAAACGTAGCAGTTAGTCAAATTCTTATTGGATACCACATCATATACATATCGATACCAATAGTTCCGTAGGAATGGATGGGTTTCGTCTCCTTTTATGCTAGTGAGGTGCACTCCGTCCGGAGTCCACCTTTTCTTCTCCTGCACCTCAGTGTCTGGTACCAGCCATAGAATCAACATTACCATAAGACAGAAAAGACTTCCCAATATTCCCTTAGCCCACCACGGACACCCTACCAGAGCCATCCTAAAGGAGTACAGTTCAGCTGTTTTCTTCACCGGGTTGAGACAACGAAAACCTATTGTTTCTTCGTGCCTTTGTAGCGGACTTCCACTGTTACTCCTCGAATGAGGCATCTGGTAAGGGTTGAATGAGCTTACAGTGGCTCTTGTGGATCCAGGAAGGTCTTTCCGCGATTTTCAAGGCTGTTGGTGTCGTCAGGAGGACTTGGTATGGCCCGTCCCACCGAGGTGAGGTCCAGTCTTTCCTTTGTAGTACTCTTATCAGCACCCAATCCCCAGGCTTCACCGTCTCCTGTAAAGTAGACACAGACGCTTCTGGCAGATTGCCAGGGTGCTGGGTGTTATTCTCATCCACAGTTTTACTAATGCTAAGCATTCTGGCCACGGTCTGCCTGTTTCTTCCATAGTTTTTCTCAATCTATTTTTTACTGTCCCGTTTGTTCTTTCCACCAAACCTGCACTTTGCGGATGATATGCACAGTGATTTTTTAATACAAAACCCAATGTTTGTGAGCATAAATCTAGCACCTTGTTCACAAAATGAGATCCGTTATCTGACCGTATTACTTCCGGTATTCCATATGTGGGGAAGAAATGGGACACCAGACACTTGGCCACTGTGACTGCATCACAGTGTTTTACTGGGTATATCTCCACCCACTTTGAAAAAGTGTCTATTATCACTAGGCAGTATTTCACTCCCTGTGACCATGTTAATTCCACAAAGTCCATATGTATTGCCTGAAACGGTTGTGTAGGGTTAGGGAATTGGCCTCGTTTGGGTCTTAGATTGCCCTGCGCATTATGTTTACAACATATAAGGCATGCTCTACAGTAGTTTTTTGCAAAATTGGAAAAATTTATAGTGTAAAAATGTTGTTGTATTATATGTACCATCCCTCCTGTTGAGACATGGGTTACCCCATGACTCACAACCGCGGCGGTTTTATACAGGCTGTGGGGTAAGATAGGTTTTCCGTCTAATTTGAATAGGTCTTTCTCTTGTGTGGCTCCTCGCGAAATCCACTTGTCTTTCTCTGACGTAGGAGCTTGTTGTTGTGCATCATATAGTACATCTTGTTCTATAAGGAATAACCCCTTCTCTGTTTTTTCTGGCGTTTGCTGGGCTGCTGCCTTTGCGGCTTGGTCAGCAACGCATTGCCTTTCGTTTCCTCTGAATTATCAGTCTGGTGTGCTTTGCATTTACATAACGCGAGTGTCTTTGGTTTTTGTACAACGTCTAACAATCGAAGTAGAAGTGCTGCGTGTGTCAAGGTTGTTCCTTGGGAGCTTTTAAATCCTCTATTTTTCCATACTGCTGCATAGTGGTGTACTGCAGAAAACACGTATTGACTGTCCGTATATATTGTAATTTGTTGCCCTTCATATATCTCGCAGGCTCTGATAACAGCGTATAATTCTGCTGCTTGGGCTGAGCATGTGGATGGTAAGGCTCCTGCCTCTATTACTTTGTCTTTAGTCACAACTGCGTATCCAACCTTATTTTCCCCGTATCTGTCTTTGGCTGCAGAGCCATCGACAAATAAGGTTATGGCGCTTGGAATTGGAGTTAGTGCAATATCAGCGCGAGGTTTTGTCTGTTCCTGTATTTCTGTTTTGCATACGCCACTATTTGATCTCCTCGGGCTACGAATGTTGCTTCTGGTTTAGTTTTTTTTAGCTTTCTGAGCGTGTTGGGCATACTCAACGGCTTGCTGCACTGTACCTGTGTTTTGATGGACCCAGTATTTATCAATATACTTCTTTATTTCAGGTTTTAACCCTGCTAGGAAAGTCCGTTTTAATTGTTGTTATTACACCCCGTTCTCGTCCTCCCCATGAGGAATCCCAGAGTTTGTCCTGAACAACGGGCGTACCCTGTCCAAGAAATCCTCTGGCTCTTCGCCTTCCTTTTGCTTACATTGGGCTATTCTCCCGTAATCAACTCGTCTTGTAAATGTTGTTTCTAGTCTCTGTCTCAAGTCGCCCAATGCTTGTTGTAATTGTGGGTCATCGTGACCGAGGGGCAAATTGTTTGCTCCTTGTCCAGTAAAGTCTCCAGCCACCCGGCCCCATTTATGATTAAGTAATTGTCTAAAACAGCGGAACAGCTCTCTTCCATTTAGGTGAAAACTGACCTGCAACTCAGTCATGGCGGACCAGAATTCAGGTACTCCATCCTCTATGGGTGGAATGCCTTTTAGGGCAGCAGCCCTATCTTCCGCTGTCCAGGGGCGGTATACTAATATTGTTGCTGGTGAGGCTTGGCCTCCTTCGCCAGGGGCTATACGGGGGTTTGCAACTTCTACCATGGGAGCAAGCAGTTCAGATTCATCCTCGGAATCCGAACGGTACCATTGTGTTTTTTTTATTCTCGGGATTTATTCGCATTCGTAAATGCGGGTCTGTCGCTCTCGTTTGGTGTGGCCTTGCACTCCCTCCTTCAGCTCCCCGCACAGCAGGAAGTGGGGGGTCTGGCATGTTATGCTATGGTGGGGGATGCTGTAGTACTGGTGGGCCGTCCGCTGGTGTCTGCGGGGGAGCAGACGGCGGTGTTTCCTCGTCTATGTTAACAAGGGCCGCTTGCAGCGTCTCCTTTTTCTTTTCCTGTTTCTTTTTTCTGGCTATATCACGGAGTTTGCTTTGTTCTAACCAAACATCGGATAAGACATATTCTCGTCTTTTCTGTACTTTGTCCTTGCCTGTACAGCGGCCGGACATCATTTCTAATTTCAATTCTGTCTGTAATCTCAGAATATTTTCTGTACTCAGGGTTCCTGAAAACCCATGCTTTTTCCGCCATTTTTGGTTGCTTATTATTCCTGCCCCCTCCTTATACCTTTCCATGAATTTCTCATCACCCGCTAATTCTACCTTGCTTTGACTTTGCCCCATTTTTTTTTTATATACAAAAAATAATAACCCCTAAGTGCAAGTCCCTGGCATGAGACCTCGGGAGGACACTGGCACGGCCTTCTACTGTCCTCTAAAGAGACAGCGGTGTCAGTTTTCAGGGGTGAAACCCGTCCTTTTTCCCTTGGTCACCAGTATGTTGTTGCACCTAGGTCGGGTGTATGGGGCCGCTGATGCCCTCTCACTCACACCCGCTTTCCCTGCTGCAGCGTCGTGCTTCTCACCTGGTCCTTCCTTTATGACGAAGTGGTTCTAGTTCTTGTCCGGGGACCCGTCAGGCGCCAGCCCAGCCGTCCGGGAACAGTTCTAACCACCGGCCTGTGGCGAATTCACGTCGCAGGTCTTTCACTCACTCCCTATGAGCGAGACTGTCGACAGCTTTCGGTGTCGTTCGTCGGCGGACTGGTCGGCGCCCTCTGGTATCTCTCTCCGGATCCGGCTCGAAGGACCAATTTATGTTAGGAGAAAGCGCCGTAGCTTTCACTCCTACAATCTAGTTATGTTGGAGAAAGCGCCGTAGCTTTCACTCCTACAATCTAGTTATGTTGGAGAAAGCGCCGTAGCTTTCACTCCTACAATCTCCTGTGTGAGGAAGCGCCGCAGCTTACCACTCACACACTTCCACTTCTAGGACCCAGGAATAATCGAGACAGCACACGTCTTTCTGTTTTACTTGCGCAAGGGTGCCCACTTCAGGTGCAACAGACAGTATCTGCGCCTCTGTTGAGTGTCACACCGGACAGTCCCTTGGCTTCTTTATTTATAGGGTAGGGGAGGGGTTACATGGGTCTTGTCTTTAAACTAGTCAATGCTGTGTGAGGCCTCCGTGAAACAGGGTTAATACAAAGCATTACATATCTCAAGGTGGGCCCCCTGCTATGTTGACAGAATCTGTTTCCTTTCTCAAGGTCTCTTATTCCTGCGTCACAATCTGGTAGGCCCCTGTGAGGACATCTTGTCTGCAACCCTTTCTGGGCCATGGGTTAGTTGTTAAGGGTTGCACGTACACATATAGGAGGATAATAATATGATAAAATACACAGATACACTCTAACAATGTCTGAACCAGTAAACACTGTGTTCTCCTGCACAGCTCCCAGTCTCTATCGTACACTGCAGACTCACAGAGTCTGTGTCAGACACAGTGTCAGACACAGGCTGCTGTACCACAGTCTTGCTGTTGGAGTCTTTACCTGAAAAGCAAAATGTTGATGATGACAGCGCTTTGAGAGTCACAATGGAAAACACAGATCCTGAAAAATATTTCTTGCCGATTTTAGAAATATTTTGGAATGGATGTCATGTTGTTCTATCCATCCATAAAATAAGTAACTTCTTGGAGAATAGTTGACATTCTTGTCTCTTTTTGTTGTATAACTATTTATTAGTATATATTCAGTAACACTTTACATTAACTGCACCTACATTATACATTTACAATGCATTCATATAACATTCATAATCACCATGTAATTCGTATACCTTAATATCCTAACATACCTTAACAGCTTTAATATACATTGATAACATTATATGATAACAAAGATTATATTATAACTGTAACACTGGCCCAAGAAGTGGAACGGAGATCTAGATTTGCACGCAGCCAGAAGTTTTATTGGCAGCACTAGTACGTAGCAATGAAAGGGGCTAAGCGAGGAGAATGGTCGAGGGGCAGAAGCATGTGTCTGAAGCCGAAAGAGGAACAAACACGGGACACGACAACACAGGGAAAGAGTACCAGGAGAAGCCGGTCTCAGCGGGGCAAGAGGTTCAGGTTTGGGAACGGGTCTGGGAAGAGGAAGAGGAACAGACAAGGTAAGTACACTGGGCGGACGGAACAGGTAGGAAGCAACGGGTAGACGATAGACAATAGATTGCTCGGTATGGCTCAATAGCATGGCTCAATACTTCGCAATGTCCCGATGGAGCTCAGTGCTTAAATCCATTCCGTCATTAAGCGTTCTACGGAGCACCTGGCTGGTCCCGCCCATGTGGGCGTGATCGAGACGGGCTATTCGGTGGGTTCCGCCTGCATGGGCATGACAATAACAAACATTATATGATAAGAACAAACATTATAATTGTATAATCATATGTTTCATGTTAGTGCATGAAGGTAGATGAATTTAATTAATTTCAATGTAAAGAAATGAAGTGTGTAAAGTGTATTTTATATTTTCATGATTTTCGTGACTATCAATATCCCTCTGGCTTATGTTGACCATTTTGTTTGTCTATTTTTTAAACATTAAATAAGAAGTGTGCACCGCAAAAGGAATTACTTGGTTTCATGCGGTTTCTACTATTTATTTTCTTGTGTGTTGAAAGGAAAGTTTTTCCTTTCTACCATAGCACTACAGCAAAAAGCAAGACATCATGGCAAATGCAATTATGCTTTATTCAAATAAACATGATTACATTTATTATTATATTACAGTTGATTAGCATAATATCTTCAAAGGTTTCATGATTTAATCTGCAATCGTCTGGCCTGAAATCTTTTCCTGCTACACTGAAAACTCTCTCAGCCTGTGCAGAGAAAGCTGCAGCCAAAGGGTTGGCATCCTCTGATAAACATGGTTGGCTCAGGTATCGGTGACATTATGTGAAGCTTTCATGGCAGGAATAGGCACTAGTTTGACTTTTGATGCAGGAAAAGTGTTTGGGACGTTTCTTAGGTTAGAAACTGCAGTCACTGCAGCCAACACTGACTTTTAAGGAGAGACACTCAGCTCTTCCTATGAGCAGATCCACCATGGTGCACAAAATGACAGTATAATTATTGTTTTAGGTGACACTTCAAATGTTGCATTATTTCATTCTGAATAAAATTATAATAGTGATACACAACAATGTTAATGTGCTTATGTGTAATTCATATTTAAATATTTGGCTGTATAGCTAAAAGCTATATTGTAGCTATATGTACTGTATGTATATGAATTTATTTGAATTCAAATACGTATTCATTCTGCTTCCTTAAATTCAAAAATGAATTGTAATTCTGCATCCTGTTTTCAACAGCGATTCAACTTTATTTCAGATGAACAAAATTAATTGAAATTTAAGGTCCATTCTCAAACCAGTTCTGAATGGTGCATATCCGACTCTTATATTATAGCATGTCTTTCTGAGACAATATACAATGACTGTTGAGTTAAAAAATTTTAAGAATATATTTTCTTTGTCGCCTAAGACTTTTACGCAGTAATATATATATCAACTCAAAACTGAAATGTAAACATTTTCCTTTAATTTATTTGAAAGAGGCTGCAATGTGTAACATTTTTCCAAATCTGAAGATTCCATATGGCTGAAGATTTCTGACAGCAAGCAAAATGTAACAAACTGTGAAATAATGTGATGCAGCGCATGTTCATGTATAAATGTAACAAACTGTATAATGATGTGATGCAGTGCATGTTCATGTATAAATGTAACATCAGGAGGGGTCCAACACATAACTGTATACACATAACTAAATCCACTTCACACAAGTAAGATGATACTTAATGCCTCCTATTAATTTGTATTCTTGTATACTTATTTTTACATATTTCAGCTATTTATGCGTGTAATAATAATAAAAAGTTTATAATTCTAATTGGAAAGCTTTTATAAATGTTTTTGTTTAATGCTGTATATAGAAAAACATTCAAGGACCAATGCTCGCAATCTACATCAACTATGTTGGTTAATTTTATATTGACACAGAGCTCAACTGTCAAAAATGTTTGTCAAAGGACAATATTATTGACACTTTAATAAAGCAAATATGAAAATAGTTGGAATCTCATTTATCTGTGATTATGACAAAGGTTCCATTTCCAAATGCGATTTCATTATAGAACAGAGCAGCGCAATAATACACTGCAGAATCTGACGGCTCCACGTTAGAAATAGTGAGGTTAAAACTCCCCTCTGCATTCAGTAAGGAGTAACGTTTTATGTTTTTATATTCCTTGTAAAATTCACCAGGTACGTAGAGAAGTGCTTTCGCGATGAGCTGGGGCTTCTGACCAGCAGCTTGCTAAAACCAAACTGCAAAAGAAATATCTTCTGGACAGAAGCATGTCAGGGTCACACTGTCTCCATGCTGGACCCTCATCAGGTAGCTGGGCTGAACAACATCCACAGCCAGTGAAGTGTCTGGAAAAAGAGAGAAACACAAATGAATAAACAAACAAACAAATAAATAAATATCATAATAATAATCAGAATACCTATTACATATGATGAAGATTAAATGGCCAAATACTTATTACACTAATCACATCGTACAGGATATATAAAAATCCCCCCAAAATATGATTTAATAGTATAGAACCCTACTAATGAAAATGAGAAGACCAAAGAGTCTGAACATCTTTGCGGTTCCACTGTTTAGAATAAACTGCTCTGCTGCTAAGTGAGAGATCATGGTCGTGGTCGGGATGAAAGGGCAGGAAACAGAGAGGAACAAGACACACATCAGGCTGATCTGATTGGCTGTTCACATGGGAACTTACGTAATAGTGAAAAAGCATCCTAATGTGCACTTATGTATTAGTACATAAGAAAAAACAGAAAGAATAAAACATAAGAAAAAAAGGAATCTTTTCTAATGTCTTACCTGCCTCTGCAGGCATCTGCTGTAATGTCCTCACATGCTGCATTCATGTCAGCCAGCAGGGCCATCTGAGCATGTGGCTAGCGATCGTAAGCCTTCTAACTCCATGCTGAGCAGAGCCCCTCGATCGGGTTAAGGAATGGGGAGTAGGGGTCCATGATGTTCTTTCATTGTCAGAAATTGCACCACTGTACTGTGCCCAGTCAATACATGCTTGGCAAATTAAGGTTCATGAGATGCACCTATGTAATATTACAAAAAAATCTTGAGGAAATGCAGAGTTCTGGAGGAGATTCTCATACTGTAGATGATGGCATGTGTTTATGTGCCATACTGAAGAAACTGTACAAATTGCTAGACATAAAACACAGGACTGGCAACTTTCAGCAGAAAATAGATGGTACGTTTTAACACCTTGATAAAAAACTTAAAATCCATAGTATGTGGGACAACCTTACAGAACCTTTAGTAGTCATTGTTCAGAACATTAACACGGATTAAAAACAATTACTATGAAAGTGCATTATTCAGTTAAGTTGTCCTTTTGTGAAGAGAAAAACTGTCTTTGAAAAAGCGAAACAATAGAACTAAGCTGCTGCGTTGGCGCCCCCTCGTGGTGAATTGAGGATAGTTCTGTCTGAACCAGCTCAGCAGGAGATTTGGTGTCAGCTGTCGTGACAAACTTCCTGCTTAGTGAAGGAATCTAGCGGTTTGAAGGGCAGACATAAATAAATAGACGGTATGTACTTTTGATATATTGAGAGTCAGCCGAGACACATTTGGGGATGGCAAGAGGTTCAATATTTATTAACTTATCAGCTCCGGGAACAACGCACAAACACTCAACTTCCCTCTCTTGCCTTCTTCTACTTCCCTCCAACTATATGCTACTACTGCCATCTAATGGTTGAATCCAAGCTACTACAGTATTGCACAACATGCAACCCCGGAGGATGGTAGAGACACAGAAGGCAACGTACTGTACGGGGTTTATTGTTGGGAACACGCAAACAGGACTGGAATCAGCAAGTACAATCGAGTCCAAAAGCCAGTTCTACAGGTGGCATGCGAGACGCAGGACAAGTACAAGGGAGAGGTCCGGGTGGATCAGGATGGGATGGGATGGGATGGCAGCAAAGCAGGCAGATGGACCGGATCGGGGTAGACAGGAGGAAGACCGCCCTGTACTTCTTATGAAAACCCTCAACAGTACCTTGCATATAATGCAGCGCCAAGCAGAACTAAACAGGGAGTTGACGTAACTCAGGTGTGGCTGCTGCCGCTGCATTCTCCCGAGGGGGGCGTGACAATACAATGAATAATGAACATCTTTAAATCGGTAAAATACGATTTACGGATATATCATTATTCGTACGCCATAATTATTTAGAAATTTGACTGACATTTTCTGACCAATAATTGTACATTTTGCTCGATTAACCCTCTCTTACCTGATAATTTCAAGTGCGCTCTCATCTCCACTGCTGTCAGTGTATAATTCTCCTCAAGTCCCTCGGCCACGTCGCGCGAGCTGGAGGCATGTTTGGCGAGTCAGATTATCATGAGAAGGAAGAGATACATTGTGTTGTTCATATGTCATTGAAGAGACCTTGTTTCATGAACAATGAACTTTTATTTAACCACCAACATCTTCCATGCAAACCCACAACCTGCTCTGTGCCGTCGGTCTCCCTACCCCTTGTCTTTACCTCCTCCCAACCCTCCAGGTCTCTCTGCTGGTCACCAAAGGTACTGCACTACATATCAACACATCCCCCTTTCTTTAAAGCAGAGAACAAACATGCCTTAACATACCAAAATATTATATTGGCATTGTCAACGTCAGTATTCCCATTTTCATCATATCATTACTGTTTTTTTTTTTTACATTTCACAATGCTTTCAAATAACACAAAACTCTTTAAAAAAAATAAACGCCCTAATTTTCACACCCTGCCAGCTAACAGCTCGTTCTAAGGCAATAACCGACACCATTGCTGCCTTTATTTGTAAAAATATCCAGCCTTACGGTGTAATAGATAACTGCTCCACATCTTGGAGCTGAGGTATCACATACCACATAGGAAGTTTTTCACCAGGAAATGAATCCCTGTTCTGTATGACAAAGTGAGACCGATAGCTGAGTGCCTAAAGAGCCGCAGTAACATATGATGTGATAGTCACTGCACACTACATAAAAGTCTTTATTCCTGAGCATGTGTTACTGCATTACCGAAACTGAATGTTTGGTGTACAAAACGGAGACGGGTTTTTTTTCTTCAATGAAGTTGATTGTAATGAAAGTTTTTATCCGTGTTTTGTTGCAATGTCTTAGCAAGTTCACCTCTTTTTCCGTCCATGGAATTTTCAATGTGGTGATGTAATCCATCTAGCAAGTTCAAATTGCCCAGCTGTCTTGGCCGCTTTTGGGACAGGTGTGCACCACAAAGTTGTTGTTGAAAGTGATTACAGTTGATCTTTTTCTGCGGAGAGGAGATGCTTGAACAGGGTCAGTCAGAAATGCCCTTTATTGACATGTTCTTTAGGGTGCTTGTGGCAAGTGCTACAAGATGACCGACCTTGAAAGTGGTGACACCTTTGCTGTGATGGTCATACCTCCACATTCCTGGGGACTGGAGGAGGTATGTGGTATGGATTGTGCTTAATGTCATCCCTCTTTGCAGTTTATCTGCATTTCCCTGTTACAATACTTGATGAGATGGTGTGTTTGATATTTCACTCAGGTGTGTCAAGAAGTGGAAATTTTGAAAAAAACCACGGCACAAGAACGTTGTGGGCTTCTCCCATTCTTTTGAAGACGATCTGTTCATGTATATTTTCATGGAGTTGTGCAGTAGGCAGGTGAGTCCCTGACTTTTATAGACGTCTTACTAAGGCAAAGACTTTGTGATGGATCAGGCTGCCCCTGTTTCTCCCTGCCCAGACACTTGGTGACATCCTGAAAGCTCGCGGGACTCTGATTGACCCCGAAGTCCGCTATTACATTCAACAGCTGATATCGGGGATAAAACACATCTACCGGCAATGTTATGTCCATAGGGAAATCTAGTTCGATATGTGTACATGCACTCACGCTTTACTCAATTCTCTGTTTAATAATGCTGGCATTTCACATGGCATTGCGAGTGTAGCTCGTCTGGATTTCTGTGTAGTGTTCATTTATCAATTTGGTAAAGTCTGCAGTTTGGCAAAGTATTTGAGTCTATCCTTAATGCAAATTTGTTTGTCTTTCAGAAAACTTATTTGTCAGTGACAAAATGAAACTGAAAATCAGGGATTTTGGACTGGCGGTCAAGCTGGAGCCGAGGGACAAGTAGGTGTTTTTTGCAGAATTCCTGGCTAAGCTTTCAAATTTGTTTATACAGCAAGCTAAAGCACATGTGCGCTTAACGTTTTCCATTTGTGTGTGTTGTAGAAAAGTGTGTGGTACTCCATGTTACATGGCTCCAGAAGTGTGGAAACGAGAGGGCCATGGAACGGAAGCAGAAGTCTGGGCACTGGGCTGTGTCATGTACGTATACCCTATCAACCCTCCTCCCGGCCAAAGATCAGCATGGCTAATAAAATCTGTCTAACATTTTAAGAAGACATGCGTCTAACATACATAAATATGTTTTTTTTTCTACTTGAAATAGAAAAGAAAAATGAATACTGGCACACAGTTGAGAGGAATTGCTCTTTTGGAAGCACAGCATTTTTATGTCAAATGTGAAAGACCTCAAACACCTTTGCTGCCTTTCTTACTACAGGTACCAGCTTCTGGTTGGGGAAATCCCATTCGATCACGACGATCGCTGTGAAATGATAAAGAACATCAAAGAAGCTAAATTTATTCTACCCCAGAACCTCGGTATTGAAGCTGGGAAACTGATGGGCAAAATATTTCAAATCGACCCACAGGATCGCCCGTCATCGCAGAATATCCGTGGCCACAAGTTCTTCACAAAGGTTGGTCCACTTGCAAACTGGTGGGATGTGGATGATTAGCTGGTCTGCTGAGGTCACTGGTATTTACCCTTCCTATAAAATTACAGTAACAAAAGATGGATGGATGGATGGATGGATGTATGGGATTGGTTTGCTTAACTGATGCATGTTAAACCAACACTCTAGGGCTTCACTCCAAAGACACTGCCAGCTAGTAGCTGTGATAAAGCGCCGCAGCTTAAAGCAGTAAATCGATTTGTGAAGATTTTCAACTGGTTCATGTACCTGCTACAAAAGAAGCGATCCAGAGGTAAATTCCATCAGCATAAATCACACTAGTAGATCATCTCTCAGTTCCTCAGGCTCAGACGCTTGACCTGGCAAATCCATGCTTTCTCGCAGTTGAGCCTTTACTGGAGGATGCAAAGCAGAGCAGTCTTGAGATCCCCCAGCCTGTGGAGTCACGCCAAATTGACCTGGTCGAGTTGGTCAAAGTGGTTGAGGTAAAGATGTGCTATTCACAATAGTGAATCCTTGTCCTGTCCCATCTCTGTTACCATTCTGTAGCTTAAGCTTGTCTTGGTGTTTTGCATGGATAAAGCTGGGGTATACTGAATTAGTGTCGTCCTCCTTGGACCTTGTGAATGCCATGGTAACTGAAAACTCAATTTTTCTACACAGAGAGCTGTAGAGGAAGTACTGAGTAAGTGCAGTGACGCCCTACCATTGAGTGCCTCCCCCAACTTCCTGTTCACGCCAGTTCCAGCTTTATGGATAGGGATGAAAAATGGAAAGACATACACAGAAAATAAAATGCACAACCAAACATAAAATACACATTAACTGAATCTGTGAGCTTAAGTTTTATACCCTTAGTTTCTCTGATTAAAACTAGACTTAAATTCCTCTTTAACCAATTTACCCTATTTTAGGTTTAGTTACTGTATGTTTAGACTTTCATAGCTAAATTTAGAATCAATAACCAATTACGTCAAGATTAAATTGTAATTGGCCGTAGATTACACTTAGGGATGTTTTTAGATTTAGGTTCACCAGTTCCAATATGTTTTTTGATTACCCTTCTTAGTCCAACTCCACTCAGGTGAAGAAAGGGTAAGTATATAACAACTTAAATGAAATACAAATTAGTTACGTAAACTGCATAAAACAATTTAACAGTCCTACCACAAATCCGGTAGTTAAATGAATATGAGTTGTCAACACAAGAATCGGTTTAGTTCCTTGGGTGACTCACCATCAACATCCAACGATATTCGAATGCAGCTCCAGGAAGTTTAGGTTCCCGCTAAAAGGACCTGACCTGCGTAAGCAAACAGGTATTATAATACACTACAATATTTACTATATCAGTCACTCTGTCTAATCATTACAGTTATAATTAATCAAATATATGACACTATATCAAAGAAAATACTTTTACACATAATGTCCTTTTTTTTGGAGGGGGTGGATCAGGGGGGGAGTGATTTTTTTTTTTATTTGATTGATTGTTTGAACTTTCAAATATGTAAGAAAATACATATTTGAAAATACATACCGAAGAGAGCAGACCTACTTAGTACGCCTCCTCAGTTCTTCCAGTTTGTTGCGTTTCAAATATATTAAATGTAAGAAAGTACAAGAATATAAATTCCTTGATCCATGTGCATCTCATAAATGCCTTCCTAACCATGGATTTGGATACTTTATGCTGATGTTTCATTCGTGAATATAAAAATGATACTATTTGAAACCAATATTCTGTTTGTCATTTCCATTCTAAATGAACAACCAAGATTTTAAAATATATATCTAGAAAGAACGTGTATTAAAACATGTTGAAACACGAGGAATTTACAAAATGCAAATCTACAAACAAGTACGAGAACCAATTTTTTTTTTAAGTGGGCTAATCAACAAATAACCTTTCTTTAACAGGTACTCCGGAGAGATAAGTATTAGTTACCTTTCTTTTACAGCATAAAGAATTGTACATTCACTTCAATACCGAAATGTATTGAATTATATAATACACTCAAAATACACATATTTCTAAACCAAATTACTAAATTGTGCCTCTTTACTGCACACACGTTTAGCGAATAAGGAAAATGTACCTCTGGTCAAAATGTGCTCACGCGGCTGCTCCGTGCCTCACGGGTGACTAGTAGCAGGAAAAAACGTTCAGCCATCACAACCAATGTTGTCTCGCTCTCTGAATATTTCTTTAATATTTCGGTGTATCTCCAAAAGAAAAAACTTTTTGCTCTTTGTAATACACCGTCTAAGAAAACTACGTGACTAAATTTTTTCAGGCAACCTGGAAAAACCGGAATATTCCTGTTCTTCACTTATGAGAGGGCGTGGCTTCACTCAAGCCAATTGAGTTTAACCTCTTAAATCCCAGATGGTTTTAACTACACTATTTTTCTGCATAAAACGCATGTTACATATTCAACTGTGTCTTTCTCATCTCTTTAGTGTTATGTCTGTCTTTATTTGAAAAATGTGCATCGTTAATGTGTTTGGCACTCTCCTAAACGTCAATAACCAGAGACAGACAAATGGGAGGAAGTAAAAGACAAACAAAAAAAGTATCAAAATGACAGTGTTGCATTTTTTTAACACAGAAAGAGTCATTTCAGCTTTACTGCCACCTATGAGTTAATGGCTGCCAATGTTTGTGTTAAAAGTCTCTGCAAATAAGTTTAACACGGTATCTTACTGAAAACGCGCCGCCTTCTTGCCTGCTGTCATTCCGCTAAGATATAGGCGACTCTGGTAAGTAACAGGTAAAGTTGTCGTTTAAAGTAATGCAAATGTGCATTGCCGGTTAGTAATTGTTTTACTATATCACGTTACGTCATTTATAGTTGTAGTACAGTGCATTCTGAATCCATCCTAACTAGCCATCTAGCTCATGTGAACATGAAGCAGTACCGCCTTCCAGCTTGGTTTTGCAGAGGGGTTGGTTGCAAATGCAAACAATCCCTTAATGTCCGTGTGTTGTGTTCAGATGTGAAAATAAAAGATAACTGTCAAATTCACTGTTTATGTCCTATTATACAAGATAGCACTGTAAAATAATTTGCTATGCATATGGATGCCCTGCATTGGTGCTGGGATCCAGCGGGCCCCAACGGAAATCTCGCGGGAGCGGGCGGCTAAAAATAGACAGCGGATCCCAAGATTATTGGCAGGATGGAGAATGTAACTGATGTCATTTATTTTGTGTTATATATTCGTGTTTGTTCTGAGCCATTGTATTAAGTTGTGATGTTCAGCTAGTTTGAATGTATTTCTTTGAAATTGGGTTCAGGGTTATCTTTTGTTTTTAAGCTGATCTTGTTTGTTTATAATGATATTTAAACATTTGTTGTATCAATTTGGTTATTGTTGTTTTTAATAACTGCAGATATTTGCACATTTGATTAGTTTTTGGGCTCAGTTTACATTTTTTCGTGATTTTTTGTTGAATTTGTTTTATTTATTCAGTTCTTGTTCTGCTGGAATAAAAATTGAATGCATATAAACTTATTTAATCATACAGTATATCTGTTAATGGATCTGCGGGTGCGGGCGGGATTGGACAGAAATATTGCGGGGGCGGGTGGGAGTGACAGAGACAGCCCGTGAGAGCGGGTTAAAAAAAAACAGTCCTGCGCAGGGCTCTAACACTAGTGTTTGTTTTTAGTTCTTGATGCCCCCAGTCGGTAGCCCATGTATGTAAATATGTGGGTAGGATAACGGTTAAACCCCCCGATTCCCATGCAGCATTTGATCACAATTGATTGCATTCATGCTGGGAGGAGTCATCCTGTCTTAGCAGAGTCTCTGCTGAAGCTGTGTGTCAGCTTATTCTCCAGGTCTGACTAGTTTTTGTGTCGCTCCCCACACTTCTGTCACAGTAGATAGTCCTGCCTGCCATGCGGCTTAATTAATGAAGCGGCTCTTTCCTTGCATCTAATAAATGCAGCAGCTATTTACTTGCATCTCTCACAGAAGCAGATGCTCCCTTACATTTGATCTACTACAGTTTTTTATAAGGTGTTTCCTTTGCTTTTGTCAGCCCTAATTCCCAAGTTTCTTTTGCAGTTTTTCCTGATATCTCTGCCACAGCTTCAGCTTCATTTTTTGCAGCCTCTCCTACACTGTCTGCTCTGGCTGCATCTTTGGCTCCTTCAACCTCCCTCCTATAGCTCCTGCTGCAGCCAAAGCCCCCACAGCTACACCCACTATTCCTACTACTGCTCCTACACCTAATGCCCCAACTGCCTCAGCTTCTGCAGCTGCTGCCCCAAATGCCCCAGCTCACTCTCTCGTTCTCGTCTCTTGATCTCAGACTCCTCTGCTTTCTCTCCCCTCTCCTCCATCTCTTCTTTTGTCTTTTTTCACCTCCATTGCTATAGCGTCTGCTATTACCTGGAGTGATTTATTTGTGTAATGACAGGGAATCCTTATTCCCTGGCCTGCTATGTAGTTCAATGGGTTGTTTGAGCAGCTTAAAAGTTGACACCCTTCCAGTCATGGAAGAAGGCTGGACTTTGTTCTGTCTCACCACTTTGTTTTAGGGTTTTATTTTATCATTGGCTTTTGGTGTATCCTGCTTGTGTCTTGTTTTTTCTGTGATAGCATAACATGGCACAGGCAAGGAAAAGAGTATAAAGTCTATATTCCTAGTATTTCGGTTTTGATTTTTTGTCAAGTGAAAGTCTTTATGACCATATATATGTGTGAGTAATTTGGTGATTATTGGTGGCTGTTTTGGTAATATGATGAAGACTGATGAAGTACCAGTACAGACTCTGTTTTGGAAAGGGGGGGGGGGGGGTTAATTGACGGAGACTGCTACATTCACTCACCTGGAGATAATGAGACTGAGGATTTAATGGGAATTCTGTCTTTTATCACGTGTGTATCTTCCTGGTCAGGATTGCGATGTTGATTGCTGTGTAGACTTTCTTATTGGTGCCGTGCTGTGATGAGCTGGAATGATTTATTGCTTTGAGAGCGTAACCTACCTTATTTCACGTGTGCTGTGCTGTTTTATCAGATGCCCTTAGTGTATGCGTGGGAATTGTGTGCTGCGAGGCATCCAACGTGAGCCCATTGATTAATGAAATAATTGAATAATAAAGTATTCTTATCGCCTCAGTTTCCCTGATTCTGAGTGGAGTATTCTGACCTACTGGACAAGACCGGGGTATAATTAAAGGTGGTGGCAGCTTAACCTGTTGTTTACCGAGGTTTAAATATCGCCCTCTAGTGGCAAGGAAAATCTATTACAGTACAGTAAGTCACTTTAAGCCTTTTCCTTATAACATTTACATTTACAGTATTTGGCAGACACCCTTAGCCAGAGCGACTTACATAAGTGCTTCAAGACGCTGCGATGAATTTTTCCGATACTAGCTCAATAAGGACCCAAGCTATGAATACCATCTATCCGAACACTGTTAAGAAAGTGCAACAATTTTTTTTTTTTGTACACATACACACACTCAAATGTGGGTTATAATGGGCATCAATGGAGGGGAAAACACTTAACGTAGTTTAAAGTCCATATTCCTAGCATTTAATATTTTATTTCTTGTCAAGTGAAAGTATTTATGACCAGATATGTGTGTAAGAATTTTGGTGTCGCTATTTTGATACATTAGACCACATTAACCCTTTTCACATTAAGGAACAGAAAGTGGAAACGCTGCTGCTTTGAAGAAGTCTACTGCCTAGAAAAGTTAAAATAATTGCGTTACATAAAATTCGCAGAAGGCACGTGCATGTGAACAGGAACCTTCATTCCCAATAACATGTGAAACAGCGACCCTGAAGTCACACATTACGATGGTCACAAAATACGGTGCAACACCTGCAAGGAGCTACCCAGCTCCGCCTGGACCCTTTGGAAATGCCAGACGGCGTTTTGGCCAGAGCGCACCGCGTACGTTCTTTGTTGCTCTCGCAATTTTCATTCTGCTTCATATAAGTATCTGCTGCTCAACGGTTGCCCATCTTCTTGCCCGAAGCGGGGCGACGCTGCTACGCCCCCTGCTGACCGAGACAAGCCAAGAAATATGAGCGCAGGACCAGTGTCACCGACAGAGCGGTATCACCACCATCCTGCGTAAAATGTCAACGTAGATAATGTGAGAATCCTCAGCACTACAGCTAAATATACGTTGGGACCTCATTCAGACCGTGCATGTGATATACACGTATGCTATACTTACACACTCAGTTTTCTGGCACAGAAAGGGAGGCAGGACGCCAGGAAACAGGAAAATGCAGGGTTTAATTAAAGCGAAAAGGAATGAACAAGCAGCAAACACAGACTGACAATATAATGACTAGTCTGGGGAAACAAACTGAAACGGGAACTAAATACATTGAACTAATGACAGGAATGAACATGTGGAATCCACACGCTGATGAGGGGGCGTGGCCACATGGGAGGATCCGATGAGTGGGGAATGATACTTTCCCTCACAAAACGAATATGAAATTCTCTATTCTACTTTAAACAGGTGTCAGCTGAGGCCCAGCACTGTTTCAAAGTAAGAGATTTTTGTTGATCGTTTAATGATTAACAGTACTATAGTGCTTTTGAATAACAGTGATTGTTATGGCATCTGCTGCCAGGAAGGGTCTCAAGGCACTGGGTCCAGTGTATAACCACCCCTTTTCTTCCAAATATAACCTTTTTCTGTTGCTGTGCTGTATTTGGTGCCAGTTAATCTTTGTCAAGAAGATACACACACTGGCCACACAGTTGCAGCACATTTGTCTGCTGTACCCTCATGACCCTGGGGGCGGCATGGTGGTGCAGTGGTTAGCACTGTTGCCTCACACCTCTGGGACCCAGGTTCGAGTCTCCGCCTGGGTTACATGTGTGTGGAGTTTGCATGTTCTCCCCATGTTGTCGTGGGGTTTCCTCCAGGTACTCCGGTTTCCCCCCACAGTCCAAAAACATGCTGAGGCTAATTGGAGTTACTAAATTGCCCGTATGTGTGAGTGAATGGTGTGTGAGTGTGCCCTGCGATGGGCTGGGCCCCCATCCTGGGTTGTTCCCTGCCTCGTGCCCATTGATTCCGGGATAGGCTCTGGACCCCCTGCGACCCAGTAAGAAAAGCAGTTTGGAAAATGGATGGATGGATGTACAAATGAATTTAATTATTTTGGAAAATGAACAACAGAGAATAAAAAGGTATTATCTGCATTTTACTGTGGTGGCTAGTGAACATGCGCTCATAGTCATGTGATCAAATCTGGCCAAACCTGGCAGCTTCCCATGATTGTCAATCAGATCTGAATCTGCTGCTCTGGATGATAACAGGCCAGAGGATCTTTAGCCAGAGTCATTTTGCATTTATGGTTGATCTATGCAGGGACCAAGTGAGTTCAATGCAATGCAAAAACATGAACATTACATTTTAAGAGCCATATAGACATTCAAAATGATGATCTTTAAGGCTGCAAGCCATTATCACTGAAACATCACTGCGCTTTTCAGTGAGTTGTGGCTCCTTTGCTCAGTGCCGAGATGGAGGGGGGCACTCAGGAGCACCTTGATGGGAGAACTTCAGGACTGGGGCTCCACAGGCTGACCCCAAAGGGCCCTGCTGTCCCTCGGAGCCGGGAAATGCTGAACGTGGCCCCTGCTCTCAGTCCATGAGCTGGGCACACACAGCATATGTCGCGTGAAACATACATGTACATAAACACACATGTGGTGTTAAACACTTATGTGCATAAACATACACGTCATGTTAAACATACATATAAGCTCCTAAATATTCTGATATTCTGACAGCTGATATTTGGAGAGGCAATCTCACCTCCTCCGTCCATGAAGTCCTGCGCTCTGACTGGGAGGCTCACTCTGGATTTCAGTTTGGGCTGGATATTTCTCCCCACAGGCAACAGCCTGCAGGGCCCAGAGAGGAGGCAGTGCCACCAACTGGCAAAACAGAGGTATGGCAGAGATGAAAGGTGCATCAAATCTTACAGCAGTCCTGACCAGTCGTGAAGGTCATTAAATATTAAGTGTGTATTTCTCAGAAACTGGAATGGAAATTTCACTTGAACTGCTTAATTACACAGGTATCGCACAGGCTGGGGCGGTGTTATAAATGTTAGGGAAACACACACACAGAGACACACATAGATATCAATACATTTGTATTCATATCCTTATGGGGACTCTCCATTCATTTCTATTAAGAACATAAGAACATAAGAACTATACAAACGAGAGGAGGCCATTCGGCCCATCAAGCTCGCTTGGGGAGAACTAAACTAATAGCTCAGAGTCGTTAAAATCTTATCTAGCTCTGATTTAAAGGAACCCAAGGATTCAGCTTGCACTACATTATCAGGAAGGGTATTCCATACTCTGACTACACGCTGTGTAAAGAAGTGCTTCCTTAAATCCAGCTTGAAGTGTTCTCCCGCTAATTTCCACCTATGGCCACGAGTTCGTGTATTTAAACTAATGCTGAAGTAACTATTTGGTTGAACAGCATCCAAACCTGTTAGAATCTTATATACCTGGATCATGTCCCCCCTCAGTCTCCTTTGCTTGAGACTGAACAGATTTAGCTCAAGTAACCGTTCCTTGTATGACATTCCTCTAAGACCAGGAATCATTTTTGTGGCCCTACGCTGCACCTTTTCTAAGGCCACAATGTCCTTTTTAAGATATGGTGACCAAACCTGCACACAATATTCTAGGTGAGGTCTCACCAAGGAATTGTATAATCTTAGCATTACCTCCCTTGACTTAAACTCCACACACCTGGAGATATACCCCAACATCCTATTGGCCTTTTTTATTGCTTCCCCACACTGGCGAGAATGGGACATGGAAGCATCAACATACACACCAAGGTCTTTCTCATGATCAGCTACCTTTATTTCAGTGACACCCATGAAATACCTGTACTTTATATTTCTGCTCCCTAGATGGAGTACCTTACATTTATCGATGTTAAATTTCATCTGCCAGGTATCGGCCCAGTCACTAATTAAATCAAGATCCCGCTGTAGCTGCTGAGCCACTAATTCAGTATCTGCTACACCACCCACCTTGGTGTCATCTGCAAATTTCACCAGTTTACTGTATATATTGGTATCCATATCATTTATGTAAATTAGGAACAATAGTGGTCCTAAAATCGAACCCTGCGGTACCCCACTATGAACGCAAGCCCACTTTGACATTGTGCCTCTTATAACTACTCGCTGTTTCCTATCTGTTAACCAGTTATCAATCCAGGTCGCTACGGTACCTAAAATACCTGTCGCTTTGAGTTTAAGTAGGAGCCTCTTGTGGGGGACAACATCAAAAGCCTTTTGGAAATCTAAGTAGATGACATCATAGGCCTTCTTATCATCAACTTCCTGAGTAGCTTCCTCAAAAAACTCCAACAGATTTGTTAAACAGGATCTACCTCTCCTAAATCCATGCTGGCTATCCCGCAAAATGTTATTAGAGTCCAGGTAATCTACCATTTTCTCTTTGATTATAGCCTCCATAACTTTACCAGTTATACAAGTTAGACTGATTGGCCTATAGTTAGACAAATTACTTCTATCCCCTTTTTTAAAAATAGGCGTTATGAAGGCGTGCTTCCAATCAGAAGGTACCACACCTTCAGATAAGGATTTTTGAAACAGTAAAGTTAAGGGTCGGCAAATAATATCCCTCATCTCTTTTAACACTATAGGTAAGATGCCATCAGGACCCTGTGATTTATTTATTTTGAGCTTAGCTAGGCTTTGCAAAACATCTGCTTCAGTTATATATATATTAGCTATAGACAATGCTGGATAGGTAATAACTGGTAAATTACTAAGGTCCTCAACAGTGAATACCCGTGCAAAACTTTTATTGAACTCATTTACTATATCAATGTCGTTTACTATTATAAGACCCTTACTATCCTGCAGATTAGTAATTTCAGGTTTTATAGCTCTTTTAGAGTTAAAATACTGGAAGAAACTTTTAACGTCATCCTTAGCTTCCAATGCAACCATCCTTTCGACATTTCTTTTAGCTCGTCTAATATCATTTTTTAACTCAGTCTGTAGACTTAGATATTCCTGCTTAATTCTGTCATCGTCAGTTATTTTCCATTGCTGGAACAAAGCCCTTTTCCTCCTTACTTTATGCTTTATTTCCCTAGTAAACCACCTAGGTTGCAATTTCCTAGATTTATTCTTGCTGGAAACAGGTATGAAGTCCTCTTGCACTTGCAATAATGTGCTTTTAAAAAATTCCCAGGCCTCTTCAACAGTTTTGTTATTTAACTCCATCCAGTTCACAGTTTCTAGTTTTAGTCTCATACACTTAAAGTCAGCCTTCCTAACATTATATATTTTTGATTTGGACTTAGCTCTTCGAACACTAAACTTAACCTCAAATTTGACCATGTTATGATCGCTACTGTCAAGTGGTTCTAAAACGTCTAATTTACCAATCCTGTCCTGGTTATTAGAGAGAACAAGATCAAGAATGGCATCTCCCCTGGTAGGGGTGTTAACAAACTGAGTAAAAAAACAATCCTGTACTAATTCCACCATCTCCAGTTCATTTTCTGAAGAGCCAGTGACAATGTCCCACTGCATTCCTGGTAGATTAAAATCACCCATAACTACCACATCATTTTTATTGCTCATAGTCCTAATATCACTGTATAACAATCTGCTTTCCTCAGCAGCTATATTAGGTGTTCTGTAACAAACACCGACAATTAGGCTATTTGAGTTTTTAGCATCTAATTTTACCCATATTGCTTCCGTAGTTTTATTTATATCAGTAAGTTCCCTTGCCTGCAAGTTTTCCTTTACATATACTGCAACACCACCTCCCTTTTTTCCTATACGATCCTTACGGAACAACGTGTAACCATCCATATTATATTCTTGTCCATCCTTTTCACTCAACCACGTTTCAGTTACTCCTATAATATCATAAGAGTCCGATGAGATAAAAACCTCTAAATCATGAATTTTATTCCTAATACTTCTGGCGTTTAAATACAGACAACAAAGGGTAGGCCTATTACGGTGCCCACTTACAATATGATTATTTGGGGCTTTCCGTTTCCCCCCACTGACATAGTTAACTAACCTCCCTGCCCCCCCAGTCCCTAGTTTAAACATTCCTCAACTACTCTACACATACGCCTCCCCAATACACTGGTTCCCCTCTGGTTCAGGTGCAACCCATCCGGCTTGAACAGGTCCCACCTGTTCCAGAAGGTCCTCCAATGCCCCATAAACCTAAACCCCTCTTTCCTACACCATCCTTTTAGCCACGCATTTAACTTCCTTATCTCAGCTAACTTAGCCTGACTTGCACGTGGCACGGGGAGTATTTCGGAGAATACCACCGTGGACGTTCTGCTTCTAAGCTTATTGGCAACTTCTATAAATTTATCCTGCAGAACAGCCCTTCTACCCTTGCCAATGTCGTTGGTGCCAACATGCACCACGACAACTGGATCCACCCCAGCTGGGGCCAAAAGCTTATCCACACGATCTGGAAGGTCTCCTACCTGGGCACCAGGCAGGCAAGACACCGTACGGGACCCTCTATCACGCGTGTACACATAACTGTCTACTCCCCTAATAATGGAATCCCCCACTACCACTGTCATGCCCGGCTCGTCCGCTCCTCGTGTGTGCCACGCCCCCTAATTACCCACGTGTGATTTCCTGATCCTGCCCAGTCGTGTCTTGTTTCCTGCTGCCTTGTTCCGTGTATTTAAGTCCTGGTCTCCCCAGTTTGCTTTGTCTGTCATTGATGTTAGTGGCGTTACATGTCTCCTGCTCCCCGTTACCTCATTAAACCCCCGTTTTCCTGTTATCCCGCTTGCCTGCCTGCTCCTTCCACGCCCTACCGCACGATCGCCGCTCTCCCCGCGCCAGATCGTGACAGAATGACAGACCAGAAGAAAAGGAGGAAGCAGAGGAGAAGGAAGCCCCTGCCTGAGCCCATCCGACTGGGCACATGCTCCCTCACCGACTCCTGGTCTTTCGCTGAGGACGAGAGAGAGGGGCTCGTCCAGGGCTCCGTCCCTGACCCGTTCCATAGGGGAGTCCACTTCATGGTGAGAGTCGGGGCTTCCAGCAGCGACGAGGAGGACATTCCTTTCTCGTATCCCGAGCTGGAGCCGTTCGCTCCGGATGAACTACCGCCCCTGTACCGGTATAATCACCGGCCCGAACACCTGGCTAATTGGGGAGGTATTAGGGCCGTAAGGGACTCGATACCCCGGGTCCCGAAGAGGACCGCGCCCGTCTCCCCCTCCCAGGACGTGCCAGTTCTGCCTGCGCTATCAGCGCAGCGCCAGCCTCTGCAACCTGCGCAGCCGGAGCAGCCATCGCCGCTGTCCGGTAGATCTGCGCAGCTTCCTCCACCTGCGGCTTGCGCTCCCGCGCAGCCGCCATTGCCGGCGGACCCCGCTCCCGTGCAGCCGCCATTGCCGGCGGACCCCGCTCCCGTGCAGCCGCCGCCGCCTGCTGCAGCTCCCGGGCAGGCGCCCCCACTGCAGCAACCTGCAGCTCCCGGGCAGGCGCCCCCACTGCAGCAACCTGCAGCTCCCGGGCCGGCGCCCCCACTGCAGCAACCTGCAGCTCCCGGGCCGGCGCCCCCACTGCAGCCACCTGCAGCTCCCGGGCCGGCGCCCCCACTGCAGCCACCTGCAGCTCCCGGGCCGGCGCCCCCACTGCAGCCACCTGCAGCTCCCGGGCCGGCGCCCCCACTGCAGCCACCTCCTGTTCCTGACCGCGCTCCAGTTCCTGCAGAGGCGCCCCCTCTGCAGCCGCCTGCTGCAGCTCCCGGGCAGGCGCCCCCACTACAGCCAGCTCCTGTTCCTGACCGCGCTCCTGTTCCTGACCGCGCTCCTGTTCCTGACCGCGCTCCTGTTCCTGTCCAGGCGCCCCCACTGCAGCCACCTGCAGCTCCCGGGCCGGCGCCCCCACTGCAGCCACCTGCAGCTCCCGGGCCGGCGCCCCCACTGCAGCCACCTCCTGTTCCTGACCGCGCTCCAGTTCCTGCAGAGGCGCCCCCTCTGCAGCCGCCTGCTGCAGCTCCCGGGCAGGCGCCCCCTCTGCAGCCGCCTGCTGCAGCTCCCGGGCAGGCGCCCCCTCTGCAGCCGCCTGCTGCAGCTCCCGGGCAGGCGCCCCCACTGCAGCCAGCTCCTGTTCCTGACCGCGCTCCTGTTCCGGACCGCGCTCCTGTTCCTGTCCAGGCGCCCCCACTGCAGCCACCTGCAGCTCCCGGGCCGGCGCCCCCACTGCAGCCACCTGCAGCTCCTGACCGCGCTCCTGTCCCTTCTCCCCCTGTGACAGTTTCTCCCTCGCCCCAGCGAACTCGACCCCGACCTGGGGTCATGTCTGTGTCCCGTAAAGGGAGGGGACACAGATGCAGGGCTGGGGTCCCGCCCGCCCTGCCCCCTGGCTCGCCCTGCCTCGCCTGCGCTGGGGCTCGGTTGGCGCCTGCGGGTCCTGGCCCTCCGGGTCGGCTGTCGCCTGCGGGTCCCTCTCCGGTGCCTCGTCGCCCTGCCTCGCTCCCCTCTCCGGGTCCTGGTCGGTCGCCTGCGGGGCCCCTACCTCCGGCCCTCCCCCGGACATCGCCGCCTGCTGCGGCTCCCCCCTCCTCCGTGCCTTCGCCCTGGCCCCTTCCAGCTCCCTCGTCCCCTTCCCTGGTGCTCCCTCCCTGGCCCCTCCGCGGGTCCCTCGCCCTGTCTCCTCTGCCCCTTCTCGGTCCCCTCCGGCTCCGGCTTCCCGGCCGCCTGCGGCCCCTCCGGCTGCCGCCCGTCGCCCGCTGGGGCTCCCTCGGGCTCCCCTTCCTTCCCCCTCCTTCTCTCCCTTCTTTCCCATCTCTGTCCCGCCTGTCTTTTCTCCTCCTTCCGCCTTTGTCCCTCGTCCCTTCGCTCCTTGTGTTCCTCCTTCTCCCTCTGGCTTCCCTCCGTTCACTCCCGGTCCTTTTGTCCCGCCTGTTCCCTCTGTGTCTCCCTTTCTAATCTGTCTCTCCGCTTTCCCGGCCCTTTGTCAGCTCCTGTCCTATGTTCTGTCTCTTGCCTTGTTTTGTGCTTCGGTCCTGTTCCCCGTCGTGCGTTAATTCTGTTCTTGTTTTCCAGGTCCTGTTCTGCCTCGTCCCGTCCGTCGCCCCCTTCCTTGGCGCGCCCGGTGTAGCGCGCCTTTGGGGGGGGGGTTCTGTCATGCCCGGCTCGTCCGCTCCTCGTGTGTGCCACGCCCCCTAATTACCCACGTGTGATTTCCTGATCCTGCCCAGTCGTGTCTTGTTTCCTGCTGCCTTGTTCCGTGTATTTAAGTCCTGGTCTCCCCAGTTTGCTTTGTCTGTCATTGATGTTAGTGGCGTTACATGTCTCCTGCTCCCCGTTACCTCATTAAACCCCCGTTTTCCTGTTATCCCGCTTGCCTGCCTGCTCCTTCCACGCCCTACCGCACGATCGCCGCTTACCTCCGCGACCGGTCGTGACAACCACAACCTCCCTCTTCCTAGGGGGAGGGGGCTCCTCAGTGCCCAAGGGCCCACCTGCCTCCCCAGTCCGTTCCGGCTCTAAAGCTGGAAGAACCTGAAACCTGTTCGACACAGTCACCTCAGGTGATGCCGCCTCTGCAACGTGTGTACGCCCCTTCCTGCGTCTACGACCTATGGTCACCCAGCTCTCTCGACCTCTCTGCTCTTCATTCTCCCCCCTCCCGGCTAGTGGTGTACACACCTTATCCCTAAAAGGCGTATTAACTTGCTCCTCTAACTCACTGTTGCATTGGATGAGAGCCAGTTGCTCCTCAAGGCCGCGAACCTTGACCATGAGCGAGTCCACTAGCTTACATCGCTCGCAGATGAAGTCCGACTGGACACTAACGTCCAGAAGGGCAAACATGTTGCAAACGCAACACTGAGCCGGCCCCATAATTAACTAACTCACTATGACCCCGTACTCCCAGCCCAGTAAATTTACATAGCGTATTTAACTTTAAAGATTAAAGTTATTATTGGCAAAACCCTAATCCTAACTATGACAACCTTAACCCCTACCCAGCCCTAACCTTAACCATAAGTAATACGGGACTTTTGGTATTTTAGTTCATCAATTGCATGGACAGACTTTTTATAACATTGAGTTTTCCATTGTGGGAACTGGAAAAATGTCCTCACAAGGTCAAAGTAACAGGTTTTCTCTCTCTCTCTCTCTCTCTCACACACACACACACACACACACACACACACACACACACACACACACAGTCTACTTAAAAGCTGAACTTACCTGTTAAATTACATTGGGACAGCTGACAGAATATTGATATTCTCAGAAACAGCACCTTAATCATTCTAGTAAAATGTCAAACAGTTTGGTGTCTGGGTGCTATGTGACCCAGATCATAACTGTAATACTCCTGTGTCCTGACATGCAGACACTCACAGCACGGCATCTGTGCAGGGGGCTGATGACAGCCATTGGCAGCTGATGATGGACACACTGCAGGCTGCAGCGAGCAGCTCGCCCACACAGCGATGGACCCGAGCAGCAGCTGGTGGCGTGTGCGGTGCCCGATATGAACCGGCACATGCAGCAGACACTTTTACAACATGTGGTTAGAGGTGAGACAACACAGATCACAGGCGTATCAAACCTTTGCAGTTCGTCCAGTTTGTGCAGCAACTGAGCATTTTCAAGTGACAGGAGCGCCCCCTGTTGCTTGGAGGACTGGGTGCGGTTGAGTAATGCTCCCTTTTCCACTCTCTGGTGCATATGTTAAGTATTGGTTAGGGGTCTGGTCGCAGTAACACAGGTAGGAAACTGAGTCAACTTTTTTTTTTTTTGAACTAATAGGTGTTAGTGAAACGCATGACGTAATATGCTACTGGAAAAACATTGATAAAGCAGATAAAACAACAGCAGCAAATGGACACACTCACTGCAGTGTTCTGTTTTCTTGCATGACCTCCTGCAGCAAGAGGACCCCTCTGTCGGAGGGTCAGTTTCAACCTTCCCTAGCAGCTCACTGCTGCCATCTACAGGTGGGAAGAGTCTTTAATTAATTAATTTATATAACAATCAATTCAGCTGCACAGTTTCACAAAAAAAATAAAAAATTTAAACATACAGCAGGCAGAAACGGGTACAGAAGATCTTCTGGCCGATTTTTCCACTGAGGAAAGATGTTGTCGAAGCAGCATGTTCTCCCTGCGCAGCAAACAGCAGTAAATAGTGGCATTACTCGTGATTTGTGTATTCAGATACCATCCTTCACCCCAAAATCTGCCGATATTATACTTTGCCTTTTTTTTTTCGAGAGTGAATAACAAAATAAAATAAATCACATAAGCAGGTTCAGCTAAGCTCATAATGACCTATCCCAGGAACCAAACCTGAGCAGTTGCCAACACACCGCGGGGCCAATTTAGACTCACCAGGCAACCTATCCTGCACTCTTTTGGATTGTGGGAGGAAACTGGAGCGCCTGGCAAAAACCCCCACGCACATGGGGAGAGTGTACAAACACCACACAGAGAGGACCCAGGACCAAACCCAGAACCTTCTTGTTGTGAGGCAGAAGCACTAACCACCATACTGCCCACGATCATTACATCGCATGTACAGTAATAATGCTGAGAGTTGCTTCTCCTTAATTACACTGCAGAGACGTAAACTGTGCCTTATTTGCCCTTAAGCTCATAATCTCTCGATTTTCCTTTGAGAAGAGGCTTGGTCAGGCACCTGACAACTTGTTGCAACAGTCTCCTACAGTATGTATTCCATACCTATTATATCAGCCATTAATGCCACATACGAGTATAATTCTGCATACACTGTTATGGTCCATATAAATAACTAGATAATTTTCAATAATTAAAAATAAGAACCATATAGTATATAGTGTTGGCATGGTGGCCTCCCATTTCCAGGTATACAGGCCACTCGAACCCCAGCCATGTTCTGTGTGTGTGTGTGTGTGCCTCTGTGCCTGTCTGTATAGACATTGCATGTCATGAATACATCACATTAGTGATGGATTTATACCAAAATTTTGACTTTGATACTGATACCAGCTTTGGGATCTTGCTATTAAAACTAAATCAATAATGTAAAATATTCCCATTTAAAAGTTATGTTGCCTTGAACTAAACAGGTTGATTTATCAATTGGGGTGGCATGGTGGTGCAGTGGTTAGCACTCTTGCCTCACACCTCTGGGACCCGGGTTCGAGTCTCCGCCTGGGTCACATGTGTGTGGAGTTTGCATGTTTTACCCATGGTGTCGTGGGGTTTCCTCCGGGTACTCTGGTTTCCCCGCATGGTCCAAAAACATGCTGAGGCTAATTGGAGTTGCTAGATTGCCCGAAGGAATGCATGTGAGAGTGAGTGTGCCCTGCAATGGGCTGGCCCCCCATCCCGGGTTGTTACCTGCCTCGTGCCCATTGCTTACGGGATAGGCTCCGGATCCCCCGCAACCCAGTAGGATAAGTTTGGGAAATGGATGGATAGATGGATATACAGACAAATTAAGTAGGTTTTTACATATATAATGACAGCATACAGTTTTTAAAAGATAGCAAAATTCTTCTTGTGTACATCCATCCATCACTTTTGTTATTCACAATGTTCAGAGATCGCATTATGAGGGCAACTTATGCTCCTCCCTCCACTCAAAGTCAGCTATTTTTGAAATAAGAGACAGAACATTTGAATTCACAGCTTGTCTTTTTGCTCCTTTCTCCACCTTGAAGCCCCTTTCTGGGTTAATTTGGTGATTTGCATATCTTTTCAAGCATGTAAATGCACTGTCACAGAAATGGCACTTAAATGCTGCAAACTTGACATCTCAAAATGTTGAAAGAACAGTTGCTCATTACAATGAACTTACTTTGACATTGAGACATTGACATTCATGATCATGAAATAAAAAGCTTGCTGTCAGAGGTAGGGGAAGAAGATGTGTAATTGTATTTCAGACAGCTGTACAATTTTAAAATAGTGTCTATAGCAATGTTTACATATTCTTTAGTGTCAGGTTCGCCGCGGACGCTGGGGAGCGGGTGATCGCTTAGGCAGGCAGAGGGAGCACCTGCTCGGGAGCCGCGGGCAGAGGGAGCGCCTGCTCGGGAGCGGCGGGCAGAGGGAGCGCCTGCTCGGGAGCCGCGGGCAGAGGGAGCGCCTGCTCGGGAGCGGCGGGCAGAGGGAGCGCCTGCTCGGGAGCCGCGGGCAGAGGGAGCGCCTGCTCGGGAGCCGCGGGCAGAGGGAGCGCCTGCTCGGGAGCGGCGGGCAGAGGGAGCGCCTGCTCGGGAGCCGCGGGCAGAGGGAGCGCCTGCTCGGGAGCCGCGGGCAGAGGGAGCGCCTGCTCGGGAGCGGCGGGCAGAGGGAGCGCCTGCTCGGGAGCCGCGGGCAGAGGGAGCGCCTGCTCGGGCTGCGCTGGAGCCGCGGGCACAGGAGGCGGCGGCTCGAGCTTCGTAGCAGGGGGCGGGGCTCTCCGGATCTGGATCAGCCTCCTGAGGCCCTCTACTAATCTCTCCAGATTCTCCTGCAGAGAGGCGGGAGGTGATGCAGCGAAGTCACGCTGTAGCTGCGCAGCGAGCTGGTCCTCCTCTGGGAGCCTTGTATGGCCGGCTCGTCCATTACCCTCCAATAAAGTCCCTGGAGGGTGAAGTATCGATTTGCGAGGGCCGCGTGCGTAACTGGAACCACCAGCGGAGGCGCAGCGGTTGCAGCTGGCAGAGGAGAAGGGAGTGCCTCGGGCTGGGCGGCTGCAGGCGGCGGGACCTCCAGGTCCCGCACAGGAGAGACGGGCGTGGCCCCTTTAAGGGTGCGGGGCACCCGCGGGATAGCGTCCCGCACCACTCTGGCCCCTCTATTAGCCAGCCGCTCGGGCCGGAAGTAATACCGCTCGAGGGGTGGCTGCAGCTCCTCGGTGACCGGCTCCCGTTCATGGAGCAGGAGGAGTTCCTCCTCCTACTTGCTCCCAAAGCCTGGCGAGAGAGGAAGCTCCCAGGCTGATCGTCGGCTCATCGGGTCTCCTTCTCCTCTGCTTTCTCTTCTTGTGGTCCGTCATTCTGTCAGGATCGCCGGTTAACGGGTGCGGCGAACAGGTAGACAGACGGGCAGGAAACAGGCAAGGCAGGCAGGCAGGATACGGGGAAAAACGGGGATTTATTTCGGTAACGGGGACTTGGAAACATCTGACGCAGACTAACATCAGTGACAGACCAGGAACCAATGCAAGACACGGACTGAAATACACAAGGCTGGGCAAACATAATCAGACACAGCTGGGTACGATCAGGAAAGCACACGTGCGTGGCACACACGAGAATCGTACGAGCTGGGCGTGACAATTTAGTAAGTCTTGTCAGTTCTCCTTATGAGATATTCAGCTCGTGCGTTTTTGAAAAGCTTGATATTATATTAATGTTTGGATGAAGAAATAATTCACTGTAAAAATAAATGTTTTCAATCCAATATCAGATTGTGGCTTCAGAGTTTAAGGAAAACCTGGACAAAGCTGTTAAAAGATGTGAGAACCTCCTGATACTAGCTGGATGTCTGCAAAGCATCACTGTCAGCAATAAAAACGAACTGGTGCAAGACATCATTAATTGGTTTGTCCTTCAGCACAAGGACACACTTTGAAAGGTGTGTTCATCATTATGTATTATCCATGTTCAAAGTTTTTAGGCCATTCAAAATTAGTGGTTTTTTTCCCTATTTTATAGGTTCCAGGATGGTCTTTGTTGCCGTGGACTACTGGATGCTATCCAGAGCCATCCAGGCGTATTCAGAACAGTATTTACAAAGATCAACGAAAAGCTTGAGAGTATTGAACAGCTGTTTACAGAACAAAGGTCTGAGCGAGGGAGCGACACATACGAAAATGAAGCCATCTGCCATTGGAGAGACTATCTCTTGGATGCTAAGAGTAAGTATTCCTCAACCACAATTAGAACCAAACTTAGAAGGATGTGGAATTCTAAAGAATGATAATTCTTCATAATATCAGCACTCTATCCATCCATCCATCCATTTTCCAAACCGCTTATCCTACTGGATCGCGGGGGGCCCGGAGCCTATCCCGGAAACAATGGGCACGAGGCAGGGAACAACCCAGGATGGGGGGCCAGCCCATCGCAGGGCACACTCACACACCATTCACTCACACATGCACACCTATGGGTAATTTAGCAACTCCAATTAGCCTCAGCATGTTTTTGGACTGTGGGGGGAAACCCCACGACGACATGGGGAGAACATGCAAACTCCACACACATGTGACCCAGGCGGGGACTCGAACCCGGGTCCTATGGAATATTATTTAGTACTATATAACGTAGAATACAAGTATTATGATATTATTAAAAAGTATGCCAAATATCCATGATGTAATCATTACAATATAAACATTATAATGTAATCAACACAATGTAATCAACTGAGTATGTATTTGCACCTTTTGTTAGTCTGAGATTCTGTTAGTTACTTTATGTTAGTCCTGAATCTATGAATATTCACTTTTATTAGCGTATATTTTATCACTATATTAAAGGACAAATATATTATCAACCTTTTAGTTAGACAATGTGTAAAAGGCTGAAACTGCCTAGGTTTACTACTGAAGGAAGGGATTCGCCTGAGTTCACCAGAAGTTCACGGCTGAGCATTTTTAAAAAACCAAGTGGAGCTGCTCACGCCACCATTATGTTCAGCCGAGAGACCAAACGGTAAAAGAAATGATGGACAAACTTATCACCTAGGGGTGTGGATTTAAGGGAAAAAACAATTATTGTGAATGGCTGAAGGAATGATGATGCTTAAGTGACGAGATATTGTTAAATGATAAGAACTTATAAAAATTTGTGTAAAACAGTACTGGACACACTTTTACGTGTCTAGCCTTGGTTGTAACTTCATTGTTGCAATAAAGACTGAATTCTGGATACTGCACAAGCGGACCTCTGACTTCTGATTTGGCGGAGAAGGAGAAATAACCACGACAGTCCCAGAGGTGTGAGGCGACAGTGCTAACCACTGCACCACCATGCCGCCCCCTATCAGCACTCTAACCACATATATTTAAGTACCATTCAGCCTTATTTACTTTATACATGAAGCCTGGCAAAAGCAGCCAGCCTTTACGGACACTGGAGGACATCCTTATTTTTGCCACCGGAAGTGAAAGCATTCCAGCTCTTGGCTGTAACCCTGCACCTACACTTGATTTTCTTCATCATTCTTCAAGGTTCCCTCAAGCCAGCACTTGTTCAAACATCTTAAAAATATCATGCCATGCCTCATATGAAGATTTCAAATGCGACATGGACTTTGGAATTAAGAATTCGCCTGGTTTTGGAATGGCTTGTTTACGCGTAGTTGATGTTGCATTGTATGAAATTTTTACAGTTTAAAACCCAGCAGTATTCTTCACTAACACTACTGGTTCACAGATTCAAGAAAGTTTTTAATAACTGAGGCTTTGTTATTGGTGCCAGCTTTTAGATACATGATTTTTCTGCTGTATCCACCAATTCTGTCACGCCCGGCTCGTCCGCTCCTCGTGTGTGCCACGCCCCCTCATTATCCACGTGTGCTTCCCTGATCTTGCCCAGCTGTGTCGCCCAGTCCCGTCTATTTCAGTCCATGTCTTGTCCGTCATGGATGTTAGTCGATGTCAGATGTTTCCTGGTCCCTGTACCGTGAATAAATTCCCGTTTTTCCCCGTATTCCGTCTGCTTGCCTGCTTCCTGCCCGTCTGCCTGCCCGTGCGATCACCCCCTTCACCGGCGATCACAACAAATTCCTCCTTGGATTATAATCCTCCACCTATTAAAAAATAAAGAAATCATTTAATATTTATATATTTTATATTAATTTTGTAACTATATTAAGATGATCTGGTCAAATTGAAGCAACAGTTTGATTTTCAGTAATAGAAATGTTCATAATATTTATGTAAATTGTTTATTACTAACTTGATTAACTTGTGATTGCCATCAATGTGCCAGAGTGCCCATGGCGATGGTACACTATAGCCTCCTCACTTGATGGTGTTAATTGTCAGGCCCCTTAAGAAAACACCAATGGGATTGACAGCCCTCATAACTTCCCTTAGCCTCTTTTTCTGCACCCTAAATTTTGAAAGACATAAAAAAGATTAATTGGTAATTCAAATTACTACAGACAGTAGTGAATGTACAGTATGTGCTGCAGTTACCTGCATACGTTCTGAGGCAAGCAAATATATATATATTTATAAAAAACTAAATTTGTTGTTTGATTATAGACAAATATGGTTGATGCTTAAGATTTATCTAAAACTTACCTCACTCCCATACTGCAAAGAAACCCTGACACTTTATTGTAGCCTGAATCTGGAAACTCTGTGATCACATTTGTCACCAGGTTATGCAGGTCTTCCTCAGATATTGATAAGTGCCATGGATTGAAAGTCCATGTTCTTCCATTCTTCTGTGGACAGTTCTTGTACTAATACCCAACATTTCTTCTATCTGTGGAACTGTGAAGTTATGGTCCAGGAAAAACTCCAACTGATCTTTGGTGACATTAATTTTAGGTTGACCTCTAGTACCTGTATGACTTGGTGTTACAACAAAACCTATGCAGACATTTTTGGGTTCACACTTCAAGAGCAGCTTTGCTCTTGACAGGTTTTCTAAAACTAAATCAGTTTCACGTTTCAGAAAACATCTGATTAGAGTAGTTTCTATCTGTTCTATTCTATAGTAAATAAAATCACTGTCGTCAAGAATTGGATTCTCAAGGTAGCGGACTGTGTTTTTAAGGACATCTGCAATACTGTCCAAATAATCTTGAGGAAGCCCTTGGAATCTGTAACAATATAGAACATATTATTAATTAACACCAGTATACCCCCACACTGCTTAATTACTGAATTTACATCTCCGATCACTAAATGCTGCCAAATTATGCCAAATAGATTTTCCTGCTATTATTGGGAAACTATTCATTGATATAGCTTATACCAACATTCCAGATTAACGGTGTGAAATGAACTTAAGAATGCAAATCCTTTTCCCAGGAACAAAAAGTAGACTAGGCCAATGGGTGAAGAAAACAAAGACAAATATAAACCTAATGTCAGTGTATTGTCATTGAGGTTTTGTACTCAGGCACCTCGCTGTAGACAAAAACAGAGACAGAAGTAAACACTGAGGCTCAGAGAAATAATCCTTATTCTTAGATGGACATCAACAGAGTTTGCCTTTCAGCGGGTACAGATTTATTCATACTTTATCCAGCAATGTAAAATATCTGAGCTGTGTCTTCAGGTGCACATTCATCCAGCTTCTAGCCACTCAACAACACACAAACACAGAACTAATACAACCTGCTAACGCCAATGGACACTATGGACACTCTCATGCACATCTACACTCACATCTGACCTCACATGGTCATGTTTACATCTGGACCCTTGCACAAAGTCACTTTAATAAGGCATCTTAAGGCACTTTTTTCATGCATACTTGCACACCATACTTCCTCCACCTAATTTCAATGTGAAAGAATTTCTATTGTACAGCACATTTCTATTTTTATTTCTATTATGTACAGTACACTTCTATTTTTATGTAAAGAATTCTCTTTTAGGTCACTGGCGGTCGTGTAAGCATTTCACTTCATATCGTACTGTGTACGACTGTGTATGTGACAAATAAAATTTGAATTTGAATTTATGCTTGTCAGGGTTTTGAGGTGCTGGAGTCCATCCCAAGAGGCACAGCACTGGAGGACAGGATGCAGGTCCACTTCTAGGCTATTAAAGGTACCACGCAGCCTGTGTACATGTCATTGGACTGCCAGAGGAAACCCACGCCACGGTCAGCAGAGGTGGAATTTTACCCCTTTTAACTTGACTGGTGAGGCAACAGTGTTACTGTTGCCTAGTTTATATACAGACGAAGATAGAGATGCTTTATTGTCATTGTAAGTACAATGAGATTTAGTTTGGAACACGCCAGCAGATGCACAGTAAACTTACATTTAAATAGAATCCGAGGCATAAAACAGAATCAGAAAATAAATGATGTACAGACACTGTACATGTATACAATCACACACACACACAATAAGGTGCTGGTAAGTTGGTGGGTGAGCAATTCACAGAAGTTGAGCTTATCAAGTGTTTTAAATGCACATAAATATGGATATTGCACATGTGGGGTATTGCATCAGAATGTTTGAGATCAGTGCTGTGAGTTCAGAAGTGTGATGGATGTGAGGTAAAAACTGTTCCTCAGCCAGTTTGTGTCTGCGTACAGGGTTCTGCAGCATCTACCAGATGGCAGAGGTGTAACAAGTTTGTGTCCAGGGTGGGTTGGGTCGAAATTGTATTGATTTTCTCAACTTTGTGGTATTTATGAGAGCATCGAACAGGATAGTGAAACCCAGCTCTGTAGTTACTGTGATACCACCCTAGGGGGCACTGTTGCACTGTTACCACTGTTACTGTATACAGAAAATTAAACTGCACTTGGAAGGAATGTTTTTATGGTTTTATATACTGCCACATGTCATTGCTAGCGGATGGGACAAAGACCTGCCGAGGTCACCCTTGACAAATATAGTGGCCTTCTGTTTTACAGGTAGATGGAGGCTTTCTGTTTAATAAATTGGGGGCAGTTCTTTGTTTTAGAGGCATGCAGGTAAAGGTTCTGTTTTAGAGGTAGATGGAGGCTCTCTGATTTATAGGAAGGCGGAGGCTGTTTTATAAATGGATGGAGGCTCTCTGATTTATAGGAAGGCGGAGGCTCTGTTTTATAAATGGATGGAGGCTCCCCGTTTTAGACGCAGGTTGAGGCTCTCTGTCTCAGAACCTGACTCTCTTTTACCTGACAGTCACGCTGGCTTCCATCTCACCAGGAAGCAGAGTGACAGAGTGACACCCACTATATAAGTGACCCACAATCGGAGCCCGATGCCAGGGTGACACAGCCAAATAGGGATGTGTCAGTAGAGGCAGAAATCAAATTAAAAATGAGCAAATTGTGTGCCGTGCGACACAGTGCTGCCGGCAAGCTTATGTTTCCGGTTTCATAGGAATTTTCATTTCTATTTATAAGCTTCATAATTATTTTGTGCTAGTCTAATACATCATACATAGACAGGTGCAGTAAAAGATGGTCTTAGAAACTCGATTAAGTGACAAACTTCTGATATTTGTTGATAAAAAAGTTTGTGAGAGAAAGCATTTTTTGTGCTTCCGGATCAAGGCGTCACTTAACTGTAATAAATCAACAAATATTTTAACCAGTAAGGTATAATTTAAAGCCGTATACGTAAATGTTAGTGAACACCTTAGTAACTGTTAATTAGGTAATACTTGCTGTTATATGTGTACAGTAGCTTTGTAGCTTGTGTAGCTGTACTTAGCTGTCCCAGTAAGATTACACAGTAAGACATGAATGTTCATGCGATGTTCCAGTGAAGTAAAAGGGCATCTTAATTTACGTAGCAAATTATTTTATACAAAATAACAGCTTTTTCTGAGTTAGCAAGGGCAGCCCGTCCCTGAGCAGTATGGGGTTAAGGGTGAAGTCATTTTGCCAGCAGTGAGAGTTGAACCAGCAACCTTCTGATCACAGGCATAGCATCTTGACCCACTGAGGTGCACAGCAGCACACCCCTCGACGGTCACCTTTCACACCAAGAGTTTGTGCTGTGACTTCATATCACTGGAGGAAAATTGTCCCTCTGTTCTCCTCACTCTGAGATCTGAGATGTACGGTAATCACATGAAGCTCACTGCCGCTGTCCTCCTGACCCACCATTAATCAGCACACATAAGAAATTAGAAAAAAATGAGGATTTGCCTTTAAAAGGCTTGTGATGAGATACTATTTGACGGACAGATAATTGACAATAATGACTTTCAATGTCTTTTTTATTGATTTTGAAGACAAAAAAAATCTAGAATTTAATGTATTACCTCTTGCTCTATTTTCACACTGTACTCTCTCATATTGGCACATTAGTGATACACACACAAACACTGTTTCCCGTTCCTTTTGAAGGTTACTTGATGTCTTCCTACGATTCATGAGAACCTGTCGGATAAGTTGACGGTCATCTCTGCCATTAGAATGTCGCTTCCGCCCTTTACCTGGCTGGTTTCTGGTCGTTCCCAGTGTCTCCTCAAATTGTTCCTGGGTACTGCTGTCTCAGAAATTTTGAACCTGGAAGCAACCTACTGCTCAGCGTAGCCAAATCACACAGATGTTACAGCACGTTCTTCGCCACTGCAACAGAAAGGAAAGTCCACTCACCTCTCTCGTGGCCCTTCTTGCCTTCAGAGTCAGTATTGAGTGATATGTCTGCTGTCTGAGGTTGGCCTTTTTGGGTTGCTGAGTAGTAAATACTTTGGAGGGCAGGGGGTGGTTTTTGTGTGTGGGGGTGGGGGGGCATACACATGATTCTGCAGTTTGAGTATGCTTCCCATCACAACGCCAACACTGTAATAAAGCTTACTGCCGTTACACTGCATTGATGTGATTGAGGAGCAGGGCGCCAGTGGGCATGGGGGAATTTATTTTTATCTGGCATTATTTGAAAATGAACCGCTGGCTTTAACTCAAAGCCCAGGGTTCCCTCGGAAAGTTCACAGAAAGCACAGTGTCTTTGTTGAGAGTTCAAGTCTAAGACTGGGTCTGTTTTAAGGACTAGTAACTCAGGTGGCTCAACTGCATTTTATTTATCTATGTCTTAAAATATCACGTTTATATGTCTCTATTTATATTCTATTTATCATTTCATTTGCTCTATAACCAACGAGAACGATATTTCACCTCAGTGGATCATACAGCTGAAGAACAGAATAAAAATACTTTGCTGGGTGTTTGTTTTATCAATGACTGTAGTGACTGAAATCCCACTGTGGAGAGAAATGCAATCCTGAGGCCCCGCCCCCGATCATGTGACCCAGTAAAATCAGTTAAATGTGACTGAAATGTCAGTCACTGAAAACCTGTAAACTTTGACAGGTAATAGCACTGCTGCATTCGTGTGGCAACATTTGAAAAACCCATGAAAGCCACGTTTCGCTTTGACCTCACAGTAAGGCAGCTGGGGTCTCCATAATTACAACATGAATGAAAAGTGACACCTCGACAGTGAATATTACACCTGTGCCATTCTGACTGACACCAGGTGAAGTGGGAGGTACGACCCGCTTTGGTTTCGAATAAGACGGCAGAACGAGTGCAGACACAGACGGATGGATTTTTTTGGCCATTGTACCATTTTGGGTATGAACTGCTTTCCAATCACAGCTTGCTTTATATATGTATTTAGAACCCTGTTAAAAGTAAGACACTGAATTTATCACTGTTAAGTACTTGCTTACCTTTCACCAGTGATGCACATTTCTATCAATTAAATGAATGTTAGATTTAACAGACAATTTCATAAAAAGCGACATTTTTGAGAAAGCAGGGCCAAACAGTGCCTGGAGTAACGGTGGGTTAAGGGCCTTACGGAGGGGCCCAGTAGTGACATTGAACAGGTGACCTTCCCATCATAGACATAGCATCCAAACTCAATGAGCCAAACAGCGCCCCCACTGGATTGCTATGTGTTTTGCAGCTCAGGTGATTTTTTTTCCTACATGTTGATTTAAATGTGGCTGGTATTACTACACCATGAAGCTTCTCCTCTTCCTCAACACCCTCTTCATGGCATCAGGATGCTGGTTACCCATGGAGACCCTAGAAGTTTGGATCAGGAAGGAGGCAAAGGGCCAAGCATCCTATGGCATATGCAAATCACTGCAAATCACTGCGTGCAGTGTGCAGAGGTTAGGTGACACATACCATCCTGTAGCTCAGAGATGGAGGAAGGGAGACAGCTGTTTGGTCCTGGAGAGGAAATACATAAAACCTCACAGGAAGCAGGAGTATTTATCAGGGTCGCACAGCCTCATTCTGCCCTCATAGACATGTCTATCTACCTGCCTGTCTGTCTGCCTGCCTGTCTATCTGCCTTCCTGTCTCTCTATTTCTCTACCTGCTTGCCTGCCTGCCTCTTCATCTGTCTGTCTATCTATCTGCTTGCCAGTCAGTCTGTCTGTGTACCTGCCTGCCTGTTACACTGTGGACACCTGCTGCATTCACAGCCAGAGCGCAAATACCAGAGTAAACGACTTTAATATCTAAGAATGTTCCTTGCTGATCATGACTATTGACACAACATTGGATAGTGAAGTTGACTGAAGGGTAACAGCTTCCCGCTGTTACCCTTCAGTTACCAATAAGGGTACACTCACTCAGTGTGGTCTTTTCCAGTGCAGACCTCCTCACGTCGACCTCCAAGAGACGAGCTCATGTCTTTACCACTGAATTAGCTTCAGCCCCCAGGCCTGTTTCATAAAACATTTACATTTTCACTTACAGCACATATGTCCCCGTTATATAATTTCCATTTTCATTTAGTCTACATGTATATATCATTAATCATTACTCCATCCGGGAATTTTACATGTCATATACTAACATACACTGTACATATGCGCATCAAAATATTTTTTTCACCAGCTTCTGGGAAAAACAAAATATATAAAAAGATAGATTATCATAACTAAGACTGAAATAACAAAAAACCCATAAAATATTACAGTAAAACGAAAGTGATGACGATGATGATGATGATGAAAACCCTTTATTGCTGTTGCAATATACCATGTCACTAGTCACGAGTACCAGCGAAAAACAGGCCATCAACCGACCATACATGTACACAAACATCACAGTAGGGGGTAGACAGGTCGGGAGACAGGGGCAAACAGAGAGAAGAAAAGAAACAGAATAACCCATTGCTTCCGGGATAGGCTCCGGACCTCCCGCGACCCAGTAGGATAAGCGGTTTGGAAAATGGATGGATGGATGGATGGAATGTGTATACATAATATTTAGTGTAGTAACTGCTTCTGGCCAACAGGGGGCCACAGGCAAACGTGTGATTTGAGTGGTGACAAACGCTGCTGCTACAGGTCATGGTCGGGCTCCTGCAATCATCCATCCATCCATGCATGGAGGAGAGCACCAACTTTTATGGAGGAATAAGAATCATTTCCTCTCTGCCCGCTTGACTGGGCTTGATAACTGGTCACTAGAACTGGCATTGAGGAGGTACCACGGCTCATCTGACATGCCCCTGCACCCTTCTGTGCCATCTGTGCAAGGCTGCGTTTTTTTATAACCTCTATGCAATATTTCTGAAGCCTAACCAAACCCCACTTCTTCCTTCCTACCACGGAATACAGTGCAGCACTACAGACTGGACTAGAGTCTATCAGGTAACACAGGGCACAAAGCTGGGTTCACCCGGGACCATCATGGGGCAAACCACCCTCCAGGCACTTTGGAGATACCCATCAGCCTCACTGTATGTCTTTGGCCTGTAGGTGGAATCTAGAACTGCCAGATCCGTGCGTGAGAGAGAGAACATGCAAACTAGGAACACACAGGTCAGAAACAGGAACCAAGGTTCCTAAAATAAACTGGAGAAATGGCTCAGTGATTTCTTCCATCAGTAACTGGCATGCTGTATAGACAGTTCTCTGTATCGAAACTCAACCATAATCTGCGCCAAACATCCAGAAATATCCGCACTAATCACATCTCTTGTTTGCATCACTGACTGAGCTTGCAGAAGAGACCGTTGGAACGTACCAACTCCAATGAGGAACATAAAGTAAGCTTCAGTTGTTAGTATGGCTATGGACTAGCTTCAAGTAGTTGCAACTTTTCCTCCTTAAAAGTAATATTACTGGTCCTCACGCTGTGGGTGTCTTCAGGGAAGGATCTAAATCTATATTTTCTGGGGGTGCCACTGAATGTCCATAGCTGGACAAATAATCATGCAAAAGCATTTATTTCCTATTATGAAATTGCTCAGGTTTGTTTTATTAATGTATTTACGAAAATGAAATTGTGCAACTTTTAAAAGAATAAGGGCATCATACATACATGTGGTAGTAAATATTCAGTGATTCTCATTTAGCATTTTGAGTCCCAGCTGTGAGCCTCAGAGCCCCATGTGTCTCAGGGTAAAACAGATGCTATAAATCCTTTGGCTGTACAGCTGTCATGTTCTATTTGTGAGAATAATGTGTACAAAGAAGAGTGGAGTCAAAATCAACAAGCATGCAATGACATTAAACACCCAGATTACCTGCTAATCGCATACAGAAATGCCTCAAATTTAACCAAGGACGACATGTTCCAGGTCATTTTTCTGTCTGAGGAAATGCATGTAGACGCATACACAGTACTGAAGAAAAGTCGTAGGCAGTCAAAGAAAATGTTTAAAGCTATTTATGTGGCTAGAAAGTGTAGTAAAATGCTCAGAAAAAAAAGTAAAACAAAAACTAACAAGAATTTTTTCTGTTCTCCAAAAAGTTACTGATATCTTGTTGGATGGCTAAATGGACACCACTTCAGTTCCTAAACCTCTATGAAGTTAAATTTTACCAGACAATTAAACGTTTGCGCCAGTACCTGTCCGAACCTGTCCTGTGTGTCTTGTGTCCTTTTGATCAGCAGGTGTCGCTCAGTGGGTTGAGTACATGGCTTAGAGGCTAAACCCCTCCAGTCATGAGTTCACCTCAAAGTTTTATTGGTTTTTGGTTTCCTTAGTATCTTTTGTCTCTCTTTGTGTCCCTGTTTAAGGTGTAACCTGCTTGTCTAACTTCTGCTTAGACTCTTATTCCAAGTCTTCTCTAGCGTTATTAACCCTTAGTGTTTAAGGTTTCTTACTTTCGGTCCTTGTTACGCCGTCTGCTTCTTGTTGTCCTGTGCTGATTGGTTATTTTAGTTGTTCCACATTGTTATGCCCTGGTACAGTGGAGATAAAAAATTTACACATCCCTGTTAACATGCCAGGTTTTCATGATGTAAAAAAAAAAAAAATTGACCACAAGTCATTTCAAAACTTTTTCCACTTTTAACGTGACCTAAAATCTATACAATTCAACCGAAAAACAAAAATGTGTTTGGGGGGAAAAAATTTTAAACAAGAAAAGTACATAAGCTAGCTAAGTGCGCACACCCATAAACTAATATTATGTTGGAGCACCTTTTGATTTAATTACAGCATTCAGGCTTTTTGGGGACACACCTGCCATCAGTTAAGTGACTGATTAACCCCAAATAAAGCTCAGCTGTCCAGGTAGGTTCTCTCATGACCTTTACTCAGTTGTATCTTACACCAAAAGTCATATTTCACAGAAAGCTTAAAAAAAAAACATGAAAAGGATCATATTGCAGAAAGGTGTGTCAGCAGGAAGGGCAAGTTTCCACGGCCTTAGATACCATGAAACACACCGCAGAGTCACCAAGAACTGGACGTCCCTCCAAGATTGATAAAAAGACAAGAACTGGTCAATATATGTTTTGGTCCTTTCACTCAATCATACTGTTTAATGAAATACTGAAATAAAATTATATACATTTATAAAGAACAAACCGTATCATTCAAAATATCTTGCGTTATCAGAATGAAGCACGTACTGTAATTGAAGGGACATTTGGATACTGAAACCAACTGTGCAACACAGAGACGGCTGTGCTACAGGTACCACCAGACTTGTCTTTGAAATATTCCTGCACACACACACTATATTATATATACATACATATAAATACACACATACATAGATACTGTAATAGCTTGGATTCAACCACGAGAGGGCAGTAGTAGCATATAGTTATGGCAGCACAGGCGGGAAGTCGAAGGCGGCAACACAGTGAAGTTGAGTGTGTGTGCGTTAGACCCGGAGCTGAAGTTAATAAATATTGAACCTCATCATCCCCTAATGTGTCTCGGCGCACACACATACATATACACAGACGAGGTATAACAGAGGAAGCAGGATTATAAAACACACAGCAACATGAACACACAATGACCGAGTAAACAACTGAGCAGAGGCAGGCAGTTAAACAAGCCAATTGGGCTAATAAGAGGATCAAAGTGTGGGACATCAGACAATCGACCAATCACAGAGGGTGCAGGACAACGAGCAACGATTGGAACAATTACCAGGCACCGACCCTAGAAAACACAAACCACAACAAGGAACAAAAATAAATGTAACTAAACGAGAACAGCGGCCTGTACTATGAAGCGGAGTTACTGGCTTATCAGAGTATCTTGTCGAATTTGAGGTAGTCTGGGCAAAATGTAAGTGAACGAATATGAAGTCCATTTAAACTGCGGTACCTTAAATCCGACAAGTTACAGAAACTGCAGCTTGTGCAGTACATCTTAATGAAAGACTTCCAATTTCAGAGGGAATTAAACTGAAAATTGTAGTGACGTATCTTCAAATAATATCTGAGAAATCAAATACACAGCTCAGATTCCAAATTTAATTTAAAAGAACAAATTTCAGACATAAGGAATACATTTATGGAGCCTTCAATTTAGCAGCGCCCTCTAGTGGATTCGGTCGAAACGGCATCCCCTTTTAAGGAGGCACGGATCCTGCGAAGAAGCTGGAGAATTAGAAGACAACTTCAGCCTTGTCGCGGTATAACAAAACTTTGGTTGATAAGGTTGAGTTGACACTGCAGGTTCATTTCATACAAGTTTAATATATTTTCCCTAAGAAAGCACCCTGGAATAGTACTAATGAGGTAATCAACGCACATTGTAAATTCTTTTACGTTATAACAGTAACACAATCTTTCGGCTATTGTGGCATTGCTCATCCCAAAAATCAATGACATACGCACCAGGCATTTTAAAGAACGTATGCATACAAATAAAAAGCTGTGATACTACAAGCTGGGGAGGCGGGATCCTGCACCCGATCAGCGAAAATCTAATTTACGGTTAGATTATTCAAATTGCGTCTCATTTTTAGGCTCTCCTCAATCCTGATTGTGAAGCTTTCCTGCAGTGTTGTATTTACAGAGAACACCACATTCTTTCATTCCGCAGTCAAGCTGTCCCTTAAGCAACGTCTTATGGGATTCTTCTGGAAGCACGCCTAGAAAAGTACACACGTGTTCTCGTTGTAAGGTTTACCTTTGAAGTCTTCGCAAGATGCTAAGAGTCACCGTTACCACCCACCCAATAGACTGTAATGTCACAGCAATTTCCTTACGCTGCCACCGCCTCTTTTAACCGGTCAGGTCGTCCCCCCCAGATTCCTCACAAAAACCCACACAGAACACGGTAACAAATACACTTTCCTTTATTCTTTACTAAATATACTGTTCATAAAAGATACCAGGTTTAAGTGAATGCAGGCAGGAATACGAGTTATGCTATCTAACCTACGGAGCACCAAGCCAGCAGCTAGCGCCACCCACCATCATGCAGTGTTGCACACCCCCCAAAAGGTCTAAAGCAGGGATAGGTTAGACTTTAACATACCTCGTTATTATGCATAAATAAATGCTCAATACATAAAACACTCCCAATAAGCCACCCACTTTCCACGCTAAACCATAGTAAATATACCTCCCTAATCCCCCCTCTCTCTCTCTCTCTCTCTCTCTCACACACACACACACTCACAGGATCTAAGATTAAAACAACCACCGAACTTCCCTCTGTCCAGTAGCCGCCAAGACCATCCCGTATGTCCGTAGATCAGTCTGTGGGTATCTGCGTCCCAAAAGCCCACCGAAAACGCACACAAAGTCTTTCCACACGTCCCTCGCTGGTCACTCCATCCGAAAGTCAATCCAACATGGCACAAAACATCCTTTCTTGTCAACTGAGCATCCAACACCGTCCCTGCCTCACGAAACAACCCCGCCGTCTCTCTCCCCTTCTTGCTTCTAAACAAGGTCCTCTACCCTTAAAACTTCCTCCAGGTGTCATTCAATCAAAATCAAGTCCAGCTAATCCTCTGAACCGCTAAACAGCCACCTGATGACATTTTCTCAATCACATGTCATCACAAGACTATGGGTGCGTTGGACTAACGACTTGGACTTAGGTCTGTGTGCAGCTGACGGGACGTGGAGCGCCATCTGCCGGCGGCTGCAGGGGTGGAGTATAAACTACTGCTCGAAGTGTGCGAGACCTGACTGCGATAGCAGCACTGCCAGAAGGGTGTAGATGAATCTATACAAATAACACCTGCATGCACATTAAATTTACAATAACCAAGTCCTGGTACAAACTCTCAGCAGTGAAAAAAATTTACTATTGTATATAATGGCCCTGTATAAAAAGAGAGTTGCCAGGAAAAAGATCAAATACATTTATTCCAAGGATTAAGAGTTTATTGTCATGTACAAAATACATTGCAATTCGTACTTGAATGCCTTCCTCACAGACTAGACGATTAAACAAATAAAGCAGCACAACATTACAGTAACTAACAATAAATAAACCACTAACTTACGTGTACTATTAGAGCATTTATTTCATTTATTTAAACTTTATTTTTCCAGGTAAATTACCTGAAAGCCCGTTTTCACTGCTTTTTTTTACTCAAAGGAAAAGCCTATAGGAAAAATCTAAAACCTTTTAATTATACATGTACTTTATTTCTTTTTCCAAAGGTGATAAAACATTTGTCACAAAATACGCTCCGTGCATACATATGAACTAGTCCCTTAAAGTCCCTTTAAACATCGGTGTTACAAATTTTAACACAATTTTACAGAGCACCATGCAATACGTCTGCTCCATGTACCATTCATGAAAAGAATGGTATTTTAACTCAAATGAATTTACTAAACATCACATATATTGTTTTCTTACATTCAATGTTAGTTTTGTTTCTTTAGCAATGATTTGTCCCCGGCAATGAGCGTCTGTGATGACAGAAAGTTTCATAAATGCATAATTGTGTTAAATTAGAGTACAGGGCTAATAAGAAATATTTCTGAGCTAGTTATTAAGTGAACCACCTTAACTTTGGACATATAATGATAATAAAAATAATACTTAAAATTATTAGTATAATAATTATTATTATTATAGTAGTAGTATAAAAATATTGAAATGGGACCACGTCATTCAAAGGCAAACTAATATTGCAGGGGACTGCCCACAGATCCAAGTGAAAAATTTAATGGGGACCCACTGCCGCAAAAAAAAAAAATATTAAAGCCCTTTCTGTCCTGGTTCCTAGTTCTTAAGTACATATGTGCTTATCTGTAGTGGAGGTTCCTTAACTTAAGAATTAGAAAATCCCTTGTTAACTTTGTCTGCAAACCCTATTTTTAATTAAATGACTCACATCTGTACTGTCCTTCAGGGCTCTGTTAACCGGTGACTGGAAGGATTCAGGAAAACGGGACTACCACTTCCCAGGCGTTTCCCCAGATACGATGCAGCAGATCATAGAGTACGCCTACGCGTACTCTGTGCTCGTCATGACTGACAACGTGGAGAACCTCCTGGCGGCCGCCGATCAGCTGAACATCCTGGACATTGTGCAGCTCTGTAGCTCATTGGATTCTGGCCCGCTAGTACGGAAATTGGGGAACCCTGTCCTACACTATCCATTGCACATTCTTCTATGTTTGTGTCACGGTGAACTTTATCTGTAAATCTCCTACCTTGTGCCATGTGCTTCCTGTGGTCGGCTCCAGCTTCACTACGACCCTGTACTTTCTGGATCTCCATCTCAATCATGTACATCATGACACTCATCACTTTTGAATTGGTTTTCTTAGATATATATCTGTGGCGGCTACAATGGAGCTGATACACATGCTACTGTGGAGTGCTATGACCCACTCACTGGCGAATGGACCATAATCGCTCTCATGAGCACTCGCCCACGTGGCCTTAGGGTCGCTGCTTATCACGGGAAAATTTATGTGGTGAGTGACTCCTTTCTTGCACCTTGAACCATAGGTGACAAGTTTCAAGTTTTACCTATCTGTCTTTGCTACTGTCATGGATTGTGATTCCCTTAAACCAAACAAAATGTTCACTGTCAGAATAACTCACTGTGAAGGCTTATCTGAATGCATGTACAAAATATATACCACCCTCTTTAGCCTCCCTGCATTCATTTCTGGGTTATAAACGAATATGTTGGGGGACTCTGCTACAAGCTCGGGTAGTAAAGTTTCGATTTCTGATCACAGTTTTATATTCTCCAGTTCCAGACATAATTGTTGTTTTTGTCAGAGTCTGTTTAACTACAAATGGCATTTTTAGTAATAATAATAATAAAAGCAAAATATATGAGCATAAGGAGTCTTTTTTGAAGGCTCATGATTTTCCCCTAATTCTGCTGGTTTTCCCTCCACCCTAATCCCTGTCTTTGGTACAGTTAGGTTCACGTGTCTTTAACACAAATGAGTTATAAGCTTGTGAGACAATGGAAGCCTGCTTTCATAGGACTAAAATTCCTGAAAAGTTTGTGACTTTGGTAAAGCTGATATTTGCTTATCCTTTTGGTACCTGAGTGATCACTTGCTTTTGGTGTCTCCCCGGTGGGCGGTTCCAACGGGTCACATTACCTGCAGAGCGTCCAGGCCTATGACCCTGCGATGAACCACTGGCGTGCTGTGGCCCCCATGTTCACGGCACGAGGCCGTTTTGGCATCGCAGTGGTGGATGACCTCCTGTTTGTGATGGGCGGCTCTGATGACGTCTGGGTTACAACCAAGGTGGAGTGTTACGATGCGGGGACAGGCAGCTGGTTTAGCGCCCAGGACATGAGCAGAGCCAACAGAGACTTCAGCTGCTGCGTAGTGCCTGCGCACCCCCGCATCGTACAGCACGCTGCACCTCGGTAGTCCCATGGCCACCCAGGAGGAGATAAACCCACCTGCCTGGTGGGTAACCTCAAGTACACCCCCCCTCAAATTCTTTCCCTAAAATGTATAGTGCTTACAGAACACTGGGATACTTTCTTAGTTTTCTAAGAATGCTGCAATGTAACCACACAAAGGAAACATGTTCAGTCTAATAATTATGTGGGAGCTCATGCATATGCAACAGTGTCTCTATAGCTATTTGGTGAATGCTGGGCTGGGAGGCGGGAAGAGACTACTTGTCTGTCACCAGGAGTCCGAGTATCAGATGATGGACATTTGTTCCTGTCATTTTCTGCTGTTCTTTTCTGAGACCATGATACCAATAGACACTGCTGCACTTTACCATACAGAGACATCTGGAAGCTGGGGAGGGCATCTGTGCTCCTTCAGCCACAGACAGACTGAGGCAGACGACAGGCAGGAGGACTGGAATAACAACAATTTAATTTGTTTTTCATTGATCATTGTTGACACACCACGAAATGTGAACAACGAAACAACATTAAACAATATCGCTGGATGATTAAAATATAAAATATATATATAATCAGCTGTGCTATGGAATTTGTGTGTGTGTTTTTTAGCTAAAGGGTTAAACAAACACTTAATTATATTCATCATACCATATATGAGTAACCCAGCCTTTGATCAGTTCCTTCACTCTATTGTTACAGATTTTCAGAAAACTACATCAGGATTATTGTTGTGTTTTGCATTTCATGTAAGATATAAAATTGAATCTGTATGTATGAAGTCAACCACCACACAGCGAATCTCCTCGGGATCCTGGCCGGCGATCCCCCAGGCAAATACACGGTCCAGTTCTACCAATCCATCGGCCATCCATCTGCCACAGCTACAGTAGGTGTTACATGTACGTGGGCGTCCCCTTGGCCTGGTCCAGCCGCTTGGGTCCTCAGCAATGAGGATCCTGCGACCCGGATCACCCTCAGGGAAACGCGCCACATGGCCGTAGTGCCCTAACTGACAATCCCTCACAATGCAGGTAATGTGCCCCCATTACCTGGAGATGCATGGCTTCATTGATCAAACTATCAATCCTCACTCAAGTTGGCACATTTGGTCTGAACAAATAAAATTTGCAGGTGGGGGACGAGATTGATCGTGTAACCCAAAAACACGGAAGAAACAAACACAAAAGCACCAGACTCTCGGGTTGGGGGATGGGTGTTGATATTGGAGTGCAAAATTAACACAGATGGAAGACGGACAAGTACTTTTGATTTGTGTCCTATTCTCATGAATCGGCAAAAAAATATATATATTTTTTTGCACTCCCATGCTGCCCCGACATCATGCCAGCGCATTTTTGGGATTTCATGGGCACTGACTGGTTTTATATTGCCCTATTGTGGGGAGTGAGGGTGCCCTCCATTTGTGGGGTGTGCCTGCTGCCTGCCACACAGGGAGGAGAGGGGAGGGGCGGAGAGGAGAGAGGATGGGCGGGGCGGCGGGGGATTCTCCGGCTGGCTGGAGTGGCGTCAAATAACCAGCACGCAAAATAAAGCAAAATAAAAACAAAGAAACAAACACAAAAGCACCAGACTCTCGGGCTGGGGGATGGGTGTTGATATTGGAGTGCAAAATTAACACAGATGGAAGATGGACAAGTACTTTTGATTTGTGTCCTATTCTCAGTGTATGACGAATTATAATGGCTGTTTGTTAGCCGTTTGCATACTATCTTATGCGAAAACCGGACGACAGAATTCTGTTGTAGTCTAGCTGACTTAGCAAAAAAAATCCCTTACACTATAAGGCTGCATTATTTAGGAAAGTCACCTTAGTGTAATTACAGAGTAATGCATTGCTTCCAAACAGCGATGTTGTGATAGACTATTCAATTAAATGCTTGTTATACATATAATTCTGAATATTTGATAAATTGGGCAAAATCATATGTTTGTTTTAAACATGAAAATGATGCATGCATGTATCAGAGTTTTATAGTGGGTTTCTATTCAGGGGCACTTCTGAAACATTTTGGAGCACCCTCTGCCACTGCCACCGCCCAAGATGAGGAGCCGTCCACCTCCTCAGCCACATATGTGTCTCCACAAATGTCTGATCCCGAGGATGAAGAGCCAATAGCAGCCACTTCAGGTGTGATTGTGCGTTGCCTGAGTGTGTGTGTGGCAAAATATTTTGCAAAGACTGTTCCGCCACCATGAATGCTGTGTATTCAAAATAACTTGTGTATGCTAATGCAAATGTATGCTCATAGAAATGCCTGGAGCTGAACCCCCTGAGGATAAGCCCATGCCTACAGAACCTGCAAACTGGCCTTCAGATATCACTGACAGCATTCGAATACCGCTGGTTTTGCAAAGGACCAAGTAAGGTAGCACCTGACTTTGTTTTTCCTAGAAATGAGGGTGATGGAAGAAGTTGCCACCAGCAGTATTTTAAGAAAACACTAGTTAGCGGTGAAAAGATGCCTAAAAGCTGGCTAGTATATTCTGAGAAAAACAACAGCCTTTTTTGCTTTTTTTTGTTTTCTAAAAGACACATCCGTTTAACAAGTTCTGGGCTGATAGATTGGAAGCATGCCAGTTCTCTTCTCACCTCACGTGACAATAGTCCTGAACACCATAACTCCATGAAAGCAAGGAAAGAGCTGGTAGTGAGGATTAAAAATGGTGAAACAATTAACAAACAAGAGATGGCACTTCTGCAGGCTGAGAAAATAAGATGGAGAGCGGCGCTGACTCGTCTCACTGCTATCATTCAGTCTCTCGCAATCAGAAATTAAGCACTAAGGGGACACACAGAAACATTGTTTTCTCCATCAAATGGCAATTTTCTAAAAGAAGTTGAACTCATGGCAAGGTTTGATCCCATAATGCAAGAGCATATTAACCGTGTCCAGAAAGGCACTTGCAGTCAGTCATTGAGGAGGAGGTGGGATCAGACAGATTCAGCATTTGTACAGTGGTGTGGTGTGACATCCTGAACCAAACCCACCATGTGAGCAAGCTCATGCAGTCTCCCAACATGCATGTGGATGTAGCGGGCAATCTCCTCAAAAAGACAGAGAGAGGTCTCCGCAAGTACAGGGCAACAGGCTTTGCATCTGCACAAATGTCAGCCAAGGATATGTGTGAGGACATGAACGTAGAGGCTGTTCTACAGCAGAAAAGACAGAGATCTACAAAGCGGCACTTCTCTCACAAATCATTTGATGAGCCATTGAGTGATGACTTAAAGAAGCTGGAGGTGACCTTTTTTAATTACTGCTTTTCACACTCTTGGCATTCTCCCGATGAGCTTCAAGAGGTAGTCACCTGAAATGGTTTTCCAACAGTCTTGAAGGAGTTCCCAGAGGTGTTTAGCAAGTGTGCAAAGCAGTAATCAGAGCAAAGGGTGGCTATTTTGAAGAAACTAGAATATAAAACATGTTTTCAGTTATGCCACTTTTTTTTGTTAAGTACGTAACTCCACATGTGTTCATTCATAGTTTTGATGCCTTCAGTGAGAATCTACCAATGTAAATGGTCATGAAAATAAAGACAACACAATGAATGAGAAGGTGTGTCCAAACTTTTGGCCTGTACTGTATATGTTAGTTATTATGTTTGTTTGTGTGTGTATATATCTATATCCAGTTAAATTCAGTATGGTTCGGACAACAGTTTTTTTTACGATAAAATATGTTAATGTACAATCCTTAATATGTCTTGTGTGTGTGTGGGTGGGTAAAAATAATTAATTTACTTTGGGATTTTAGATACAGTAAGATATTATACACAGACCTAAATAATTACATAAACACAGTCGTTGCTGTTTCAGTTCTCTCCTACCATTTATATTGTCACAGTGAACTATATCCTAAGATGTACTTGTACAACGTTTGTATATAGTATAGCATGAAAAATAATAATAATAAAAAAAACTCAGCCAGAGTAGAATTGTTTATATATATATAAATATATAAAACACTCGTGCGCTCTTGCGTTTTGTACACCCAAAATGACGATTCCACCATACACTGCAGCTAGGCTATATCGAGTGTGATGTTAGCTGCAAAAGACGCAAGCTGATCCCAACTTCACTTTGCTACACGTCCACTGTAAAAGCAGGGCCACAAATAAAACACCACCTACGTCTCTGTGCTCAATTCAAACGGAAAATGTCGCCAAATCCATTCGCCATTTCACTATGTGCTGGCTAGTCATGGCGCGAGCATTAGCGACGGACGCGAACAGCTTCAGCTTATCTTGCCACAATTCAGCTCGACTGTTTAAACTTCAGCCAAACACAACATTCTGTGTTAAGTGAGAATTCTAACGAGAAATAATAATTACTTACATCGTTCAATGGGTGCCCTCGGAATATCTGTCCTGCCGCTACTCCCATCCACTTCTAACTTAACTCGTCCATCTGTGTGGGGGTGCGCAAGAACGATGGGTGCCGTGAAGCTGCAGGAAAACAAACTTAAAAACCTGCACGGAAATATATTAAACTAAAGTTAGTCGGCAGAAGTCAGGAATTACAAAAAAAAAAAAAAAAAAAAAAACGATTTCTCAAGAAAAGATCATAAAACAGGAAAATGGTCAATAGCTCATGGAGTGATATTGCACACTGTACCTTGATTGTAACATAACTGCTCTATAATATATAATCGATTATATGCAATAGTGTTCAGGATTTGGGTGAAGTGTACTGTACACAGCACAATAATCATTGTGATAATTCCACACTTGCTGCAATATGTTTTCATGACTGTATTGGGGATATTTGCGGTCCGAAAAATACGTCCGTCTTGTGCTAAATGTGGACCAAAACAGACGGACTACGCAGCCCAATTTTCAAGGACCATTTTTGTTCTAAATAAAGGCCACAACGGGCCGACCAGATTTAGCCCATAAAATAATGTCCTGTGGACATTTGTTGCTCAGTGGCTTATGTTTAAGGTGGAAACTAGGGAATAAGATACGAACTTTAGCCTCGTTCCTGACAGTCATGTAAAGGACCTTTTTTGTTTTTCATTTTTAGAAACGTAGCCGAGGAGAAAAAATATGAAAACATTTTTTTATTAATTAAGGAACTATTTTATTTATTTCGGGAATTCGTGATTTGACAATTCACACATAATACAAAACGTAAATGCTAAGATAAGCACGGTATACATTTTCCAAAAGTGATGTTAAAAACATTTAACTTGTTCTTCTTGTACAGCTGATTGCGCATAGAAAATATTTTCCCCCCCAATCAATTTCGAATCTCAAATATAGATTTAAAAATAAACGTTACGGTATCTTAGAACACTGTGACGCAAAAGTGCGGTTTTTGCGTATTAGAACACGTCATTTCGAGTGGTATAAAAAGGAGAAAGAGACGAGACATCCACATTTTTGAATAATGATGGCACACGACATGGAGCGAGTACTGATGTCCCCGGCTTTCGAAGTGTTCAACAAGCTTCGGCTCGCAGGACAGCTTTGTGACGTGGTCCTCATCGCAGACGGTGTTCAGTTCAACGCCCATAGAGTGATTCTGTGTGGCTGTAGCTCCTACTTCCAGTAAGTTGCTGTGGCTCATATATGACGATGCCAAAACAGCAAGGAGTCCGTTTTTTTCTCTCGTTAGCAATGACTTCTCCTTGGCAATAAGGCTCTAGGATGACAGAAAGTTTATATTAATATATATTATATTAAATTATGTTAATGTAGGTCAGTGCTGATCAGAAATATTTTTAAGTATACAGTACCACCTTAACGTTTAACATATAATAATAATAATAATAATAATAATGGTATAAATATATAAAAAGGGGACCATGTCCATCAGGCAAAAACAAAGTATTCCGGGGCACTTGCCCACCAGCCCAAGTGAAAAATATTATAGAGGGAGCTAATGTTGGAAAAATAAGAGTTAAAGCCCCTGGTCCCTAGTTCTTAGATGCCTATGTGATCATCTGTAGCGGGGCGTCCTTATCTCTGGTTTATTTCCATTTGGGGGTCCCTGGTTCAGAAGATTTAGAAAACCCCTTATTTAACTTTGCCTGCAAAACCCATATTTATTAGCTGAGTCACTTCTGGATTGTTTTCAGGGCTCTGTTCACCACCGGCTGGAGTGATTCAGGAAAGCGGGAGTACCAACTCCCAGGCATTTCCCCTGAAACATTGAGGCAGGTCATCGAGTACGCCTACACGTACTCTGTGGTCATCACATCTGACAATGTGGAGAACCTCCTGGCAGCTGCTGATTATCTCAGTGTCCTGGGCATCGTGCAGCGCTGCTGTGACTTCCTGCATGAGCATCTCTGCCTTGACAACTGTGTTGGGCTTGTCAAAATCGGAGATGTCTACTGCCTCAAGGAGCTGCACCAGTCTGCATTGAAATTCCTCCTGAAGAACTTCAAGGAGGTTGCCATCAACTCAAACGAGTTCCTAGAACTCACGCTCGAAGAACTTTGTGACATCATGGAGCGGGATGAACTGAATGTCAGAGAAGAGGATGTGGTGTTTCACGCCATCCTCCGGTGGATCGAGCACGATCCTGCCACCCGAGAGGCCCACATTTCAGTTCTGTTGCCCAAGGTGAGTATAGTTATACTATGTTCTCATTGACTTGTGTATATAACAATAGAATGCTCATTGAGTGAAGTCCTTATTACTGTAGCTAGAGACTGAACCTCCATTTTCATGTCCCATGAGTCTACAACCAAGGCTTCCAGGTATTACACCTGGGAGGAGAGTGTAACAAATAATGGAAAACAACACACTCAAATGTCTTACATGAAATAAGTGTTAGCTGACACATCTGAGACTTTCTATGTAAATGGCTTCAGCTAAAGAAATTAAAATTTGCACTTACTGCTGTATCCTTAATGTTAGGAATTGCTCATCTCCAGAGATTCACAGAAAGCACTAAGGAACTCATGGGAATTCTCTCATTCTTGTTTCCTGTGTAGGTTCGCATGGCTCGTATGGATCCAGAATATTTCATGAAGATCGTCAAAAAAAACGATCTAGTGAAGGCCAATGCGGCGTGCAGGCGAATTATCAGTGATGTCATGAAGGTCATCTATGATCTTGATGATGAAAGTCCACTCTCTGACTTTGAGAACCCGCTGATCCGCCCACGCTTGCCCTCTGACGTTTTGCTGGCTGTCGGTGGATGGAACATGGGCACTACTAACTGCATTGATGCGTATGACACACGGGCCGACCGCTGGGTGGATATCACGCAGGAGGAGCAGAGCAACTTAGCTGGTCATGGCATGGTGTACCATAATGGATTTGTGTACTGCATTGGGGGGTTTGATGGCCAACACTTCATTAATTCCGTGCGCAGATATGACCCGATAACACGAGAATGGCAGCAGATGGCCCCCATGCACTGGCATCGCTGTAATGTTAGTGTGGTTGTGCTCGATGGGTTCATCTACGCCATGGGTGGCCATATTGTTTTCAGGCCCCTCAATAAAGTAGAGCGGTACAACCCAGTAACCAACGAATGGACCCAGATCGAGCCCATGAATGAGAGGAGAAGCGATGCCAGTGCCACCACCCTGAATGGCAAGGTAGGGTAATGGGAGGGCGTCTGACTGTGTTTACCCTCATCTTCCCCTTGAAATTGAGTATTTTACACAGTCATGAGTTCTCTTTCTCTTCAGATTACTGAGTTTTTTTGGATAATTCATTTAGTTCATTTGGATAAATGCATTATTGGTCTCCATTAGGGGCATATTGGGTAGTGCTGTGGTGTCATATCCAAGACTTGTGAGATAGATGAAATGGTGTTCCCATGTCAGGTTTCCTTTATTCTGTTCCTAGGGGAGCAGAATTGAAAACTCTTTGCAGATTTCCCTTTTCAAACAGCCATACTAAACCTGAAAATTAGCTGATTATGGTGTGTTTGAGAAGGGAAATCTGCAAACTGTGTTCCGCCAGGACCGGAACTGGGGAACCCTGTCATACACTATGCATAGCACATACTTTTATTTTTGAGTCACAATGAACTTCATCTGTAACCTCCAAACCCCAGTCATATACAGTATAACGGTGTTCACAGTTAAATTGTTTTTCATAGATATACATCTGTGGGGGCCACAGTGGAACAGAGAGCCTTTCTACAGTGGAGTGCTTTGACCCACTCACTAACGAATGGAGCTTGATCACTCCAATGAGCACTCCCCGTCACAGCCTTGGAGTCACGGCGTATAAAGGGAAGATCTATGCGGTGAGTGATTCCTTTCTGTGTCAAATCTCACATTTTACCTGTAAGACTCATGGTTTTTTTGTCTTTGCTGCTGTGTCTTTCATTGTGATGCATTTAAACCAAACATAACAGTTAAATGCCAGAAATACCTGCTGCAAAGGCTTATCTTAATACACATAAAAACATATATGCTACCCTCTTTAGCCTCCCTGCATTCATTTCTGGGTTATAAATGGATCTGCTGGGGGTCTCTGCTACTAGCTCGGGCTGTAAAGTTTAGATTTTTTATTAATTATTTTCTCTAGTTCTAGATATAATTGGTCAGATTGTTGTTTTTTTCAGTGTCTGATTAGCTTCAAGTGTTCGTTTTAAGTAATAACAATAAAAAAGCAAAATATATTAGCATAAGGAGTCATTTTTGATGGCTCACAGTTTTCACCGAATCATACAAGTTTTCTGTTGCCCAAATCCATGTTTTCATTGCATATAGGTTGACATGTGTATATAAGCTTGTGTCATTTATAGACAATGGGAGGTTCTAAGGAGCCTGCTTTCATAGGGTGAAAATTGCTTAAGAGTTCATGACTTTGGGAAAGTTGATGTTTGCCCATCCTTTTGGCAAGCAAGTGATAATGAATCTTTGGCATCTCTCAGGTGGGCGGTATCAACAGGTCTGATCACCTGCAGACCATGGAGGTCTATGACCCTACCACAAACCGCTGGCATGCTGTGGCCCCCATGTCCACACCGCGCAGTGAATTTGGCATCGCAGTGGTGGACGACCTCCTATTTGTGATGGGCGGCCACGATGGGTTTAGGGTAACTAACAAGGTGGAGTGTTATGATGCGGGGACAGGCAGCTGGTTTCGTGCGCAGGACATGAGCAGACCCAGAAAACACTTCAGCTGCTGCGTAGTGCCTGCGCACCCCCGCATCATACAATACGCTTCACCTCGTTAGTCCCTGATGGCCACCAAGGAGGAAACCCATCTGCCCACAACAGCATGCCCAGTACGTAACCTCATTTACACCCCCCACCCCGAAGTCATTTTCCATGGCCTCGCTAAACTCCTCCCACACCTGAGTTTTTGCCTCGACGACCGCCGAAGCCGCATTCCATCATTTCATCACCGCTGTCCACCAGCAGGTTCGGGGAATGCCGCCACAACAGGCACCGACCACCTTACGACCACAGCTCCAGTCAGCCGCCTCCACAACGGAGGCATGGAACAAGGCCCATTCGGACTCAATGTCCCCTGCGTCCTCCAGGACATGGGAGAAGCTCTGCTGGAGGTCGGAGTTGAATCTTCTCCTGACATTGCATACTTAAAATAAAGTTTTCTCTTTTTCATATTATCTAGTTTGTGAAAGCGTCATAAATTTCCCATTTTGGATAAACGTTGTTCTCGTTTGACGGTTCTCTTCAGAAATTCCGCTGCAACCATCGGTGATTGCTAATTAAGCACTAAGGTTTTTCGTAATCAATTGAAATACTGGTTTAGTGCAGCCCCTTCCCCTGGGACCTACAGTAAACATAACTGGCAACTTGAATTTGGAGAAGGGATGTTACCTCTGCATTGATTACAGTATGTACTGTACACAATATTATTATATTGTGGGTATCAGAGTTTGCGGGTGCGGACGGGCAGGCTGGCAGGAAGGAGGCAGGGAAGGACGAAGCAGGGAGGTAGAATACGGGGAAAACTGGGGTTTTATTAGGGGGAAGACGGCTATGGGCAGAACGGGACATGACAACAGCACTAACATCAATGACGGACATCGGACAGGGCAAGATGTGGACTGATATAGACAAAAGACATGGCAAAACGACAAGGTACAGCTAGGCATGATAGGGGAAGAACACGTGGATAATCAGGGGGCGTGGCACACAACGATCGTATGAGCCGGGCATGACAGTGGGTCTGTGTTCATAGTGGGGTACTGTAGGGTTCAATTTTAGGACCAGTACTGTTCCTAATTTACATTAATGATATTGACAGCAATACATACAGTAAACTGGCTACATTTGCAGACGACACCAGGGTGGGTGGCGTAGCAGATATTGATCTAGCAGCGGAGAGGCTACAACGGGATCTGGATTTAATTAGCGACTGCGCTGATACCTGTCAGATGAAATTTAACATACAGTAGATACATGTAAGATAATCATGCAGAGAGCAGAAATATAAAGTACTTGTATTTTATGGGTTCCACTGAAATAAAGGTAGCTGATTATGAGAAAGATCTCGATGTGTATCTTGATGCTTCTATGTCCCACTTTCGCCAGTGTGGGGAAGCAATAAAAAAGGCCAATAGGATGTTGGGTTACAAGTCTAGGTGTGTGGAGTTTAAGACAAGGGAAGTGATGCTACGATTATACACTGCTCAAAAAAATTTAAGGAACACTTTTTAATTAGAGTATAGCATCAAGTCTTTTAAACTTCTGGGATATTGATCTGGTCAGTTAAGTAGCGGAGGGGGTGATTAATCAGTTTCAGCTGCTTTGGTGTTAATGAAATTATGAACAGGTGAACTAGAGGGGTAACAATGGGACGACCCCCAAAACAGGAATGGTTTAACAGGTGGAGGCCACTGGCATTTTTTCTGACGGTTTTTTCACTAGTTTTGCATTTGGCGACGGTCAGTGTCACTACTGGTAGCATGAGGCGATACCTGGACCCTACAGAGGTTGCACAGGTAGTCCAACTCCTCCAGGATGGCACATCAATACGTGCCATTGCCAGAAAGTTTGCTGTGTCTCCCAGCACAGTCTCAAGGGTATGGAGGAGATCCCAGGAGACAGGCAGTTACTCTAGGAGAGGTGGACAGGATCATAGAAGGTCCTTAACCCATCAGCAGGACCGGGATCTGCTCCTTTGTGCAAGGAGGAACAGGATGAACACTGCTGGAGCCCTACAAAATGACCTTCATCAAGCCACTGGTGTGAATGTTTCTGATTGTTTGGACTTCATGAGGTTGGCTTGAGGGTCCAACATCCTCTAATGGGCCCTGTGCTCACTGCCCAGCACCATGGAGCTCGATTGGCATTTGCCATAGAATCATACCTGTCAAGTATCCCGTTTTGGCCGGGAAAGTCCCGTAATTTACCCTTCTTTCCCGCCGTCCTCCCGTATTAGTATTTTCCCGTAAATGTCCCGTATTTTAACCTGCGTTATTAAAAAAAAAAAGCGTTACCCCCCCCAAAATCTGAGCTCTGTCACTAGCCTCGCGATAACTACCACCTGCAGTAGCCTACTACGCGGGAAAAAAACATGGGAAAAAAAGAAGAAAACAGACAGATGATGGACGCCAGGACAGAGAAGGAAGGCACTCCTGCCAAAAAACCAAAACCCTCGTGTAAATACCGCGATCAATGGGACAACGAATTAATTTTTCTGAAGAAGAGCAGGGTGGGGGGCAGTCACGCGTTTTGTAAAATGTGTAACTGCGACTTTAGCATCGCACACGGGGGAAGGAATGATGTTGCCAGCATGACAAATCCGCCAAGCACAAGCGCGGGCTAAAGGCACAAAAACATGCCCAGGCGATGTCAGCATTCGTGACGAGAAATGCCACTGAGGCAGACCAGGTCACAAGTGCAGAGGTAAAAATGGCAATACTGTGTGCCAAAAACAACATTCCTTTCTCCTTCCATGATGACTTCAACAAGTGTGTAGCTGACATGTTCCCGGACTCTGCTATTGCACGAAAATACTCAACAGGAAAAACGAAGGCTCCTTTGTTTCCTGTCTGCCATTATTGGACAAACTGATCACCTGGATTAATTAGTTTGTCCAATAATGGCAGACAGGAAACAAAGGAGCTGCCTTTGAAGTTCAGGAAGTAGTGCAGCTGTGCATAAAGCCAGTTGTAGTTTATAAGTGGTTGACAAGTGGTGATTAGCTTTCTTGTCGCCTGTCTTAAAATGTAAGGGATACTGCAGCTTGGTTGGGGTGGTGGGACTGCTCGCGGCGGGCGCCGGAAAATTTCCCTTATTTTCAAATCCAAAACTTGACAGGTATGATAAGCACCCATTCTTAAAGCCAAATTGCCATAATATGTGAACTTTTCGTAGTTACTTGGCGTTTAGATGCACTGAAAAATGTTCCTATGTCCATTTTCCTTTTCTCTGTCATTTTATCTAGTTTATGACACTGTAAGGCAAGGCGAGTTTATTTATGCTGTAGCCATTTTATACACAATGGTAATTAAAAGTGCTTTACATAAAGAAAGTAAAACTATCATAAAATAATCACAACAATAAAAACAAGGAATTAAAAAAGGTTTAAATTTGTATTTAAAATTAATTAAGACACTTAAGAACAGAATAGAAACTGATTATACAAAAAAATACAGTGGGGTCAGTTCGGACGTAGCACAGTGCTCATTTAGTAAATGCACAGCTAAACAATATGCTAACTGTGGCCGTTAATGTTAAGTTAATATTATGCCAAGTCCATCCATCCATCCATTTTCCAAACCGCTTATCCTATCGGGTCGCGGGGGGTCCGGAGCCTATCCCGGAAGCAATGGGCACGAGGCTGGGAACAACCCAGGATGGGGGGCCAGCCCATCGCAGGGCACACTCACACACCATTCACTCACACAGGCACACCTATGGGCAATTTAGCGACTCCAATTAGCCTCAGCATGTTTTTGGACTGTGGGGGGAAACCGGAGTACCCGGAGGAAACCCCACGATGACATGGGGAGAACATGCAAACTCCACACACATGTGACCCAGGCGGAGACTCGAACCTGGGTCCCAGAGGTGTGAGGCAACAGTGCTAACCACTGCACCACCATGCCGCCCCATTATGCCAAGTCGTCACAAATAAAACCATGCATTGGAAACGGCTCTGGCGCGTTAGTTGCAGTGCACTATGGAACAAGTTATTGTAAACAAGCGAACGTTAACTAAATAAGTAATATTTTAATCGCTAATATATCTGATTCATGGAAAATTACATCGGTAATCAGCATTTTTGCCGAAACTAATTTATGAATGAGTCTGCATTAACTACATTAAAGATAATCGCTTTATTTAAATTAAATAAAATACTCTAATTATTGGAGTTCAACATTAATAGAGCCGCAGCCACACACCTGACTCGTGTGTGTAGAGTAGGTGAGATGAACTGGGAAAGCAGGCAGCGGGCCAAACCACTGTGAGGAAGGGGGGGGGCGCAACTGTTTCTAAAGGCATTGTTTGCGTTTGTTTTATTTTCTACCTAAACAATTATTTTAGGTATACATACATATATTTTTCACAATAGAGAGTGCGTTTTTTAAAATAATTTATTGGGGGGGGGGGGCATGTTCCCTCCGTCCCCCCCCGCGATTTACGCCCATGATTATAATGAATAATTGTGGGGTTTATTGCTTCCGTAGGATAAGCGGTTTGGAAAATGGATGAATGGATGGATGGATGGATTATAATGAATAATTGTGGGGTTTATTGCTTTCGGGATAGGCTCCGGACACCCCGAGACCCAGTAAGATAAGCGGTTTGGAAAATGGAAATGGAAATTGTGGGGTTTATAGAAAAAAACTGTGCTAGCGATTATAACTAACATGGAATAGGAAACAACAGCCCTCCACAAGTGAAAACCCAGATGAATGCTACTGAGAACTGTGTTAACACTGATAAAACTAAGAGTATTTTTTTAGTTCTGTGCAACATTGTTTTTTTAAAAATGTAATAGTCTTGAAGCATTTACCTTATTACGAAAGCAATGCCCCAAATTACTTAAACATTTTAAGTAAACATTTTACCATCCATTACCGTAAGGGTTCCCAGCCCCCGGTCAGTGTACCGGTACCGTCCGCGCTCAGCGCTCAGTGCTCAGGGGGGGGGCGGGCGGTGCCTACCGTCCCGTTTATTACGGGTTCGCGCCGTATTAAAAAGAAAACTGTCTGTATTGTTTAGTGCCGGATTTCCGTTCGCATAACCAATCTCCCACCGTTCCGCATATTTTATCGTGGACACCCCGGCAAATTACACCGCCGTTTTAGGGATCAGTGACAGTTTTTGAAGTTTGGGAAGATTTTACTAACCAAATAGCTGTCTATCATCATCACTTCGATATAAGAACACCTCCAATAAAAATAAAGACCACAAGTTTTAATGACATTAAAAACATGCAATAATTTTATCGACATGTACTACATTAGTATAGTATAAAAGAGAAAATAATCAAAGTTGCATAATATAATTTGAAGAATAAAAGGAAATTTTGGAGAGCTAACAAACTGCTCACCTCAGTGCCATTTTCATGCGTAGAGTTTGCTGTGCTGCAAACGGTAAAGAATATTTACGTTGTTTCTATGGAAACTACTCCCACTGTCCGCTTAACATTAGTGTAATAGTACGTACGTTGAAACTGGCTAATGAGCTGTATTACGCTACGTGCGTATTACGTCATAACTCTTGCGTAGAGTCAATTTTTCCGGGGAATGTCGAAGACGTACTATGTAGTTCAGATGTAGAAAGTTCTACTTTTCTTTTAAATGTTAAAGAAAGTTTCATAAAAACAAATTGTATAGCGAATGTTCAGTACAATAGGAAGCGTTATTTTGTTCAAGCAAATGGAGCCGAGGCATAACATTTAAAGGAATGTTATTCAAAGGTAATAAGCTTCCACCACACTGCAGCTTAAATACACGCGTAATGAGGCAAAATACCGCTTTCTTAAATTAATTACATGATACGTGAATGTCCTGCTTTGTCTTCCAATAAGGTAAGCTCGGTGGCTATAAACACTCATACATTTAGCTGATACAAATTAATTTTGTACTTTGGAAAAAAAAGTAGCTGATTTTGGCTTGTTGAGGCTTCCACATATGACAAACCACAAGATGGCACTGCCTGAGCATGCTTTTAGAAATGTACTGGAGTGCCACTAGCAGGCAAGCAAGTTACTTTGCAACTTCTAGAGCACAGCAATGGTGTTTGACATTCTGTTAGCTATATACGCAGGGATGGATATAACTGGTAAGCAAGTACGCATTCACCTTCAAAAGCGATATGTGCAGCAATCGGTTGTTGTAACAGTGTGAATTCGTACGTACTTTATGTGCATTTGCGGCGATATGACAAGAAATTACCGTGCATTTTAACCTCTATTTTCCTTACTTCTTTATATTACGTTTTCTCTGCTTTATTTCAGTCAGTCTAACATATTGCGCCACAGCCTTCAACCCGAATTTTCATAGCAGACTTCAGTTAGGAGTACGCCTTAGTAATGATTAACCTGGGACTCACCAGGGAGGCGTGGGGGGATACTATTGTAAATTGCTTAGTTTTAACTATAACAGCCTTAATAATCCTATCAAACACAGTGAAATACTGCAATACCTTTATCGCTGAAGGTCTCGTATGATGCTCTTTCAAGAAACTCATTTTAAACCATCAGACGACAGGTGTGGATGGACAGATTACATCTATCATTCTACAATCTTTCTGCTGTAGAGCAAGGGATGTAACAATATTGTTGCATACATCTATTCCCTTTGTTCTTTGCATATCTGATGTGGATTCCCGATCCAAATGGGAGATCTGTCATAATTACTAGTTTATTGTTCATTACGCCTGTACTATTGGTTAACGCATGTGCTCCTAATTGTGATGATATTTTCTTTAAGCGTCTGTTCTCACTGGTACCTGATACCTCTAACTATCACCTTATCTTGGGGAGTGATTTAAATTGTCGCTTTAATCCGAAATTGGATCATCCATCCCCCAAGTTAGCTCTGCCTTCAAAATCTGTCGAAACGATCAATTCTTTTACCAACAAATTTAATGTGTCAGGTGTTTTCACAATTTTTTAATCCCACTCGAAAAGAGTATAGTTTTTTTCTCTGAGATTCATCACACGTTTACCCAAATTGACTATTTCTTAGTTGATAAGACTTCTTGCTCAATATCTGAGTAGCTATGATAAAATAGCTTTCTCAGATCATGTTCCAGTCTCCTCGAAAATTTTGTTAGAACATGGTGTCCTTGACGGTTCAACACTCAGTTGCTTTCCTTGTTGATTTTATTTCACAACAAATTGCCAATTTTCTTTCTTTAAATATATCTCCAGATGTATTTGTTTCCATATCGCTGGAAACCTTGCAGACTGATACCAGTGGGCAGATTATCTGATATGTAAGCAATGATAGAGAGCTGTGGAAGGAGAAGATGGCATATTTAACACAGCGTGAAGCAGATCTTGACAATTGATATGTTTCTCCCCATCTGATGATGTTTATAAGGAGCATCTAACGATACAAGCAGAGTTTGAATTTCTAGTGTCTCAACATACTGCTGAACTACTGATGCAAACAAGGTCTCATTATTACGAGCAAATCCTCTAGAAATGAATAATGCATTCAAGTTTTTCTCCTCTCACTTGTTGTCTAGAGTTCAATAGTTTCTTTAGGGATTTAGCCATTCCTTCATAGGAATGTGTGGCTGTGAATGATTTAGATGTCACTATCACTCTCACTGTAACTGAACTGACCACCATGGCGGCTGCTTCGCAAAGTGGTTAATGTCCCAGACCCGATGGCTTTCCTTCAGAGTTCTATAAAAAGTTATGGCCCCAGTTGTCCTCTCTCCTATTGGACATGTTCAACAACCTGAACCTCTTGCCCAAGCTAATATTTCTCATGCTAAAAAAGGGGAAAGATCCTCATTCTTACACCTCCTTTCACCTAAAGGCTTATTGAATACGGACTAAGATCCTGTCCAAAGCACTGGCCCTTCAGGCTTGTTTGACCAGATTGAGGTCCTTGTCAGAATTTTGTTGGTGGTTCCAGTGTCCTCATGTGAAGCTGAGAGGAGCTTCAGTGCATTGCGCAGACTAAAGACGTGGCTAAGGGCTACTATGGGCCAAGACAGACTTCACAGTCTGTTAGTCTGCAATATGCAGAAAGACGAGCTGGACAACTTTAACATAAACAACATATGCCAAGAGTTTGTGGGGCCCAGTTATACCAGGAAAAACACATTTGGTACTTTTGTTTAGTGTCTATTCATTAATGTAAGTTTGCTTTAAATTGCAGATGTTTTTTTTTTTTGCATAGAACAGTTACTGTAAATCGATAATTTAATTGTTGATTTTGATACAAAACATTACTTATTTTATATCTTTCACAATAATAGTCATGTTTAAATTTTATTGAATGTTGATGGCTTGACCGTAAACAACATAACAAAAAATGTAATAAATAGTTTTGAAGAAAAATCTGCTTTGTCATTGAACCTGAGAAAAACTTTGAAAATAAACATAATGACACAGTCTCCATGCTACAATAATAATGACAGAAATAAAGTTTTTCACTGTGGGGACAAATCTTCATAAGTACAATTTGACTGTATTATTTGTGTCCCCTTCAAAAATTGCTTATGAGAAATTTTATATCTATTGTCCCCCCCCTACTGTTAAATAAAATTTATGCCCATGATTATAATAATTATAGCAACTGTATTTTGTGTATGGTTGAAGATCTGTCTGGTCTTTATTCATTTAATTATCACTGTAAATAGCTGGTTAGCTATCTATCATTTACTCCTCAGAAAGCAAATTCAGACAGCGGTTGCCTGGATCAACACCCAGTACTGGGATGCCTGGAACCTGTGTGACGAGGTGATCGACTGGGGAGTCGGTGTGGAGGAGTGCTCACGAGCGACACCCCCACTGTCCAGGTTGGGGGGGATAAGGAGGGATTGGGAAGGGCTACTTGGGAAAATGTGGAGGTATCAGAAAGGGGCCTCCAATGGTGAGATGGAGGGGGCGGAGGCTGGTATGAATGTAATGCATATGGTAAATGGAGGTGAGGAGAATGGATGTGAGGTAGGAGTGAATGTGGAGGAGGTTAAGGGAGAAGGAGAGAAAAGTAGAGGGAATGCTTTGGGATCTATTGTGTCACAAGGAGGCAGATCATGGCTGGAAACCATTCAGGAAGAAGGATGTGAGGAAGAAGAAGAAACTGAGGTGGCGTTTCAGGAGGCACAAGACGCTGAAGTTGCCCAGTTGGACAGATGGTGTCCATGTGGCTGGTGTAAGGTGGGGTAGGAGGCTTCTGAACCATGTGTTAGGCCTAGTGCACTTATGGATTGTGCTTGTTTGTTGTAATGAAATAAGCTTATAAACTAAACATAATATATTTTAAAGGTACGTGTTTATATCAGTATCTACATGTAAAGGGAGCAGACACAGGAAAAAGGTATTGAAGACCCTTGATATGATATTGCTGTTTTTGTTTTAGATTCCAAAGTTAACCCTTTATTTAATTTATCCCTTTTCCGCAAGTAGAATAATGCATGTACTTGTAATCTGTATTATTTTGCTTTGGAGTCGGAAGTTCCAAAATCACCAGGCAAGTTATTCGATTGTATGTGTTTTAACTACTAGAAAGATGTAAATGAGAAGCCTTAAGATTTATTTAAAATTAATTTATTGTTTTTTTGTAAATTAAAAACAGGAACCCTCATGGACCAAGACTTGAGGGCATTTGTACAATCCACCTGTACAACTTTAACTGGTTCTGCAGCCTTTTTCTCCCCACAGCCTCTGCTTGTTCCCTTCTTCTCTTTCTGTCTTCCCTCCAGGAGAGCTCCTCAGGCATCTCCAGCCTGTAATTCCTGGGAAATGCCACCTGCCACCCATCCTTGGAAGCGTCGCCCAGTCTCAGGATCTCATACATCACCATTCATCAGTCACAGCGCTTGCAGACATCTGGATAAAAGGAAAAGCCCATTTTTTTTAAAACTTACACGTTAAATTTTCCTCTAATTACCATTTTATTCTTTTAAATTTCATTATGTTTATTTACATTTAGTATGGATTAAGGCACAGTCAGCCTGGATTAAGGCATCCCCAGCCTGGCATCAGACTCTCCGGACAATGCCAGCCCAGAGGGGGCTGACCTGGAGGACATTCCCCCGGAGGACATGGAGTGGGAGCCTCCAGGTCTTGACCTGAGTCCCACTCCGTGGTGTCAGCCCCGTGGCCAAAGTTTCCCCAGCCGAGGAGGCTATCGCCGCGACAACGGCAGGGTCAACGGAAATCCAGTCGTGGGCTGAGGTCCAGGAGGAAAAAACGAGGTTATGCTACCCAGACCTGCCTCCTGATCCAAGCTTGGTCCAAGATGGTCTTTCAGGTTATCCCATTCAATGATTCCCAAAAGGAACCACCTCCGGTCTCCTCATGGCGCTGGTACTGGCCTGTGTTTTTGTTTTGCAGGGTCCCTGGTTTGGTCCAGTTCCTGTCCTGCCTGCCCCTCGACACCCTCCGACTCTGCCAACCCCTCGCCGTCTACCGATGCTGTTCTTCCCTCGGCTGCCGCAGACGAGTAGAGCTTCTACAGACCCAGACAGGATTCCAAAGGCCCCCCTGGCCGTGACCCTTCTGCGGCACCCCGGAGCCCATCAGAGGCCCTGAACTGTTCACTTTACCTCCCATGCTACCTAGTGTCTTGCCCCTCCTAATACCTCAGTCTTTGGTCTGTAGTCTTGCTTCCCCGTGGCTCTCCCTGGTTTCACCTCTTAGCCTGATTTCACTGTTCCAGCCCCCACTCCAGTCACTCTTGCTTCCCGCTTTAGGTTCCCCTCTCCTGGCCATATTATTGTTGCACTGGTTCCATTGCTTGCCTGTCTTGTCTGGTTGTGTCCTGCCTTGTCTGTCCCTGTGCCATCTTTGGTCCTTTTGATGCCCAATCCCTCCCTTTTGTCTCCTTCTACTGTGTCCTTTGTTCCCACTTACCCACTGACACCCACTGTCTGTCTTTTGGTCCATAGTCAGCATCCCTGTTGGATTACCTGGCCTGTCATGAGTTGTGTCCTGGGGGTTAGTCTCCCCTGTTGTCCTTGGTTTTGCCCTGGTCTGTGTGTCCCCTTAATGATGCCCTTGTACCCGGAGGGCACAGGATTGGGAGGGGGGCGTTTACTGTCATGTCTTGCCCATTTAGTCAACCTTCCTCCCCTTCTGTCAGTCACTATCAGCTTCCTTGTGTTTTCCCATTCCTTAGTCTGGTAAAGTGCCCAGTCTTATCTTCTCCAGTTGTGTCCTTGTCTGTTTGCGTCTCTGTGCCCAAACCTGCCTGTCAATAAAACTCCCCACGAAGGGGATTCTGCCCTACAGCTTGCATTTGGGTCCTACTTCCCACCGGTGACGTGACAGAGGAATACATGCTTAGTGCCAGGCAGAAATCTTTGATTTTGCATCCATATGGTGACTTGGTGAAGTTAGCTGATAGTTCTCTTGATTCCAAAGACATATGATTCTTGTCTGTGCATTATGCATATCCAAAGTTAAGAGCTTCAGATTAATAGGTGCGAAAAACGCATTTTGCGTTTGTCGAGTTCGAAGGGTTAACTCACTGAATATTTATGTTACGCCAAACATGACTCATTGTCGTTTTGGACAGTAAGCACTTTATGTAATTCATCCATTGCTCCTTTTCCTTATGGTATACAGCCGCTTTATACATGTGGAGACTCACACACATTTTTCACATTCCAGTACTTTCACACATTTTACTGTCATTGTACATCTCTTCTGATGTCACATTTATTTATTTGTTTATTTATTTATAACCTGGTAACTGCACACTGCACAAATACAAATAAATGATGAATTACCAAAACCTTAAATACTGTACAGAAGGATAAACTCAATTATTGCTGAAAAAGTCTACACAGATATAAAAATATAATATTCCCATCAAAATCACACATGCACAGCCAAAAGTGTAGGCAGTAACTATATACTGCTTTGCCAAACAGGTACAGGTATCAGACACACAGAACATCAACTTGTTTAGTATACTCTTTGTTTATTAGAAAACTGGATACATCATCCAGCAGAAGGAAAAATAGGCCGACCATTTAAGACAGAGAATACATTCAGCAAACTGAATGTGACCTTCACTGCCAGACATGCAGCCTGTTAAAAGGTGCAGTGTTATACTGTACATAATATTTTAATTAAGGATATTCAAAGTTAATATAGTGTACTTTAGTGAACCTTTGTTACCTTCCTCGCACAAATATGTGAATTCTTCCCATACTGAATGAAATAACCCTTTATGCCCTCACCGATGTGAATTGGTACAAATTTCCACAGCTTTCTCACCATAGCCAGCCATTTTCTCCATAATCATAATCAATTCCAACTCCTGCTATTATTTCTTTCACTGCAGACAGAATGACGTGGCCTTTCATCCACTTCAGTCTCATTCATTCTGCAATATGGGTGCTTGTGGTTATTAAGCAAGCAAATGATCCATCTTCTTCTGCAGTATCAGCACTTAAAGGAGAAAGTCAGTCTGTGAGAATAGCTGACTGCAGTGACTGTCCTTCCGTGCAATCAATGTGTGCAGGGAGTAAGACCAGAGTACAGACGCACAAAGCTTATATTTCTTGCTTTTACCAAAAACAAGCTGAAAAATAAATATGTCCAGCTCTTGCCTGAGAACCGCTGCGATGTTTCTATTTCAAATACAAGCTCGAAGCCATCCATCCATCCTATGTAACCGGGGGTCCGGCGTCGGCTGTCAGAGGGCTGAAACGGCAGACGCTGTCGGTAATCCAGGTCGGCTGATCGTAGATGGCAGTAAGCGCGCCAGGCATGACTTGGAGCCAAGGAGGCGAAGCAGAGATCAGTACACAGGAAGACAGGAACACAAGGAGGGGAAAAACGCTTGCACGCTGCATAAACCATGAAGATCTCGCGTCTGGCCAGAAATAAGAGACTGAGAAGGGGAAGGTTGACCACAGATGGGAGGGGCGGGGTTCCAAAGCGGAACCACACCTCCTCAGGCACTTCCATCTCCTGCCAACATTCCTCTGTCCTTTATTTCCCTTCACACTGCACTCCTATCATGCTCCACAACCACAAACCTCTGAAATCTCCTACACTCTCTGCACTCGACTGACTCCTTACCAGCTTCTCTCCTGCTGCTGCCTGCACTCCTCCATGTTCTGTCGGCACCCAAACCACCTGCTTTGCTCGCCCCATCATTTCTCCCAGATCCAGCGTGGGCTGATTAAAAGCCACTGCTAAGGGGGGCTCCTCCTCTGGTGTGTTGTACCATTCTCCCACTACTCCCATCCTCCGTATCTGAATGGCTACTCCCTCAGGGCCTAATATTATCCAGTCTGCCGTCATGCGCATCCCGTCTTTCTCTCGGCAAGGCAGCGGATCTATCAGCCGATCCCACTCATCCCTCACTCCAGGATCACTGAAATCTCCCATCGCAACTAACAACTGTATTTATCCTATTTCCAATTTAGCACATTGCTATATTGTTCCTGTATAAATGGTCTCCACTGTTCTAGGATTTCCCAAACCTTTCCAATAACTTCTTCTAATCCGTATAAGCTATACTATCCCTGCTGGACAACAACCTTTGTTGCAGAAGGGTGAACTGTCCACTGAGTACCTCTACTCCCCCTTCGTACATTTTATGTCTATCTGCAGCTGACACAAAGCATCTCTGCCTAACAAATTCACTGGGATATGCTCTGATGTTAGTTTAGACATATTTACATTTTTGGCCCCTATCTGAACATCTACTAAACAAGATTCTGGAACATGCAGGTTGGACAGGTGTGTCCAGGCTGATCACAGCTCCAGCACACCAGCTGAATCAGCCTGTTCCCCAGTCTCTCCGTGTTCTAGGATCATCAAATTTGTGAGTAAATGGGTGCCCTCTGAGGAAACCCCCATCCATTGTATATACTCACTCTGTTCTAATTAGGGACCAGAGGCCAATTAGAGGCCTTGTTTTTTTGGCGGTGACTAACTCAATTTCTTCGTCAGCTCCCTCTCATGCTCTTCAGCAGAGTCCTCCTCCTCTCTGTACAAGTCAATAGCGTGGATCAGCTGCTCCTCAGGAATAGTAATAAGCCCCACCACTTGCCTTAGCCTGCTTCTCACTGGCTTTGGGAGCGTGTCCTGCAGTGCCCTCCGGTACAGACCTCTAAACAGCGAATCCTGCAGGTCCTGCTCTGCCTCAGTGCTCCACCGCTTTTCTTGGGCTTGCAGATAGGCAGCTGGGCTCTCCCCCTCCTTTACGGGCTCCACCTTCATTTCAGCCACACTCAGTCACGGAGTCCCTGTCACCACTGCCAGCATTCTCTCCATTCCGTCTACCCCCAGGACACAAGCCTGAACCGCTTTTATGTCCCCCATCACCAAGAGCCGTCCCATAGTTTCCTCCTCAAATACTTTCATCCATTTTCCAGCTCCGTCTGCCAGGACTGTTCTGCCCATGACACATACTGTGTCTGTGCTCCTTTCACCACCAGGGGGAGCATCAGAGTGTCCCTATCGGGAGTCTCACAGCACCTCCTTCTTCCCACTGTTCTATGATCTGCATTATCCTCCTCTACTCCTTCCTCACTATCCGTTTCTATCTCCTTCTCCTGAAACTGACTCCATCCTCTACATGGAGGGTTAGGACTGTCCATCAGATGCATCAGCCCTTCTGCAGCCCTACCACTTGCTCCGCACCCCACCTTTATATCCCCCCCTTTTTTCTTAAACCCACATGCCTGGCCTTCTATTATTATATCACTCCCTCGCAGTCCTTCCTTCACGGTCTGCCGCCGCAGGTCGCTCACTTCCCTGTACCCATATAAACAACTTTCTTCATCCTTCTGTTTCTTCCCCTCTGAACTTTATCTTGCCCTCTATTACTGGAAAGTGGCCCTTAAATATCAGAGGTGGCCCTTCTACTAACAGATACAGTCCGTGATACTGAGGAAGTCGTAACTCCTCCTGCTCTGTTTCACCTTTGACTCCTGCCTGATTCTCACTCATCACTCTCTCATCACTTTCTGCTCTTTTCTCCAGGCCTCTCCCTTTGCCATAACCTCAGAACCTCCAGTTGCTCACTCCTTTTCTTGTTACACCTTTCTGTGTTCTTATTAGCCTTATGATACTTTATCAGAGTCTCCATCTCCTCACACACTGCCACATCCAGAAATATAGCAGAAATATAAAGTACAGATATTTTATGGGTTCCACTGAAATAAAGGTAGCTGATTATAAGAAAGATCTCAGTGTGTATGTTGATGCTTCCATGTCCCACTCTCGCCAGTGTGGGGAAGCAATAAAAAAGTTAAATAGAATGTTGGGTTACATCTCTAGCTGTGTGGAGTTTAAGTCAAAGGAAGTGATGCTATGATTATATAATTCCTTGGTAAGACCCCACCTAGAATATTGTGTGTAGGTTTGGTCACCATACCTTAAGAAGGACATTGCTGCCTTGGAAAAGGTGCAACGTAGGGCTACGAGAATGATACCTGGTTTTAGAGGAATGTCTTATGAGGACAGATTAGTTGAGCTGAATCTGTTCAGCCTCGAGGAAAGGAGACTAAGTGGGGGCATGATCCAGGTATATAAGATTCTAACAGGTCTGGATGGCGAGTGACATGACATACTAGAACTCGTGGCCACAAGTGGAATTTAGCGGGAGAACATTTTAAAACGAATTTGAGGAAGCACTTCTTTACACAGCGTGTAGTTAGAGTATGGAATAGTCTTCCTACTAGTGTAGCGCAAGCTAAAACCCTGGGTTCCTTTAAATCAGAGCTAGATAAGATTTTACCAACTCTAAGCTGTTAGGTAAGTTTTCCCCAAAAGTGCTTGATGGGCCGGATGGCTTCCTCTCGTTTGTAAATTTCTTATGTTCTTAAGGTTACTTTTCCTATAGAACAAGTCTATACATTGTCCTTTTAATAAACAAACTAAATAGCCTTATGCTATTTATCTTATTTACACAAAAGCTTGTCATTTTTGTCTCTACACGGTCGCACATTTACAATTCTCCTCTGCTCTCTGTATTGCGCATGGCGGACTTCCGCCCCGATGCAGACAGGTGAGCACACTCCCACCAGCGGACAGAGAGCGCGCGTCGGAAAATTTGTCACGTCAACCATCTGAAAAGCAGACAAAAATATCTGCTGTGCAATATATCTACGTATGACTCCTCAGATTTCCAGCCCAGTCAAAAGTTTCACTAATTATCTACTTCTTCCCTTGCATGTTTAGTCCTATACTGAACTCCCTGATCGCTACACCTTACTGTTGCTTTAAGTTTAAGATTCGTCCAAATTTTACAGTAACCTACCCACACTTATACTACAGAGAATGTCTTTTGCATTAAAGCTCGCAAATATAAAATTTCGATTCCACAGTTATGGCTTTAGATACCTAGGGATCCTTGGTATATCATACTTATACAAAACTATTTATAGTAAATTACTATGTGAAATAAAGAATTATCTCCAAAGATGGGAAAATCCTCCCTCTATCCTTATTGGGGAGAGTGGAGAGCATTAGAATGAACATACCACCTAGGCTTCTCTTTATGTTCCAGTCCCTGCCCATAGGGGTCCCTATATCCACATTCAAAACGCTCAATAAATGGTTATCCAAATTTACCTGGCAAAACAAAAGACCCAGGATTGAACTGAAAAGACTGTTAAACCCAAAAGAGAACGCGGGTCCTGACTTGCCTAATTAAAAAAATTATTACTTGGCAGCCCAACTTATATCAGTAGTGGTATGGATAACCCAGGACAGGGAGGCTCAGTGGGTGGGAATGGAACAGAGTATCTGCCCAAATCTGCCGCTGGACATAGCAATTATTTTTAATCAAGATACACAGAAAGTAAATAAAATCAATAACATTTGGATAGGAAACACTCTGAAAAGTGAGAGAGAGGCTGGGACGCCCTTCATCAATATCAAGATCAATGAAAATTGCACAGAATGTTGATTTTTCTACCATCTAAATTAGATACAGGGTTTAAGACATGGGGAGAAAAGAGGTTTAACCAGTTGGATCAGTTGTGTGATGGAGGAGATCTAATGTCCTTCGAACATCTTAGAAACAAATGTGGCCTCCCAGTGCCCAACTGTTTTAGATACCTACAGTCAACAAGTATATTGTTTATATTAACAATTAAAGGATTGGTTAAAAAGAACATTATATCATATATTTATAAAATATTACAAAAAGAGTCAACAGTGTTGATATCAAAGAAAAATGAGAACTAGAGATGAATACTATCATTAACGATGAAGATTGGACTCATTCATGTAAAGAAGGACACAGAATAACAAACAGTCCTACAAGGAGGAAATTTCATTGGAAAGTTAAGATGAGATACTTTAAGACTCCCCTTCTCACCTCTACGTTTGGCAACACCTCTAATCGGGGGTTTATTGGAGGGGTTGTGACCTGGTAGGAGACCACACCCATATTTTTTGGGATTGTCCAAAACTGTCAGAGTACTGGCAAAATATACAGGAAGAGATAAAAAAAATGTTTGAACATAAAATTACCACTTGAACCAGCTCATTTCATACTAGGAATTATGCCACAGAATATAGTGCATGAAAATAAGGTTGTATTACTGAGAGTTCTTCTTGTAATTGCCAGGAGGATGATAACGATCTCCTGGCTAAAACCCCAGCCACCCACGACAGTACAATGGAAAGAAAGTGTATAATATGGAATTTATAACTGAAAAATTGTTAACGAGAACAGAGTGTTTTGTGGAAGAAATTTCTCGAAGTCCGATGTTTAAGTGTTTGACAGAATTTTATTATTCGATGAGCTCACAGGGAACAGACACTCAGCAATCATGCGTCTTGTGTTCTGCTCCCCGAGCAACAAATTCATACATCTTTTATGGCCTAAAATGCGACAGTCATCTGACAAATCAAGGACAAATCGGATTTTTGGACGTTCCAGTTACTTCTGCCTTTCAAGGTCCAGGCAGTTCAAAGAAAGTTTGGCCATCTGGAGATACCAGTTTCTTCTACGTTTTCAAGGTCCACCTATCAGCTTAGAACAAGTCTATCTATTTGGGACTTTTCCTTTTGCTATATTATTCTAGGACTCGTTGTTCTCTTTTTCTACATTTTATATTATCCAATACCATGCATTCATTTTATAATATCTTCTGCAACAGCTTACTTCTCAGGTCATGCCTTTGCTTTGACCTGGGCCTCTTGCTGAACAAGCAATATATGGCAAACATGTTAGTTCCTCTATAGAAAATAGAAATTTCTTACTTAAGCAGATTTGCATTCTTGTTTCATACATTCAATTAATGACAAGTAAATTACATTGTTTCAACCACTATGTTTAAATCAACAACACATTGTAAACTCAATTGTTAATTACTGATTAGGTAATGCATTTTGCATAATCATCTATATTCCATTGTTGATTACTGATTAGCATAATCAAGAATTTTCTATCACAGTTTCTTTATTAAAAGGTTTCCAATCTGTAATTTTCTTTTTTCAACAAGACTTTTGCACAGTACTGTATATCTTAGAACATAAGAAATTTACAAATGAGAGGAGCCCATTCGGCCCATCAAGCTCGTTTGGGAAGAACTTAACTAATAGCTCAGCGTTGTTAAAATCTTATCCAGCTCTGATTTAACCATCTCTCTCAATATAATATTGGGATCATTTATTCTCTTCAGAGGCCTCCATAGAATAATGCATCCATCCCCTCACTTATGTTTAGACAGACGTATCCTAAGGCACCAGGGCAACAACAGTCAGAATAACAACAGAATCATCAATTTCACAGCTAGTTTTAAAAATTGCTTTAATGCAGCGTGATTACAGAAAAAAAGATAAGCAAATTAGGTAATATTAACAAAATTATTAAAACATGTAGAGTAATAGACATATTTGTCTTTCAGACATAATGTGCTTTTTTAAGAGCAGAAGGGATACATTAAATCAGGATTATATTTTGTTTTTAATGATATATATATATTATTTTTTTAAATTTACATCATTATAAATGAGAACTATAAGTGATTGCTAATTACTGTTAACTAATTTCCTGTATGATCTTTCTCCCCTTCAGTCTTAAAAATAATTATATGTCAGGGGGCCAATCAGTGGAGGCACACGGACACGGTGGCCGGTTATCCTATTTGTTCAGTGCCAGCCCAACAAGTAGAGTATTCAGAACCATGGACAGTGACCAGTGTTACTGTAACATCTGGTTCCTTCACTGGCTCTATATAGTTTTCTAGAAATAACTAAATGCCTCTGTTGTACAAATTTCCAGCCATAGACTTGCTTCCTATATGACGAGAAGATTTTATTTTTACTCAGACTAAGAAGCTATAGCTAATCAGCTCTGCATGCGATCTCCCCTTTACTGCTCGAGCAGGGCTCATGCACATCAACAAATGTCAAGGCAGCAAGTGCATACAAACAACTTCTCAGGACAGTTATAGGGCCTTCAGGAGGAGTCAAACTGCTGCCTCATCCAGAGATACCATTGTCTAAGACTTGCACTAAACCATTCTAAGCACTTGGGCGTATTTAGTGTCAGAATCCATCCCTGACTTGTTCTGTTCTCTCTTGTTTGTTCCCATTTGGCCAGCACATGTCACTGGTCATCCTATTCTCTCCTCTGTCTTGTAGCTCCTTAGCTCATAGTGTGTTTGCCTGCTGCTCGGGCTGCCATGTGGCTTAGTTTGACATGTGATCAAAATTTAGAGTAAACTAATACATGAAAGCTTGCCTTAAAAAAAGATCAATGGCAGAACAGGGGCTCTGAACGCAGTCTGCATTAATAAGGAATTAACCATTTGTCTCAATATAAAATTGGAATAATTATTCTCTTCAGAGGCCTCCATAGAATAATGCATCCATCCCCTCACTCATGTGTATAGAGGCATATCCTAAGGCTCCGGCAACATCTTTCAGATCAACAAAAGCATCAACAATTTCACAGCTAGATTCAAAACATACTTTAATGTACAGTGATTGCAGTAAATGAAAAATAAATTAGGCAATATTAATTCAATTATTGAAATGTGCAGATTAATAGTCAGAAAAGGTTTTATAATTTTACATCATGATAAATGAGAACTATGCGTGATTACTAATTACTGTTACCTAATTTCCTGTCTCAACTTTTCCCCCCTCATTGTTAAAGGTAATTATATGGTAATTATATTTTCTGCACTTGAACCGAATTTCAAAATAAATGACACCTGGGTGACCCAGGTTCGAGTCTCTGCCTGGGTCACATGTGTGTGGAGTTTGCATGTTCTCTCCATGTCGTCGTGGGGTTTTCTCCGGGTACTCCGGTTTCCCCCCCACAGTCCAAAAACATGCTGAGGCTAATTGGAGTTGCTAAATTGCCCCTAGGTGTGCATGTGTGAGTGAATGGTGTGTGAGTGTGCCCTGCAATGGGCTGGCCCCCCAATCCTGGGTTGTTCCCTGCCTCTTGCCCATTGCTTCTGGGATAGGCTCCGGACCCCCCGCGACCCAGTATGATAAGCGGTTTGGAAAATGGATGGATGGATAAACCTGGGACTATTAAAAGAAGGTGATGCTGCCTGAACCACCAACCAAGGCTGGGAGGAAAGGGAGGAACACTAGTCAAATGAAGGAAGAAAAGGCCACAGTATTTCATGGTCACGAATACAAAAGTCAGGGAGTGTTATGAAGAAGGCACCACACTTAAGACCATTGGTTTTATGCAGTGAATTACACCAGAGAGAGTTTTTGCATTTTAGCTGTGTTATGTAACATTCCTCAGACTTCATTTTAATGTTTTCTTCAACACAACAAAGTCCCACGGTAACAAAAGCGCTGAAGGCCTGGATCGTTATTTGCAATGTGGGGAGTGCAGACCAGCTGGGGTGGGGGATCGTGCTCAGTCACGGTAAAAGGCAAACGGGTAAATTGTGAATACGCCCTTAATCTAACTACAGTTTAACGTTGTTCCACATACCAATATCACTACGTATCGGTATCGCAAAACAAAATTTAAAATGTTAAGATTCTGTCATTCTGAAAATCTGAGTATTTAAGACATTATGTTCCATAGCAATTTGTGGAGATAAATACCCTCGGACAGTAGCGTTCATTTCACAATTAAGTCTCTTTAAGTCATTGTTTTTTGTTAAGCAGGATGAATGTGTGATTTTTAATTAATAAACCTTTAAGGGTTATATGCTTATGCTGTTGTATACTGTTCTCGGTGTTCTAATTATAGAATAATATATAGAATAATTATAAAAGAGCTATAATTATTATGATGTTATTATTTAATTGTGTGGGCCGTGTTGCTTGATTACATTTGACTCCTCGGCACGTGGGACGCTGCCGGTTTGAAAGACGCGGCTTCACTTGTTTTCTGCACCAAGGTGGGTTGCCATTCTGCTCCCATTTTATCGGATAATTTATCTTATTGTTTAGTATTTTTTCAAATTTGCATGTATATTAAAATATGTTTGATGAGTAAAGTCAGTATATTGCTTTTAAATAAAGTGATTTTGTTCCGGGCTACTATGTTAATTATGTTTAAATTTTATGCGCAAAGTGTAGTTGACATTTAACTTTTCCGCGTGCGCTTTCCTGCGTTTAAGTACATTATTGCACTTGCTAGTGAGTAAATTAGTTCATTTCTTTTAAATAAAGTGAACATTGTTGTGGGGTGCTGTGTTGGTTAAATTTAAATTTCATGTGCAAGTCGGCTAGTTTCCTGTGCCGCAAAGTCTAGGTGATATTTCACTTTTCCGCGTGCGCTTTCATGTTGCATTCTACTGCGGATGCGGGTGGTTGCGCTCGGTGCTGCCTACAGCAATGATATTCCAGCAGACCAGGAGAGGGCAGATGTATTGCAAGAAACACAAATAAAAGTAGTGAAGCAAGTCCTATAAAGTTTGTTTGGTGACTAAAATCAGTATATTGCCATTTAGTAAAATTTTAAATTGTTCCAGGCTTCTGTTTTGATTATATCTAAATTTTATGTGAAAGTTAACTAGTTTCCTATGCTATAATGCAATTGTTCATTGCGGAGGTGTCAGTGCAGAACTGTATTCCATGTGCCAGGAGTGACTGACAGCTCCATTGTATTGCCTGTATGTTGTTTTTCCTCATTCAGATACAGATGAATTGCAAAAGCTGTCAGCTGGAGCAACGCTGAACAGGAGAAGCGGTTTCAGAAAATGGATGAATATCCCCAGAGGTGTGAGTTAACAGTTTTAACCACTGCATCACTGTACCATGCCCATGTATAGGATATGTAGAAGAACCTGTTGCAGTTATCTGGTGTGTGTGTTTTTGACTTTCCCTGCCGGCCCCTGGAGGTTTGGGCTTCCCCTTTGAGTCTGGTGCCTCCCAAGGTTTCTTCCTTCTAGGGAGTTTTTCCTTGCCACTGTCGCCTATGGCTTACTCACTGGGGGCTTTGGGTGGGGATGCTGTAAAGCGCTTTCACACAATGTAATGTTGTGATAACGTGCTATACTTTGTTGTGTAATTTTATATTTACTCACGCAAATAAAAAATTGTTTGATAACAAAAAACACTTGTTTCATTCTTTTTCCCTGCAAACATATCAGTCACTTCCCTCCTGCTCCTGCATTCAAAAATGAAAGTTTGTCCTGCACTGCACTTTATTGCTGTGGGTTCCACAGGAATGCAGACCTCTACTTTGGTGTAATCCTGCTGTTGTTGTAGATGGTCTGCTCGCACGCTTTCACATTGTGCACAAGCAGTTCTGTTTCTGTATCTCTGTAGAGAAGCATTCTTTTCTTCTGCCTGGCAAATCCATCATTATAATAGCAATCCACCTAGCGCACCTAGCTCTTAAAGAAAATGTTTGAAAAAATTAGTTCATAGCATGTTTACACCATAAAAACAGCAGTGACTGAGTACAACCCTTGTGGACCAGGCGCCTGGCTTTGACTATTTTTCTGCCATTAAACTAGCAAACGTGGGTTGGCCATGACGTAAAATAACTTGTGCCTTTGTTAAAAAAAAGTCTTGTGTGTTGTAAAGTGAGGTATGAAACGGATACCAGGCCGCTTCAGTGAGGGTCAGCGTAAGTTTTATTAATGTGATTTTGCGGTTTAAACTGTTTCATTGGAATCAATCCAACCAGCAGCATGAAGACTGCAAGCCAAAGAAGTGGGACAATGCATGAGAAGAACAACTCAGTCAATCCTCCCGTCTCCTCTCTCCTCAGGCGATTGATGGACTCTGAGCATGAGACATGTACAAAAGATGAGGACTCTTCTCCACTATTCAAATGGAAATTGTTCTTAATCTTTTATTTATACCTTTTGCTTATACCGTAAGATTTAGGAACACACTGAAAAAGATCAACTTTAATACATTTGAAGGTTGAAGTTATTGGAATTTGTTACGGCTGATTTAGTGGAATATGATTTTGGACCAAACTGTCAAAAAATGTGGAATGAAAATGCAGTTTAATGGTTGAATCCGTGGCTTGCCTAACTTGTTATAAATTGCACACACATCCAGCATTAAAGTGACAGGGAGGTATTAGACCAGAGTTGTTGCATTACATTAACACAGACCAGCAAAAAATATAACATTATTCTAACATTAATGTAATGTTGTTCTGAATAGATTTCCATGTCCAGTCCTGATTTCAAATTGGGCCTTTAAGCCTAGAATATGGTCAGTTTTAAAAATACTTGACTTTGTTGCAACTCTGACTAAGTTGAATTCCATCAAGTGGTTAACGGGTGTGAAGATTATCCTGAAATTTTCAAGTTAATGTCATTCCAGTTAATGTGAGTTTGTTCTGTGTGGGTCTCTGTCTCAGGCTGTCATTTTAGTCTTAGTCTCATTTAAACCACTTAACAATATGCATAGATTGCATAGCTGCAAATGTAAAATACAAAAATTAACTTGGAAAGCATTCTACAACAACATTCAGTACTGTGGAGTATTAGTATTTATTGCCAATTCCAGTTGCTAGGTAACTTCTATATTTTGAATAGAATACAAGATAATATTTTAAACTAGATTACAGTTAATTGTTATTTTTCTGTTTAAAAAAGACAATTGCTGTAATTTACATAGGACAAAACCTGTAAAAGACATTTTGTAATTATTTTCTAAATGAAATGATGCTTTGTTACTCCCCTTGGGGAAATTCTCTTTTCACCTACCCCATCTTGCTCTGCTTGACACACGGGCACAGACAAAGGTAACAGCAAACCTGGCAGCAAAGGGCAGCCACCTGTAGGGACACCCATGGAGCTGGGGGTTTTACAGTGATTAACAGCAATTTTGCAATACTTTTCTGGCAGCTTTTTTTTTTTGCTAGGAATTTACAGTAAATTCCACAGTCAGTTCTACACTAGAAGAGACATCATTCCTAAGCGCAGCAGGGACTGCTTCCGGACACAGTATCAAATGCGACTTCCAGAGTCACTTGAGTAAGCTGGAGATGATTCATCCCCGGGTAAGAGAGCCTGCAGTAGGCAGTCTACCAAAAGAGGGCCTTTCCTGTTCCCTTGGTGAATTAGAACACCAGTGGAGAGAGCTCTCCTGTTGCAGTTTTACAGAGATGAACAACATAGAGAACTTTGGATTGAGGTTTTGCAGTAAGAGGGTGCTGAAGGAAAAAGGAGTTTCAAAGACATTGGACTGCCTGTACTGCCGATTTTGTCTCTGCCCATTTCAGATGTCCAGATGTTTACTAATGTGACATTCCTTAAATACAACCACCGAAACAGAACCGTTGTAAATTTGTTGCCAAGTTTGGTAGATGTACAACTTGGACTGCAAAGAGATGGACTGATGCAGAGGCGGAGCTGAGGATAGGCCTGGGTGGGATTGACAGCTGGACCTACCCAGTCAGATTAATGAAATGACATTTTTTATATATAAATTACCGGCTTCTAACTCTGTTCCTATACATCACTGTTGGCAAGTACGACAGAATGTGTGAGCTCCCTCTAGTGGTGCTCTAGGTAGAACACCACAGTCGTGGGTGTATTATTGTTGCAGTCACCATGTTGTAAATATATAAGCCAATTTAAGAAAATTTGGGGTAATGAGCTTCATTCAGACCCTCCCAAATTTAATACAAGTCCATCCATCAGCCACTTTACCGTATTTCAATGCTGCAGGAGGATGCTCACATGAAAAAAATAAGACTAATTCATTTCTTTATCCAAAACTATTTCTTTCCTCATTCATTAAAACGAAAAGAGCTTTAACTTGTGCGTGCATTGCTTCATTTTAAGCAGCATTATGGAGTGTCGTTGAACATAAATTTTTCTATGAAGGGTCTGATTTTCTGCATCTTTTACTCCTGGTTTGGGCTATAAAATTGGAAGGAGTTGCCAAACCTGACTGTGCAGGGTCTGCGCTGTTCTCATCTGTGGACAGTGTGTGGGTTTGTGGGTCAGGCATAAATTTGGGGGGGGGGCTCCCTCTAGCATTAAAATAGGGAGATATCCACTAAAATAATTCTTCATATTCAAAAAAGTACAGATAAAATGAATCAATCTCAACAGTTCATTTAAAATGTTTTCACCCCAAGCACACCTATCCTTACTGAAAATGGTTTAGTCTAAAGTCCTGCTCTGGGGTACGTTTCCTATACCACAATGCACATTGGCAAAAGACAAATATATGTCAGGAAAATATATAGCAAGAGATCAAAGAAAATTGATACATTCTGTGGGCCATGTCTGCTGCCGCATGGCAGAGGGTGTGAGGGGGAAGTGCAGGGACGATGTCAGCATCACCAAAAGGAGGGCTACAGCTCTTTGGAGGGAGCCGGTGAGGAGGGCTGGGGGGAGCCAGTCTGCATCCTCTCACTCCTGGGGAGGACCGAGTATTGGCCATCCTAGATCTGAGAGGCACTTGAGGGAATCCCGGGGTGCATAAATCTCTGTAGTCTACCCACCTCCAAGACATCTATGCTTTCTACTCCCCAGCCACTTCCTCTTGGCCCACCAACATTTGGCTCCCTGTAGTGTGATCACCAGGGTTCCTCAATATGTGGCACCTCCACACCTGGCCCCTCTATACCAGCCATCCCTTGTCTGGGCCCCTCTACAGCAGGCCCCCTCTGACGTGGCCCTCAGTCCCTCAGGGCGACACTGTCCCCTGAGTCCCCAGAATCCCTTTCAGTCTGGGAGATCACCTAACCCACCCATCCTGCTGCCTAATGCTGGTGTCGTGCTGTAAACTGTCCCCCTGCCACGGAATGTAATCTCTCATTTTAAAGGCAATGTCGCTTCGCTTCTCCTGCGCGGCAGCAGCGTCCGCTCGCTGTAACATCGGTAGTCTTGTTTAAGCAGACTAAAAACTCACATTTCTTGTTTATTATGATATTTTACAGTCAAAGTTAAGATTAACATCCTCCTGTAATACGTCGCAAATGTGACACTTACTACTATTTCATTTAAACGTGACAATAATGCATTTCTTTTCGACGCTCGTTTGTGCAAATACAGTCGCCTTCAGTCTCAAGAAGCGATTCATCTACTTGAGTAATATTTTTAATACTTTGTTGAATTAATTCTGCCTCAATTTCTTTGCTATTCTGTCTTCTTTTCATAACTATAATGCGGCGATTAGCTTCATACTGGGCACCGACACACCTGGAAATGACGTAACATCGAACCAAATGCCAAAAGTAATCAGAAGTCAGCAGCCTGTCCAGAATGCACAGATAACAAGCTACACTGCAAGTCGTCCAGCCACGACGTCACCCAGCCACTCGTCTACCATCTAAAATACAGATAAATTACATGTGCTCCGTATTTCTGCAGTTGATATTATTTTGAACTGGACCATAAAGAAAATATTCTTGGCCTGGAGGGAGGAGTGCTGGGCTATTTTATAGGAGGCTACTCTTTCTTAATAACCCCATTTTTAATTCTGAACAATAAGCTTAATAGGATGGGGCGACATGCTGGTGCAGTGGTTAGCACTGTTGCCTCACACCTCTGCGACCCGGGTTCAAGTCTCCGCCGGGGTCAGATGTGTGTGGAGTTTGCATGTTCTCCCCATGTCGTCGTGTGGTTTCCTCTGGGTTTTCCGGTTCTCCCCCACAGTCTAAAAACATGCTGAGACTAATTGGAGTTGCTAAATTGCCTGTAAGTGTGCATGTGTGAGTGAATGGTGTGTGAGTGTGCCCTGCAATGGGCTTCCCCCCATTCAGGGTTGTTCCCTGCCTCGTGCCCATTGCTTCTGGGATGGGCTCCCGACCCCCGTGACCCAGAAGGATAAGAGGTTTGGAAAACGGATAAAACTGAAGAGCGATTTAAAATAGGTGATTGTCCAGTAAGAGGATTTAACTTTAGCTACAGTGTTTTTTGTTATACAGGTATATTTGGTTTTACAAAAACAACATTTACTTCTACACTATACGTAAGGAATAATTGACGACGGACCGTTGAATTATTAGAAAATAATGCACACCCGAGGTGGTAATGCCGTTACACCTCGGGTGTGCATTATTTTCTAATAATTCAACGGTCCGGAGTCAATTATTCCACTTATACTACGGTTGCCACACCTCAAGACATCGATCAGATGATATATTTCAAGGGATTCGTCCAGTTTATCTACTTAAATCGCTATTGTGAGTAGGATTATTTCTTCCGCATCTCATCCAACGACTCTTTTGCTAGTTCCAAAACGTCATTTTAAAGCTGGCAATGGAGGCTTGAGCCGTTGATAGCAGACTAATGCAGTTAATAATGAAGTTATTAGAAAGAGAGCGAGAGAGACAGAGACACAGGGAAAGAGAAACAGAGAGAGAGAGAGAGAGAGAGCTTGTATGAATTAGGCTACCTCTGTGTGTCCCTCAACAGTGTTCTGAAGCACCGTCTCTAAACTGTAAGTCTGCTTCAAGATGCAGCGCTGTTATTACCTCGCTAGTGAGAAATGTCATGTGTAGCCTTTAAGTTGGTACACTAGGCTAACTAATACTGCTGCAGCCCAATTGTTGAAAGTTTCATATTCACCGTGAATATTAAAATTTACTTTCGGAAAATCGTCTGTCATGTTGTTGTTTTTGTTAGTCCTGTGTGCTGTATAGGTACTGTATGCTAATTTCCGTTATTACAGTTAACTATGCGAAGTGATATGGAACTGTAATGCGGTCAAGAGAGCTACCTGGAACTACGTTCAGCGTGCGTTTATCTGAAAATAATTGCACACCTCAGAACGTTCGTCAGCCAATCAGATTCAAGCATTCAACGGTCCCGTAGTATACGGTCAATTAAAGTACCTTCTGCATCCTGGAGATGGTCATTACCTTCTGGAGAGTCTATTTCCTCAGCAACTCTCTTGTTGCTACCTTCTGGAGACAGATGAATGCTGAAAAGATCTTCCATCTGGTCAGCAGTCATTGTGATTGGCTCAAAGCAGAACAGGTGGCGCAGAATGTAGACAGTGTTTATAACTCACTTATGAATTATCAATGTGTTACTGGTTACTTTATTAGTTTATATTCAAAGAAATAATAGCAACTTGATCCATGTTGGTCAAAGGATAAAATTCTGATCCTAACTAACATGCATGTAAACAGAACACAGAATACCTCTGAAATGGACCCTGACCCCTGTGGATGACCTGAAACGTGACAATGTCATGTTCCAGCAGATTCCTGTCTCTTATTGACCGGATAGGCCTCAGACAACCTGCATTGGCCATGAAGTCAAGCAGAGGTGTCTTTCACTTCTCAAGGTCCTCCAGAGTTGTACTTTCAGATACCTGCCATCAAAATGGACTGTTATTGAGGCTACTTGAATTGTAACTTTTTAGTAAGAACCCACACACCCATATCATGTTTGAAGCCTTTCAATTGCAGCATTAAAATTAGGCAGCATTCGGCAGGTAAAGGAGCAATATTTGCTGGCAGGCACATGGGACGATTAATCTGCGCAGTAGGGACAACGTGAAGAGAGGAAAATTTGCTGTAAAAAAACTCAATTTGTTCGCCATAATATCTTGCTGACCTCCTTCCCAGGGCTTAAACTGCCCACAATGCTTCTCCACCCTCTATGCATATTTAGCATTTCCCTGATATATCAGACGCTGATATGGGCAGTACGGTATGCGCTCCGTCTGGTTAGATGTGGGCCTGCACTTTCTTAGGGGCCTGCCCCTCCTGACACAGACTCTTCCAGAATCTCATAATCCTCTCCATTTCTTATTCTTCACACTGTTTATTAGTGTATGGGAACGGGACAACCCTAACTGAAGGGTCAGGACTTGCACACAACACACACCCCTCCTGCCCTAATGAAGTGGCGGTATACTTAGCCCATTTATACCACCAATTTCCAAGTGTACGTTTTGCTAACCCATCCAGGTCTACTTCATCCTGGGCATCCTTCTAAAATTTGCTCACTCTCCTCACTCCCATATCTCCCCCCATTTCTCTCCGCTTTCGCTCACTGTAATCTGAGAGGTTATTCAGCATCAAAGGACCAGGCTGAGTCAGTGAAGTCAGTTGTCCTGTGCTCACCTGACCTGTGGTCCTGCTGTGCACCCAGACCTGAAGGGCCTGATAAATCATTAGCATCACTAACATCGTTGCTGTCAGCCCTACCAGAACCCACAGTTTCGTGTCCTGTCTGGAGTGGCTGGTCTGCTTGCGATGCTCCCTCTTGGCCCTCACTCTGCTCTGATCCTGACTCCACCCCAAGCTGTGGAGCTCCTCTGGGAGCTCCATCAGGGCCATCTGAGTCAAGGGCAGCTGCATCCTCTGTGTAGTTTTCAGTGACTCTGTCTTTCGTGCGGTACTCTAGTGCAGTGGTTCAAATGGTACCACGTATTACTCCCTTCTACCTGCACCGCTGTTGCTGTGGCTCGTGTCACCTTGAAGGGTCCCTTTCGTCGGGGCTCGTGCCACTTTCACCGGAACACTCGCAGGTAGACTTTATCTCCGGGAAAGATGACTGGCTCCTCCTGGTCTGTGTCTTCTTTCTGTGCTTTCTCCTTTTCCTGTTTGGAAATAGTTTTGTGTATTTTGGTTAAAGTCCTCATGTACAACTTTAATTCATCCCCCAGCTGATCTAGGCTGGGTCCCTTATACGCCCCCTCAAGTCGATCCAGGCATAGGTCTCCCAGTCAGCATTTCATGCGGAGACAAATGCATCACCTGTGTGTTTCCATCCGATATGCCATCAAGGCTGTTGACAGGGCATCCACCCAGTTCATTTTCATGGTGGTGCAAATCTTATTCAGCTTCTGCTTAAGTGTGCCATTCACTCTCTCCACCATACCCTGCAACTGAGGGTGATACACACATGCCAACTTTTGTTTTATTCTCAGCTGTTAAACCACTAACTTTTAACTTTCCCCACAAAGGCAGCTCCATTATCAGAGCTTATTTCAGTTGGTATCCCAAACCTCGGACTCTCTGATCAGGAATTTCACCACTGTCATCGCCCCTATGTCCTTGGACGGTATTGTCTCCACCCATCTGCTGAACCTGTCCACAATCACAAGCATATATCGCTTTCCATATGCTGTTTTTCCCATGTCCACATAGTCCATCACCAAGTGTCTGAACGGTCCCTCAGGCACTGGAATGTGCCCTACTGGGGCCGTGATTGCTTTGCGTACATTGTTCTTAATGCACACCTCATATTCACATTCTGACAACCTTGCATCCATCATTGCTTGCAGCTTGTTGTGTAATTTTCCTTAACTCCTCCCCCCGTGCGCAATGGTCAAGACCATGCGCATCCGTTATCAAAATGTTCACCAGAGACAGAGGTGCAGCCAAAAGTCCCTCATGGTTGCGATACAGACCATTAGCATCCTTAGAGGCCCCCCTTTTTAGCCACACTGAGGCCTCATAGGGGCCCGCCCGCTCCTGCAGGGCCACCAGATCAGAAACCTGCTCTGTAGTCACCATAGGTAAAAGATCAGCAGTACTCACCTGCGCAGCCGCCCTGGCTGCCGCATCAGAGGCTGCATTTCCTTGAATAACAAAATCACGACCTTTGCGGTGGGCCTGACACTTAACAATAGCCAAACGCTTGGGACGCATCATTGTGTGTAGCAACTCCAAAATCTGATTGTAATGCTGAATGGGGGAGCCGTCACTTTTGCGAAAGCCCCTTTGCTTCCAGACTGCTCCAAAGAGATGGCATACACCGTGTGCATATGCAGAGTCTGTGTAGATAGTAACTGTCTTATGTTGTCCTCGCCGGCACGCTGTAGTCAAAGCCTTTATCTCCGCTAATTGACCAGAACAGGGTTGTGCTCTGAAACGAGAGTGTGAAAATCATCACCCTGTGCCTGGACTACAGCAAACCCAGCCTTCAAGGCATCCCCATCTCTCCAACATGAGCCATCCACAAACAAAACCATCTCGCTATTTTCAATGGGAGAGCTCTCCAAGTCTGCTCTCAGTTTAGTGTAAACCAAAGACTCTGCCACACACTCATGTGGCTGCCCCTCATCCTCCAGGGGAATGCTGTCTGCAGGGTTTACTGTAGTGCAGCACTTTATTGTCACATCCGGGTAAGAGAGAAATGCAAAGTACGCTAGCTGCCTTGCTGGGGTCAACACAAATTTGCCTTTGTCAATAAGGTCCACCATCTTATGTGAAGTATAAAGTGTTTTTGCATTCTAGCTGTGTTACAGTATGTAACACAGCCTTCAACTTTTTTCCCCACACAATGCAGGACATGCAGGGGTGCCAAACAAAACAGTGGAGCTGCAGTGTAGCCAATTATTTCTTTCAGTAGTTTTAAAATCATTTCTGAGGCTGTGTGTTAGAGATGGAGGTGAGCAACACTGAGGCATCTCAGGGAACCATGTTGCCCATATTAAAAAACACACACGCATGCAACTCAGGCAATCCAGCATTTCTTATTTCAGTTATATATGACACTGCATGGGGGCGGCATGGTGGTGTAGTGGTTAGCACTGTTGCCTCACACCTCTGGGACCCGGGTTCGTGTCTCCGCCTGGATCACATGTGTGCGGAGTTTGCATGTTCTCCCCATGTCGTCGTGGGGTTTCCTCCAGGTACTCCGGTTTCCCCCCACAGTCCAAAAACATGCTGAGACTAATTGGAGTCGCTAAATTAACCATAGGTGTGCATGTGTGAGTGAGCCCTGCGATGGGCTGGCCCCCCATCCTGGGTTGTTCCCTGCCTCCGGACCCCCCGTGACCCAATAGGATAAGCGGTTTGAAAAATGGATAGATGACACTGCATGTTGTCGTTTTACATGTTCACTACAAGTCAGTGTTTTTTTCATTGTATGATTAATGCCACATTCATACCAAAAAACACACTAGACATACTGTACAAGGCAATCAAGGGAAAAACCTTCTCAGAATACAAAGTGAATGTATCAACCGAAGAAGGATGTTTCCTTTTCAGAATATTCATTTTTTTACCATGTGGAACCACTGTCCATGATTCAATTGAGTGCATTCAAAGAATGATACATCAAGACTAATAGTGACAAAATATTCATTTAATATGCATTGTACATGAATGTAGGACTTAGATGTTGATGAATTTCTCATCAGTGAAGGGCATATACACTCAGGGAAAAAAAAGTTGAAAACCCAGAACTATCCAATTTAGATGTAATTTGGTACACGTGCAGACCAGTGATGGATATGTAAATGATTAGAATTGCAAGGAGTTGGCATGTTTAATTACCAGACACAGGATGCCTCGTAGTCACATTAGACAGTGTTAACAGCACTTGACGGAGTTTGATAGGGTTGCATTGCGGGTTTGCATGAAGCCAGGTGGTCATATGGTGCAACTGCATGTGGGCCATGCGGATATCACAGTCGCCTGATATTGAAACCAATGGGCACGTGAGGCATCCACACACGTCGTGAAGTTTCTGGTCATCCAAGACAGACCACGCCAAGGAAGGATCGTTGGATTGTGCTCCAAGCATCACAGATCCCCATGACACCTGCGCCTGATATATGGACACAGCTACTGGACTCTCTACAACACCCTATATCATCGTGTCGCGATGACTGGCATCAGCTGGACTATAGGTTAACCGTCCCATGCATAGGCTGCCGTTCACAATAGCACAGAAACTGTTGCGATTGGAGTGGTGTAGTCACTGGGAGGCATGGACTGATGACGACTGGCGTCCTACCATGTTCAGCAATACATCTCAGTTCTGCAGTACCACAGATGACCGTCGTGTGCGTATGGTGGCGCCGCAGGGAGAAGAGCAATCCTGCCAACGCTGTGGAGTGACACACCACACTCTGACGGCACAGTGGTACACCAGTGACATCCTAGTGGTATCCGGGCCCAGGGGTGTGCTATACCCTACTGACATGGGACCAGCAGTGTGGCCATACCGCCAACTCCGTTTGATCTGATATTATAATCATCGAGATACTGTCACATGCCCTTTCATCACATGCAGATTTCATTTTCACAACTTAGTCTGTTGTGCTTCACTTTTTTGCCACCGAGTTTGTGTTCTGACACCAAGTTGATGGGAATTGATTATTTGAGCGTCATCTAAAGAGCTTATATTACTTTAGATGGTATTTAGACTCACATGGTATTTTGAAAAGATTCCCATATGCGCTGATTAGCTGGGGTTGATCCGAGCAGCTGTGCACTTTTCTCCTGTAACACAAAAGTTTGCTTTTAGGACAGAAAACAAGGTTAAGACCATATTATGTGGTTTGCATCTATCAAAATAAAACCAAAGTCACTGTTACCAAAAGAGTAACCATGTGTTGTCAAATTCCCTAACATTTTGCTTCATCTTACTTTGGATGTCCATGGTTAGGAGAGAAGCAGAAATCTGCTCAACCATTAGAAAGACTTTACTCGATACAGGGAGTGAGATCTTGTTGCAGGTGACAAGGCAGGATAGAGTGTATTTAGAAAAATAATGAAGAGGGAATGTGAGTGTGAGCTATTGTGGCATCTGTGTATAACCCAATATGGCGGCATCCTTCTGAATATAAATAACATAGCCAGCTTAATTAGCTTAGTCAAGTGTAATTGAACTAAGAAAAACTTAGCAATATACGTTCCCTGCTTGGTGTGATAAATACAGCAGCAGCTGCTGGTGGACGGGCTACAAACAGACATCAAGAAGAAATCCCACCTCACAACCATTTACTGTACCAAACCCCTTAATGTAACTTGTAAAGATGTAGGTATTGGAGTATTCACATATTCATTTGCAGTGTCCACTTCCTGTCCAGTAAATTTGGCAGGACGAAATTTGAATAACCTATAGGTCTGACTCATGTATGCGGCTGAAGGAATAAAGGTAGAATGGGTGGAGAATCCTGGGCTGAGCTGCATGGTGGCCTGGGGGACAATCATGAAAACACAGACCCTGTGATATCCTCAAAACCCACAACTAAAAGGGGAGTCAGGAACCACTTGACCCGTTAAGCCACATGGTGGCCCTATGAGCAGGCAAACACACTACGGGCTAAGGGGTAGAAGACAGAGGAGAGAATAGGATGGCCAGTGACATGTGAACAGGACAAGGCAGGGATGGATTCTGACACAGGTGCCATACTACTTTGTTTAAATATGCCCAAGTGCTCAGAATGTTTTAGTGCAAGTCTTAGACAATGGTATCTCTGAATGAGGCAGCAGTTTGGTTCCTCCTGAAGGCCCTATAACTGTCCTGAGAAGTTGTTTGTATGCACTTACTGCCTTGACACTTGTTGATGTACATGTGCTCTGCTCGAGCAGTAAAGGGGAGATCACATGCAGAGATGATTTTCTGTAGCCTCTCAGTCCGAGTAAAAATAAAATATCCTTGTCATATAGGAACCAAGTCTCTGGCTGGAAATTTCTACAACAGAGCCAATTAGTCATCTCTATAAATATATACAGATGTAGCCGCTTGAATTTTCCCCAGTTTCCATGATGGGACCTTGGCTGGTCCTTGGCTGATCCTTGGCTGGCCCCTGCTGGGTTCTGGGTGGGACCTTGACTGTAATGAGATCCCCCACTATGATGTAATGAATAAGTGGGCCGGCTCTTGCTGACACCCACTGTTCGAGAAATATGTACTTTTACTATTGTCATTTTGCTAGATGCCATTTCTTAGACATAACACCCTGCAGCAGCTTGATCTTAATTTAGCAATCACCCTTCTTAAGAACTGTCGCTTGAATATTTCCACCCCATACATGGTGATAAACAATGTTAAATGTTATTTGCATATCCTGTTTGTGTACCTCAGTAAAAGATACTGCGAGGGGAGTTCCTCTTTCGAAGTTGGCTGAGTTCGACTGAGAGGCTGACACCTCGAAGTCAGGACCGGACTTCCCTTGCAGCAAGTAAAAAGTCATCACAGCTGTCTGTGTTGTTCTGTGTTCAGAGATTGGTTGGTTTTCAGCGTATATTTAGGGGAAAAAACCCAACACCCAACAGAACAAAAACAACACAGTAACACAGAGGTGTAGCTAAAAATTCTGGGCCCCTGACAGAAGGTCACCTTGCGCCCCTCTGTCGAATTTTACATACTGTGAAAGAGATTTGTTGAGCCATCTTCTAATCCAGTGCAATCCAGCTTTATTTGAAAAGCACTTTAAACAATCATATGGACCAAAGTGCTGCACAGAGGAATAAATAAAAACATTCACATACTTAAAAACGAAGTAAAATAAATTTAATAAAAACCAGAACACAAATTAAATGAGAGTAAAAGGCCATTAATAAAATAAAAACAAAAAATTACATTAATTAATAAAGAAAAGGCTAAGATTAAAATAAAATTTACTATTAAAGTCAACATCTCACAACATGCCAAAGGCCAAAGAGAAAGGATGAGTTTTAAGAAGAGATTTAAAAACGGACAGAGAAGAGGCCTCCCTAATGTGAAAAGGCAAGTCATTCCACATTTTAGGAGCTGCGACTGCAAAAGCTCGATCCCCTCTAAGCTCACGCTGAGTCTTAGGAACCGTCAGGAGCAGCTGATCAGCTGACCTGAGAGAGCGGGTGGGGGTGTAAGGGTGAAGCAGCTCACAGAGGTCAGGTGGAGCAAGACCCTTGAGGGCTTTAAAAGCAAATAACATAATTTTAAAATGAATCCTAAAATGTACGGGCAGCCAGTGGAGTGAGGCTAAAATGGGGGAGACATGCTCATATTTCCATGTGCGACAGCATTTTGAACCTTCTGGAGGTGAACAATAGTGGAGCCTCTAACCCCAACATAGAGGGCGTTACAGTGGTCCAGACTAGTAGTGACAAAAGAGTGGATTACTGTCTCAAAGTGCTGCCTAGAAAGAATTGGCTTTATTTTGGCCAACTGCTTCAATTGTAAAAAGCTTGACTTGACAACTGACCTTATCTGAGTGTAAGAGCAAAGGAAACTGAATCCACTACTGTATGTTCTGTCCTGTACATTTTTATTACAGTTTTTCTCAATTGCTTTGGCTCAGTTCTCAAATGATTTTTTTATTTCCCAAAACATTAAGTTCAGATCTCTGAACAATTCGCATCTTTTTCACATCAGATTGGAATTTCTTATTGATTTGAGCAAATTGCAAATGTTTTGGCACATGTGTGCAAAGAGTACATACAACTGTCTGCAGTTTGGACAACAAATAATTGCAAATGGCTTGTTGCTCAAAACTGATGACTCGATTCTCACTTACACTGTCAAACACTTCAGAACTTCTCAGACATTTTTTATTGTGTAAGCCATCACATTCAAAACGATCTATTCAATTATCATAATTAGTATACATGAATGTATATTCTAAAATATATCTAACATTGACATTGTTTGTAATGTCTGCTACATTGGCACATGCCCTGTAATTGCAATCGCAATCTAATTGCAAAGTACCTCTAATATGACTCAACCATTTAACCAATCAACTTTGGGAGTATATATATGTAGATTGCCCACAGCACAATCACTGCTGTAGAATGTTTTGAGAATGGAGGACGTTCACAACGCTGAACTGCAGCAACATGCTCGTGGAAGAGCAATTGGAAGGCGTGTAAGAATACGTGGTGGTGGTAGAGGAAGAAATAATCGAGGAAGAGGTGGAAATAGAAGAGTCAGAGTCTCTGATGAAATCAGAGCCACACTTGTGGATCATGTCATAAATCATGGTTTTACAATGGAAGAGGCTGGTCGAAGAGTACAGCCTAATGTAAACAGGTCCACAGTGTCATCAATTGTGCAAACCTTTCGTAGGGGAAACAGGTACATATGTATTTTTTTGTTTTACAGTATGTAAAGTATTTTTACAGTATAAACAACAATATCCATCCATCCATCCATCATCTCCTGCTTGATCCTGGGTCGGGTCGCGGGGGCAGCAGCCTCAGCAGGGAGACCCAGACTTCCCTCTCCCCGGCCACTTCGTCTAGCTCCTCTGGGGGGACCCCGAGGCGTTCCCAGGCCAGCCGAGAGACATAGTCTCTCCAGCGTGTCCTGGGTCTTCCCCGGGGCCTCCTCCCAGTGGGACATGCCCGGAATACCTCCCCAGGGAGGCGTCCCGGAGGCATCCTGATCAGATGCCCGAGCCACCTCATCTGGCTCCTCTCGATGCGGAGGAGCAGCGGCTCTACTCTGAGTCCCTCCCGAATGACTGAGCTCCTCACCCTATCTCTAAGGGAGAGCCCAGCCACCCTGCGGAGGAAACTCATTTCGGCCGCTTGTACCCGCGATCTCGTTCTTTCGGTCACAACCCAAAGCTCATGACCATAGGTGAGGGTAGGAACGTAGATCGACTGGTAAATCGAGAGCTTCGCCTTTTGGCTCAGCTCTCTCTTCACCATGACAGACCGATGCAGCGCCCGCATGACTGCCGACGCCGCACCGATCCGCCTGTCGATCTCCCGCTCCATCGTTCCCCCACTCGTGAACAAGATCCCGAGATACTTAAACTCCTCCACTTGGGGGAGGACCCCATCCCCAACCCGGAGAGAGCACTCTACCCTTTTCCGGCTGAGAACCATGGTCTCGGATTTGGAGGTGCTGATTCTCATCCCAGCCGCTTCGCACTCGGCTGCGAACTGCTCCAGCGAGAGCTGAAGGTCACGGCTCGATGAGGCCAACAGAACCACATCATCTGCAAAAAGCAGAGACCTAATCCTGAGGTCACCGAACCGGACGCCCTCAACGCCCTGGCTGCGCCTAGAAATTCTGTCCATAAAAACTATGAACAGAATCGGTGACAAAGGGCAGCCCTGACGGAGTCCAACCCTCACCGGGAACGAGTCCGACTTATTGCCGCCCATGCGGACCAAACTCTGGCACCGGTCATACAGGGACTGAACCGCCCTTAAAAGGGAGCCCGGTACCCCATACTCCCGGAGCACTCCCCACAGGACCCCCCGAGGGACACGGTCGAATGCCTTCTCCAAGTCCACAAAACACATGTAGACTGGTCGGGCAAACTCCCATGAACCCTCCAGAACCCTGCTGAGAGTATAGAGCTGGTCCACTGTTCCACGGCCAGGGCGAAAACCACACTGCTCCTCCTGAATCCGAGGTTCGACAATCCGGCGGACCCTCCTTTCCAGGACCCCCGAATAGACCTTACCAGGGAGGCTGAGGAGTGTGATCCCCCTGTAGTTGGAGCACACCCTCCGGTCCCCCTTCTTAAAGAGGGGGACCACCACCCCGGTCTGCCAGTCCAGAGGTACTGCCCCCGATGTCCACGCGATGCTGCAGATGCGTGTCAACCAGGACAGCCCCGCAGCATCCAGAGCCTTGAGGAACTCTGGGCGAATCTCGTCCACCCCCGGGGCCCGGCCACCGAGGAGCTTTTTGACCACCTCAGCGACCTCCACCCCCGAGATAGGCGAGTCCACCCCCAAGTCCCCACACTCTGCTTCCATATTGGAAGGCGTGTCGGTGGGATTGAGGAGGTCTTCGAAGTACTCCCTCCACCGACCCAAAACGTCCCGAGCTGAGGTCAGCAGCGCACCATCCCCACCATAAATAGTGTTGATGCTGCACCGCTTTCCCGCCCGGAGCCGCCGGATGGTGGACCAGAATCTCCTCGAAGCCGTCCGGAAGTCGTTCTCCATGGCCTCACCAAACTCCTCCCACACCCGAGTTTTTGCCTCAGCGACCGCCAAAGCCGCATTCCGCTTGGCCTGCCGGTAGCCGTCAGCTGCATCTGGAGTCCCACAGGCCAGAAAGGCCCGATAAGACTCCTTCTTCAGCTTGACGGCATCCCTTACCACCGGTGTCCACCAGCGGGTTCGGGGATTACCGCCGCGACAGGCACCGACCACCTTGCGGCCGCAGCTCCGGTCAGCCGCCTCCACAATGGAGGCACGGAACATGGCCCATTCGGACTCAATGTCCCCCGCCTCCCCCGGGATATGGGAGAAGTTCTGCTGGAGGTAGGAGTTGAAACTCTCCCTGACAGGGGATTCCGCCAGACGTTCCCAGCAGACCCTCACTATACGCTTGGGCCTGCCAGGCCTGGCCGGCTTCCTCCCCCACCAGCGGAGCCAACCCACCACCAGGTAGTGATCGGTTGACAGCTCCGCCCCTCTCTTCACCCGAGTGTCCAAAACATGCGGCCGCAAGTCCGACGACACGACTACAAAGTCGATCATCGAACTGCGGCCTAGGGTGTCCTGGTGCCAAGTGCACATATGGACACCCTTATGCTTGAACATGGTGTTCATTATGGACAGTCCGTGACGAGCACAGAAGTCCAATAACAAAACACCGCTCGGGTTCAGATCGGGGGGGCCGTTCCTCCCAATCACGCCCCTCCAGGTCTCACTGTCGCTGCCCACGTGAGCATTGAAGTCCCCCAGCAGAACAAGGGAGTCCCCAGGAGGAGCGCTCTCCAACACCCCTTCCAAGGACTCCAAAAAGGGTGGGTATTCCGAACTGCTGTTTGGCGCATAAGCGCAAACAACAGTCAGGACCCGTCCCCCCACCCGAAGGCGGAGGGAGGCTACCCTCTCGTCCACTGCGGTAAACCCCAATGTACAGGCGCCCAGCCTGGGGGCAATAAGTATGCCCACGCCCGCTCGGCGCCTCTCCCCGCGGGCAACTCCAGAGTGGAAAAGATAAACAACAATATTGTAAAGGTAAATGCAAGTCTATTTGTTCATTCTATAGAACTGCACGACAACCTCGCGCTGGTGGCAGAGCAGCAGTATTTAACCAACTGCAAGAACAAGAAATTTGCAACATGGTCATAGCCAACAATTCCATCAGGCTAAGAGAGATCCAAAGTGCAATCATAAATGACAATGAGGTCTTTGCAAATATTAATTCTGTCAGCATTTCCACCAGTTTTAGAAAGACATCAGATGACTATGAAACAGCTCTATAAGGTGCCATTTGAGAGGAACAGTGAAAGAGTCAAGGCATCGCGGTACCAGTATGTCCAGGTAAACCACTGGTGTGCACTTAGTGAGTTTTCCTGTATTTCTAAGATGCCTGTATTACTTTACTGTAAGTTTCAGAAACCCATAAGAAAATACGTTTACTGTTACATTTTTTCCTGTGTTCCTTCATAGAGAATCATGGAGTTAGAACTACATGAAACGACCCACATTCTTGTTTTTGTGGACGAGGCTGGGTTTAATCTGTCCAAAGGCCGGAGACGTGGTCGCAATCTCATTGGACACCGAGCCACAATTGACACACCAGGCCAACGTGGGGCCAATATTACAATGTGTGCTGCCATTTCAGAGAACGGTGTGAGCACACATATTCCACACATTGGGCCCTATAATACCCAACTTCTCCTGGCCTTCCTAAATGCACTTTACAGAGACCTGATTCTAGAACAAGAAAGAGGTTTGGTTAGACCACATTTGCCTAATTATGTTGTTGTCTGGGATAATGTCAGCTTCCACCGAACCAACAGCGTTAGTGACTGGTTTGCTGCACATGAAAGGATAACAGTGGAATTCCTTCCACCATACTCTCCGTTCCTAAATCCAATAGAAGAGTTTTTTTCAGCATGGAGGTGGAAAGTGTATGATCATAGACCACAAAATCAGATGTCTTTGTTGGATGCCATGAATGCTGCATGTGAGGACATCACAGCTGACCATTGCAGGGGATGGGTGCGGCATTCAAGGAGATTTTTTCCACGGTGTGTGGCAATGGAAAACATCAGATGTGATGTTGATGAAAATCTTTGGCCTGACCAACGTGAGCGACAAGATGTCCACCAAGAATATATATATATATATTTTTCCCCATGAATGTTATTTGTTGTTTTTATGTATTTGTGGTAATACACAAATATGAAATGTAAAGTGAAATCTTGTTACTCTTGTCAGTTACTTTACATGTACAGTAATACACTTGTATTGTGTATATACACGTGAAGTACAAAAATAAACACTGTACAAATACAAATGTTCATAGATTTTTTCATTTCTTTTCTACATACTATTGACTTTTCTCAACAAATATGAGATTTTTGTTTAAACCCTTAATTTTCATGGTTGACTGTTGTGGTGAAAAAACAACTAAACATTTTGACCAGTGTGGCTCACACAATGACAAAAATACTTTAGATTTTGGTGGCCTTGGCCAAATTATTGACACAAAAACTAGGTTTTGAAGCATGAATTAAATGTTTTGGGTGAGTAACTACATTTTGCAGACATGCTATAAAGTTTTGAAGTTCCTGCAAACAGTTGTGACATTTGTACTCACAGTTTAGAGAATGTTAAGACTGTTTCGAAAAATGTGCCAAAGCAATTGAGAAAAACTGTAAACAACACATGACACACATACGAGTCCTGTTTTAACTTTCAGGGCTGATGGTCTGCAGCCTGGCTTGCGATCTACAGTGCAGCGCAGGCGCAGTCACTGTGTTGAGCCCGGCGTTATATTAATGATGCAGCCTTTCACACTGACCAGTGAGAAATAACCTTGAAAATGACTGTGCTCTTTGTGGTTCTCCTTTTGGAAACATCTTACCACCAAGCAACAGATTAAACGTATCTTCTACTTATCAGTTAATCAGAAATGTCATGCAGTAAACAGAGGTTAGACAGCAAAAATTACTTTTGTATTTTTATCTTTTATCTTGGAGCAAACAGTTTTAATTGATGTACATGAGAGTAAGTGGTGAATCAGTTTGTTTGCTTTCTAGCTTTCTAGCACTTGGGTACGCAACCATTCATCAGTATGTGAGCACTGCCATCTGGCTTTAAAGAGTAAGTCTACTGTAATACTATTATTACAGTAGTATTATTAGTATTATTATCAGCTTATTGTGAGAATGGGGTGTGGGAAAAATGTCTCAAATGCAGACTGGTTACGGTGATCAGGAGCTTACTAATGAAAATGAGAAGAGCAAAGGGTTTGAACATCATAGTGGTTCCACTTGTTTTGAATCAGCCAGTGAGAAACTGACAAAGGGACCGGAAACAGGGAGGTACATGCTACAGAGCAGGCTGATCTGATTGGCTGTTCACACAGGTTTGCACGGCACTGCAGTGATTTACATTTTAATTTTTCTGGGTGTCTGTTAGCTTAACCCTAATAAATCAGTTTCACTTGTTGGATTTCCACTTATGGTCCAGCATGGTGGTGCAATGGTTAGCATTATTGCCTCACACTTCTGGGAGCTGGGTTTGAGTTGCGGCCATAACACCATGCGTGTGAAGTTTGCATGTTTTTCCTGTGTTGTTGTGGGGTTCCCCCCGAGTCCAAAAACATACTGAGGCTAATTGGAGTTACCAAATTGCCTGTAGGTGTGACTGGTATCTGTGCCCTGCGATATGTTGGTGGCCCATGCTGGGTTGTTCCTTGCCTCACACCCATATCCTCCAGGACAATGTACGCTACTGTAATGCAGAATTGAGATCTTGCAAGTACAAGTATGAGTACATTGGAGGGCACGTCAGAGGCGGAAATGCTGTAGGTGACGTCAGATGCCGGAGACTTGGTGGAAAATCTGAATGAACAGCGAGGGGAATTTGGAATCTCTTGAGGAATATATCGACTGGTACTTCAACATTATAGTCATGAAGAAGAACGCAAACGCTTCTTCTCCAGCCAAAAGCGAGACGCCGTCCTCCAAAAGAAGTTGCCCGGCAGACTCCCCTGGCACAGCATCGCCGACTGGTAAAGACTTTGCCGACATCTTGGATTCAATCGACAAACGATTGTCCAGTTTCGACGCGAGGTTGGCTCTGCTCCAGATTCTACATCAGGAATTCAAATCCCTGAGGGAATCTTTGGAATTCAACCAGCAGCAGGTGGAAACACTCGCTGCTGAAAACGCCTCACTACGGGACTCGGTTAAGTGTCTAACTGAAAATGTGACCCATCTAAATGAAGAAAATAAAAAAATAAAGGAGCCCCAGGGAGCTGAAAGGAACGGACTTTGGCGTAAACGACCAGTTCCCCAGAAATCCTGGAGCGACGCAAAGTTCTGCTCCCAATCCGACGCAACTTTATTTAGAAGGGCTCCCGAGTTGTCATCGCCGTAGACCAGCTGTACGTGGATGGGCAGCTGTACCGCGACCCCAGTACCACTCCCTGGTTATATTAACACCAGTCCAGATAAGAACCCGTTATATATTTTTCTTATTTCCTCTAATCGTCTTCCATTAACATCTCTCTAGCTTATACATGTTAATCTGCTAATTGAACATGATTTCATATCAAATACATTACCGTCAGTCTCCGCAGCGCTACAGTGCTAACAATGTTTCCGCTTCTCTCTTGTCCTCACGTATACCCTCACCAACTTGCCCCTTTGTATGTCTCTCTCACTTCCCCCTTCTTTCACTGCACCGATCACCTGCTTTTCTACTCTGTCACACACAAAACCCTCAATCATTACGCATCTGCACAGCACAACCACGTACATATGCAGTCAGCGTCAACACAACCACTCCGACCTCATAGCGCACACAGACACATAGGGCACACACAAGCCCGTACAAGCTCGCTCAAACCTCATTCATTTGCATGTGCTACATTAGCTACACACACATGTCTAAGGACACACTAAGGATTGTCTCAAGGAATGGGCATGGAGCTGGCTCCAGAGAGAAGAGGTTAAAAATATTAAAAAACTACAGGCAGACGTTGTTTTATTACAAGAGACTCATAGACCTGCCAAATGATGAACTTAAAACACCTGAGTTTCCTAATGTGTTCTCAGCCTGCTATAACTTTAGGCAAAGACGGGTAGCAATTCTAATACATCCATCCATCCATTTTCCAAAGCGCTTATCCTACTGGGTCGTGGGGGGTCCGTAGCCGGTCCCGGAAGCAATGGGCTCGAGGCAGAGAACAACCCAGGATGGGGGGCCAGCCCATCGCAGGGCACACTCACACACTATTCACTCTCACCCTAAGGGCAATTTAGCAACTCCAAATAGCCTCAGCATGTTTTTGGACTGTGGAGGGAAACCGGAGTACCTGGAGGAAACCCCACGACGACATGGGGAGAACATGCTCACTCCACACACATGTGACCCAGGCGGAGACTCGAACCCGGGTCCCAGAGGTGCGAAGCAACAGTGCTAACCACTGCACCACCATGCCTCCCCATTCTAATACATAAAAATGTCAATTTCACAGTACTCAACACAATTATAGATCCACAGGGTAGATTTATAATCATTAAATTATCTATACTTAACAAAAAGTTATGTATTGTTAGTATATATGGTCCAAATGTTGATAACCCCTCATTCTTCCACGTTTTCTTTACCACACTCTCTGAACACCTGGATTGCGTACTTGTTCTTGGGGGCGACCTCAACTTTGGACTAAATAAAGAAATGGACAGGCTCAGTACAGCTGCTCAGCGCAATTGGGAATCCACAAATATAGTTAAACAGCACATGAGCGACTACGGACTTTGCGATGCATGGCGTTCTCTTCACCCCACCCGTAAGGAATATACTTTCTTCTCACATGTCCATCACTCTTACTCTCATCTGGATTATTGCTGAGTGACATTTCAGACACAGAGATACACCTTATAGCTGTCAGCGATCATGCTCCTGTATCTTTAACCCTAATAAATAAGAAGGCCATTCCACCAAGCAGAAACTGGAGATTTAATACATCATTGCTTAAAGATGGAAATTTTATTAACTATTTTAAAAAAGAGTGGGCTTTATATTTAGACTATAATGACCTGCCTGGAACATCAGCATCTGTTCTCTGGGAAGCAGGCAAAGCTGTGATGAGAGGTAAAATAATCTCATTCTCATCACATAAAAAGAAGAGAAAACAAGTGCATCCAGGAATTAGAAGAAACCATCAAATCCTTAGAAGAAGCCTACATATCATCCCAGGAACAGGAAATGCTGAATAAAATACGCAAAGCAAAACTAGATTTAAATGAAATTATTAATAGAAAAACTTCGCTGGCAAAATTATGAACATGGTAACAAATCAGGTCATTTTTAGCTAATCAGTTAAAAATAAATATGGAAAAAACAACTATATGTGCTGTTAAAGACTGAAATGGGGATACAGTATATGACTCTGACAGAAAAAAACAGCACTTTCAGGGACTTTTACAAATCTTTATATTCACCACAGATAAACGCATCTAAAGACAAAATTGATCAGTTTCTTGATAGTATAACCCTTCTGAAATTATCAGACAATCAAGCGATGGCAATGGATTCTCCGCTGACACCAGGTGAACTCCAGGAAGCCCTGAACGGTATGCCCAATAAAACGGCTCCAGGTCCAGATGGATTTCCAGCAGAATTCTATAAAGAATTCTGGACAATTCTGGCATCAACATTCTGCAGAATGTTGCAAGAAACCAGGGAAAATGGTCGGCTACCACCAAATATGAATTCTGCCAACATTAGTCTCTTGCTAAAACCAGGCAAAGATCCTACAGTATCTACCAGCTATCGTCCAATATCCCTTATAAACGTTGACCTTAAAATAATCTGCAAAGCTCTCTCAAAAAGAATAGAGAAGTTAACCCCTCTCATAATTCATCCTGACCAAACTGGTTTCATAAAAGGAGGCACTCATCAACAAATACACGTAGATTACTTAATCTAGACATAGACTATTCATGCAATAAAAACCTTCAAATTACAATATTGTCTCTAGATGCAGAAAAAGCATTCGATAGAGTTACAGTAACTGGAATTTTTTATTTGCAGCTTTATGCAAATTTGGTTTCGGAAACTCTTTCATAAACTGGTTAAAAATATTACATCGTTCCCCAACAGCATGTGTCAGGACGAAAGAAACTGGAGGATGTTTGGTCAGTCTGAAGAGGGGCACCAGGCAGGGATGTCCTCTATCCCCCTCAGTGTCTGCGATTTTTATTGAACCACTAGCAGCAGCAATTAGACAGGCTACAGTGATTAAAGGCATTAAACGCAGGAATGTAGAACATAAGGTAAGTCTTTATGTGGATGACGTGTTACTTTTTCTCCAGCATTCACAAACCACTCTTTCTGAGGTGATTGCATTAATAAACTCTTTCTCAAGAGTCTCAGATTATTCGATAAATTGGTTAAAATCTACAGTTCTTCCAATTAATTGCTCCTTCCAGAATAATTCTCCCACTCCACTGCCGTCTGGAGATATAAAATATTTAGGTATTAATGTTACACCTAGGCTGGCAGATTTAACTAAACTAAACCATTTCCCACTTTTAAATAAAGTAGCGGATGATCTGGTCAGGTGGAAGTCCGTACCCATATAACTTATGGGAAGGGTCACCTCAATAAAAATAATTTATTGAAATAGAACTAATAATTTATTTGCAACGATCCCGAGTAAACCATCACCTGACTGGTTTAGATCTCTGGACTCCGCCATCTCTAAATTCCTCTGGAAAGATAAACCCCCACGTATTAGCTTAGAAACACTGCAAAGGACTAAGGACAAAGGAGGAATAGATCGGCCTAATTTTCACCACTATTTCTTAGCCAACAGGCTCCAAAACATCTCAGGGTGGTTAAAACATACCCTCTTAGATGAGCCTTGGCCAGACGTAGAACAGGCATTATGCAATAAGATAGAGATTTCGGATCTACCATTCATTAGCTCAAACATCAAAACGACAGGAATGCTTCAAAAGCATCAGTATCAGCTCTTTTCTGACAGCGTAGTGGGAGTTTCTAAAAATGACTCAGTCTTCATTAATCCCATGCAAGCGTACTCCCATCTGGAACAACCCTGACGTACTACTAAACAATAATTGATAAACTTCCCAGATTGGAGTTGTAAAGGTATTAAATACTTGGAACATATATTTGAAGGAATAGACTTTATTCCCTTTGACATATTAGTTAAACGATATGGGATTAGCAAGAATAGATTTTTAGAATATCAACAAGTTAAATCTATAGTAAAAAAAAAATTAAGGTCTAATCAAATCAAATTACAAATACCACAAAGTGTGGCAGAATTACTTCATCTGAAACCCCCAAATTACTGTCTAAAATATACAGGACACTTTCTAAAATGGATGAATCATTGCAAAATGGGAGGCAGATCTATCAGTCAGCTGGGACCACAATTTCTGGTCTAAGATATGTTTAAAAACCTTTAAACTGATTAGAAATTCCAGTTTACAGTTAATACAATACAAAATCCTGCATAGAGTGCACTATACAGGGCATCGGATGTTCAGGATGGGTTTTACGTCTTCTAACATCTGCTCACACTGTCAAGGCGATACACCTGAAAGTTACATCCATGCTTTTTGGTTCTGTCCACCTACTCAGATGTTCTGGCGCAGGATCTGTGAAGACTTAAAATGTCTGAAATGTACCATTCCAGCCTCTCCTTCAGTCTGCTTGTTGGGTGACCTAGATGGCGTCAGTACAGATTTTAACACAATCCACATGGCTTTCACCGCCTTATGCATTGCCTAGAAGACTGTCCTTATGAACTGGAAAAATAAAAATAATTTTAATATCGACCAATATAGAGACAGTTTGTTGAACCATATTAGTCTTGATACAGCTTCTGCTGCCACACTAGATCAATCTCTCTGTGCTCCTTTGATCAGCTCCATCACCTAGTGGGGGTGGGGGGTCACGGTTCTGTCCCGCTTTGGTCATTGTCGTTGTACGTGGGGGGCATATTGTCTCGGGCTGTCTGGGGGTTCCCTGGGGGTGGGTTGCTGGGGGGTTCGGCACTGCGACTGCGATCCTGGCCTGGGTGGGGCTTTGGTGGCTCTTGGGTGGGGTCCTTCTGGTGGCTGCAGGCGGAGCTGCTGGGGGAGCCTGTGCCGGCGGACTTGACTTCTGGCAGCATGCCCGCCGGGACTTGACTTGGGGCCGCCTGCCCGCCGGGACTTGACTTGGGGCCGCCTGCCCGCCGGGACTTGACTTGGGGCCGCCTGCCCGCCGGGACTTGACTTGGGGCCGCCTGCCCGCCGGGACTTGACTTGGGGCCGCCTGCCTACCGGGACTTGACTTCTGGCAGCGTGCCTGCCGGGTGGAGCCGCCTGCCCGCCGGGACTTGACTTCTGGCAGCGTGCCTGCCGGGTGGAGCCGCCTGCCCGCCGGGACTTGACTTCTGGCAGCGTTCCCGCCAGGTGGAGGCGCTTGCCCGCCGGGACTTGACTTGGGGCCGCCTGCCCGCCGGAACTTGACTTCTGGCAGCGTGCCCACCGGGACGCGACTTGGGGCCGCCTGCCCGCCGGGACGCGACTTGGGGCCGCCTGCCCGCCGGGACGCGACTTGGGGCCGCCTGCCCGCCGGGACGCGACTTGGGGCCGCCTGCCCGCCGGGACGCGACTTGGGGCCGCCTGCACGCCGGGACTTGACTTCTGGCAGCGTGCCCGCCGGGACTTGACTTCTGGCAGCGTGCCCGCCGGGTGGAGCCGCCTGCCTGCCGGGACTTGACTTGGGGCCACCTGCACGCCGGGACTTGACTTGGGGCCGCCTGCACGCCGGGACTTGACTTGGGGCCGCCTGCCCGCCGGGACTTGAGTTCTGGCAGCGTGCCCGCTGGGTGGAGCCGCTTGCCCGCCGGGACTTGAATTGGGGCCGCCTGCCCGCTGGGACTTGACTTGGGGCCGCCTGCCCGCCGGGACTTGACTTGGGGCCGCCTGCCCGCCGGGACTTGACTTGTGGCAGCGTGCCCGCCGGGACTTGACTTGGGGCCGCCTGCCCGCCGGGACTTGACTTGGGGCCGCCTGCCCGCCGGGACATGACTTGGGGCCGCCTGCCCGCCGAGACTTGACTTGGGGCCGCCTGCACGCCGGGACTTGACTTGGGGCCGCCTGCACGCCGGGACTTGACTTCTGGCAGCGTGCCCGCCGGGACTTGACTTCTGGCAGCGTGCCCGCCGGGTGGAGCCGCCTGCCTGCCGGGACTTGACTTGGGGCCGCCTGCACGCCGGGACTTGACTTCTGGCAGCGTGCCCGCCGGGACTTGACTTGGGGCCGCCTGCCCGCCGGGACTTGAGTTCTGGCAGCGTGCCCGCTGGGTGGAGCCGCTTGCCCGCCGGGACTTGAATTGGGGCCGCCTGCCCGCCGGGACTTGACTTGGGGCCGCGTGCCCGCCGGGACTTGACTTGGGGCAGCGTGCCTGCCGGGACTTGACTTCTGGCAGCGTGCCCGCCGGGACTTGACTTCTGGCAGCGTGCCCGCCGGGACTTGACTTCTGGCAGCGTGCCCGCCGGGACTTGACTTCTGGCAGCGTGCCCGCCGGGACTTGACTTGGGGCCGCTTGCCCGCCGGGATTTGACTTGTGGCAGCGTGCCCGCCGGGACTTGACTTGGGGCCGCCTGCCCGCCGGGACTTGACTTGGGGCCGCCTGCCCGCCGGGACTTGACTTGGGGCCGCCTGCCCGGCGGGAGATGACTTGGGGCCGCCTGCACGCCGGGACTTGACTTGGGGCCGCCTGCACGCCGGGACTTGACTTCTGGCAGCGTGCCCGCCGGGACTTGACTTCTGGCAGCGTGCCCGCCGGGTGGAGCCGCCTGCCTGCCGGGACTTGACTTGGGGCCGCCTGCACGCCGGGACTTGACTTGGGGCCGCCTGCACGCCGGGACTTGACTTGGGGCCGCCTGCCCGCCGGGACTTGAGTTCTGGCAGCGTGCCCGCTGGGTGGAGCCGCTTGCCCGCCGGGACTTGAATTGGGGCCGCCTGCCCGCCGGGACTTGACTTGGGGCCGCGTGCCCGCCGGGACTTGACTTGGGGCAGCGTGCCCGCCGGGACTTGACTTCTGGCAGCGTGCCCGCCGGGACTTGACTTCTGGCAGCGTGCCCGCCGGGACTTGACTTCTGGCAGCGTGCCCGCCGGGACTTGACTTCTGGCAGCGTGCCCGCCGGGACTTGACTTGGGGCCGCTTGCCCGCCGGGATTTGACTTGTGGCAGCGTGCCCGCCGGGACTTGACTTGGGGCCGCCTACCCGCCGGGACTTGACTTGGGGCCGCCTGCCCGCCGGGACTTGACTTGGGGCCGCCTGCTCGCCGGGAGATGAGTTGGGGCCGCCTGAACGCCGGGACTTGACTTGGGGCCACCTGCACGCCGGGACTTGACTTGGGGCCGCCTGCACGCCGGGACTTGACTTGGGGCCGCCTGCACGCCGGGACTTGACTTCTGGCAGCGTGCCCGCCGGGACTTGACTTCTGGCAGCGTGCCCGCCGGGACTTGACTTCTGGCAGCGTGCCCGCCGGGTGGAGCCGCCTGCCCGCCGGGACTTGACTTGGGGCCGCCTGCCCGCCGGGACTTGACTTGGGGCCGCCTGCCCGCCGGGACTTGACTTCTGGCAGCGTGCCCGCCGGGACTTGACTTCTGGCAGTGTGCCCGCTGGGTGGAGCCGCTTGCCCGCCGGGACTTGACTTCTGGCGGCCTGCCCGCCGGGACGCGGCTTCTGGCGGCGTGCCCGCCGGGACGCGGCTTCTGGCGGCGTGCCCGCCGGGACGCGGCTTCTGGCAGTGTGCCCGCTGGGTGGAGCCGCTCGCCCGCCGGGACTTGACTTGGGGCAGCGTGCCCGCCGGGACTTGACTTCTGGCAGTGTGCCCGCTGGGTGGAGCCGCTCGCCCGCCGGGACTTGACTTCTGGCAGCCTGCCCGCCGGGTGGAGCCGCCTGCCCGCCGGGACTTGACTTGGGGCCGCCTGCCCGCCGGGACTTGACTTGGGGCCGTCTGCCTGCCGGGACTTGACTTCTGGCAGCGTGCCCGCCGGGTGGAGCCGCTTGGGGCCGCCTGCCCGCCGGGACGCGACCTGGGGCCGCCTGCCCGCCGGGACGCGACCTGGGGCCGCCTGCCCGCCGGAACTTGACTTGGGGCCGCCTGCACGCCGGGACTTGACTTCTGGCAGCGTGCCCGCCGGGACTTGACTTCTGGCAGCCTGCCCGCCGGGTGGAGCCGCCTGCCCGCCGGGACTTGACTTGGGGCCGCCTGCCCGCCGGGACTTGACTTGGGGCCGCCTGCCTGCCGGGACTTGACTTCTGGCAGCGTGCCCGCCGGGTGGAGCCGCTTGCCCGCCGGGACTTGACTTGGGGCCGCCTGCCCGATGGGACTTGACTTGGGGCCGCCTGCCCGCCGGGACTTGACTTCTGGCAGTGTGCCCGCTGGGTGGAGCCGCTTGCCCGCCGGGACTTGACTTCTGGCAGCCTGCCCGCCGGGTGGAGCCGCCTGCCCGCCGGGACTTGACTTGGGGCCGCCTTCCCGCCGGGACTTGACTTGGGGCCGTCTGCCTGCCGGGACTTGACTTCTGGCAGCGTGCCCGCCGGGTGGAGCCGCTTGGGGCCGCCTGCCCGCCGGGACGCGACCTGGGGCCGCCTGCCCGCCGGGACGCGACCTGGGGCCGCCTGCCCGCCGGGACGCGACCTGGGGCCGCCTGCCCGCCGGGACGCGACCTGGGGCCGCCTGCCCGCCGGGACTTGACTTGGGGCCGCCTGCCCGCCGGGACTTGACTTGGGGCCGCCTGCACGCCGGGACTTGACTTCTGGCAGCGTGCCCGCCGGGTGGAGCCGCTTTCCCGCCGGGACATGACTTCTGGCAGCGTGCCCGCCGGGACTTGACTTCTGGCAGTGTGCCCGCTGGGTGGAGCCGACTGCCCGCCGGGACTTGACTTGGGGCCGCCTGCCCGCCGGGACTTGACTTGGGGCCGCCTGCCCGCCGGGACTTGACTTGGGGCCGCCTGCCCGCCGGGACTTGACTTGACTTGGGGCCGGGACTTGACTTGACTTGGGGCCGCCTGCCCGCCGGGACTTGACTTGGGGCCGCCTGCCCGCCGGGACTTGACTTGGGGCCGCTTGCCCGCCGGGACTTGACTTCTGGCAGCCTGCCCGCCGGGTGGAGCCGCCTGCCCGCCGGGACTTGACTTGGGGCCGCCTGCCCGCCGGGACTTGACTTGGGGCCGACTGCCTGCCGGGACTTGACTTCTGGCAGCGTGCCCGCCGGGTGGAGCCGCTTGGGGCCGCCTGCCCGCCGGGACGCGACCTGGGGCCGCCTGCCCGCCGGGACGCGACCTGGGGCCGCCTGCCCGCCGGGACGCGACCTGGGGCCGCCTGCCCGCCGGGACGCGACCTGGGGCCGCCTGCCCGCCGGGACGCGACCTGGGGCCGCCTGCCCGCCGGGACGCGACTTGGGGCCGCCTGCCCGCCGGGACTTGACTTGGGGCTGCCTGCACGCCGGGACTTGACTTCTGGCAGCGTGCCCGCCGGGACTTGACTTCTGGCAGTGTGCCCGCCGGGACTTGACTTCTGGCAGTGTGCCCGCTGGGTGGAGCCGCCTGCCCGCCGGGACTTGACTTGGGGCCGCCTGCCCGCCGGGACTTGACTTGGGGCCGCCTGCCCGCCGGGACTTGACTTGGGGCCGCCTGCACGCCGGGACTTGACTTCTGGCAGCGTGCCCGCCGGGACTTGACTTGGGGCCGCCTGCCCGCCGGGACTTGACTTGGGGCCGCCTGCCCGCCGGGACTTGACTTGGGGCCGCCTGCACGCCGGGACTTGACTTCTGGCAGCGTGCCCGCCGGGACTTGACTTCTGGCAGCGTGCCCGCCGGGTGGAGCCGCCTGCCCGCCGGGACTTGACTTGGGGCCGCCTGCACGCCGGGACTTGACTTGGGGCCGCCTGCCCGCCGGGACTTGACTTGGGGCCGCCTGCCCGCCGGGACTTGACTTGGGGCCGCCTGCCCGCCGGGACTTGACTTCTGGCAGCGTGCCCACCGGGACTTGACTTCTGGCAGTGTGCCCGCTGGGTGGAGCCGCTTGCCCGCCGGGACTTGACTTCTGGCAGCCTGCCCGCCGGGTGGAGCCGCCTGCCCGCCGGGACTTGACTTGGGGCCGTCTGCCTGCCGGGACTTGACTTCTGGCAGCGTGCCCGCCGGGTGGAGCCGCTTGCCCGCCGGGACTTGACTTGTGGCCGCCTGCCCGCCGGGACTTGACTTGGGGCCGCCTGCCCGCCGGGACTTGACTTGGGGCAGCGTGCCCGCCGGGACTTGACTTGGGGCAGCGTGCCCGCCGGGTGGAGCCGCCTGCCCGCCGGGACTTGACTTGGGGCCGCCTGCCCGCCGGGACTTGACTTCTGGCAGCGTGCCCGCCGGGACTTGACTTCTGGCAGCGTGCCCGCCGGGACTTGACTTGGGGCCGCCTGCCCGCCGGGACTTGACTTCTGGCAGCGTGCCCGCCGGGACTTGACTTCTGGCAGTGTGCCCGCTGGGTGGAGCCGCCTGCCCGCCGGGACTTGACTTCTGGCAGCGTGCCCGCCGGGACTTGACTTCTGGCAGTGTCCACGCTGGGTGGAGCCGCTTGCCCGCCGGGACTTGACTTCTGGCAGCCTGCCCGCCGGGTGGAGCCGCCTGCCCGCCGGGACTTGACTTGGGGCCGTCTGCCTGCCGGGACTTGACTTCTGGCAGCGTGCCCGCCGGGTGGAGCTGCTTGCCCGCCGGGACTTGACTTGGGGCCGCCTGCCCGCCGGGACTTGACTTGGGGCAGCGTGCCCGCCGGGACTTGACTTGGGGCAGCGTGCCCGCCGGGTGGAGCCGCCTGCCCGCCGGGACTTGACTTGGGGCCGCCTGCCCGCCGGGACTTGACTTCTGGCAGCGTGCCCGCCGGGACTTGACTTCTGGCAGCGTGCCCGCCGGGACTTGACTTGGGGCCGCCTGCCCGCCGGGACTTGACTTGGGGCCGCCTGCCCGCCGGGACTTGACTTGGGGCCGCCTGCCCGGCGGGACTTGACTTGGGGCCGCCTGCCCGCCGGGACTTGACTTGGGGCCGCCTGCCCGCCGGGACTTGACTTGGGGCAGCGTGCCCGCCGGGACTTGACTTGGGGCAGCGTGCCCGCCGGGTGGAGCCGCCTGCCCGCCGGGACTTGACTTGGGGCCGCCTGCACGCCGGGACTTGACTTCTGGCAGCGTGCCCGCCGGGACTTGACTTCTGGCAGCGTGCCCGCCGGGACTTGACTTGGGGCCGCGTGCCCGCCGGGACTTGACTTGGGGCCGCGTGCCCGCCGGGACTTGACTTGGGGCCGCCTGCCCGCCGGGACTTGACTTCTGGCAGCGTGCCCGCCGGGACTTGACTTCTGGCAGCGTGCCCGCCGGGACTTGACTTGGGGCCGCCTGCCCGCCGGGACTTGACTTGGGGCAGCGTGCCCGCCGGGACTTGACTTGGGGCAGCGTGCCCGCCGGGTGGAGCCGCCTGCCCGCCGGGACTTGACTTGGGGCCGCCTGCCCGCCGGGACTTGACTTCTGGCAGCGTGCCCGCCGGGACTTGACTTCTGGCAGCGTGCCCGCCGGGACTTGACTTGGGGCCGCCTGCCCGCCGGGACTTGACTTGGGGCCGCCTGCCCGCCGGGACTTGACTTGGGGCCGCCTGCCCGGCGGGACTTGACTTGGGGCCGCCTGCCCGCCGGGACTTGACTTGGGGCCGCCTGCCCGCCGGGACTTGACTTGGGGCCGCCTGCCCGCCGGGACTTGACTTGGGGCAGCGTGCCCGCCGGGACTTGACTTGGGGCAGCGTGCCCGCCGGGTGGAGCCGCCTGCCCGCCGGGACTTGACTTGGGGCCGCCTGCCCGCCGGGACTTGACTTCTGGCAGCGTGCCCGCCGGGACTTGACTTGGGGCCGCCTGCCCGCCGGGACATGACTTGGGGCCGCCTGCCCGCCGGGACTTGACTTCTGGCAGCGTGCCCGCCGGGACTTGACTTGGGGCCGCCTGCCCGCCGGGACATGACTTGGGGCCGCCTGCACGCCGGGACTTGACTTCTGGCAGCGTGCCCGCCGGGACTTGACTTCTGGCAGCGTGCCCGCCGGGTCGAGCCGCCTGCCCGCCGGGACTTGACTTGGGGCCGCCTGCCCGCCGGGACTTGACTTGGGGCCGCCTGCCCGCCGGGACTTGACTTGGGGCCGCCTGCCCGCCGGGACTTGACTTCTGGCAGCGTGCCCGCCGGGACTTGACTTCTGGCAGCGTGCCCGCCGGGTGGAGCCGCCTGCCCGCCGGGACTTGACTTGGGGCCGCCTGCCCGCCGGGACTTGACTTCTGGCAGCGTGCCCGCCGGGACTTGACTTCTGGCAGTGTGCCCGCTGGGTGGAGCCGCTTGCCCGCCGGGACTTGACTTCTGGCAGCCTGCCCGCCGGGTGGAGCCGCCTGCCCGCCGGGACTTGACTTGGGGCCGCCTGCCCGCCGGGACTTGACTTGGGGCCGTCTGCCTGCCGGGACTTGACTTCTGGCAGCGTGCCCGCCAGGTGGAGCCGCTTGCCCGCCGGGACTTGACTTGGGGCCGCCTGCCCGCCGGGACTTGACTTGGGGCCGCCTGCCCGCCGGGACTTGACTTGGGGCAGCGTGCCCGCCGGGACTTGACTTCTGGCAGTGTGCCCGCTGGGTGGAGCCGCTTGCCCGCCGGGACTTGACTTCTGGCAGCCTGCCCGCCGGGTGGAGCCGCCTGCCCGCCGGGACTTGACTTGGGGCCGCCTGCCCGCCGGGACTTGACTTGGGGCCGTCTGCCTGCCGGGACTTGACTTCTGGCAGCGTGCCCGCCGGGTGGAGCCGCTTGCCCGCCGGGACTTGACTTGGGGCCGCCTGCCAGCCGGGACTTGACTTGGGGCCGCCTGCCCGCCGGGACTTGACTTGGGGCAGCGTGCCCGCCGGGACTTGACTTCTGGCAGTGTGCCCGCTGGGTGGAGCCGCTTGCCCGCCGGGACTTGACTTCTGGCAGCCTGCCCGCCGGGTGGAGCCGCCTGCCCGCCGGGACTTGACTTGGGGCCGCCTGCCCGCCGGGACTTGACTTGGGGCCGCCTGCCCGCCGGGACTTGACTTCTGGCAGCGTGCCCGCCGGGTGGAGCCGCTTGCCCGCCGGGACTTGACTTGGGGCCGCCTGCCCGCCGGGACTTGACTTCTGGCAGCGTGCCCGCCGGGACTTGACTTCTGGCAGCGTGCCCGCCGGGACTTGACTTCTGGCAGCGTGCCCGCCGGGACTTGACTTGGGGCCGCGTGCCCGCCGGGACTTGACTTGGGGCCGCCTGCCCGCCGGGACTTGACTTCTGGCAGCGTGCCCGCCGGGACTTGACTTCTGGCAGCGTGCCCGCCGGGACTTGACTTCTGGCAGCGTGCCCGCCGGGACTTGACTTCTGGCAGCGTGCCCGCCGGGACTTGACTTGGGGCCGCCTGCCCGCCGGGACTTGACTCGGGGCCGCCTGCCCGCCGGGACTTGACTTCTGGCAGCGTGCCCGCCGGGACTTGACTTGGGGCAGCGTGCCCGCCGGGTGGAGCCGCCTGCCCGCCGGGACTTGACTTGGGGCCGCCTGCCCGCCGGGACTTGACTTCTGGCAGCGTGCCCGCCGGGACTTGACTTCTGGCAGCGTGCCCGCCGGGACTTGACTTCTGGCAGCGTGCCCGCCGGGACTTGACTTCTGGCAGCGTGCCCGCCGGGACTTGACTTGGGGCCGCCTGCCCGCCGGGACTTGACTTTGGGCCGCCTGCCCGCCGGGACTTGACTTGGGGCCGCCTGCCCGCCGGGACTTGACTTCTGGCAGCGTGCCCGCCGGGACTTGACTTCTGGCAGTGTGCCCGCTGGGTGGAGCCGCTTGCCCGCCGGGACTTGACTTCTGGCAGCCTGCCCGCCGGGTGGAGCCGCCTGCCCGCCGGGACTTGACTTGGGGCCGCCTGCCCGCCGGGACTTGACTTGGGGCCGTCTGCCTGCCGGGACTTGACTTCTGGCAGCGTGCCCGCCGGGTGGAGCCGCTTGCCCGCCGGGACTTGACTTGGGGCCGCCTGCCCGCCGGGACTTGACTTGGGGCCGCCTGCCCGCCGGGACTTGACTTGGGGCAGCGTGCCCGCCGGGACTTGACTTGGGGCAGCGTGCCCGCCGGGTGGAGCCGCCTGCCCGCCGGGACTTGACTTGGGGCCGCCTGCCCGCCGGGACTTGACTTCTGGCAGCGTGCCCGCCGGGACTTGACTTGGGGCCGCGTGCCCGCCGGGACTTGACTTGGGGCCGCCTGCCCGCCGGGACATGACTTGGGGCCGCCTGCCCGCCGGGACTTGACTTGGGGCCGCCTGCACGCCGGGACTTGACTTCTGGCAGCGTGCCCGCCGGGACTTGACTTCTGGCAGCGTGCCCGCCGGGTGGAGCCGCCTGCCCGCCGGGACTTGACTTGGGGCCGCCTGCCCGCCGGGACTTGACTTGGGGCCGCCTGCCCGCCGGGACTTGACTTGGGGCCGCCTGCCCGCCGGGACTTGACTTCTGGCAGCGTGCCCGCCGGGACTTGACTTCTGGAAGTGTGCCCGCCGGGACTTGACTTCTGGAAGTGTGCCCGCCGGGTGGAGCCGCTTGCCCGCCGGGACTTGACTTGGGGCCGCCTGCCCGCCGGGACTTGACTTGGGGCCGCCTGCCCGCCGGGACTTGACTTCTGGCAGCGTGCCCGCCGGGACTTGACTTCTGGCAGCGTGCCCGCCGGGACTTGACTTCTGGCAGCGTGCCCGCCGGGACTTGACTTGGGGCCGCCTTCCCGCCGGGACTTGACTTCTGGCAGCGTGTCCGCCGGGACGCGACCTGGGGCCGCCTGCCCGCCGGGACGCGACCTGGGGCCGCCTGCCCGCCGGGACGCGACCTGGGGCCGCCTGCCCGCCGGGACGCGACCTGGGGCCGCCTGCCCGCCGGGACGCGACCTGGGGCCGCCTGCCCGCCGGGACTTGACTTGGTGCCGCCTGCGAAGTACAAGTCAGGGTTAGTAATTGGGCTTTTTCCACTAAGCCCAACTTACTGCAAACACCACACTGTATGTCATATGTCTGCATTATGTTTGCCATTGAATATCCATATATTGTTGCAGTTAGTGACAATGACTCATTCACTACCAAAGAGTACTGAGATTGAGTAGAGTGAGGGACTTGGGGACTATTACAGAAGAATAAAAGCTCAATCACTAAGAACTAACCAAGACCAGCCTTAACTCTCTAAGCACTTTGGAGACTGATATAAATGGTAAATATGAGATGTGGGTACCAGGTACTCATTGAATACTCAGTCATGCAGAAATATAGTATAAAGTTATAATTATGGGGACACTGGGCCTTCAGGTGACAATGTCCTAAACTCTTTCATACTTAAAGAATGCTTACAGTTATTACTTAAGGACGCACAAAACTCCAGTTCAGCAAATGTATGGAATATATACCGCAGTAACTACTTTTTGTCATTTATCAAGTAACTGATTAAATTGTAAATGTAACTCACAGCGTAAAAACGTGGAATGCAATCATAAGCGCATGGGCCTCTTGCGTGGCGGTGGTGAGCTGGAGCCGCTGGTGTCGTCGGGCTTGGCCTTGCGCTTCCTCTGACTGGTGCCAACGGGCATGTGAGGAGGGCTCTCCTCCTGCCTCACAACCCATGTTCGCAGAGAACTGTGCACACGCACGGAGACATGCACGGACATGACCATGGTGTGATCATCAGCGTAGTCCGTGATGCTCCAAAGTCCCTCGGGAATGCTGAGCTCATCCAGCTTGCGCAGGAAGGTCTGGCCTTCAATCTCAACCTGCTGCCACATGGTGTTAGGGCCCGCAGGGATCCAGAAGGTGGAGCTGGAGGGTTCACCATGCTCTGACTCAACCTCATTTCCAGGCTGAGTGTCAGAAGCCACAGATGAGGGCTCATCTTCACCCCAGAGCAAGGGGAGAGCCTCGAGGAGTCCATCAGCATCCTCAGTCGTGGATGCTGGAGCTGCAGGGGAAGCCTCCCTTGCAGAGCTGGGTGACGGCAGCCCCTGTCCGTAATGGGCATTCTCCTCAGCTGGTGATTCTCCATTCCCATGCTGGACACCAGTCTCTGCACCATGATGTAATACTTGCAGCCGTGCAGGTGCTATGCGCAATAGACTGGGATCCAACTGCTCCCCAGTGAGTCGCCAATAAAATGATGGGACACTGAGGGCCAGAGACTGCAAGTTCTCCATGGTCAGTGAGCTGCTCTCAAAGTTCACGACCAGCATGGAGATGAACTTATCCTCCACAAACTCATGAACTGCAACAAAATGGAACACAGAGAGATATATATAAGAACATGGGCTCTGACAATAACGGAATAAACACTGTACTACAAAATAAGTTTAAAATGAGTCTACGGGCTTCAGATTGTCAGATAAATGAAATTGTGAGAATTACCCATGAAGCTAAAAAGACAACATCCATGAATACGCTTACTCTCACAAATATCCAAGTGAATTAATATTAAATGTGTCTGTATTATGCATTATGAAACATTTATTCCTACACTTTTGTCACTAATAGTCATCTTCCTTTTTATTTTCTTATTAAACACGGTGAGCAAGAAATCGAGACAGAAGGGGAGTACACCGAAGGGCATTTCCTATCGCATCGTTACATTTTCTCATTTTAAAACTCCAGTGTATACCTTTGCAGTACAAAATACATTCGTTTCTGTAGATAAAAGTTGAACTATTCAACCGGTCGGTGATTTTACATCGAAAATCAAAGGTTTTACTTATCAGCTACTTATCAACTAACAAACATTAGGCCAATGCAGACGTTCATTTCGTTTGTCACATACCGGTAACTACAACTTTATTATTTAATCATTAATTACCTTCTGGATCCATGTTCTCCAGGTTCAACGAGCGATGGATTCGAAATCTCATCGAGTAACACTCCTTTATCTCAATACTCTGTGTCATTTTGCCAAGAGCAAGAATGTGCGCATCCAGAAAATGTAACGTATTTGTTTTGTTTTATTTCAAACTGCCTTCATGGGCCGGAAACCGTAAATATTCTAAACTCTGCGCTAAATCACATTCCGACGGCGTTAGTGTCACCGATTCAGATGGGATAAGGAACGTGCGTAATTTCTCTAAATTACCACACAGTAGAGAGTTCATGCCGACAGGATCTTATTGTCTACAAAGTAAGTTCAATGCAAGCATAACCTGCACAAGCAAGACGAAGCATGGCGACTGGGAAAAAAATTGTTGCACAATTACTTCAAAATGAGTGTAGCAGGGGGATATTTTGGTGTTTATTTTGTCACTTCCATTCTCCTGCTGGTTAATTAGTTAGGCATTTGTCTGTTTTCCTGTTCTTCTCTCACGGATGTGTATATATATATATATATATATATATGTGTGTGTGTGTGTGTGTGTGTGTGTGTGTACTACACTCGCGTTTGAAAGTAGCGAAGGCTGTTTTGATTGACCCTTATTCTTGACCAGCGTTCCGCGGTGTAGTGTGTTTGCTGACGGAGAGGGGGCGTAGATTACTGAAGCGGCGTCCACCGAACGCTGGCTACAGAAATCGCAACAGGTATGTTTACCTATGTAGGTTAAACTATTCCGTACTGACGCAACCAAAACTAGTGAGCAAGTGATGTTATGTTTAGAGGTATGTGCCCATTGTTCACGGGGGGAAGGTGAGGACTTTACATTGTCTTTTCTTTTTTTCCCGTGTTTCTTTAGTGTTTTGTGTCGTGCGCTAGCTGCTCTCTATAGTATATGTCTGCGTGATGTTTGCGGTTTGAAATTTTATAGTATCGTTGCATTTGTTTGGCCCTCCAGCCTGTGGGCTGTATGTTATAAGCACTAGGGTTGTTGTGAGCGACGGGTTGGGGGGTTTTCCTTTTTGTTTGTCTCTCTCCCCTCCCTCTCACTTAGCTAGTTGCGGTTGTGCTAAGCCTGTTTAATCGTAGGGTGTCTTCAACGCTAAATTCCCTGAATGGTGACTTTGATGTGCGGTGAAGCTTGAGGCCAGTTTCTTTTTAATATTCACTAGTGTGATCATTATCGTTTGAGGTCACAGTGCATTGGGTTTGGTTTTTATTTATTTTTGTGCGTGTAGCGGTCTGAGCGCCTGCATTTGTTCACGCGCGGTATTGTTTCATCTTAGCGGTTGAACTGGCTTGGACCTGGTAGCTTGGCAAGTCCCTTGTATGTTTGTTTTGTTTAATGCCTTTGATTTGCCGAATGACTAACCTGTCTGACCTTCTTTTAAATATATTTAATAAAGATTTCTAGTTTTATAAAATAAAACCTGTGTAATTCAATTTTAGGGCCCTAATTCCCCCTTGTTCGGATATACTGTCGTGGTTTTTTCTCCTTCCCCGCCAAATCAGAAGTCCGCTTGTGCAGTATCCAGAATTCAGTCTTTATTGCAACAAAGAAGTTACAACCAAGGCTGGACACGTAAAAGTGTGTCCAGTACTGTTTTACACCAATTTTTATATAAGTTCTTATCATTTAACAATATCTCGTAACTTAAGCATCATCATTCCTTCAGCCATTCACAATAATTGTTTTTTCCCTTAATCCACACTCCTAGGTGATAAGTTTGTCCATCATTTCTTTTACCGTTTGGTCTCTCGGCTGAACATAATGGTGGCTGGAGCAGCTCCACTTGGGTTTTTAAAAATGCTCAGCCGTGAACTTCGGGTGAACTCAGGCGAATCCCTTCCTTTAGTAGTAAACCTAGGCAGTTTCAGCCTTTTACACATTGTCTAACTAAAAGGTTGATAATATATTTGTCCTTTAGCATTGTGATAAAATATACGTTAATAAAAGTGAATATTCATAGATTCAGGACTAATATAAAGTAGCTAACAGAATCTCAGACTAACAAAAGGTGCAAATACATACTCAGTTGATTACGTTGTGTTGATTACATTATAATGTTTATATTGTAATGATTACATCATGGATATTTGACATACTTTTTAATAATATCATAATACTTGTATTCTATGTTATATAGTGCTGAATAATATTCCATAATACCACATTTAATTGTAGTTTAAGGGGAGGTGTGGCCAGCTGTTTACAAGGGGGTGCTATGTTAGTAACACAAAATTGGACCTAATTTGCTTTAGTTTGACATGGGATCAAAATTTAGAGTAAACTAATACATGTAATAGCGGGCATGCAAAAGATCAACGGCAGAACGGAGGCTCTGAACCCAGTCTAGATTAAAACGGAATTAACCATCTCGCTCAATATAATATTGGGATGAGTTATTCTGATCAGAGGCCTCCATGGATTAGTGCATCTGTCCCCTCACGCATGTTTAGACAGACGTCTAACATCTTAAGGCACCAGGGCAACAACAGACAGAACAACAGCATCAATTTCACAGCTAGTTTTAAAAATTGCTTTAAAGCAGAATGATTATAGCAAATAGGTAAACTGCATAATATTAATGAAATTATTAAAATGTGCAGAGTAATACATATTTGTCATTCAGACATTGTGCTTTTTAAACAGCAGAAGGGATACATTAAATCATGATTATATTGTCCTTACTATATATATTTTTTAATTTTTCCCCTCAATGTTATAAATATTTGCCCCCCTGATATATAATCAGTGTAAGCACACAAACACGTTGGCCGGTTATCCTATTCATTCAGTACCAGCCCAACAAGTAGAGAATTCAGCACCACGGACAGTGACTTGTGTTACTGCGACATCTGGTTCCTTCATTGGCTCTGTATATATTTATAGAAATGACTAATTGGTTCTGTTGTAGAAATTTCCAGCCAGAGACTTGGTTCCTATATGACAAGGATATTTTATTTTTACTCGGACTGAGAAGCTACAGAAAATCATCTCTGCATGTGATCTCCCCTTTACTGCTCGAGCAGGGCACACGTACATCAACAAGTGTCAAGGCAGCAAGTGCATGCAAACAACTTCTCAGGACAGTTATAGGGCCTTCAGGAGGAGCCAAACTGCTGCGTCATTCAGTGATACCTTGTCTAAGGCACTAAAACATTCTAAGCACTTGGGCATATTTAAACAAAGTAGTATGGCACCTGTGTCAGAATCCATCCCTGCCTTGTCCTGTTCACATGTCACTGGCCATCCTATTCTCTCCTCTGTCTTCTACCCCTTAGCCCGTAGTGTGTTTGCCTGCTCATAGGGCCACCATGTGGCTTAACGGGCCAAGTGGTTGGCCACCGTTCCTGACTACCCTTTTGGTTGTGGGTTTTGAGGATATCAGAGGGTCTGTGTTTTAATGATTGTCCCCCAGGCCACCATGCAGCTCAGCCCAGGATTCTCCACCCATTCTACCTTTACTCCTTCAGCCGCATACATGAGTCAGACCTATAGGTTATTCAAATTTCGTCCTGTCAAATTTACTGGACAGGAAGTGGACACTGCAAATGAATCTGTGAATACTCCAATACCTACATCTTCACAAGTTACATTAATGGGTTTGGTACAGTAAATGGCTGTGAGGTGGGATTTCTTCTTGATGTCTGTTTGTAGCCCGTCCACCAGCAGCTGCTGCTGTATTTATCACACCAAGCAGGGAAAGTATATTGCTAAATTTTCCTTAGTTCAATTACGCTTGATTAAGCTAATTAAGCCGGCTATGTTATTTACATTCAGAAGGATGCCGCCATATTGGGTTATACACAGATGCCACGATAGCTCACACTCACATTCCCTCTTCATTATTTTTCTAAACACACTCTATCCTGCCTTGTCACCTGCAACAAGATCTCACTCCCTGTATCAAGTAAAGTCTTTCTAATGATTGAGCAGATTTCTGCTTCTCTCCTAACCATGGGCATCCAAAGTAAGATGAAGCAAAATGTTAGGAAATTTGACAACACATGGTTACTCTTTTGGTAACAGTGACCTTGGTTTTATTTTGATAGATGTAAACCACATAATTTGGTCTTAACCTTGTTTTCTGTCCTAAAAGCAAACTTTTGTGTTACAGGAGAAATGTGCACAGCTGCTCGGATCAACCCCAGCTAATCAGCGCATATGGGAATCTTTTCAAAATACCATGTGAGTCTTATGCAATTTACCCAAGTAATATAAGCTCTTTAGATGACGCTCAAATAATCATTTCCCATCAACTTAGTGTCAGAACACAAACTCGGTGGCAAAAAAGTGAAGCACAACAGACTAAGTTGTGAAAATGAAATCTGCATGTGATGAAAGGGCATGTGACTGTATCGCGATGATTATAATATCAGATCAAACGGAGTTGGCGGTATGTCCACACTGCTGGTCCCATGTCAGTAGGGTATAGCACACCCCTGGGCCCGGATACCACTAGGATATCACTGGTGTACCACTGTGCTGTCAGAGTGTGGTGTGTCACTCCACAGCGTTGGCAGGATTGCTCTTCTCCCTGCGGCACCACCATACGCACACGACGGTCATCTGTGGTACTGCAGAACTGAGATGTATCGCTGAACATGGTAGGACGCCAGTCGTCATCAGTCCATGCCTCCCAGTGACTACACCACTCCAATCGCAACAGTTTCTGTGCTATTGTGAACGGCAGCCTATGCATGGGACGGTGAACCCGTAGTCCAGCTGATGCCAGTCATCGCGACACGATGATATAGGGTGTTGTAGAGAGTCCAGTAGCTGTGTCCATATATCAGGCGCAGGTGTCATGGGGATCTGTGATGCTTGGAGCACAATCCGACGATCCTTCCTTGGCGTGGTCTGTCTTGGATGACCAGAAACTTCACGACGTGTGTGGATGCCTCACGTGCCCATTGGTTTCAATATCAGGCCACTGTGATATCCGCATGGCCCACATGCAATTGCACCATATGACCACCTGGCTTCATGCAAACCCGCAATGCAACCCTATCAAACTCCGTCAAGTGCCGGTAACCCTAATGTGACTACGAGGCATCCTGTGTCTGGTGATTAAACATGCCAACTCCTTGCAATTCTAATCATTTACATATCCATCACTGGTCTGCACGTGTACCAAATTACATCTAAATTGGAGAGTTCTGGGTTTTCAACTTGTATATGCCCTTCACTGATGAGAAATTCATCAACATCTAAGTCCTACATTCATGTACAATGCATATTAAATGAATATTTTGTCACTATTAGTCTTGATGTATCATTCTTTGAATGCACTCAATTGAATCATGGACAGTGGTTCCACATGGAAAAAAATGAATATTCTGAAAAGGAAACGTCCTTCTTCGGTTGATACATTCACTTTGTTTTCTGAGAAGGTTTTTCCCTTGAGTGCCTTGTACAGTATGTCTAGTGTGTTTTTTTGGTATGAATGTGGCATTAATCAGACAATGAAAAAAACACTGACTTGTAGTGAACATGTAAACCAACAACATGCAGTGTCATCCATCCATCCATTTTCCAAACCGCTTATCCTATTGGGTCGCGGGGGGTCCGGAGGCAGGGAACAACCCAGGATGGGGGGCCAGCCCATCGCAGGGCTCACTCACACACCATTCACTCACACATGCACACCTATGGGCAATTTAGCGACTCCAATTAGCCTCAGCATGTTTTTGGACTGTGGGGGGAAACCGGAGTACCCGGAGGAAACCCCACGACGACATGGGGAGAACATGCAAACTCCGCACACATGTGACCCAGGCGGAGACTCGAACCCGGGTCCCAGAGGTGTGAGGCAACAGTGCTAACCACTGCACCACCCCGCCGCTCCTCATGCAGTGTCATATATAACTGAAATAAGAAATGCTGGATTGCCTGAGTTGCATGCGTGTGTGTTTTTTAATATGGGCAACATGGTTCCCTGAGATGCCTCAGTGTTGCTCACCTCCATCTCTAACACACAGCCACACAAATGATTTTAAAACTACTGAAAGAAATAATTGGCTACACTGCAGCTCCACTGTTTTGTTTGGCACCCCTGCATGTTCTGCATTGCGTGGGGAAAAAAGTTGAAGGCTGTGTTACATACTGTAACACAGCTAGAATGCAAAAACACTTTATACTTCACATAAGGTGGTGGACGTTATTGACAAAGGCAAATTTGTGTTGACCCCAGCAAGGCAGCTAGCGTACTTTGCATTTCTCTCTTACCCGGATGTGACAATAAAGTGCTGCACTACAGTAAACCCTGCAGACAGCATTCCCCTGGAGGATGAGGGGCAGCCACATGAGTGTGTGGCAGAGTCTTTGGTTTACACTAAACTGAGAGCAGACTTGGAGAGTTCTCCCATTGAAAATAGCGAGATGGTTTTGTTTGTGGATGGCTCATGTTGGAGAGATGGGGATGCCTTGAAGGCTGGGTTTGCTGTAGTCCAGGCACAGGGTGATGATTTTCACACTCTCGTTTCAGAGCACAACCCTGTTCTGGTCAATTAGCGGAGATAAAGGCTTTGACTACAGCGTGCCGGCGAGGACAACATAAGACAGTTACTATCTACACAGACTCTGCATACGCACACGGTGTATGCCATCAGTTTTGAGCAGTCTGGAAGCAAGGGGGCTTTCGCAAAAGTGACGGCTCCCCCATTCAGCATTATAATCAGATTTTGGAGTTGCTACACACAATGATGCGTCCCAAGCGTTTTGCTATTGTTAAGTGTCAGGCCCACCGCAAAGGTCGTGATTTTGTTATTCAAGGAAATGCAGCCTCTGATGCAGCAGCCAGGCCAACATTTTGATAACGGATGCGCATGGTCTTGACCATTGCACAAGGGGGGTGGTGTTACAGAAAATTACAGAACAAGGTTTCTGGACACCATAGCTGCAAGCAATGACGGATGCAAGGTTGTCAGAATATGAGGTGTGCATTAAGAACAATTTACGCAAAGCAATCACGGCCCCAGTAGGGCACATTCCAGTGCCTGAGGGACCGTTCAGACACTTGGTGATGGACTATGTGGACATGGGAAAAACAGCATATGGAAAGCGATATATGCTTGTGATTGTGGACAGGTTCAGCAGATGGGTGGAGACAATACCGTCCAAGGACATGGGGGCGATGACAGTGGTGAAATTCCTGATCAGAGAGTCCGAGATTTGGGATACCAACTGAAATAAGCTCTGATAATGGAGCTGCCTTTGTGGGGAAAGTTAAAAGTTAGTGGTTTAACAGCTGAGAATAAAACAAAAGTTGGCATGTGTGTATCACCCTCAGTTGCAGGGTATGGTGGAGAGAGTGAATGGCACACTTAAGCAGAAGCTGAATAAGATTTGCGCCGCCATGAAAATGAACTGGGTCGATGCCCTGTCAACAGCCTTGATGGCATATCGGATGGAAACGCACAGGTGATGCATTTGTCTCCGCATGAAATGCTGACAGGGAGACCTATGCCTGGATCGACTTGGAGGGGGCGTATAAGGGACCCAGCCTAGATCAGCTGGGGGATGAATTAAAGTTGTACATGAGGACTTTAACCAAAATACACAAAACTATTTCCAAACAGGAAAAGGAGAAAGCACAGAAAGAAGACACAGACCAGGAGGAGCCAGTCATCTTTCCAGGAGATAAAGTCTACCTGCGAGTGTTCCGGTGAAAGTGGCACTAGCCCCGACGAGAGGGACCCTTCAAGGTGACACGAGCCACAGCAACAGCGGTGCAGGTAGAAGGGAGTAATATGTGGTACCATTTGAACCACTGCACTAGAGTACCGCACGAAAGACAGAGTCACTGAAAACTACACAGAGGATGCAGTTGCCCTTGACTCAGATGGCCCTGATGGAGCTCCCAGAGGAGCTCCACAGCTTGGGGTGGAGTCAGTTTCAGGATCAGAGCAGAGTGAGGGTCAAGAGGGAGCATCGCAAGCAGACCAGCCACTCCAGACAGGACACGAAGCTGTGGGTTCTGGTACGGCTGACAGCAACGATGTTAGTGATGCTAATGATTTATCAGGCCCTTCAGGTCTGGGTGCACAGCAGGACCACAGGTCAGGTGAGCACAGGACAACTGACTTCACTGACTCAGCCTGGTCCTTTGATGCTGAATAACCTCTCAGATTACAGTGAGCGAAAGCGGAGAGAAATGGGGGGAGATATGGGAGTGAGGAGAGTGAGTAAATTTTAGAAGGATGCCCAGGATGAAGTAGACCTGTATGGGTTAGCAAAACGTACACTTGGAAATTGGTGATATAAATGGGCTAAGTATACCGCCACTTCATTAGGGCAGGAGGGGTGTGTGTTGTGTGCAAGTCCTGACCCTTCAGTTAGGGTTGTCCTGTTCCCATACACTAATAAACAGTGTGAAGAATGGGAAATGGAGAGGATTATGAGATTCTGGAAGAGTCTGTGTCAGGAGGGGCAGGCCCCTAAGAAAGTGCAGGCCCACATCTAACCAGACGGAGCGCATACCGTACTGCCCATATCAGCGTCTGATATATCAGGGAAATACTAAATATGCATAGAGGGTGGAAAAGCATTGTGGGCAGTTTAAGCCCTGGGAAGGAGGTCAGCAAGATATTATGGCGAACAAATTGAGTTTTTTTACAGCAAATTTTCCTCTCTTCATGTTGTCCCTACTGCGCAGATTAATCGTCCCATGTGCCTGCCAGCAAATATTGCTCCTTTACCTGCCGAATGCTGCCTAATTTTAATGCTGCAATTGAAAGGCTTCAAACATGATATGGGCGTGTGGGTTCTAACTAAAAAGTTATAATTCAAGTAGCCTCAATAACAGTCCATTTTGATGGCAGGTACCTGAAAGTACAACTCTGGAGGACCTTGAGAAGTGAAAGACACCTCTGCTTGACTTCATGGCCAATGCAGGTTGTCTGAGGCCTATCCGGTCAATAAGAGATGGGAATCTGCTGGAACATGACATTGTCACGTTTCAGGTCATCCACAGGGGTCAGGGTCCATTTCAGAGGTATTCTGTGCTCTGTTTACATGTACGTTAGTTAGGATCAGAATTTTATCCTTTGACCGTCATGGATCAAGTTGCTATTATTTCTTTGAATATAAACTAATAAAGTAACCAGTAACACATTGATAATTAATAAGCGAGTTATAAACACTGTCTACATTCTGCGCCACCTGTTCTGCTTTGAGACAATCACAATGACTGCTGACCAGATGGAAGATCTTTTCAGCATTCATCTGTCTCCAGAAGGTAGCAACAAGAGAGTTGCTGAGGAAATAGACTCTCCAGAAGGTAATGACCATCTCCAGGATGCAGAAGGTACTTTAATTGACCGTATAGTGTAGAAGTAAATGTTGTTTTTGTAAAACAAAATATACCTGTATAACAAAAAACACTGTAGCTAAAGTTAAATCCTCTTACTGGACAATCACCTATTTTAAATCGCTCTTCAGTTTTATCCGTTTTCCAAACCTCTTATCCTTCTGGGTCACGGGGGTCGGGAGCCCATCCCAGAAGCAATGGGCACGAGGCAGGGAACAACCCTGAATGGGGTCAAGCCCATTGCAGGGCACACTCACACACCATTCACTCACACATGCACACTTACGGGCAATTTAGCAACTCCAATTAGTCTCAGCATGTTTTTAGACTGTGGGGGAGAACCGGAAAACCCAGAGGAAACAGCACGACGACATGGGGAGAACATGCAAACTCCACACACATCTGACCCAGGCGGAGACTTGAACCCGGGTCCCAGAGGTGTGAGGCAACAGTGCTAACCACTGCACCACCCCGCCGCTCCTCATGCAGTGTCATATATAACTGAAATAAGAAATGCTGGATTGCCTGAGTTGCATGCGTGTGTGTTTTTTAATATGGGCAACATGGTTCCCTGAGATGCCTCAGTGTTGCTCACCTCCATCTCTAACACACAGCCACACAAATGATTTTAAAACTACTGAAAGAAATAATTGGCTACACTGCAGCTCCACTGTTTTGTTTGGCACCCCTGCATGTTCTGCATTGCGTGGGGAAAAAAGTTGAAGGCTGTGTTACATACTGTAACACAGCTAGAATGCAAAAACACTTTATACTTCACATAAGGTGGTGGACGTTATTGACAAAGGCAAATTTGTGTTGACCCCAGCAAGGCAGCTAGCGTACTTTGCATTTCTCTCTTACCCGGATGTGACAATAAAGTGCTGCACTACAGTAAACCCTGCAGACAGCATTCCCCTGGAGGATGAGGGGCAGCCACATGAGTGTGTGGCAGAGTCTTTGGTTTACACTAAACTGAGAGCAGACTTGGAGAGTTCTCCCATTGAAAATAGCGAGATGGTTTTGTTTGTGGATGGCTCATGTTGGAGAGATGGGGATGCCTTGAAGGCTGGGTTTGCTGTAGTCCAGGCACAGGGTGATGATTTTCACACTCTCGTTTCAGAGCACAACCCTGTTCTGGTCAATTAGCGGAGATAAAGGCTTTGACTACAGCGTGCCGGCGAGGACAACATAAGACAGTTACTATCTACACAGACTCTGCATATGCACACGGTGTATGCCATCTCTTTGGAGCAGTCTGGAAGCAAAGGGGCTTTCGCAAAAGTGACGGCTCCCCCATTCAGCATTATAATCAGATTTTGGAGTTGCTACACACAATGATGCGTCCCAAGCGTTTTGCTATTGTTAAGTGTCAGGCCCACCGCAAAGGTCGTGATTTTGTTATTCAAGGAAATGCAGCCTCTGATGCAGCAGCCAGGCCAACATTTTGATAACGGATGCGCATGGTCTTGACCATTGCACAAGGGGGGTGGTGTTACAGAAAATTACAGAACAAGGTTTCTGGACACCATAGCTGCAAGCAATGACGGATGCAAGGTTGTCAGAATATGAGGTGTGCATTAAGAACAATTTACGCAAAGCAATCACGGCCCCAGTAGGGCACATTCCAGTGCCTGAGGGACCGTTCAGACACTTGGTGATGGACTATGTGGACATGGGAAAAACAGCATATGGAAAGCGATATATGCTTGTGATTGTGGACAGGTTCAGCAGATGGGTGGAGACAATACCGTCCAAGGACATGGGGGCGATGACAGTGGTGAAATTCCTGATCAGAGAGTCCGAGGTTTGGGATACCAACTGAAATAAGCTCTGATAATGGAGCTGCCTTTGTGGGGAAAGTTAAAAGTTAGTGGTTTAACAGCTGAGAATAAAACAAAAGTTGGCATGTGTGTATCACCCTCAGTTGCAGGGTATGGTGGAGAGAGTGAATGGCACACTTAAGCAGAAGCTAAATAAGATTTGCGCCGCCATGAAAATGAACTGGGTCGATGCCCTGTCAACAGCCTTGATGGCATATCGGATGGAAACGCACAGGTGATGCATTTGTCTCCGCATGAAATGCTGACAGGGAGACCTATGCCTGGATCGACTTGGAGGGGGCGTATAAGGGACCCAGCCTAGATCAGCTGGGGGATGAATTAAAGTTGTACATGAGGACTTTAACCAAAATACACAAAACTATTTCCAAACAGGAAAAGGAGAAAGCACAGAAAGAAGACACAGACCAGGAGGAGCCAGTCATCTTTCCAGGAGATAAAGTCTACCTGCGAGTGTTCCGGTGAAAGTGGCACTAGCCCCGACGAGAGGGACCCTTCAAGGTGACACGAGCCACAGCAACAGCGGTGCAGGTAGAAGGGAGTAATATGTGGTACCATTTGAACCACTGCACTAGAGTACCGCACGAAAGACAGAGTCACTAAAAACAACACAGAGGATGCAGTTGCCCTTGACTCAGATGGCCCTGATGGAGCTCCCAGAGGAGCTCCACAGCTTGGGGTGGAGTCAGTTTCAGGATCAGAGCAGAGTGAGGGTCAAGAGGGAGCATCGCAAGCAGACCAGCCACTCCAGACAGGACACGAAGCTGTGGGTTCTGGTACGGCTGACAGCAACGATGTTAGTGATGCTAATGATTTATCAGGCCCTTCAGGTCTGGGTGCACAGCAGGACCACAGGTCAGGTGAGCACAGGACAACTGACTTCACTGACTCAGCCTGGTCCTTTGATGCTGAATAACCTCTCAGATTACAGTGAGCGAAAGCGGAGAGAAATGGGGGGAGATATGGGAGTGAGGAGAGTGAGTAAATTTTAGAAGGATGCCCAGGATGAAGTAGACCTGTATGGGTTAGCAAAACGTACACTTGGAAATTGGTGATATAAATGGGCTAAGTATACCGCCACTTCATTAGGGCAGGAGGGGTGTGTGTTGTGTGCAAGTCCTGACCCTTCAGTTAGGGTTGTCCTGTTCCCATACACTAATAAACAGTGTGAAGAATGGGAAATGGAGAGGATTATGAGATTCTGGAAGAGTCTGTGTCAGGAGGGGCAGGCCCCTAAGAAAGTGCAGGCCCACATCTAACCAGACGGAGCGCATACCGTACTGCCCATATCAGCGTCTGATATATCAGGGAAATACTAAATATGCATAGAGGGTGGAAAAGCATTGTGGGCAGTTTAAGCCCTGGGAAGGAGGTCAGCAAGATATTATGGCGAACAAATTGAGTTTTTTTACAGCAAATTTTCCTCTCTTCATGTTGTCCCTACTGCGCAGATTAATCGTCCCATGTGCCTGCCAGCAAATATTGCTCCTTTACCTGCCGAATGCTGCCTAATTTTAATGCTGCAATTGAAAGGCTTCAAACATGATATGGGTGTGTGGGTTCTTACTAAAAAGTTATAATTCAAGTAGCCTCAATAACAGTCCATTTTGATGGCAGGTACCTGAAAGTACAACTCTGGAGGACCTTGAGAAGTGAAAGACACCTCTGCTTGACTTCATGGCCAATGCAGGTTGTCTGAGGCCTATCCGGTCAATAAGAGACGGGAATCTGCTGGAACATGACATTGTCACGTTTCAGGTCATCCACAGGGGTCAGGGTCCATTTCAGAGGTATTCTGTGCTCTGTTTACATGTACGTTAGTTAGGATCAGAATTTTATCCTTTGACCAACATGGATCAAGTTGCTATTATTTCTTTGAATATAAACTAATAAAGTAACCAGTAACACATTGATAATTAATAAGTGAGTTATAAACACTGTCTACATTCTGCGCCACCTGTTCTGCTTTGAGCCAATCACAATTACTGCTGACCAGATGGAAGATCTTTTCAGCTTTCATCTGTCTCCAGAAGGTAGCAACAAGAGAGTTGCTGAGGAAATAGACTCTCCAGAAGGTAATGACCATCTCCAGGATGCAGAAGGTACTTTAATTGACCGTATAGTGTAGAAGTAAATGTTGTTTTTGTAAAACAAAATATACCTGTATAACAAAAAACACTGTAGCTAAAGTTAAATCCACTTACTGGACAATCACCTATTTTAAATCGCTCTTCAGTTTTGTCCGTTTTCCAAACCTCTTATCCTTCTGGGTCACGGGGGTCGGGAGCCCATCCCAGAAGCAATGGGCACGAGGCAGGGAACAACCCTGAATGGGGTCAAGCCCATTGCAGGGCACACTCACACACCATTCACTCACACATGCACACTTATGGGCAATTTAGCAACTCCAATTAGTCTCAGCATGTTTTTAGACTGTGGGGGAGAACCGGAAAACCCAGAGGAAACCGCACGACGACATGGGGAGAACATGCAAACTCCACACACATCTGACCCAGGCGGAGACTTGAACCCGGGTCCCAGAGGTGTGACGCAACAGTGCTAACCACTGCACCAGCATGTCGCCCCATCCTATTAAGCTTATTGTTCAGAATTAAAAATGGGGTTATTAAGAAAGAGTAGCCTCCTATAAAATAGCCCAGCACTCCTCCCTCCAGGCCAAGAATATTTTCTTTATGGTCCAGTTCAAAATAATGTCATCTGCAGAAATACGGAGCACATGTAATTTATCTGTATTTTAGATGGTAGACGAGTGGCTGGGTGACGTCGTGGCTGGATGACTTGCAGTGTAGCTTGTTATCTGTGCGTTCTGGGCAGGCTGCTGACTTCTGATTACTTTTGGCATTTGGTTCAATGTTACGTCATTTCCAGGTGTGTTGGCGCCCAGTATGAAGCTAATCGCCGCATTATAGTTATGAAAAGAAGACAGAATAGCAAAGAAATTGAGGCAGAATTAATTCAACAAAGTATTAAAAATATTACTCAAGTAGATGAATCGCTTCTTGAGACTGAAGGCGACTGTATTTGCATGAACGAGCGTCGAAAAGAAATGCATTATTGTCGCGTTTAAATGAAATAGTAGTAAGTGTCACATTTGCGACGTATTACAGGAGGATGTTAATCTTAACTTTGACTGTAAAATATCATAATAAACAAGAAATGTGAGTTTTTAGTCTGCTTAAACAAGACTACCGATGTTACAGCGAGCGGACGCTGCTGCCGCGCAGGAGAAGCGAAGCGACATTGCCTTTAAAATGAGAGATTACATTCCGTGGCAGGGGGACAGTTTACAGCATGACACCGGCATTAGGCAGCAGGATGGGTGGGGTTAGGTGATCTCCCAGACTGAAAGGGATTCTGGGGACTCGGGGGACAGTGTCGCCCTGAGAGACTGAGGGCCACGTCAGAGGGGGCCTGCTGTAGAGGGGCCCAGACAAGGGATGGCTGATGTAGAGGAGCCAGGTGTGGAGGTGCCACATATTGAGGAACCCTGGTGATCACACTACAGGGGGCCAAATGTTGGTGGGCCAAGAGGAAGTGGCTGGGGCGTAGAAAGCATAGATGTCTTGGAGGTGGGTAGACTACAGAGATTTATGCACCCCGGGATTCCCTCAAGTGCCTCTCAGATCTAGGATGGCCAATACTCGGTCCTCCCCAGGAGTGTGAGGATGCAGACTGGCTCCCCCCAGCCCTCCTCACCGGCTCCCTCCAAAGAGCTGTAGCCCTCCTTTTGGTGATGCCGACATCGTCCCTGCACTTCCCCCTCACACCCTCTGCCATGCGGCAGCAGACATGGCCCACAGAATGTATCAATTTTCTTTGATCTCTTGCTATATATTTTCCTGACATATATTTGTCTTTTGCCAATGTGCATTATGATATAGGAAACGTACCCCAGAGCAGAACTTTAGACTAAACCATTTTCAGTAAGGATAGGTGTGCTTGGGGTGAAAGCACTTTAAATGAACTGTTGAGATTGATTCATTTTATCTGTACTTTTTTGAATATGAAGAATTATTTTAGTGGATATCTCCCTATTTAAATGCTAGAGGGAGCCCCCCCCCACCCCCCAAATTTATGCCTGACCCACAAACCCACACACTGTCCACAGATGAGAACAGCGCAGACCCTGCACAGTCAGGTTTGGCAACTCCTTCTAATTTTATAGCCCAAACCAGGAGTAAAAGATGCAGAAAATCAGACCCTTCATAGAAAAATTTATGTTCAACGACACTCCATAATGCTGCTTAAAATGAAGCAATGCATGCACAAGTTAAAGCTCTTTTCGTTTTAATGAATGAGGAAAGAAATAGTTTTGGATAAAGAAATGAATTAGTCTTATTTTTTTCATGTGAGCATCCTCCTGCAGCATTGAAATCCGGTAAAGTGGCTGATGGATGGACTTGTATTAAATTTGGGAGGGTCTGAATGAAGCTCATTACCCCAAATTTTCTTAAATTGGCTTATATATTTACAACATGGTGACTGCAACAATAATACACTCACGACTGTGGTGTTCTACCTAGAGCACCACTAGAGGGAGCTCACACATTCTGTCGTACTTGCCACAGTAACAACAGTGATGTATAGGAACAGAGTTAGAAGCCGGTAATTTATATATAAAAAATGTCATTTCATTAATCTGACTGGGTAGGTCCAGCTGTCAATCCCACCCAGGCCTATCCACAGCTCCGCCTCTGCGTCAGTCCATCTCTTTGCAGTCCAAGTTGTACATCTACCAAACTTGGCAACAAATTGAGAACCGTTCTGTTTCGGTGGTTGTATTTAAGGAATGTCACATTAGTAAACATCTGGACATCTGAAATGGGCAGAGACAAAATCGGCAGTACAGGCAGTCCAATGTCTTTGAAACTCCTTTTTCCTTCAGCACCCTCTTACTGCAAAACCTCAATCCAAAGTTCTCCATGTTGTTCATCTCTGTGAAACTGCAACAGGAGAGCTCTCTCCACTGGTGTTCTAATTCACCAAGGGAACAGGAAAGGCCCTCTTTTGGTAGACTGCCTACTGCAGGCTCTCTTTCCCGGGGATGAATTATCTCCAGCTTACTCAAGTGACTCTGGAAGTCGCATTAGATACTGTGTCCAGAAGCAGTCCATGCTGCGCTTAGGAATGATGTCTCTTCTAGTGTAGAACTGACTGTGGAATTTACTGTAAATACCTAGCAAAAAAAAAAGCTGCCAGAAAAGTATTGCAAAATTGCTGTTAATCACTGTAAAACCCCCAGCTCCATGGGTGTCCCTACAGGTGGCTGCCCTTTGCTGCCAGGTTTGCTGTTACCTTTGTCTGTGCCCGTGTGTCAAGTAGAGCAAGATGGGGTAGGTGAAAAGAGAATTTCCCCAAGGGGAGTAACAAAGCATCTTCATTTCATTTAGAAAATAATTACAAAATGTCTTTTACAGGTTTTGTCCTATGTAAATTACAGCAATTGTCTTTTTTAAACAGAAAAATAACAATTAACTGTAATCTAGTTTAAAATATTATCTTGTATTCTATTCAAAATATAGAAGTTACCTAGCAACTGGAATTGGCAATAAATGCTATTAATACTCCACAATACTGAATGTTGTTGTAGAATGCTTTCCAAGTTAATTTTTGTATTTTACATTTGCAGCTATGCAATCTATGCATATTGTTAAGTGGTTTAAATGAGACTAAGACGAAAATAACAGCCTGAGACAGAGACCCACACAGAACAAACTCACATTAACTGGAATGACATTAACTTGAAAATTTCAGGATAATCTTCACACCCGTTAACCACTTGATGGAATTCAACTTAGTCAGAGTTGCAACAAAGTCAAGTATTTTTAAAACTGACCATATTCTAGGCTTAAAGGCCCAATTTGAAATCAGGACTGGACATAGAAATCTATTCAGAACAACATTACATTAATGTTAGAATAATGTTATATTTTTTGCTGGTCTGTGTTAATGTAATGCAACAACTCTGGTCTAATACCTCCCTGTCACTTTAATGCTGGATGTGTGTGCAATTTATAACAAGTTAGGCAAGCCACGGATTCAACCATTAAACTGCATTTTCATTCCACATTTTTTGACAGTTCTGTCCAAAATCATATTCCACCAAATCAGCCGTTACAAATTCCAATAACTTCAACCTTCAAATGTATTAAAGTTGATCTTTTTCAGTGTGTTCCTAAATCTTACGGTATAAGCAAAAGGTATAAATAAAAGATTAAGAACAATTTCCATTTGAATAGTGGAGAAGAGTCCTCATCTTTTGTACATGTCTCATGCTCAGAGTCCATCAATCGCCTGAGGAGAGAGGAGACGTGAGGATTGACTGAGTTGTTCTTCTCAGGCATCGTCCCACTTCTTTGGCTTGCAGTCTTCATGCTGCTGGTTGGATTGATTCCAATGAAACAGTTTAAACCGCAAAATCACATGAATAAAACTTACGCTGACCCTCACTGAAGCGGCCTGGTATCTGTTTCATACCTCACTTTACAACACACAGGACTTTTTTTTAAGAATTTAAAGGCACAAGTTATTTTACATCATGGCCAACCCACGTTTGCTAGTTTAATGGCAGAAAAATAGTCAAAGCCAGGCGCCTGGTCCACAAGGGTGTACTCAGTCACTGCTGTTTTTATGGTGTAAACATGCTATAAACTAATTTTTTCAAACATTTTCTTTAAGAGCTAGGTGCGCTAGGTGGATTGCTATTATAATGATGGATTTGCCAGGCAGAAGAAAAGAATGCTTCTCTGCAGAGATACAAAAAATCTGCTTGTGCACAATGTGAAAGCGTGCGAGCAGACCATCTACAACAGCAGCAGGATTACACCAAAGTAGAGGTCTGCATTCCTGTGGAACCCACGGCAATAAAGTGCAGTGCAGGACAAACTTTCATTTTTGAATGCAGGAGCAGGAGGGAAGTGACTGATATGTTCGCAGGGAAAAAGAATGAAACAAGTGTTTTTTGTTATCAAACAATTTTTTATTTGCGTGAGTAAATACAAAATTACACAACAAAGTATAGCACGTTATCACAACATTACATTGTCTGAAAGCACTTTACAGCATCCCCACCCAAAGCCCCCAGTGAGTAAGCCATAGGCGACAGTGGCAAGGAAAAACTCCCTAGAAGGAAGAAACCTTGGGAGGCACCAGACTCAAAGGGGAAGCCCAAACCTCCAGGGGCCGGCAGGGAAAGTCAAAAACACACACACCAGATAACTGCAACAGGTTCTTCTACATATCCTATACATGGGCATGGTACAGTGATGCAGTGGTTAAAACTGTTAACTCACACCTCTGGGGACATTCATCCATTTTCTGAAACCGCTTCTCCTGTTCAGCGTTGCTCCAGCTGACAGCTTTTGCAATTCATCTGTATCTGAATGAGGAAAAACAACATACAGGCAATACAATGGAGCTGTCAGTCACTCCTGGCACATGGAATACAGTTCTGCACTGACACCTCCGCAATGAACAATTGCATTATAGCATAGGAAACTAGTTAACTTTCACATAAAATTTAGATATAATCAAAACAGAAGCCTGGAACAATTTTAAATTTTACTAAATGGCAATATACTGATTTTAGTCACCAAACAAACTTTACAGGACTTGCTTCACTACTTTTATTTGTGTTTCTTACAATACATCTGCCCTCTCCTGGTCTGGTGGAATATCATTGCTGTAGGCAGCACCGAGCGAAACCACCCGCATCCGCAGTAGAATGCAACATGAAAGCGCACGCGGAAAAAGTGAAATATCACCTAGACTTTGCGGCACAGGAAACTAGCCGACTTGCACATGAAATTTAAATTTAACCAACACAGCACCCCACAACAATGTTCACTTTATTTAAAAGAAATGAACTAATTTACTCACTAGCAAGCGCAATAATGTACTTAAACGCAGGAAAGCGCACGCGGAAAAGTTAAATGTCAACTACACTTTGCGCATAAAATTTAAATATAATTAACATAGTAGCCCGGAACAAAATCACTTTATTTAAAAGCAATATACTGACTTTACTCATCAAACATATTTTAATATACATGCAAATTTGACAAATACTAAATAATAAGATAAATTATCCGATAAAATGGGAGCAGAATGGCAACCCACCTTGGTGCAGAAAACAAGTGAAGCCGCGTCTTTCAAACCGGCAGCGTCCCACGTGCCGAGGAGTCAAATGTAATCAAGCAACACGGCCCACACACATTAAATAATAACATCATAATAATTATAGCTCTTTTATAATTATTCTATACATTATTCTATAATTAGATGAACAGACTTTTATAAGTTAAGTTGTACACCGAGAACAGTATACAACAGCATAAGCATATAACCCTTAAAGGTTTATTAATTAAAAATCACACATTCATCCTGCTTAACATAAAACAATGACTTAAAGAGACTTAATTGTGAAATGAACGCTACTGTCCGAGGGTATTTATCTCCACAAATTGCTATGGAACATAATGTCTTAAATACTCAGATTTTCAGAATGACAGAATCTTAACATTTTAAATTTTGTTTTGCGATACCGATACGTAGTGATATTGGTATGTGGAACAACGTTAAACTGTAGTTCGATTAAGAGCGTATTCACAATTTACCCGTTTGCCTTTTATCGTGACTGAGCACGATCCCCCACCCCAGCTGGTCTGCACTCCCCACATTGCAATTAACGATCCAGACCTCAGCGCTTTTGTTACCGTGGGACTTTGTTGCGTTGAAGAAAACATTAAAATGAAGTCTGAGGAATGTTACATGACACAGCTAAAATGCAAAAACTCTCTCTGGTGTAATTCACTGCATAAAACCAATAGTCTTAAGTGTGGTGCCTTCTTCATAACACTCCCTGACTTTTGTATTCGTGACCATGAGATACGGTGGCCTTTTCTTCCTTCATTTGACTAGTGTTCCTCCCTTTCCTCCCAGCCTTGGTTGGTGGTTCAGGCAGCATCACCTTCTTTTAATAGACCCAGGTGTATCCATCCATCCATTTTCCAAACCACTAATCATACTGGGTCGTGGGGGGTCCGGAGCCTATCCCAGAAGCAATGGGCACGAGGCAGGGAACAACCCAGGATGGGGGGCCAGCCCATTGCAGGGCACACTCACACACCATTCACTCACACATGCACACCTAGGGGCAATTTAGCAACTCCAATTAGCCTCAGCATGTTTTTGGACTGTGGGGGGGAAACCGGAGTACCCGGAGAAAACCCCACGACGATATGGAGAGAACATGCAAACTCCACACACATGTGATCCAGGCAGAGACTCGAACCTGGGTCACCCAGGTGTCATTTATTTTGAAATTCGGTTCAAGTGCAGAAAATGTTCTAGCAGAAGTCTTGGACAATCTCTGAATTACACAGAAATCTGACTTCTTCTGAAGCTGTGAGAAATTGTTCTTCTGTAATTGTTGCATTGATATTTGTTGATGTGCGTGTGCCCTCCTTGAGCAGTAAAGGGGAGATCACATGCAGAGCTGATTTTCTGTAGTTTCTTAGTCTAAATAAAAATAAAATATTCTCTTCATATAGGCTGGACATTTCTAGAAAAGAGCCAATTAGTTATTTCTAGAAAAATATATGGAGCCAATGAAAGGACCTGACGTCATAGTAGCACAGATCACTGTCCGTGGTGCTGAATTTTCTACTTGTTGGGCTGGCGCTGAACAAATAGGATAACCGGCCACCGTGTCCGTGTGCCTCCACTGATTGGCCCCCTGACATATAATTATTTTTAAGACTGAAGGGGAGAAAGATCATACAGGAAATTAGTTAACAGTAATTAGCAATCACTTATAGTTCTCATTTATAATGATGTAAATTTAAAAAAATTATATATATATATATATATATATATATATCATTAAAAACAAAATATAATCCTGATTTAATGTATCCCTTCTGCTCTTAAAAAAGCACAATATGTCTGAAAGACAAATATGTCTATTACTCTACATGTTTTAATAATTTTGTTAATATTACCTAATTTGCTTATATTTTTTTCTGTAATCACTCTGCATTAAAGCAATTTTTAAAACTAGCTGTGAAATTGATGATTCTGTTGTTATTCTGACTGTTGTTGCCCTGGTGCCTTAGGATACGTCTGTCTAAACATAATTGAGAGGATGGATGCATTATTCTATGGAGGCCTCTGAAGAGAATAAATGATCCCAATATTATATTGAGAGAGATGGTTAAATCAGAGCTGGATAAGATTTTAACAACTCTGAGCTATTAGTTAAGTTCTTCCCAAACGAGCTTGATGGGCCGAATGGGCTCCTCTAATTTGTAAATTTCTTATGTTCTAAGATATACAGTACTGTGCAAAAGTCTTAGGCAGTCCAAAGAAATGTTTAAAGCTGTTTATCTGGGTAGCAAGTGTACTTTGGCTTAGAACAAATAACACAATTTAACATTAGAACGTGTAAATTAAGAGGAACACAATAAAAACTAGTAATAATTTCTTCTCTTTTCTAAAAAGATACTGATATCTAGTCGGATGGCTAGATGAACACCGCTTCAGTTCCCAAACTTCTCCTCAGGGGCACCTCAGCCGTTCCATGATTTTGACAGATTGACTAGCTGTATGAGGTGTGCTAGTGGCCAAGTCAAAAAATACATGGCTGCACTGGACGGTCGCTACAAATACTAGGATGATGTTAGCAGAGGTTCTGAAATGGCTAAGCTGAGACACTTTGACAGGCATAATATCATAGTTTTACACCAACACGAGGACAATCTAAACATCGTTTTCTTTGCCTGCCTAAGATTTTTGCACAGTGCTGTACATGGAAGTCTCAATTCAACCCTATCCTTTCCTAAGTGCCATACTTCTGTTGAAAAAAGAAAATTACAGATTGGAAACCTTTTAATAAAGAAACTGTGATAGAAAATTCTTGATTATGCTAATCAGTAATCAATAATGGAATGTAGATGATTATGCAAAATGCATTACCTAATCAGTAATTAACAATTGAGTTTACAATGTGTTGTTGATTTGCACATAGTGGTTGAAACAATGTAATTTACTTGTCATTAATTGAATGTATCAAACAAGAATGCAAATCTGCTTAAGTAAGAAATTTCTATTTTCTATAGAGGAACTAACATGTTTGCCATATATTGCTTGATCAGCAAGAGGCCCAGGTCAAAGCAAAGGCTTGACCTGAGAAGTAAGCTGTTGCAGAAAATATTATAAAATGAATGCATGGTATTGGATAATATAAAATGTAGAAAAAGAGAACAACGAGTCCTAGAATAATATAGCAAAAGGAAAAGTCCCAAATAGATAGACTTGTTCTAAGCTGATAGGTGGACCTTGAAAACGTAGAAGAAACTGGTATCTCCAAATGGCCAAACTTTCTTTGTACTGCCTGGACCTTGAAAGGCAGAAGTAACTGGAACGTCCAAAAATCCGATTTGTCCTTGATTTGTCAGATGACTGTCTCATTTTAGGCCATAAAAGATGTATGCATTTGTTGCTCGGGGAGCAGAACACAAGATGCATGCTTGCTGAGTGTCTGTTCCCTGTGAGCTCATCAAATAATAAAGTTCTGTCAAACACTTAAACATCGGACTTCGAGAAATTTCTTCCACAAAACACTCTGTTCTCGTTAACAATTTTTCAGTTATAAATTCCATATTATACACTTTCTTTCCTCTTTCTTTCCATTGTACTGTCGTGGGTGGCTGGGGTTTTAGCCAGGAGATCGTTATCATCCTCCTGGCAATTACAAGAAGAACTCTCAGTAATACAACCTTATTTTCATGCACTATATTCTGTGGCATAATTCCTAGTATGAAACGAGCTGGTTCAAGTGGTAATTTTATGTTCAAACATTTATTTTTTATCTCTTCCTGTATATTTTGCCAGTACTCTGACAGTTCTGGATAATCCCAAAAAATGTGGGTGTGGTCTCCTACCAGGTCACAACCCCTCCAATAAACCCCTGATTTGAGGTGTTGCCAAACGTAGAGGTGAGAAGGGGAGTCTTAAAGTATCTCATCTTAACTTTCCAATCAAATTCCCACCATGTAGGACTGTTTGTTATTCTGTGTCCTTCTTTACATGAATGAGTCCAATCTTCATCGTTAATGATAGTATTCATGTCTAGTTCTCATTTCTCTTTATTAACACTGTTGACTCTTTTTGCAATATTTTATAAATATATGATATAATGTTCTTTTTAACCAATCCTTTAATTGTTCATATAAACAATATATTTGTTGACTGTAGGTATCTAAAACAATCGGGCACTGGGAGGCCACATTTATTTCTAAGATGTTCGAAGGACATTAGATCTCCTCCATCACACAACTGATCCAACTGGTTAAACCTCTTTTCTCCCCATGTCTTAAACCCTGTATCTAATTTAGATGGTAGAAAAATCAACATTCTGTGCAATTTTCATTGATCTTGATATTGATGAAGGGCGTCCCAGCCTCTCTCTCACTTTTCAGAGCGTTTCCTATCCAAATGTTATTGATTTTATTTACTTTCCGTGTATCTTGATTAAAAATAATTGCTATGTCCAGCGGCAAATTTGGGCAGATACTCTGTTCCATTACCACCCACTGACCCTCCCTGTCCTGGGTAATCCATACCACTACTGATATAAGTTGGGCTGCCAAGTAATATTTTTTTTAATTAGGCAAGTCAGGACCCGCATTCTCTTTTGGGTTTAATAGTCTTTTCAGTTCAATCCTGGGTCTTTTGTTTTGCCAGGTAAATTTGGATAACCATTTATTGAGCGTTTTGAATGTAGATATAGGGACCCCTATGGGCAGGGACTGGAACATAAAGAGAAGCCTAGGTGGTATGTTCATTCTAATGCTCTCCACTCTCCCCAATAAGGATAGAGGGAGGATTTCCCATCTTTGAGATAATTCTTTATTTCACATAGTAATTTACCATAATTAGTTTTGTATAAGTATGATATACCAGGATCCCTCGGTATCTAAAGCCATAACTGTGGAATCAAATTTAGTATTTGCGAGCTTTAATGCAAAAAACATTCTCTGTAATATAAGTGTGGGTAGGTTACTGTAAAATTTGGACAAATCTTAAACTTAAGATGTGTAAGGTGTAGTGAACAGGGAGTTCAGTATAGGACTAAACATGCAAGGGAAGAAGTAGATAATTAGTGAAACTTTTGATCGGACTGGAGATCTGAGGAGTCATACACAGATAAATGGCACAGCAGATATTTTTGTCTGCTTTTGAGATGGTTGACGTGACATATTTTCCGACGCGCGCTCTCTGTCCGCTGGTGGGAGTGTGCTCACCTGTCTGCATCGGGGCGGAAGTCCGCCATGCGCAATACAGAGAGCAGAGGAGAATTGTAAATACACAACCGTGTAGACGAGACAAAAATGACAAGCATTTGTGTAAATAAGATAAATAGCATAAGGCTATTTCGTTTGTTTAATAAAAGTACAATGTATAGACTTGTTCTATAGGAAAAGTAACCTTAAGAACATAAGAAATTTACTAACGAGAGGAAGCCATCCGGCCCATCAAGCACTTTTGGGAAAAACTTACCTAACAGCTCAGAGTTGGTAAAATCTTATCTAGCTCTGATTTAAAGAAACCCAGGGTTTTAGCTTGCGCTACACTAGTAGGAAGACTATTCCATACTCTAACTACACGCTGTGTAAAGAAGTGCTTCCTCAAATTCGTTTTAAAATGTTCTCCCGCTAAATTCCACTTGTGGCCACGAGTTCTAGTATGTCATGTCACTCACCATCCAGACCTGTTAGAATCTTATATAACTGGCTCATGCCCCCACTTAGTCTCCTTTGCTCGAGGCTGAACAGATTCAGCTCAACTAACCTGTCCTCATAAGACATTCCGCTAAGACTGGGAATCATTCTCGTAGCCCTACGTTGCACCTTTTCCAAGGCAGCAATGTCCATCTTAAGGTATGGTGACCAAACCTGCACACAATATTCTAGGTGGGGTCTTACCAAGGAATTATACAATCATAGCATCACTTCCTTTGACTTAAACTCCACAAAGCTAGAGATGTAACCCAACATTCTATTTGCCTTTTTTATTGCTTCCCCACACTGGCGAGAGTGGGACATGGAAGCATCAACATACACACCGAGGTCTTTCTCATAATCAGCTACCTTTATTTCAGTGGAACCCATAAAATATCTGTACTTTATATTTCTGCCATATTTCTGGATGTGGCAGTGTGTGAGGAGATGGAGACTCTGATAAAGTATCATAAGGCTAATAAGAACACAGAAAGGCGTAACAAGAAAAGGAGTGAGCAACTGGAGGTTCTGAGGTTATGGCAAAGGGAGAGGCCTGGAGAAAAGAGCAGAAAGTGATGAGAGAGTGATGAGTGAGAATCAGGCAGGAGTCAAAGGTGAAACAGAGCAGGAGGAGTTACGACTTCCTCTGTATCAGGGACTGTATCTGTTAGTAGAAGGGCCACCTCTGATATTTAAGGGCCACTTTCCAGTAATAGAGGGCAAGATAAAGTTCAGAGGGGAAGAAACAGAAGGATGAAGAAAGTTGTTTATATGGGTACAGGGAAGTGAGCGACCTGCGGCGGCAGACCGTGAAGGAAGGACTGCGAAGGAGTGATATAATAATAGAAGGCCAGGCATGTGGGTTTAAGAAAAAAGGGAGTGATATAAAGGTGGGGTGCGGAGCAAGTGGTAGGGCTGCAGAAGGGCTGATGCATCTGATGGACAGCCCTAACCCTCCATGTAGAGGATGGAGTCAGTTTCAGGAGAAGGAGATAGAAACGGATAGTGAGGAAGGAGTAGAGGAGGATAATGCAGATCATAGAACAGTGGGAAGCAGGAGGGCTGTGAGACCCCCGATAGGGACACTCTGATGCTCCCCCTGGTGGCGAAAGGAGCACAGACACAGTATGTACCATGGGCAGAACAGTCCTGGCAGACGGAGCTTGAAAATGGATGAAAGTATTTGAGGAGGAAACTATGGGACGGCTCTTGGTGATGGGGGACATAAAAGCGGTTCAGGCTTGTGTCCTGGGGGTAGATGGAATGGAGAGAATGCTGGCAGTGGTGACAGGGACTAGGTGTGGCTGAAATGAAGGTGGAGCCCGTAAAGGAGGGGGAGAGCCCAGCTGCCTATCTGCAAGCCCAAGAAAAGCGGTGGAGCACTGAGACAGAGCAGGACCTACAGGATTCGGTGTTCAGAGGTCTGTACCGGAGGGCACTGCAGGACACGCTCCTGAAGCCAGTGAGAAGCAGGCTAAGGCAAGTGGTGGCGCTTATTACTATTCCTGAGAAGCAGCTGATCCACGCTATTGACTTGTACAGAGAGGAGGAGGACTCTGCTGAAGAGCATGAGAGGGAGCTGACGAAGAAATTGAGTCAGTCACCGCCAAAAAAACAAGGCCACTAATTGGCCTCCGGTTCCTAATTAGAACAGGTGAGTAGATACAATGGATGGGGGTTTCCTCAGAGGGTACCCATTTACTCACAAATTTGATGATCCTAGACCCTGGGGAGACTGGGGAACAGGCTGATTCAGCTGGTGTGCTGGAGCTGTGATCAGCATAGACACACCTGTCCAACCTGCATGTTCCAGAATCTTGCATGACGACAGACTGGATAATATTAGGCCCTGAGGGAGTTGCCATTCAGATACGGAGGACTGGTGGGAATGGTACAACACACCAGAGGAGGAGCCCCCCTTAGCAGTGGCTTTTAATCAGCCCACGCTAAATCTGGGAGAAATGATGGGGCGAGCAAAGCAGGTGGTTTGGGTGCCGACAGAACATGAAGGAGTGCAGGCAGCGGCAGGAGAGAAGCTGGTAAGGAGTCAGTCGAGTGCAGAGAGTGTAGGAGATTTCAGAGGTTTGTGGTTGTGGAGCATGATTGGAGTGCAGTGTGAAGGGAAATAAAGGACAGAGAAATGTTGGCAGGAGATGGAAGTGCCTGAGGAGGTGTGGTTCCGCTTTGGAACCCCGCCCCTCCCATCTGTGGTCAACCTTCCCCTTCTCAGTCTCTTATTTCTGGCCAGACGCGAGATCTTCGTGGTTTATGCAGCGTGCAAGCGTTTTTCCCCTCCTTGTGTTCCTGTCTTCCTGTGTACCGATCTCTGCTTCGTCTCCTTGGCTCCGAGTCATGCCTGGCGCGCTTACTGCCATCTACCATCAGCCGACCTGGATTACCGACAGCGTCTGCCGTTTCAGCCCTCTGACAGCCGACGCCGGACCCCCGGTTACATAGGATGGATGGATGGATTCGAGCTTGTATTTGAAATATAAGCATCGCAGCAGTTCTCAGGCAAGAGCTGGACATATTTATTTTTCAGCTTGTTTTTGGGAAAAGCAAGAAAAATAAGCTTTGTGCGTCTGTACTCTGGTCTTACTCCCTGCACACATTGATGGCACGGAAGGACAGTCACTGCAGTCACCTATTCTCACACTGACTTTCTCCTTTAAGTGCTGATACTGCAGAAGAAGATGGATCATTTGCTTGCTTGCTTAATAACCACAAGCACCCATATTGCAGAATGAATGAGACTGAAGTGGATGGAAGGCCACATCATTCTGTCTGCAGTGAAAGAAATAATAGGAGTTGGAATTGATTATGATTATGGAGAAAATGGCTGGCTATGGTGAGAAAGCTGTGGAAATTTGTGCCAATTCACATCGGTGAGGGCATAAAGGGTAATTTCTTTCAGTATGGGACGAATTCACATATTTGTGCGAGGAAGGTAACAAAAGTTCACTAAAGTACACAATATTAAATTTGAATATCTTTAATTAAAATGTTATGTACAGTATAACACTGCACCTTTTAACACTTTGCATGTCTGGCAGTGAAGGTCACATTCAGTTTGCTGAATGTATTCTCAGTTTTAAATGGTCGGCCTATTTTTCCTTCTGCTGGATGATGTACCCAGTTATCTTATAACCAAAGAGTATAATGAACAAGTTGATGTTCTCTGTGTCTGATACCTGTACCTGTTTGTCAAAGCAGTATATAGTTACTGCCTACATTTTTGGCTGTGCATGTGTGATTTTGATGGGAATATTATATTTTTATATCTGTGTGTAGATTTTTTCAGCAATAATTGAGTTTATCCTTCTGTACAGTATTTAAGGTTTTGGTAATTCATCATTTATTTGTATTTGTGCAGTGTGCAGTTACCAGGTTATAAATAAACAAATAAATAAATGTGACATCAGAAGAGATGTACAATGACAGTAAAATGTGTGAAAGTAATGGAATGTGAAAAATGTGTGTGAGTCTCCACATGTATAAAGCGGCTGTATACCATAAGGAAAAGGAGCAATGGATGAATTACATAAAGTGCTTACTGTCCAAAACGACAATGAGTCATGTTCGGCGTAACATAAATATTCAGTGAGTTAACCCTTCGAACTCGACAAACGCAAGATGCGTTTTTCGCACCTATTAATCTGAAGCTCTTAACTTTGGATATGCATAATGCACAGACAAGAATCATATGTCTTTGGAATCAAGAGAACTATCAGCTAACTTCACCAAGTCACCATATGGATGCAAAATCAAAGATTTCTGCCTGGCACTAAGCATGTATTCCTCTGTCACGTCACCGGTGGGAAGTAGGACCCAAATGCAAGCTGTAGGGCAGAATCCCCTTCGTGGGGTTTTATTGACAGGCAGGTTTGGGCACAGAGACGCAAACAGACAAGGACACAACTGGAGAAGATAGGACTGGGCACTTTACCAGACTAAGGAATGGGAAAACACAAGGAAGCTGATAGTGACTGACAGAAGGGGAGGAACATGGGATGAGACTAATAGACACCAAGCGTGGCTCATCAGGGAGGAGAACTGGAGGGTAAGGTTGATTAAATGGGCAAGATATGACAGTAAACGCCCCCCTCCCAATCCTGTGCCCTCCGGGTACAAGGGCATCATTGAGGGGACACACAGACCAGGGCAAAACCAAGGACAACAGGGGAGACTAACCCCCAGGACACAAATCATGACAGGCCAGGTAATCCAACAGGGATGCTGACTATGGACCAAAAGACAGACAGTGGGTGTCAGTGGGAACAAAGGACACAGTAGAAGGAGACAAAAGGGAGGGATTGGGCATCAAAAGGACCAAAGATGGCACAGGGACAGACAAGGCAGGACACAACCAGACAAGACAGGCAAGCAACGGAACCAGTGCAACAATAATATGGCCAGGAGAGGGGAACCTAAAGCGGGAAGCAAGAGTGACTGGAGTGGGGGCTGGAACGGTGAAATCGGGCTAAGAGGTGAAACCAGGGAGAGCCACGGGGAAGCAAGACTACAGACCAAAGACTGAGGTATTAGGAGGGGCAAGACACTAGGTAGCATGGGAGGTAAAGTGAACAGTTCAGGGCCTCTGATGGGCTCCGGGGTGCCGCAGAAGGGTCACGGCCAGGGGGGCCTTTGGAATCCTGTCTGGGTCTGTAGAAGCTCTACTCGTCTGCGGCAGCCGAGGGAAGAACAGCATCGGTAGACGGCGAGGGGTTGGCAGAGTCGGAGGGTGTCGAGGGGCAGGCAGGACAGGAACTGGACCAAACCAGGGACCCTGCAAAACAAAAGCACAGGCCAGTATCAGAGCCATAAGGAGACCGGAGGTGGTTCCTTTTGGGAACCATTGGATGGGGTACCCTGAAAGACCATCTTGGACCAAGCCTGGATCAGGAGGCAGGTCTGGGTAGCATACCCTCGTTTTTTCCTCCCGGAGCTGAGCCCACGACTGGATTTCTGTTGACCCTGCCGTTGTCGCGGCGATAGCCTCCTCGGCTGGGGAAACTTTGGCCACGGGGCTGACACCACGGAGTGGGACTCAGGTCAAGACCTGGAGGCTCCCACTCCATGTCCTCCGGGGGAATGTCCTCCAGGTCAGCCCCCTCTGGGCTGGCATTGTCCGGAGAGTCTGATGCCAGGCTGGTGATGCCTTAATCCAGGCTGGCTGTGCCTTAATCCATACTAAATGTAATTAAACATAATGAAATTTAAAAGAATAAAATGGTAATTAGAGGAAAATTTAACGTGTAAGTTTTAAAAAATGGGCTTTTCCTTTTATCCAGATGTCTGCAAGCGCTGTGACTCTGTGATGAATGGTGACGTATGAGATCCTGAGACTGGGCGACGCTTCCAAGGATGGGTGGCAGGTGGCATTTCCCAGGAATTACAGGCTGGAGATGCCTGAGGAGCTCTCCTGGAGGGAAGACAGAAAGAGAAGAAGGGAACAAGCAGAGGCTGTGGGGAGAAAAAGACTGCAGAACCAGTTAAAGTTGTACAGCTGGATGGTACAAATGCCCTCAAGTCTTGGTCCACGAGGGTTCCTGTTTTTAATTTACAAAAAAACAATAAATTAATTTAAAATAAATCTTAAGGCTTATCATTTACATCTGTCTAGTAGTTAAAACACATACAATCGATTAACTTACCTGGTGATTTTGGAACTTCCGACTCCAAAGCAAAATAATACAGATTACAAGTAAATGCATCATTCTACTTGGGGAAAAGGGATAAATTAAATAAAGGGTTAACTTTGGAATCTAAATCAAAAACAGCAATATCATATCAAGGGTCTTCAATACCTTTTTCCTGTGTCTGCTCCCTTTACATGTAGATACTGATATAAACACGTACCTATAAAATATATTATGTTTAGTTTATAAGCTTATTTCATTATAACAAACAAGCACAATCCATAAGTGCACTAGGCCTAACACATGGTTCAGAAGCCTCCTACCCCACCTTACACCAGCCACATGGACACCATCTGTCCAACTGGGCAACCTCAGCGTCTTGTGCCTCCTGAAACGCCACCTCAGTTTCTTCTTCTTCCTCACATCCTTCTTCCTGAATGGTTTCCAGCCATGATCTGCCTCCTTGTGACACAATAGATCCCAAAGCATTCCCTCTACTTTTCTCTCCTTCTCCCTTAACCTCCTCCACATTCACTCCTACCTCACATCCATTCTCCTCACCTCCATTTACCATATGCATTCCATTCATACCAGCCTCTGCCCCCTCCATCTCACCATTGGAGGCCCCTTTCTGATACCTCCACATTTTCCCAAGTAGCCCTTCCCAATCCCTCCTTATCCCCCCCAACCTGGACAGTGGGGGTGTCGCTCGTGAGCACTCCTCCACACCGTCTCCCCAGTCGATCACCTCGTCACACAGGTTCCAGGCATCCCAGTACTGGGTGTTGATCCAGGCAACCGCTGTCTGAATTTGCTTTCTGAGGAGTAAATGATAGATAGTTAACCAGATATTTACAGTGATAATTAAATGAATAAAGACCAGACAGATCTTCAACCATACAGAAAATACAGTTGCTATAATTATTATAATCATGGGCGTAAACTTTACTTCTGTCATTATTATTGTAGCATGGAGAATGTGTCATTATGCTTATTTTCAAAGTTTTTCTCAGGTTCAGTGACAAAGCAGATTTTTCTTCAAAACTATTTATTGCATTTTTTGTTATGTTGTTTACGGTCAAGCCATCAACATTCAATAAAATTTAAACATGACTATTATTGTGAAAAAGATATAAAAAAAGTAATGTTTTGTATCAAAATCAAACAATTAAATAATCAATTTACAGTAACTGTTCTATGCAACAAAAAAAACATCTGCAATTTAAAGCAAACTTACATTAATGAATAGACACTAAACAAAAGTACCAAATGTGTTTTTCCTGGTATCACTGGGCCCCACACTCTTACCATATGTTGTTTATGTTAAAGTTGTCCAGCTCGTCTTTCTGCATATTGCAGACTAATAGACTGTGAAGTCTGTCTTGGCCCATAGTAGCCCTTAGCCATGTTTTTAGTCTGCGCAATGCACTGAAGCTCCTCTCAGCTTCACATGAAGACACTGGAACCACCAACAAAATTCTGACAAGGACCTCAATCTGGTCAAACAAGCCTGAAGGGCCAGTGCTTTGGACAGGATCTTAGTCCGTATTCAATAAGCCTTTAGGTGAAAGGAGGTGTAAGAATGAGGATCTTTCCCCTTTTTTAGCATGAGAAATATTAGCTTGGGCAAGAGGTTCAGGTTGTTGAACATGTCCAATAGGAGAGAGGACAACTGGGGCCATAACTTTTTATAGAACTCTGAAGGAAAGCCATCGGGTCTGGGACATTAACCACTTTGCGAAGCAGCCGCCATGGTGGTCAGTTCAGTTACAGTGAGAGTGATAGTGACATCTAAATCATTCACAGCCACACATTCCTATGAAGGAATGGCTAAATCCCTAAAGAAACTATTGAACTCTAGACAACAAGTGAGAGGAGAAAAGCTTGAATGCATTATTCATTTCTAGAGGATTTGCTCGTAATAATGAGACCTTGTTTGCATCAGTAGTTCAGCAGTATGTTGAGACACTAGAAATTCATACTCTGCTTGTATCGTTAGATGCTCCTTATAAACATCAGCAGATGGGGAGAAACATATCAATTGTCAAGATCTGCTTCACGCTGTGTTAAATATGCCATCTTCTCCTTCCACAGCTCTCTATCATTGCTTACATATCAGATAATCTGCCCACTGGTATCAGTCTGCAAGGTTTCCAGCGATATGGAAACAAATACATCTGGAGATATATTTAAAGAAAGAAAATTGGCAATTTGTTGTGAAATAAAATCAACAAGGAAAGCAACTGAGTGTTGAACCGTCAAGGACACCATGTTCTAACAAAATTTTCGAGGAGACTGGAGCATGATCTGAGAAAGCTATTTTATCATAGCTACTCAGATATTGAGCAAGAAGTCTCTTATCAACTGCTCTTATCAACAATAGATAAACTATGGTGGGATGTTGGATATTTAAGTTATTTAATTTGTATGTTGATATTTTTTGCAGTCTGATTGAAAGATAATTCATTGCAGCTCTGAAGATAATTCTAAAGGTTCTAAACAAAAATAAATAAAAGACATTCCTTCCTTTGTTAAAAGGTTCTAAACAAACTGAAAACAACCCATTTGTTGTTACAATCGTCCTTAGTAATTGCTCATCCTGAATATAATTGTTAAAATAAAAGCAATACAAGTCTTTATTCCACTTTGTCATTTTTAAAATTGAAATACTGTCAAACAGAGATTCTAACTATGAACAAAAAACATATAATTTTAAATTTGAATTAAGCATATTTGCAAAAAAAATGTACTGTATATGAAGAATCGTTTTGGAATCGGATCGTGGATCCCAGAATCGTAATTGGATCGGATCGCAAAGTACCTAAAGATTCCCACCCCTAAGTGACAGTCACATAATGTTGGTGGGCTTGAGAGGTCTGGTGTGCTGTACATTTTTCAGTGGCTTTCTTCCAATTTCTAAAGCCTGTACTAACGAAAGCGGCATCAGGTCTATGACCTAAAGAGGACTGGTTTGAAACACCTTTGCTGAAGTAAAAACATAACACCCCTTACACTGATGGACTGTAATTTAGCCATGGAAAGTCTTGATACGATTTCTCTTGAAATGTCAATGACTTCTTTGAAAACATTTGTTTTTCGATACACTAGGGAGGTAGTTGTGCAGGCACTGAGATCTAAACTAAAAACTGTGCTCCCTGTGCTGCTGCTGGCAATATCATCTCTTTGTTCTGCTGTCTCCGGCTCCCTCCCTGGTTCTGAATCTGCCCCTTCCTCTACTCTCACTGTCTCAGAACAGACTGACTCCTAAAGCAGAAATAATGCAGGAAAAGATGTTTTCCATACTCATAATACTCAACTTGTTTACATTACACTTGTTAAATTGACAGATCATACTGTAAATTGGTGAGCCTGTGATGTTCATCTACTGAACAGCCACAACTCAGAAAACATTAAAGAAATTGTTCATCCAAAAAAAAATTCTGTCCTTATCCCTTCAATAAAAGCACAACACACTTACCTGACACTGTACATCTGAATGACCCTGCTCTACCTGTCCCTCAATAATTTCTGTCTCCTTTGCCTGCGATTGATATTGTGACATTAGTAGTCATAAGTACCCATTCTTAAAGCCAAATTGCCATAATATGTGAACTTTTCGTTTCGTTACTTGGCGTTTAGGTGCACTGAAAAATGTTCCTATGTCCATTTTCCTTTTCTCTGTCATTTTACCTAGTCTATGACACTGCAAGGCAAGGCGAGTTTATGCTGTAGCACATTTCATACACAATGGTAATTCAAAGTGCTTTACACAAAGAAAGTAAAACTAACATAAAATAATCACAACAATAAAAACAAGGAATTAAAAAAAGTTTCAATTTGTATTTAAAATGAATTAAGACACTTAAGAACAGAATAGAAACTGATTATACAAAAAAATACAGTGGGGTCAGTTTGGACGTAGCACAGTGCTCATTTAGTAAATGCACAGCTAAACAATATGCTAACTGTGGCCGTTAATGTTAAGTTAATATTATGCCAGGTCGTCACAAATAAAACAATGCATTGGAAACTGCTTTGGCGCGTTAGTTGCAGTGCACTATGGAACAAGTTATTGTAAACAAGCGAACGTTAACTACACAAGTAATATTTTAGTCGCTAATATATCAAATTCATGGGAAATTACATCGGTAATCAGCTTTTTTGCCGAAACTAATTTATGAATGAGTATGCATTAACTACATTAAAGATAATCTCTTTATTTAAAGTGAATAAAATACCCTACTTACTGGAATTCAACGTTAATAGATCCGCAGCCACACACCTGACTCGTGTGTGTAGAGTAGGTGAGATGAACTGAGAAAGCAGGCAGCGGGCCAAACCACTGTGAGGAATGGGGGGGGACGCAACTGTTTCTAAATGCATTATTTGGGTTTGTTTTATTTTCTACTTACACAATTATTTTAGGTATACGTATATATATTTTTCATAATAGAGAGTGCGTTTTTTTAAATAATTTATTGGGGGGGGGACAACTCTCGGATGGGGGTGGGGGGGCATGTTCCCTCCGTCCCCTCCGCGATTTACGCCCATGATTATAATGAGTAATTGTGGGGTTTATTGCTTCCGTAGGATAAGCGGTTTGGAAAGTGGATGGATGGATGGATTATAATGAATAATTGTGGGGTTTATTGCTTTCAGGATAGGCTCCGGACACCCCGAGACCCAGTAAGATAAGCGGTTTGGAAAATGGAAATTGTGGGGTTTACAGAAAAAAAACTGTGCTGGCGATTATAACTAACATGGAATAGGAAACAACAGCGCTCCACAAGTGAAAACCCAGATGAATGCTACTGAGAACTGTGTTAACACTGATGAAACTAAGAGTATTTTTTAAATTCTGTGCAACATTGTTTTTTTAAAAATGCAATAGTCAGCTTGAAGCATTTACCTTATTACGAAAGCAATGCCCCAAATTACTTAAACATTTTAGGTAAACATTTTACCATCCATTACCGTAAGGGTTCCCAGCCCCCGGTCAGTGTACCGGTACATTCCGCGCTCAGTGCTCAGGGGGGGGGGGGGGGGGGCGGGCTGTGCCTACCGTCCTGTTTATTACGGGTTCGCACCGTATTAAAAAGAAAACTGTCTGTATTGTTTAGTGCCGGATTTCCGTTCGCATAGCCAATCTCCCACCATTCCGCATATTTTATCGTGGACACCCCGGCAAATTACACCGCCGTTTTAGGGATCAGTGACATTTTTTGAAGTTTGGGAAGATTTTACTAACCAAATAGCTGTCTATCATCATCACTTCGATATAAGAGCACCCCCAATAAAAATAAAGACCACAAGTTTTAATGACATTAAAAACATGCAATAATTTTATCGACATGTACTACATTAGTATAGTATAAAAGAGTAAATAATCAAAGTAGCATAATATAATTTGAAGAATAAAAGGACATTTTGGAGAGCTAACAAACTGCTCAATTGAGCGCCATTTTCATTCGTAGAGTTTGCTGTGCTGCAAACGGTAAAGAATATTTACGTTGTTTCTATGGAAACTACTCCCACTGTCCGCTTAACATTAATGTAATAGTACGTACGTTGAAATTGGCTAATGAGTTGTATTACGCTACGTGCGTATTACGTCATAACTCTTGCGTAACGTCCATTTAACCGGGGAATGTCGAAGACGTGCTATGTAGTTCAGATGTAGAAAGTTCTACGTTTCTTTTAAATGTTAAAGAAAGTTTCATAAAAACAAATTGTATAGCGAATGTTCAGTACAATAGGAAGCGTTATTCATGCAAATGGAGCTGAGGCATAATATTTAAAGGAATGTTATTCAAAGGTAATAAGCTTCCACCACACTGCAGCTTAAATACACGCGTAATGAGGCAAAATACCGCTTTCTTAAATTAATTACATGATACGTGAATGTCCTGCTTTGTCTTCCAATAAGATAAGCTCGGTGGCTATAAAAACTCATACATTTAGCTGATACAAATTAATTTTGTCCTTTGGAAAAAAAAGTAGCTGATTTTTGGCTTGTTGAGGCTTCTACATATGACAAACCACAAGATGGCACTGCCTGAGCATGCTTTTAGAAATGTACTGGAGTGCCACTAGCAGGCAAGCAAGTTACTTTGCAAGTTCTAGAGCACAGCAATGGTGTTTGACATTCTGTTAGCTATATACGCAGGGATGGATATAACTGGTAAGCAAGTACGCATTCACCTTTAAAAGCGATATGTGCAGCAATCGGTTGTTGTAACAGTGTGAATTCGTACGTACTTTATGTGCATTTGCGGCGATATGACAAGTAATTACCGTGCATTTTAACCTTTAATTTTCCTTACTTCTTTATATTACGTTTTCTCTGCTTTATTTCAGTCAGTCTAACATATTGCGCCACAGCCTTCAACCCGAATTTTCATAGCAGACTTCAGTTAGGAGTACGCCTTAGTAATGATTAACCTGGGACTCACCAGGGAGGTGTAGGGGGATACTATTGTAAATTGCTTAGTTTTAACTATAACAGCCTTAATAATCCTATCAAACACTGTGAAATACTGCAATACCTTTATCACTGAAGGGCTCGTATGATGCTCTTTCAAGAAACTCATTTTAAACCATCAGACGACAGGTGTGGATGGGCAGATCACATCTATCATTCTACAGTCTTTTTGCTGTAGAGCAAGGGATGTAGCAATATTGTTGCATACATCTATTCCCTTTGTTCTTTGCATATCTGATGTGGATTCCCGATCCAAATGGGAGATCTGTCATAATTACTAGTTTGTTCATTACACCTGTACTATTGGTTAATGCATGTGCTCCTAATTGCGATGATATTTTCTTTAAGCGTCTGTTCTCACTGGTACCTGATACCTCTAAATATCACCTTATCTTGGGGAGTGATTTAAATTGTCGCTTTAATCCAAAATTAGATCATCCATCCCCCAAGATAGCTCTGCCTTCAAAATCTGTCGAAATGATAAATTCTTTTACCAAAGAATTTAATGTGTCAGGTGTTTTCACAATTCTTTAATCCCACTCGAAAAGAGTATAGTTTTTTTCTCTCAGATTCATCACACGTTTACCCAAATTGACTATTTCTTAGTTGATAAGACTTCTTGCTCAATATCTAAGTAGCTATGATAAAATAGCTTTCTCAGATCATGCTCCAGTCTCCTCGAAAATTTTGTTAGAACATGGTGTCCTTGACGGTTCAACACTCAGTTGCTTTCCTTGTTGATTTTATTTCACAACAAATTGCCAATTTTCTTTCTTTAAATATATCTCCAGATGTATTTGTTTCCATATCGCTGGAAACCTTGCAGACTGATACCAGTGGGCAGATTATCTGATATGTAAGCAATGATAGAGAGCTGTGGAAGGAGAAGATGGCATATTTAACACAGCGTGAAGCAGATCTTGACAATTGATATGTTTCTCCCCATCTGCTGATGTTTATAAGGAGCATCTAACGATACAAGCAGAGTATGAATTTCTAGTGTCTCAACATACTGCTGAACTACTGATGCAAACAAGGTCTCATTATTACGAGCAAATCCTCTAGAAATGAATAATGCATTCAAGCTTTTCTCCTCTCACTTGTTGTCTAGAGTTCAATAGTTTCTTTAGGGATTTAGCCATTCCTTCATAGGAATGTGTGGCTGTGAATGATTTAGATGTCACTATCACTCTCACTGTAACTGAACTGACCACCATGGCGGCTGCTTCGCAAAGTGGTTAATGTCCCAGACCCGATGGCTTTCCTTCAGAGTTCTATAAAAAGTTATGGCCCCAGTTGTCCTCTCTCCTATTGGACATGTTCAACAACCTGAACCTCTTGCCCAAGCTAATATTTCTCATGCTAAAAAAGGGGAAAGATCCTCATTCTTACACCTCCTTTCACCTAAAGGCTTATTGAATACGGACTAAGATCCTGTCCAAAGCACTGGCCCTTCAGGCTTGTTTGACCAGATTGAGGTCCTTGTCAGAATTTTGTTGGTGGTTCCAGTGTCTTCATGTGAAGCTGAGAGGAGCTTCAGTGCATTGCGCAGACTAAAAACATGGCTAAGGGCTACTATGGGCCAAGACAGACTTCACAGTCTATTAGTCTGCAATATGCAGAAAGACGAGCTGGACAACTTTAACATAAACAACATATGGTAAGAGTGTGGGGCCCAGTGATACCAGGAAAAACACATTTGGTACTTTTGTTTAGTGTCTATTCATTAATGTAAGTTTGCTTTAAATTGCAGATGTTTTTTTTGTTGCATAGAACAGTTACTTTAAATTGATTATTTAATTGTTTGATTTTGATACAAAACATTACTTTTTTTATATCTTTTTCACAATAATAGTCATGTTTAAATTTTATTGAATGTTGATGGCTTGACCGTAAACAACATAACAAAAAATGCAATAAATAGTTTTGAAGAAAAATCTGCTTTGTCACTGAACCTGAGAAAAACTTTGAAAATAAGCATAATGACACAGTCTCCATGCTACAATAATAATGACAGAAGTAAAGTTTACGCCCATGATTATAATAATTATAGCAACTGTATTTTCTGTATGGTTGAAGATCTGTCTGGTCTTTATTCATTTAATTATCACTGTAAATATCTGGTTAACTATCTATCATTTACTCCTCAGAAAGCAAATTCAGACAGCGGTTGCCTGGATCAACACCCAGTACTGGGATGCCTGGAACCTGTGTGACGAGGTGATCGACTGGGGAGACGGTGTGGAGGAGTGCTCACGAGCGACACCCCCACTGTCCAGGTTGGGGGGGATAAGGAGGGATTGGGAAGGGCTACTTGGGAAAATGTGGAGGTATCAGAAAGGGGCCTCCAATGGTGAGATGGAGGGGGCAGAGGCTGGTATGAATGGAATGCATATGGTAAATGGAGGTGAGGAGAATGGATGTGAGGTAGGAGTGAATGTGGAGGAGGTTAAGGGAGAAGGAGAGAAAAGTAGAGGGAATGCTTTGGGATCTATTGTGTCACAAGGAGGCAGATCATGGCTGGAAACCATTCAGGAAGAAGGATGTGAGGAAGAAGAAGAAACTGAGGTGGCGTTTCAGGAGGAACAAGACGCTGAGGTTGCCCAGTTGGACAGATGGTGTCCATGTGGCTGGTGTAAGGTGGGGTAGGAGGCTTCTGAACCATGTGTTAGGCCTAGTGCATTTATGGATTGTGCTTGTTTGTTGTAATGAAATAAGCTTATAAACTAAACATAATATATTTTATAGGTACGTGTTTATATCAGTGTAAAAAGGGAAGGGGTTTCTCTATGACTTGGGTTGGTAGTAGCATTTGGGGGGTCAAGGAGTCAGATGTTAGTGGTTTATGGTAGTGTATTGTGTGTTGAAGTTTATTGAATTGGCGGACTACACATCCCATCATCCCCTGCGCACCACAAAATAATAGTCCATGCTTAGTGTGCTGTTTGGTTTATTTCTTTCTTTATTCAAGGCAATAACTTAGAGCTGTGAGGTACCCACTGTTCTAGTTTTATCCATCGGCCATGGTAAAGGGAGAACTTGGGTAAATCAGCAGAAGTCTCTCACCAACTTCCACCCCGGTTGCTGTTTCCTCTGGTCCCTCGGCATATGGGTTCCCTGCGGAAGCGCGCGCCGTCTGGGGAAGGTTCCCTTATAGCCCAGGGTGGAACAGGGGAAGGTGAAGGTTTGGCACAAAAGGGGGGGGGGGAATAGGTGAGAAAGGTTGTTTGTTCTTGCTTTTGTTGTGTGAGGTGGGATGTGCTGTGTGAAAGAGCAGGGGACGGTAATGCTTAAGGGCCAGCTATTATGATGTGTTCCATGTTAAATGTATGTGTTGTAATGTATGTTGTTAGTACATGAAACTCCAACTGGTTTCCCCTTGTCGTTGGGCTGTCCCAATTAGTTTAATGGGAAGCCGTATATAAGGGCAGGGGATTAGAGTAAAAAGGGTGGTTGGTGGTCTTTCTTTTGGTCTAATTGTTGTTTGTTTTTATTTTTATTATTTTTTTTTGTTGTTTTTGTCATGCTGTGGCCTGTGTGGATTATAGGCATGTCAAGGCCAAGAGAGAGGGGTAACAGCTTGAGGTGAGGCTGGAAAGGCCCCATGAAATAAAGCTACCTTTGTTCTGAGGCCTACTGCGTTTGTGCCTGGTTTCTCCCCACTCGCATGCGGGGTTGTTTGCATTCCCTCAACTCAATAAGGCAGGGCCTGTCCAGCTCTTGCCTTTTTCACATTCAGTATCTACATGTAAAGGGAGCAGACACAGGAAAAAGGTATTGAAGACCCTTGATATGATATTGCTGTTTTTGTTTTAGATTCCAAAGTTAACCCTTTAATTTATCCCTTTTCCCCAAGTAGAACGCTGCATTTACTTTACATTTTGCTTTGGAGTCGGAAGTTCCAAAATCACCAGGTAAGTTAATCGATTGTATGTGTTTTAACTACTAGAAAGATGTTAATGATAAGCCTTAAGATTTATTAAAAATGTATTGTTTTTTTGTAAATTAAAAACGGGTACCCTCGTGGACCAAGACTTGAGGGCATTTGTACAATCCACCTGTACAACTTTAACTGGTTCTGCAGCCTTTTTCTCCCCACAGCCTCTGCTTGTTCCCTTCTTCTCTTTCTGTCTTCCCTCCAGGAGAGCTCCTCAGGCATCTCCTGCCTGTAATTCCTGGGAAATGCCACCTGCCACCCATCCTTGGAAGCGTCGCCCATTCTCAGGATCTCATGCGTCACCATTCATCACAGTCACAGCGCTTGCAGACATCTGGATAAAAGGAAAAGCCCATTTTTTTAAAACTTACACGTTAAATTTTCCTCTAATTACCATTTTATTCTTTTAAATTTCATTATGTTTAATTACATTTAGTATGGATTAAGGCACAGCCAGCCTGGATTAAGGCATCACCAGCCTGGCATCAGACTCTCCGGACAATGCCAGCCCAGAGGGGGCTGACCTGGAGGACATTCCCCCGGAGGACATGGAGTGGGAGCCTCCAGGTCTTGACCTGAGTCCCACTCCGTGGTGTCAGCCCCGTGGCCAAAGTTTCCCCAGCCGAGGAGGCTATCGCCGCGACAACGGCAGGGTCAACAGAAATCCAGTCGTGGGCTCAGCTCCGGGAGGAAAAAACGAGGGTATGCTACCCAGACCTGCCTCCTGATCCAGGCTTGGTCCATGATGGTCTTTCAGGGTATCCCATCCAATGGTTCCCAAAAGGAACCACCTCCGGTCTCCTTATGGCTCTGATACTGGCCTGTGCTTTTGTTTTGCAAGGTCCCTGGTTTGGTCCAGTTCCTGTCCTGCCTGCCCCTCGACACCCTCCGACTCTGCCAACCCCTCGCCGTCTACCGATGCTGTTCTTCCCTCGGCTGCCGCAGACGAGTAGAGCTTCTACAGACCCAGACAGGATTCCAAAGGCCCCCCTGGCCGTGACCCTTCTGCGGCACCCCGGAGCCCATCAGAGGCCCTGAACTGTTCACTTTACCTCCCATGCTACCTAGTGTCTTGCCCCTCCTAATACCTCAGTCTTTGGTCTGTAGTCTTGCTTCCCCGTGGCTCTCCCTGGTTTCACCTCTTAGCCTGATTTCACTGTTCCAGCCCCCACTCCAGTCACTCTTGCTTCCCGCTTTAGGTTCCCCTCTCCTGGCCATATTATTGTTGCACTGGTTCCGTTGCTTGCCTGTCTTGTCTGGTTGTGTCCTGCCTTGTCTGTCCCTGTGTCGTCTTTGGTCCTTTTGATGCCCAATCCCTCCCTTTTGTCTCCTTCTACTGTGTCCTTTGTTCCCACTTACCCACTGACACCCACTGTCTGTCTTTTGGTCCATAGTCAGCATCCCTGTTGGATTACCTGGCCTGTCATGATTTGTGTCCTGGGGGTTAGTCTCCCCTGTTGTCCTTGGTTTTGCCCTGGTCTGTGTGTCCCCTCAATGATGCCCTTGTACCCGGAGGGCACAGGATTGGGAGGGGGGCGTTTACTGTCATATCTTGCCCATTTAATCAACCTTACCCTCCAGTTCTCCTCCCTGATGAGCCACGCTTGGTGTCTATTAGTCTCATCCCATGTTCCTCCCCTTCTGTCAGTCACTATCAGCTTCCTTGTGTTTTCCCATTCCTTAGTCTGGTAAAGTGCCCAGTCCTATCTTCTCCAGTTGTGTCCTTGTCTGTTTGCGTCTCTGTGCCCAAACCTGCCTGTCAATAAAACCCCACGAAGGGGATTCTGCCCTACAGCTTGCATTTGGGTCCTACTTCCCACCGGTGACGTGACAGAGGAATACATGCTTAGTGCCAGGCAGAAATCTTTGATTTTGCATCCATATGGTGACTTGGTGAAGTTAGCTGATAGTTCTCTTGATTCCAAAGACATGATTCTTGTCTGTGCATTATGCATATCCAAAGTTAAGAGCTTCAGATTAATAGGTGCGAAAAACGCATCTTGCGTTTGTCGAGTTCGAAGGGTTAACTCACTGAATATTTATGTTACGCCGAACATGACTCATTGTCGTTTTGGACAGTAAGCACTTTATGTAATTCATCCATTGCTCCTTTTCCTTATGGTATACAGCCGCTTTATACATGTGGAGACTCACACACATTTTTCACATTCCATTACTTTCACACATTTTACTGTCATTGTACATCTCTTCTGATGTCACATTTATTTATTTGTTTATTTATAACCTGGTAACTGCACACTGCACAAATACAAATAAATGATGAATTACCAAAACCTTAAATACTGTACAGAAGGATAAACTCAATTATTGCTGAAAAAATCTACACACAGATATAAAAATATAATATTCCCATCAAAATCACACATGCACAGCCAAAAATGTAGGCAGTAACTATATACTGCTTTGCCAAACAGGTACAGGTATCAGACACAGAGAACATCAACTTGTTCATTATACTCTTTGGTTATAAGATAACTGGGTACATCATCCAGCAGAAGGAAAAATAGGCCGACCATTTAAAACTGAGAATACATTCAGCAAACTGAATGTGACCTTCACTGCCAGACATGCAAAGTGTTAAAAGGTGCAGTGTTATACTGTACATAACATTTTAATTAAAGATATTCAAATTTAATATTGTGTACTTTAGTGAACTTTTGTTACCTTCCTCGCACAAATATGTGAATTCGTCCCATACTGAAAGAAATTACCCTTTATGCCCTCACCGATGTGAATTGGCACAAATTTCCACAGCTTTCTCACCATAGCCAGCCATTTTCTCCATAATCATAATCAATTCCAACTCCTATTATTTCTTTCACTGCAGACAGAATGACGTGGCCTTCCATCCACTTCAGTCTCATTCATTCTGCAATATGGGTGCTTGTGGTTATTAAGCAAGCAAGCAAATGATCCATCTTCTTCTGCAGTATCAGCACTTAAAGGAGAAAGTTAGTGTGAGAATAGGTGACTGCAGTGACTGTCCTTCCGTGCCATCAGTGTGTGCAGGGAGTAAGACCAGAGTACAGACGCACAAAGCTTATATTTCTTGCTTTTACCAAAAACAAGCTGAAAAATAAATATGTCCAGCTCTTGCCTGAGAACTGCTGCGATATTTCTATTTCAAATACAAGCTCGAATCCATCCATCCATCCTATGTAACCGGGGGTCCGGCGTCGGCTGTCAGAGGGCTGAAACGGCAGACGCTGTCGGTAATCCAGGTCGGCTGATCGTAGCTGGCAGTAAGCGCGCCAGGCATGATTCGGAGCCAAGGAGGTGAAGCAGAGATCGGTACACAGGAAGACAGGAACACAAGGAGGGGAAAAACGCTTGCACGCTGCATAAACCACGAAGATCTCACGTCTGGCCAGAAATAAGAGACTGAGAAGGGGAAGGTTGACCACAGATGGGAGGGGCGGGGTTCCAAAGCGGAACCACACCTCCTCAGGCACTTCCATCTCCTGCCAATATTCCTCTGTCCTTTATTTCCCTTCACACTGCACTCCAATCATGCTCCACAACCACAAACCTCTGAAATCTCCTACACTCTCTGCACTCGACTGACTCCTTACCAGCTTCTCTCCTGCCGCTGCCTGCACTCCTTCATGTTCTGTCGGCACCCAAACCACCTGCTTTGCTCGCCCCATCATTTCTCCCAGATTTAGCGTGGGCTGATTAAAAGCCACTGCTAAGGGGGGCTCCTCCTCTGGTGTGTTGTACCATTCCCACCAGTCCTCCGTATCTGAATGGCTACTCCCTCAGGGCCTAATATTATCCAGTCTGTTGTCATGCAAGATTCTGGAACATGCAGGTTGGACAGGTGTGTCTATGCTGATCACAGCTCCAGCACACCAGCTGAATCAGCCTGTTCCCCAGTCTCCCCAGGGTCTAGGATCATCAAATTTGTGAGTAAATGGGTACCCTCTGAGGAAACCCCCATCCATTGTATCTACTCACCTGTTCTAATTAGGAACCGGAGGCCAATTAGTGGCCTTGTTTTTTTGGCGGTGACTGACTCAATTTCTTCGTCAGCTCCCTCTCATGCTCTTCAGCAGAGTCCTCCTCCTCTCTGTACAAGTCAATAGCGTGGATCAGCTGCTTCTCAGGAATAGTAATAAGCGCCACCACTTGCCTTAGCCTGCTTCTCACTGGCTTCAGGAGCGTGTCCTGCAGTGCCCTCCGGTACAGACCTCTGAACACCGAATCCTGTAGGTCCTGCTCTGTCTCAGTGCTCCACCGCTTTTCTTGGGCTTGCAGATAGGCAGCTGGGCTCTCCCCCTCCTTTACGGGCTCCTCCTTCATTTCAGCCACACCTAGTCCCTGTCACCACTGCCAGCATTCTCTCCATTCCGTCTACCCCCAGGACACAAGCCTGAACCGCTTTTATGTCCCCCATCACCAAGAGCCGTCCCATAGTTTCCTCCTCAAATACTTTCATCCATTTTCAAGCTCCGTCTGCCAGGACTGTTCTGCCCATGGTACATACTGTGTCTGTGCTCCTTTCGCCACCAGGGGGAGCATCAGAGTGTCCCTATCGGGGGTCTCACAGCCCTCCTGCTTCCCACTGTTCTATGATCTGCATTATCCTCCTCTACTCCTTCCTCACTATCCGTTTCTATCTCCTTCTCCTGAAACTGACTCCATCCTCTACATGGAGGGTTAGGGCTGTCCATCAGATGCATCAGCCCTTCTGCAGCCCTACCACTTGCTCCGCACCCCACCTTTATATCCCCCCCTTTTTTCTTAAACCCACATGCCTGGCCTTCTATTATTATATCACTCCTTCGCAGTCCTTCCTTCACGGTCTGCCGCCGCTGGTCGCTCACTTCCCTGTACCCATATAAACAACTTTCTTCATCCTTCTGTTTCTTCCCCTCTGAACTTTACCTTGCCCTCTATTACTGGAAAGTGGCCCTTAAATATCAGAGGTGGCCCTTCTACTAACAGATACAGTCCCTGATACAGAGGAAGTCGTAACTCCTCCTGCTCTGTTTCACCTTTGACTCCTGCCTGATTCTCACTCATCACTCTCTCATCACTTTCTGCTCTTTTCTCCAGGCCTCTCCCTTTGCCATAACCTCAGAACCTCCAGTTGCTCACTCCTTTTCTTGTTACACCTTTCTGTGTTCTTATTAGCCTTATGATACTTTATCAGAGTCTCCATCTCCTCACACACTGCCACATCCAGAAATATGGCAGAAATATAAAGTACAGATATTTTATGGGTTCCACTGAAATAAAGGTAGCTGATTATGAGAAAGACCTCGGTGTGTATGTTGATGCTTCCATGTCCCACTCTCGCCAGTGTGGGGAAGCAATAAAAAAGGCAAATAGAATGTTGGGTTACATCTCTAGGTGTGTGGAGTTTAAGTCAAAGGAAGTGATGCTATGATTGTATAATTCCTTGGTAAGACCCCACCTAGAATATTGTGTGCAGGTTTGGTCACCATACCTTAAGATGGACATTGCTGCCTTGGAAAAGGTGCAACGTAGGGCTACGAGAATGATTCCCAGTCTTAGCGGAATGTCTTATGAGGACAGGTTAGTTGAGCTGAATCTGTTCAGACTAAGTGGGGGCATGAGCCAGTTATATAAGATTCTAACAGGTCTGGATGGTGAGTGACATGACATACTAGAACTCGTGGCCACAAGTAGAATTTAGCGGGAGAACATTTTAAAACGAATTTGAGGAAGCACTTCTTTACACAGCGTGTAGTTAGAGTATGGAATAGTCTTCCTACTAGTGTAGCGCAAGCTAAAACCCTGGGTTTCTTTAAATCAGAGCTAGATAAGATTTTACCAACTCTGAGCTGTTAGGTAAGTTTTTCCCAAAAGTGCTTGATGGGCCGGATGGCTTCCTCTCGTTAGTAAATTTCTTATGTTCTTAAGGTTACTTTTCCTATAGAACAAGTCTATACATTGTACTTTTATTAAACAAATGAAATAGCCTTATGCTATTTATCTTATTTACACAAATGCTTGTCATTTTTGTCTCGTCTACACGGTTGTGTATTTACAATTCTCCTCTGCTCTCTGTATTGCGCATGGCGGACTTCCGCCCCGATGCAGACAGGTGAGCACACTCCCACCAGCGGACAGAGAGCGCGCGTCGGAAAATATGTCACGTCAACCATCTCAAAAGCAGACAAAAATATCTGCTGTGCCATTTATCTGTGTATGACTCCTCAGATCTCCAGTCCGGTCAAAAGTTTCACTAATTATCTACTTCTTCCCTTGCATGTTTAGTCCTATACTGAACTCCCTGTTCACTACACCTTACACATCTTAAGTTTAAGATTTGTCCAAATTTTACAGTAACCTACCCACACTTATATTACAGAGAATGTTTTTTGCATTAAAGCTCGCAAATACTAAATTTGATTCCACAGTTATGGCTTTAGATACCGAGGGATCCTGGTATATCATACTTATACAAAACTAATTATGGTAAATTACTATGTGAAATAAAGAATTATCTCAAAGATGGGAAATCCTCCCTCTATCCTTATTGGGGAGAGTGGAGAGCATTAGAATGAACATACCACCTAGGCTTCTCTTTATGTTCCAGTCCCTGCCCATAGGGGTCCCTATATCTACATTCAAAACGCTCAATAAATGGTTATCCAAATTTACCTGGCAAAACAAAAGACCCAGGATTGAACTGAAAAGACTATTAAACCCAAAAGAGAATGCGGGTCCTGACTTGCCTAATTAAAAAAAATATTACTTGGCAGCCCAACTTATATCAGTAGTGGTATGGATTACCCAGGACAGGGAGGGTCAGTGGGTGGTAATGGAACAGAGTATCTGCCCAAATTTGCCGCTGGACATAGCAATTATTTTTAATCAAGATACACGGAAAGTAAATAAAATCAATAACATTTGGATAGGAAACGCTCTGAAAAGTGAGAGAGAGGCTGGGACGCCCTTCATCAATATCAAGATCAATGAAAATTGCACAGAATGTTGATTTTTTCTACCATCTAAATTAGATACAGGGTTTAAGACATGGGGAGAAAAGAGGTTTAACCAGTTGGATCAGTTGTGTGATGGAGGAGATCTAATGTCCTTCGAACATCTTAGAAATAAATGTGGCCTCCCAGTGCCGGATTGTTTTAGATACCTACAGTCAACAAATATATTGTTTATATGAACAATTAAAGGATTGGTTAAAAAGAACATTATATCATATATTTATAAAATATTGCAAAAAGAGTCAACAGTGTTAATAAAGAGAAATGAGAACTAGAGATGAATACTATCATTAACGATGAAGATTGGACTCATTCATGTAAAGAAGGACACAGAATAACAAACAGTCCTACATGGTGGGAATTTGATTGGAAAGTTAAGATGAGATACTTTAAGACTCCCCTTCTCACCTCTACGTTTGGTAACACCTCAAATCAGGGGTTTATTGGAGGGGTTGTGACCTGGTAGGAGACCACACCCACATTTTTTGGGATTATCCAGAACTGTCAGAGTACTGGCAAAATATACAGGAAGAGATAAAAAATAAATGTTTGAACATAAAATTACCACTTGAACCAGCTCGTTTCATACTAGGAATTATGCCACAGAATATAGTGCATGAAAATAAGGTTGTATTACAGAGAGTTCTTCTTGTAATTGCCAGGAGGATGATAACGATCTCCTGGCTAAAACCCCAGACACCCACGACAGTACAATGGAAAGAAAGAGGAAAGAAAGTGTATAATATGGAATTTATAACTGAAAAATTGTTAACGAGAACAGAGTGTTTTGTGGAAGAAATTTCTCGAAGTCCGATGTTTAAGTGTTTGACAGAACTTTATTATTTGATGAGCTCACAGGGAACAGACACTCAGCAAGCATGCGTCTTGTGTTCTGCTCCCCGAGCAACAAATGCATACATCTTTTATGGCCTAAAATGCGACAGTCATCTGACAAATCAAGGACAAATCGGATTTTTGGACGTTCCAGTTACTTCTGCCTTTCAAGGTCCAGGCAGTACAAAGAAAGTTTGGCCATTTGGAGATACCAGTTTCTTCTACGTTTTCAAGGTCCACCTATCAGCTTAGAACAAGTCTATCTATTTGGGACTTTTCCTTTTGCTATATTATTCTAGGACTCGTTGTTCTCTTTTTCTACATTTTATATTATCCAATACCATGCATTCATTTTATAATATCTTCTGCAACAGCTTACTTCTCAGGTCAAGCCTTTGCTTTGACCTGGGCCTCTTGCTGATCAAGCAATATATGGCAAACATGTTAGTTCCTCTATAGAAAATAGAAATTTCTTACTTAAGCAGATTTGCATTCTTGTTTGATACATTCAATTAATGACAAGTAAATTACATTGTTTCAACCACTATGTGTAAATCAACAACACATTGTAAACTCAATTGTTAATTACTGATTAGGTAATGCATTTTGCATAATCATCTACATTCCATTATTGATTACTGATTAGCATAATCAAGAATTTTCTATCACAGTTTCTTTATTAAAAGGTTTCCAATCTGTAATTTTCTTTTTTCAACAGAAGTATGGCACTTAGGAAAGGATAGGGTTGAATTGAGACTTCCATGTACAGCACTGTGCAAAAATCTTAGGCAGGCAAAGAAAACGATGTTTAGATTGTCCTCGTGTTGGTGTAAAACTATGATATTATGCCTGTCAAAGTGTCTCAGCTTAGCCATTTCAGAACCTCTGCTAACATCATCCTAGTATTTGTAGCGACCGTCCAGTGCAGCCATGTATTTTTTGACTTGGCCACTAGCACACCTCATACAGCTAGTCAATCTGTCAAAATCATGGAACGGCTGAGGTGCCCCTGAGGAGAAGTTTAGGAACTGAAGCGGTGTTCATCTAGCCATCCGACTAGATATCAGTATCTTTTTAGAAAAGAGAAGAAATTATTAATAGTTTTTATTGTGTTCCTCTTAATTTACACGTTCTAATGTTAAATTGTGTTATTTGTTCTAAGCCAAAGTACACTTGCTACCCAGATAAACAGCTTTAAACATTTCTTTGGACTGCCTAAGACTTTTGCACAGTACTGTATATCTTAGAACATAAGAAATTTACAAATTAGAGGAGCCCATTCGGCCCATCAAGCTCGTTTGGGAAGAACTTAACTAATAGCTCAGAGTTGTTAAAATCTTATCCAGCTCTGATTTAACCATCTCTCTCAATATAATATTGGGATCATTTATTCTCTTCAGAGGCCTCCATAGAATAATGCATCCATCCTCTCAATTATGTTTAGACAGACGTATCCTAAGGCACCAGGGCAACAACAGTCAGAATAACAACAGAATCATCAATTTCACAGCTAGTTTTAAAAATTGCTTTAATGCAGAGTGATTACAGAAAAAAAGATAAGCAAATTAGGTAATATTAACAAAATTATTAAAACATGTAGAGTAATAGACATATTTGTCTTTCAGACATATTGTGCTTTTTTAAGAGCAGAAGGGATACATTAAATCAGGATTATATTTTGTTTTTAATGATATATATATATATATATATATATATAATTTTTTTAAATTTACATCATTATAAATGAGAACTATAAGTGATTGCTAATTACTGTTAACTAATTTCCTGTATGATCTTTCTCCCCTTCAGTCTTAAAAATAATTATATGTCAGGGGGCCAATCAGTGGAGGCACACAGACACGGTGGCCGGTTATCCTATTTGTTCAGCGCCAACCCAACAAGTAGAAAATTCAGCACCACGGACAGTGATCTGTGCTACTATGACGTCAGGTCCTTTCATTGGCTCCATATATTTTTCTAGAAATAACTAATTGGCTCTTTTCTAGAAATGTCCAGCCTATATGAAGAGAATATTTTATTTTTATTTAGACTAAGAAACTACAGAAAATCAGCTCTGCATGTGATCTCCCCTTTACTGCTCAAGGAGGGCACACGCACATCAACAAATATCAATGCAACAATTACAGAAGAACAATTTCTCACAGCTTCAGAAGAAGTCAGATTTCTGTGTAATTCAGAGATTGTCCAAGACTTCTGCTAGAACATTTTCTGCACTTGAACCGAATTTCAAAATAAATGACACCTGGGTGACCCAGGTTCGAGTCTCTGCCTGGATCACATGTGTGTGGAGTTTGCATGTTCTCTCCATATCGTCGTGGGGTTTTCTCCGGGTACTCCGGTTTCCCCCCCACAGTCCAAAAACATGCTGAGGCTAATTGGAGTTGCTAAATTGCCCCTAGGTGTGCATGTGTGAGTGAATGGTGTGTGAGTGTGCCCTGCAATGGGCTGGCCCCCCATCCTGGGTTGTTCCCTGCCTCGTGCCCATTGCTTCTGGGATAGGCTCCGGACCCCCCATGACCCAGTATGATTAGTGGTTTGGAAAATGGATGGATGGATACACCTGGGTCTATTAAAAGAAGGTGATGCTGCCTGAACCACCAACCAAGGCTGGGAGGAAAGGGAGGAACACTAGTCAAATGAAGGAAGAAAAGGCCACCGTATCTCATGGTCACGAATACAAAAGTCAGGGAGTGTTATGAAGAAGGCACCACACTTAAGACTATTGGTTTTATGCAGTGAATTACACCAGAGAGAGTTTTTGCATTTTAGCTGTGTCATGTAACATTCCTCAGACTTCATTTTAATGTTTTCTTCAACGCAACAAAGTCCCACGGTAACAAAAGCGCTGAGGTCTGGATCGTTAATTGCAATGTGGGGAGTGCAGACCAGCTGGGGTGGGGGATCGTGCTCAGTCACGATAAAAGGCAAACGGGTAAATTGTGAATACGCACTTAATCTAACTACAGTTTAACGTTGTTCCACATACCAATATCACTACGTATCGGTATCGCAAAACAAAATTTAAAATGTTAAGATTCTGTCATTCTGAAAATCTGAGTATTTAAGACATTATGTTCCATAGCAATTTGTGGAGATAAATACCCTCGGACAGTAGCGTTCATTTCACAATTAAGTCTCTTTAAGTCATTGTTTTATGTTAAGCAGGATGAATGTGTGATTTTTAATTAATAAACCCTTAAGAGTTATATGCTTATGCTGTCGCATACTGTTCTCGGTATACAACTTAACTTATAAAAGTCTGTTAATCTTATTATAGAATAATATAGAGAATAATTATACAAGAACTATAATTATTATGATGTTATTATTTAATGTGTGTGGGCCGTGTTGCTTGATTACATTTGACTCCTCGGCACGTGGGACGCTGCCGGTTTGAAAGACGCGGCTTCACTTGTTTTCTGCACCAAGGTGGGTTGCCATTCTGCTCCCATTTTATCGGATAATTTATCTTATTATTTAGTATTTGTCAAATTTGCATGTATATTAAAATATGTTTGATGAGTAAAGTCAGTATATTGCTTTTAAATAAAGTGATTTTGTTCTGGGCTACTATGTTAATTATATTTAAATTTTATGCGCAAAGTGTAGTTGACATTTAACTTTTCCGCGTGCGCTTTCCTGCGTTTAAGTACATTATTGCGCTTGCTAGTGAGTAAATTAGTTCATTTCTTTTAAATAAAGTGAACATTGTTGTGGGGTGCTGTGTTGGTTAAATTTAAATTTCATGTGCAAGTCGGCTAGTTTCCTGTGCCGCAAAGTCTAGGTGATATTTCACTTTTCCGCGTGCGCTTTCATGTTGCATTCTACTGCGGATGCGGGTGGTTTCGCTCGGTGCTGCCTACAGCAATGATATTCCACCAGACCAGGAGAGGGCAGATGTATTGTAAGAAACACAAATAAAAGTAGTGAAGCAAGTCCTGTAAAGTTTGTTTGGTGACCAAAATCAGTATATTGCCATTTAGTAAAATTTAAAATTGTTCCAGGCTTCTGTTTTGATTATATCTAAATTTTATGTGAAAGTTAACTAGTTTCCTATGCTATAATGCAATTGTTCATTGCGGAGGTGTCAGTGCAGAACTGTATTCCATGTGCCAGGAGTGACTGACAGCTCCATTGTATTGCCTGTATGTTGTTTTTCCTCATTCAGATACAGATGAATTGCTTAAGCTGTCAGCTGGAGCAACGCTGAACAGGAGAAGCGGTTTCAGAAAATGGATGAATGTCCCCAGAGGTGTGAGTTAACAGTTTTAACCACTGCATCACTGTACCATGCCCATGTATAGGATATGTAGAAGAACCTGTTGCAGTTATCTGGTGTGTGTGTTTTTGACTATCCCTGCCGGCCCCTGGAGGTTTGGGCTTCCCCTTTGAGTCTGGTGCCTCCCAAGGTTTCTTCCTTCTAGGGAGTTTTTCCTTGCCACTGTCGCCTATGGCTTACTCACTGGGGGCTTTGGGTGGGGATGCTGTAAAGCGCTTTCACACAATGTAATGTTGTGATAACGTGCTATACTTTGCTGTGTAATTTTGTATTTACTCACGCAAATAAAAAATTGTTTGATAACAAAAAACACTTGTTTCATTCTTTTTCCCTGCGAACATATCAGTCACTTCCCTCCTGCTCCTGCATTCAAAAATGAAAGTTTGTCCTGCACTGCACTTTATTGCCGTGGGTTCCACAGGAATGCAGACCTCTACTTTGGTGTAATCCTGCTGCTGTTGTAGATGGTCTGCTCGCACGCTTTCACATTGTGCACAAGCAGATTTTTTGTATCTCTGCAGAGAAGCATTCTTTTCTTCTGCCTGGCAAATCCATCATTATAATAGCAATCCACCTAGCGCCCCTAGCTCTTAAAGAAAATGTTTGAAAAAATTAGTTTATAGCATGTTTACACCATAAAAACAGCAGTGACTGAGTACAACCCTTGTGGACCAGGCGCCTGGCTTTGACTATTTTTCTGCCATTAAACTAGCAAACGTGGGTTGGCCATGACGTAAAATAACTTGTGCCTTTAAATTTAAAAAAAAGTCCTGTGTGTTGTAAAGTGAGGTATGAAACAGATACCAGGCCGCTTCAGTGAGGGTCAGCGTAAGTTTTATTCATGTGATTTTGCGGTTTAAACTGTTTCATTGGAATCAATCCAACCAGCAGCATGAAGACTGCAAGCCAAAGAAGTGGGACGATGCCTGAGAAGAACAACTCAGTCAATCCTCACGTCTCCTCTCTCCTCAGGCGATTGATGGACTCTGAGCATGAGACATGTACAAAAGATGAGGACTCTTCTCCACTATTCAAATGGAAATTGTTCTTAATCTTTTATTTATACCTTTTGCTTATACCGTAAGATTTAGGAACACACTGAAAAAGATCAACTTTAATACATTTGAAGGTTGAAGTTATTGGAATTTGTAACGGCTGATTTGGTGGAATATGATTTTGGACAGAACTGTCAAAAAATGTGGAATGAAAATGCAGTTTAATGGTTGAATCCGTGGCTTGCCTAACTTGTTATAAATTGCACACACATCCAGCATTAAAGTGACAGGGAGGTATTAGACCAGAGTTGTTGCATTACATTAACACAGACCAGCAAAAAATATAACATTATTCTAACATTAATGTAATGTTGTTCTGAATAGATTTCTATGTCCAGTCCTGATTTCAAATTGGGCCTTTAAGCCTAGAATATGGTCAGTTTTAAAAATACTTGACTTTGTTGCAACTCTGACTAAGTTGAATTCCATCAAGTGGTTAACGGGTGTGAAGATTATCCTGAAATTTTCAAGTTAATGTCATTCCAGTTAATGTGAGTTTGTTCTGTGTGGGTCTCTGTCTCAGGCTGTTATTTTCGTCTTAGTTTCATTTAAACCACTTAACAATATGCATAGATTGCATAGCTGCAAATGTAAAATACAAAAATTAACTTGGAAAGCATTCTACAACAACATTCAGTATTGTGGAGTATTAATAGCATTTATTGCCAATTCCAGTTGCTAGGTAACTTCTATATTTTGAATAGAATACAATATAATATTTTAAACTAGATTACAGTTAATTGTTATTTTTCTGTTTAAAAAAGACAATTGCTGTAATTTACATAGGACAAAACCTGTAAAAGACATTTTGTAATTATTTTCTAAATGAAATGAAGATGCTTTGTTACTCCCCTTGGGGAAATTCTCTTTTCACCTACCCCATCTTGCTCTACTTGACACACGGGCACAGACAAAGGTAACAGCAAACCTGGCAGCAAAGGGCAGCCACCTGTAGGGACACCCATGGAGCTGGGGGTTTTACAGTGATTAACAGCAATTTTGCAATACTTTTCTGGCAGCTTTTTTTTTTGCTAGGTATTTACAGTAAATTCCACAGTCAGTTCTACACTAGAAGAGACATCATTCCTAAGCGCAGCATGGACTGCTTCTGGACACAGTATCTAATGCGACTTCCAGAGTCACTTGAGTAAGCTGGAGATAATTCATCCCCGGGAAAGAGAGCCTGCAGTAGGCAGTCTACCAAAAGAGGGCCTTTCCTGTTCCCTTGGTGAATTAGAACACCAGTGGAGAGAGCTCTCCTGTTGCAGTTTCACAGAGATGAACAACATGGAGAACTTTGGATTGAGGTTTTGCAGTAAGAGGGTGCTGAAGGAAAAAGGAGTTTCAAAGACATTGGTCTGCCTGTACTGCCGATTTTGTCTCTGCCCATTTCAGATGTCCAGATGTTTACTAATGTGACATTCCTTAAATACAACCACCGAAACAGAACCGTTGCAAATTTGTTGCCAAGTTTGGTAGATGTACAACTTGGACTGCAAAGAGATGGACTGACGCAGAGGCGGAGCTGAGGATAGGCCTGGGTGGGATTGACAGCTGGACCTACCCAGTCAGATTAATGAAATGACATTTTTTATATATAAATTACCGGCTTCTAACTCTGTTCCTATACATCACTGTTGTTACTGTGGCAAGTACGACAGAATGTGTGAGCTCCCTCTAGTGGTGCTCTAGGTAGAACACCACAGTCGTGGGTGTATTATTGTTGCAGTCACCATGTTGTAAATATATAAGCCAATTTAAGAAAATTTGGGGTAATGAGCTTCATTCAGACCCTCCCAAATTTAATACAAGTCCATCCATCAGCCACTTTACCGTATTTAAATGCTGCAGGAGGATGCTCACATGAAAAAAATAAGCCTAATTCATTTCTTTATCCAAAACTCCTCATTCATTAAAACGAAAAGAGCTTTAACTTGTGCGTGCATTGCTTCATTTTAAGCAGCATTATGGAGTGTCGTTGAACATAAATTTTTCTATGAAGGGTCTGATTTTCTGCATCTTTTACTCCTGGTTTGGGCTATAAAATTGGAAGGAGTTGCCAAACCTGACTGTGCAGGGTCTGCGCTGTTCTCATCTGTGGACAGTGTGTGGGTTTGTGGGTCAGGCATAAATTTGGGGGGGGGGGCTCCCTCTAGCATTAAAATAGGGAGATATCCACTAAAATAATTCTTCATATTCAAAAAAGTACAGATAAAATGAATCAATCTCAACAGTTCATTTAAAGTGTTTTCACCCCAAGCACACCTATCCTTACTGAAAATGGTTTAGTCTAAAGTCCTGCTCTGGAGTACGTTTCCTATATCATAATGCACATTGGCAAAAGACAAATATATGTCAGGAAACTATATAGCAAGAGATCAAAGAAAATTGATACATTCTGTGGGCCATGTCTGCTGCCGCATGGCAGAGAGTGTGAGGGGGAAGTGCAGGGACGATGTCGGCATCACCAAAAGGAGGGCTACAGCTCTTTGGAGGGAGCCGGTGAGGAGAGCTGGGGGGAGCCAGTCTGCATCCTCTCACTCCTGGGGAGGACCGAGTATTGGCCATCCTAGATCTGAGAGGCACTTGAGGGAATCCCGGGGTGCATAAATCTCTGTAGTCTACCCACCTCCAAGACATCTATGCTTTCTACTCCCCAGCCACTTCCTCTTGGCCCACCAACATTTGGCCCCCTGTAGTGTGATCACCAGGGTTCCTCAATATGTGGCACCTCCACACCTGGCTCCTCTACATCAGCCATCCCTTGTCTGGGCCCCTCTACAGCAGGCCCCCTCTGACGTGGCCCTCAGTCCCTCAGGGCGACACTGTCCCCTGAGTCCCCAGAATCCCTTTCAGTCTGGGAGATCACCTAACCCACCCATCCTGCTGCCTAATGCCGGTGTCGTGCTGTAAACTGTCCCCCTGCCACGGAATGTAATCTCTCATTTTAAAGGCAATGTCGCTTCGCTTCTCCTGCGCGGCAGCAGCGTCCGCTCGCTGTAACATCGGTTGTCTTGTTCTCCTGCGCGACAATAATGCATTTCTTTTCGACGCTCGTTCGTGCAAATACAGTCGCCTTCAGTCTCAAGAAGCGATTCATCTACTTGAGTAATATTTTTAATACTTTGTTGAATTAATTCTGCCTCAATTTCTTTGCTATTCTGTCTTCTTTTCATAACTATAATGCGGCGATTAGCTTCATACTGGGCACCGACACACCTGGAAATGACGTAACATTGAACCAAATGCCAAAAGTAATCAGAAGTCAGCAGCCTGTCCAGAACGCACAGATAACAAGCTACACTGCAAGTCGTCCAGCCACGACGTCACCCAGCCACTCGTCTACCATCTAAAATACAGATAAATTACAAGTGCTCCGTATTTCTGCAGATGACATTATTTTGAACTGGACCATAAAGAAAATATTCTTGGCCTGGAGGGAGGAGTGCTGGGCTATTTTATAGGAGGCTACTCTTTCTTAATAACCCCATTTTTAATTCTGAACAATAAGCTTAATAGGATGGGGCGACATGCTGGTGCAGTGGTTAGCACTGTTGCGTCACACCTCTGGGACCCGGGTTCAAGTCTCCGCCTGGGTCAGATGTGTGTGGAGTTTGCATGTTCTCCCCATGTCGTCGTGCGGTTTCCTCTGGGTTTTCCGGTTCTCCCCCACAGTCTAAAAACATGCTGAGACTAATTGGAGTTGCTAAATTGCCCGTAAGTGTGCGTGTGTGAGTGAATGGTGTGTGAGTGTGCCCTGCAATGGGCTTGACCCCATTCAGGGTTGTTCCCTGCCTCGTGCCCATTGCTTCTGGGATGGGCTCCCGACCCCCGTGACCCAGAAGGATAAGAGGTTTGGAAAACGGATAAAACTGAAGAGCGATTTAAAATAGGTGATTGTCCAGTAAGAGGATTTACCTTTAGCTACAGTGTTTTTTGTTATACAGGTATATTTTGTTTTACAAAAACAACATTTACTTCTACACTATACGGTCAATTAAAGTACCTTCTGCATCCTGGAGATGGTCATTACCTTCTGGAGAGTCTATTTCCTCAGCAACTCTCTTGTTGCTACCTTCTGGAGACAGATGAATGCTGAAAAGATCTTCCATCTGGTCAGCAGTCATTGTGATTGTCTCAAAGCAGAACAGGTGGCGCAGAATGTAGACAGTGTTTATAACTCGCTTATTAATTATCAATGTGTTACTGGTTACTTTATTAGTTTATATTCAAAGAAATAATAGCAACTTGAACCATGATGGTCAAAGGATAAAATTCTGATCCTAACTAACGTACATGTAAACAGAACACAGAATACCTCTGAAATGGACCCTGACCCCTGTGGATGACCTGAAACGTGACAATGTCATGTTCCAGCAGATTCCCGTCTCTTATTGACCGGATAGGCCTCAGACAACCTGCATTGGCCATGAAGTCAAGCAGAGGTGTCTTTCACTTCTCAAGGTCCTCCAGAGTTGTACTTTCAGGTACCTGCCATCAAAATGGACTGTTATTGAGGCTACTTGAATTATAACTTTTTAGTAAGAACCCACACACCCATATCATGTTTGAAGCCTTTCAATTGCAGCATTAAAATTAGGCAGCATTCGGCAGGTAAAGGAGCAATATTTGCTGGCAGGCACATGGGACGATTAATCTGCGCAGTAGGGACAACATGAAGAGAGGAAAATTTGCTGTAAAAAAACTCAATTTGTTCGCCATAATATCTTGCTGACCTCCTTCCCAGGGCTTAAACTGCCCACAATGCTTTTCCACCCTCTATGCATATTTAGTATTTCCCTGATATATCAGACGCTGATATGGGCAGTACGGTATGCACTCCGTCTGGTTAGATGTGGGCCTGCACTTTCTTAGGGGCCTGCCCCTCCTGACACAGACTCTTCCAGAATCTCATAATCCTCTCCATTTCCCATTCTTCACACTGTTTATTAGTGTATGGGAACGGGACAACCCTAACTGAAGGGTCAGGACTTGCACACAACACACACCCCTCCTGCCCTAATGAAGTGGCGGTATACTTAGCCCATTTATATCACCAATTTCCAAGTGTACGTTTTGCTAACCCATACAGGTCTACTTCATCCTGGGCATCCTTCTAAAATTTACTCACTCTCCTCACTCCCATATCTCCCCCCATTTCTCTCCGCTTTCGCTCACTGTAATCTGAGAGGTTATTCAGCATCAAAGGTCCAGGTGAAGTCAGTTGTCCTGTGCTCACCTGACCTGTGGTCCTGCTGTGCACCCAGACCTGAAGGGCCTGATAAATCATTAGCATCACTAACATCGTTGCTGTCAGCCGTACCAGAACCCACAGCTTCGTGTCCTGTCTGGAGTGGCTGGTCTGCTTGCGATGCTCCCTCTTGACCCTCACTCTGCTCTGATCCTGAAACTGACTCCACCCCAAGCTGTGGAGCTCCTCTGGGAGCTCCATCAGGGCCATCTGAGTCAAGGGCAACTGCATCCTCTGTGTTGTTTTCAGTGACTCTGTCTTTCGTGCGGTACTCTAGTGCAGTGGTTCAAATGGTACCACATATTACTCCCTTCTACCTGCACCGCTGTTGCTGTGGCTCGTGTCACCTTGAAGGGTCCCTCTCGTCGGGGCTAGTGCCACTTTCACCGGAACACTCGCAGGTAGACTTTATCTCCTGGAAAGATGACTGGCTCCTCCTGGTCTGTGTCTTCTTTCTGTGCTTTCTCCTTTTCCTGTTTGGAAATAGTTTTGTGTATTTTGGTTAAAGTCCTCATGTACAACTTTAATTCATCCCCCAGCTGATCTAGGCTGGGTCCCTTATACGCCCCCTCCAAGTCGATCCAGGCATAGGTCTCCCTGTCAGCATTTCATGCGGAGACAAATGCATCACCTGTGCGTTTCCATCCGATATGTCATCAAGGCTGTTGACAGGGCATCCACCCAGTTCATTTTCATGGCGGCGCAAATTTTATTCAGCTTCTGCTTAAGTGTGCCATTCACTCTCTCCACCATACCCTGCATCTGAGGGTGATACACACATGCCAACTTTTGTTTTATTCTCAGCTGTTAAACCACTAACTTTTAACTTTCCCCACAAAGGCAGCTCCATTATCAGAGCTTATTTCAGTTGGTATCCCAAACCTCGGACTCTCTGATCAGGAATTTCACCACTGTCATCGCCCCCATGTCCTTGGACGGTATTGTCTCCACCCATCTGCTGAACCTGTCCACAATCACAAGCATATATCGCTTTCCATATGCTGTTTTTCCCATGTCCACATAGTCCATCACCAAGTGTCTGAACGGTCCCTCAGGCACTGGAATGTGCCCTACTGGGGCCGTGATTGCTTTGCGTAAATTGTTCTTAATGCACACCTCATATTCTGACAACCTTGCATCCGTCATTGCTTGCAGCTATGGTGTCCAGAAACCTTGTTCTGTAATTTTCTGTAACACCACCCCCCTTGTGCAATGGTCAAGACCATGCGCATCCGTTATCAAAATGTTGGCCTGGCTGCCGCATCAGAGACTGCATTTCCTTGAATAACAAAATCACGACCTTTGCGGTGGGCCTGACACTTAACAATAGCCAAACGCTTGGGACGCATCATTGTGTGTAGCAACTCCAAAATCTGATTATAATGCTGAATGGGGGAGCCGTCACTTTTGCGAAACCCCCTTTGCTTCCAGACTGCTCCAAACTGATGGCATACATCATGTGTGTATGCAGAGTCTGTGTAGATAGTAACTGTCTTATGTTGTCCTCGCCGGCACGCTGTAGTCAAAGCCTTTATCTCTGCTAATTGACCAGAACAGGGTTGTGCTCTGAAACGAGAGTGTGAAAATCATCACCCTGTGCCTGGACTACAGCAAACCCAGCCTTCAAGGCATCCCCATCTCTCCAACATGAGCCATCCACAAACAAAACCATCTCGCTATTTTCAATGGGAGAGCTCTCCAAGTCTGCTCTCAGTTTAGTGTAAACCAAAGACTCTGCCACACACTCATGTGTGTCTGCAGGGTTTACTGTAGTGCAGCACTTTATTGTCACATCCGGGTAAGAGAGAAATGCAAAGTACGCTAGCTGCCTTGCTGGGGTCAACACAAATTTGCCTTTGTCAATAACGTCCACCACCTTATGTGAAGTATAAAGTGTTTTTGCATTCTAGCTGTGTTACAGTATGTAACACAGCCTTCAACTTTTTTCCCCACGCAATGCAGAACATGCAGGGGTGCCAAACAAAACAGTGGAGCTGCAGTGTAGCCAATTATTTCTTTCAGTAGTTTTAAAATCATTTGTGTGGCTGTGTGTTAGAGATGGAGGTGAGCAACACTGAGGCATCTCAGGGAACCATGTTGCCCATATTAAAAAACACACACGCATGCAACTCAGGCAATCCAGCATTTCTTATTTCAGTTATATATGACACTGCATGAGGAGCGGCGGGGTGGTGCAGTGGTTAGCACTGTTGCCTCACACCTCTGGGACCCGGGTTCGAGTCTCCGCCTGGGTCACATGTGTGCGGAGTTTGCATGTTCTCCCCATGTCGTCGTGGGGTTTCCTCCGGGTACTCCGGTTTCCCCCCACAGTCCAAAAACATGCTGAGGCTAATTGGAGTCGCTAAATTGCCCATAGGTGTGCATGTGTGAGTGAATGGTGTGTGAGTGAGTCCTGCGATGGGCTGGCCCCCCATCCTGGGTTGTTCCCTGCCTCCGGACCCCCCGCGACCCAATAGGATAAGCGGTTTGGAAAATGGATGGTTGGATGACACTGCATGTTGTTGTTTTACATGTTCACTACAAGTCAGTGTTTTTTTCATTGTATGATTAATGCCACATTCATACCAAAAAAACACACTAGACATACTGTACAAGGCAGTCAAGGGAAAAACCTTCTCAGAAAACAAAGTGAATGTATCAACCGAAGAAGGACGTTTCCTTTTCAGAATATTCATTTTTTTCCATGTGGAACCACTGTCCATGATTCAATTGAGTGCATTCAAAGAATGATACATCAAGACTAATAGTGACAAAATATTAATTTAATATGCATTGTACATGAATGTAGGACTTAGATGTTGATGAATTTCTCATCAGTGAAGGGCATATACAAGTTGAAAACCCAGAACTCTCCAATTTAGATGTAATTTGGTACACGTGCAGACCAGTGATGGATATGTAAATGATTAGAATTGCAAGGAGTTGGCATGTTTAATCACCAGACACAGGATGCCTCGTAGTCACATTAGGGTTACCGGCACTTGACGGAGTTTGATAGGGTTGCATTGCGGGTTTGCATGAAGCCAGGTGGTCATATGGTGCAATTGCATGTGGGCCATGCGGATATCACAGTGGCCTGATATTGAAACCAATGGGCACGTGAGGCATCCACACACGTCGTGAAGTTTCTGGTCATCCAAGACAGACCACGCCAAGGAAGGATCGTCGGATTGTGCTCCAAGCATCACAGATCCCCATGACACCTGCGCCTGATATATGGACACAGCTACTGGACTCTTTACAACACCCTATATCATCATGTCGCGATGACTGGCATCAGCTGGACTACGGGTTCACCGTCCCATGCATAGGCTGCCGTTCACAATAGCACAGAAACTGTTGCGATTGGAGTGGTGTAGTCACTGGGAGGCATGGACTGATGACGACTGGCGTCCTACCATGTTCAGCGATACATCTCAGTTCTGCAGTACCACAGATGACCGTCGTGTGCGTATGGTGGCGCCGCAGGGAGAAGAGCAATCCTGCCAACGCTGTGGAGTGACACACCACACTCTGACGGCACAGTGGTACACCAGTGACATCCTAGTGGTATCCGGGCCCAAGGGTGTGCTATACCCTACTGACATGGGACCAGCAGTGTGGCCATACCACCAACTCCGTGGTCCGTATGCTCTGATATTATAATCATCGTGATACAGTCACATGCCCTTTCATCACATGCAGATTTCATTTTCACAACTTAGTCTGTTGTGCTTCACTTTTTTTGCCACCGAGTTTGTGTTCTGACACTAAGTTGATGGGAAATGATTATTTGAGCGTCATCTAAAGAGCTTATATTACTTGGGTAAATTGCATAAGACTCACATGGTATTTTGAAAAGATTCCCATATGCGCTGATTAGCTGGGGTTGATCCGAGCAGCTGTGCACATTTCTCCTGTAACACAAAAGTTTGCTTTTAGGACAGAAAACAAGGTTAAGACCAAATTATGTGGTTTACATCTATCAAAATAAAACCAAGGTCACTGTTACCAAAAGAGTAACCATGTGTTGTCAAATTTCCTAACATTTTGCTTCATCTTACTTTGGATGCCCATGGTTAGGAGAGAAGCAGAAATCTGCTCAATCATTAGAAAGACTTTACTTGATACAGGGAGTGAGATCTTGTTGCAGGTGACAAGGCAGGATGGAGTGTGTTTAGAAAAATAATGAAGAGGGAATGTGAGTGTGAGCTATCGTGGCATCTGTGTATAACCCAATATGGCGGCATCCTTCTGAATGTAAATAACATAGCCGGCTTAATTAGCTTAATCAAGCGTAATTGAACTAAGGAAAATTTAGCAATATACTTTCCCTGCTTGGTGTGATAAATACAGCAGCAGCTGCTGGTGGACGGGCTACAAACAGACATCAAGAAGAAATCCCACCTCACAGCCATTTACTGTACCAAACCCATTAATGTAACTTGTGAAGATGTAGGTATTGGAGTATTCACAGATTCATTTGCAGTGTCCACTTCCTGTCCAGTAAATTTGACAGGACGAAATTTGAATAACCTATAGGTCTGACTCATGTATGCGGCTGAAGGAGTAAAGGTAGAATGGGTGGAGAATCCTGGGCTGAGCTGCATGGTGGCCTGGGGGACAATCATTAAAACACAGACCCTCTGATATCCTCAAAACCCACAACCAAAAGGGTAGTCAGGAACGGTGGCCAACCACTTGGCCCGTTAAGCCACATGGTGGCCCTATGAGCAGGCAAACACACTACGGGCTAAGGGGTAGAAGACAGAGGAGAGAATAGGATGGCCAGTGACATGTGAACAGGACAAGGCAGGGATGGATTCTGACACAGGTGCCATACTACTTTGTTTAAATATGCCCAAGTGCTTAGAATGTTTTAGTGCCTTAGACAAGGTATCACTGAATGACGCAGCAGTTTGGCTCCTCCTGAAGGCCCTATAACTGTCCTGAGAAGTTGTTTGCATGCACTTGCTGCCTTGACACTTGTTGATGTACGTGTGCCCTGCTCGAGCAGTAAAGGGGAGATCACATGCAGAGATGATTTTCTGTAGCTTCTCAGTCCGAGTAAAAATAAAATATCCTTGTCATATAGGAACCAAGTCTCTGGCTGGAAATTTCTACAACAGAACCAATTAGTCATTTCTATAAATATATACAGAGCCAATGAAGGAACCAGATGTCGCAGTAACACAAGTCACTGTCCGTGGTGCTGAATTCTCTACTTGTTGGGCTGGTACTGAATGAATAGGATAACCGGCCAACGTGTTTGTGTGCTTACACTGATTATATATCAGGGGGGCAAATATTTATAACATTGAGGGGAAAAATTAAAAAATATATATAGTAAGGACAATATAATCATGATTTAATGTATCCCTTCTGCTGTTTAAAAAGCACAATGTCTGAATGACAAATATGTATTACTCTGCACATTTTAATAATTTCATTAATATTATGCAGTTTACCTATTTGCTATAATCATTCTGCTTTAAAGCAATTTTTAAAACTAGCTGTGAAATTGATGCTGTTGTTCTGTCTGTTGTTGCCCTGGTGCCTTAAGATGTTAGACGTCTGTCTAAACATGCGTGAGGGGACAGATGCACTAATCCATGGAGGCCTCTGATCAGAATAACTCATCCCAATATTATATTGAGCGAGATGGTTAATTCCGTTTTAATCTAGACTGGGTTCAGAGCCTCCGTTCTGCCGTTGATCTTTTGCATGCCCGCTATTACATGTATTAGTTTACTCTAAATTTTGATCCCATGTCAAACTAAAGCAAATTAGGTCCAATTTTGTGTTACTAACGTAGCACCCCCTTGTAAACAGCTGGCCACACCTCCCCTTAAACTACAATTAAATGTGGTATTATGGAATATTATTCAGCACTATATAACATAGAATACAAGTATTATGATATTATTAAAAAGTATGTCAAATATCCATGATGTAATCATTACAATATAAACATTATAATGTAATCAACACAACGTAATCAACTGAGTATGTATTTGCACCTTTTGTTAGTCTGAGATTCTGTTAGCTACTTTATATTAGTCCTGAATCTATGAATATTCACTTTTATTAACGTATATTTTATCACAATGCTAAAGGACAAATATATTATCAACCTTTTAGTTAGACAATGTGTAAAAGGCTGAAACTGCCTAGGTTTACTACTAAAGGAAGGGATTCGCCTGAGTTCACCCGAAGTTCACGGCTGAGCATTTTTTTAAAAACCCAAGTGGAGCTGCTCCAGCCACCATTATGTTCAGCCGAGAGACCAAACGGTAAAAGAAATGATGGACAAACTTATCACCTAGGGGTGTGGATTAAGGGAAAAAACAATTATTGTGAATGGCTGAAGGAATGATGATGCTTAAGTTACGAGATATTGTTAAATGATAAGAACTTGTATAAAAATTGGTGTAAAACAGTACTGGACACACTTTTACGTGTCCAGCCTTGGTTGTAACTTCTTTGTTGCAATAAAGACTGAATTCTGGATACTGCACAAGCGGACTTCTGATTTGGCGGGGAAGGAGAAAAAACCACGACAGTATATCCGAACAAGGGGGAATTAGGGCCCTAAAATTGAATTACACAGGTTTTATTTTATAAAACTAGAAATCTTTATTAAATACATTTAAAAGAAGGTCAGACAGGTTAGTCATTCGGCAAATCAAAGGCATTAAACAAAACAAACATACAAGGGACTTGCCAAGCTACCAGGTCCAAGCCAGTTCAACCGCTAAGATGAAACAATACCGCGCGTGAACAAATGCAGGCGCTCAGACCGCTACACGCACAAAAATAAATAAAAAACCAAACCCAATGCACTGTGACCTCAAACGATAATGATCACACTAGTGAATATTAAAAAGAAACTGGCCTCAAGCTTCACCGCACATCAAAGTCACCATTCAGGGAATTTAGCGTTGAAGACACCCTGCGGTTAAACAGGCTTAGCACAACCGCAACTAGCTAAGTGAGAGGGAGGGGAGAGAGACAAACAAAAAGGAAAACCCCCCAACCCGTCGCTCACAACAACCCTAGTGCTTATAACATACAGCCCACAGGCTGGAGGGCCAAACAAATGCAACGATACTATAAAATTTCAAACCGCAAACATCACGCAGACATATACTATAGAGAGCAGCTAGCGCACGACACAAAACACTAAAGAAACACGGGAAAAAAAGAAAAGACAATGTAAAGTCCTCACCTTCCCCCCGTGAACAATGGGCACATACCTCTAAACATAACATCACTTGCTCACTAGTTTTGGTTGCGTCAGTACGGAATAGTTTAACCTACATAGGTAAACATACCTGTTGCGATTTCTGTAGCCAGCGTTCGGTGGACGCCGCTTCAGTAATCTACGCCCCCTCTCCGTCAGCAAACACACTACACCGCGGAACGCTGGTCAAGAATAAGGGTCAATCAAAACAGCCTTCGCTACTTTCAAACGCGAGTGTAGTACATACATACACACACACACACACACACACACATATATATATATATATATATATATATATATATATATATATATATATATATATATATATATATATATATATATACACACACACACATCCGTGAGAGAAGAACAGGGAAACAGACAAATGCCTAACTAATTAACCAGCAGGAGAATGGAAGTGACAAAATAAACACCAAAATATCCCCCTGCTACACTCATTTTGAAGTAATTGTGCAACAATTTTTTTCCCAGTCGCCATGCTTCGTCTTGCTTGTGCAGGTTATGCTTGCATTGAACTTACTTTGTAGACAATAAGATCCTGTCGGCATGAACTCTCTACTGTGTGGTAATTTAGAGAAATTACGCACGTTCCTTATCCCATCTGAATCGGTGACACTAACGCCGTCGGAATGTGATTTAGCGCAGAGTTTAGAATATTTACGGTTTCCGGCCCATGAAGGCAGTTTGAAATAAAACAAAACAAATACGTTACATTTTCTGGATGCGCACATTCTTGCTCTTGGCAAAATGACACAGAGTATTGAGATAAAGGAGTGTTACTCGATGAGATTTCGAATCCATCGCTCGTTGAACCTGGAGAACATGGATCCAGAAGGTAATTAATGATTAAATAATAAAGTTGTAGTTACCGGTATGTGACAAACGAAATGAACGTCTGCATTGGCCTAATGTTTGTTAGTTGATAAGTAGCTGATAAGTAAAACCTTTGATTTTCGATGTAAAATCACCGACCGGTTGAATAGTTCAACTTTTATCTACAGAAACGAATGTATTTTGTACTGCAAAGGTATACACTGGAGTTTTAAAATGAGAAAATGTAACGATGCGATAGGAAATACCCTTCGGTGTACTCCCCTTCTGTCTCGATTTCTTGCTCACCGTGTTTAATAAGAAAATAAAAAGGAAGATGACTATTAGTGACAAAAGTGTAGGAATAAATGTTTCATAATGCATAATACAGACACATTTAATATTAATTCACTTGGATATTTGTGAGAGTAAGCGTATTCATGGATGTTGTCTTTTTAGCTTCATGGGTAATTCTCACAATTTCATTTATCCGACAATCTGAAGCCCGTAGACTCATTTTAAACTTATTTTGTAGTACAGTGTTTATTCCGTTATTGTCAGAGCCCATGTTCTTATATATATCTCTCTGTGTTCCATTTTGTTGCAGTTCATGAGTTTGTGGAGGATAAGTTCATCTCCATGCTGGTCGTGAACTTTGAGAGCAGCTCACTGACCATGGAGAACTTGCAGTCTCTGGCCCTCAGTGTCCCATCATTTTATTGGCGACTCACTGGGGAGCAGTTGGATCCCAGTCTATTGCGCATAACACCTGCACGGCTGCAAGTATTACATCATGGTGCAGAGACTGGTGTCCAGCATGGGAATGGAGAATCACCAGCTGAGGAGAATGCCCATTACGGACAGGGGCTGCCGTCACCCAGCTCTGCAAGGGAGGCTTCCCCTGCAGCTCCAGCATCCACGACTGAGGATGCTGATGGACTCCTCGAGGCTCTCCCCTTGCTCTGGGGTGAAGATGAGCCCTCATCTGTGGCTTCTGACACTCAGCCTGGAAATGAGGTTGAGTCAGAGCATGGTGAACCCTCCAGCTCCACCTTCTGGATCCCTGCGGGCCCTAACACCATGTGGCAGCAGGTTGAGATTGAAGGCCAGACCTTCCTGCGCAAGCTGGATGAGCTCAGCATTCCCGAGGGACTTTGGAGCATCACGGACTACGCTGATGATCACACCATGGTCATGTCCGTGCATGTCTCCGTGCGTGTGCACAGTTCTCTGCGAACATGGGTTGTGAGGCAGGAGGAGAGCCCTCCTCACATGCCCGTTGGCACCAGTCAGAGGAAGCGCAAGGCCAAGCCCGACGACACCAGCGGCTCCAGCTCACCACCGCCACGCAAGAGGCCCATGCGCTTATGATTGCATTCCACGTTTTTACGCTGTGAGTTACATTTACAATTTAATCAGTTACTTGATAAATGACAAAAAGTAGTTACTGCGGTATATATTCCATACATTTGCTGAACTGGAGTTTTGTGCGTCCTTAAGTAATAACTGTAAGCATTCTTTAAGTATGAAAGAGTTTCGGACATTGTCACCTGAAGGCCCAGTGTCCCCATAATTATAACTTTATACTATATTTCTGCATGACTGAGTATTCAATGAGTACCTGGTACTCACATCTCATATTTACCATTTATATCAGTCTCCAAAGTGCTTAGAGAGTTAAGGCTGGTCTTGGTTAGTTCTTAGTGATTGAGCTTTTATTCTTCTGTAATACTCCCCAAGTCCCTCACTCTACTCAATCTCAGTACTCTTTGGTAGTGAATGAGTCATTGTCACTAACTGCAACAGTTTATGGATAATCAATGGCAAACATAATGCAGACATATGACATACAGTGTGGTGTTTGCAGTAAGTTGGGCTTAGTGGAAAAAGCCCAATTACTAACCCTGACTTCTACTTCGCAGGCGGCACCAAGTCAAGTCCCGGCGGGCAGGCGGCCCCAGGTCGCGTCCCGGCGGGCAGGCGGCCCCAGGTCGCGTCCCGGCGGGCAGGCGGCCCCAGGTCGCGTCCCGGCGGGCAGGCGGCCCCAGGTCGCGTCCCGGCGGGCAGGCGGCCCCAGGTCGCGTCCCGGCGGGCAGGCGGCCCGAGGTCGCGTCCCGGCGGGCAGGCGGCCCGAGGTCGCGTCCCGGCGGGCAGGCGGCCCGAGGTCGCGTCCCGGCGGGCAGGCGGCCCGAGGTCGCGTCCCGGCGGGCAGGCGGCCCCAAGTCAAGTCCCGGCGTGCAGGCGGCCCCAAGTCAAGTCCCGGCGTGCAGGCGGCCCCAAGTCAAGTCCCGGCTGGCAGGCGGCCCCAAGTCAAGTCCCGGCGGGCAGGCGGCCCCAAGTCAAGTCCCGGCGGGCACGCTGCCAGAAGTCAAGTCCCGGCGGGCAGGCGGCCCCAAGTCAAGTCCCGGCGGGCAGGCGGCCCCAAGTCAAGTCCCGGCGGGCAGGCGGCCCCAAGTCAAGTCCCGGCGGGCAGGCGGCCCCAAGTCAAGTCCCGGCGGGCAGGCGGCCCCAAGTCAAGTCCCGGCGGGTAGGCGGCTCCACCCGGCGGGCACGCTGCCAGAAGTCAAGTCCCGGCGGGCAGGCGGCCCCAGGTCGCGTCCCGGCGGGCAGGCGGCCCCAGGTCGCGTCCCGGCGGGCAGGCGGCCCCAGGTCGCGTCCCGGCGGGCAGGCTGCCCGAGGTCGCGTCCCGGCGGGCAGGCGGCCCGAGGTCGCGTCCCGGCGGGCAGGCGGCCCGAGGTCGCGTCCCGGCGGGCAGGCGGCCCGAGGTCGCGTCCCGGCGGGCAGGCGGCCCGAGGTCGCGTCCCGGCGGGCAGGCGGCCCGAGGTCGCGTCCCGGCGGGCAGGCGGCCCCAAGTCAAGTCCCGGCTGGCAGGCGGCCCCAAGTCAAGTCCCGGCGGGCAGGCGGCCCCAAGTCAAGTCCCGGCGGGCAGGCGGCCCGAAGTCAAGTCCCGGCGGACACGCTGCCAGAAGTCAAGTCCCGGCGGGCACGCTGCCAGAAGTCAAGTCCCGGCGGGCAGGCGGCCCCAAGTCAAGTCCCGGCGGGCAGGCGGCCCCAAGTCAAGTCCCGGCGGGCACGCTGCCAGAAGTCAAGTCCCTGCGGGCAGGCGGCCCCAAGTGAAGTCCCGGCGGGCAGGCGGCTCCACCCGGCGGGCAGGCTGCCAGAAGTCAAGTCCCGGCGGGCAAGCGGCTCCACCCAGCGGGCACACTGCCAGAAGTCAAGTCCCGGTGGGCACGCTGCCAGAAGTCAAGTCCCTGCGGGCAAGCGGCTCCACCCGGCGGGCACGCTGCCAGAAGTCAAGTCCCGGCGGGCAGGCGGCCCCAAGTCAAGTCCCGGCGGGCAGGCGGCCCCAAGTCAAGTCCCGGCGGGCAGGCGGCCCCAAGTCAAGTCCCGGCGGGCAGGCGGCTCCACCCGGCGGGCACGCTGCCAGAAGTCAAGTCCCGGCGGGCACGCTGCCAGAAGTCAAGTCCCGGCGTGCAGGCGGCCCCAAGTCAAGTCCCGGCGTGCAGGCGGCCCCAAGTCATGTCCCGGCGGACAGGCGGCCCCAAGTCATGTCCCGGCGGGCAGGCGGCCCCAAGTCAAGTCCCGGCGGGCACGCGGCCCCAAGTCAAGTCCCGGCGGGCACGCGGCCCCAAGTCAAGTCCCGGCGGGCACGCGGCCCCAAGTCAAGTCCCGGCGGGCAGGCGGCCCCAAGTCAAGTCCCGGCTGGCAGGCGGCCCCAAGTCAAGTCCCGGCGGGCAGGCGGCCCCAAGTCAAGTCCCGGCGGGCAGGCGGCCCGAAGTCAAGTCCCGGCGGACACGCTGCCAGAAGTCAAGTCCCGGCGGGCACGCTGCCAGAAGTCAAGTCCCGGCGGGCAGGCGGCCCCAAGTCAAGTCCCGGCGGGCAGGCGGCCCCAAGTCAAGTCCCGGCGGGCACGCTGCCAGAAGTCAAGTCCCTGCGGGCAGGCGGCCCCAAGTGAAGTCCCGGCGGGCAGGCGGCTCCACCCGGCGGGCAGGCTGCCAGAAGTCAAGTCCCGGCGGGCAAGCGGCTCCACCCAGCGGGCACACTGCCAGAAGTCAAGTCCCGGTGGGCACGCTGCCAGAAGTCAAGTCCCTGCGGGCAAGCGGCTCCACCCGGCGGGCACGCTGCCAGAAGTCAAGTCCCGGCGGGCAGGCGGCCCCAAGTCAAGTCCCGGCGGGCAGGCGGCCCCAAGTCAAGTCCCGGCGGGCAGGCGGCCCCAAGTCAAGTCCCGGCGGGCAGGCGGCTCCACCCGGCGGGCACGCTGCCAGAAGTCAAGTCCCGGCGGGCACGCTGCCAGAAGTCAAGTCCCGGCGTGCAGGCGGCCCCAAGTCAAGTCCCGGCGTGCAGGCGGCCCCAAGTCATGTCCCGGCGGACAGGCGGCCCCAAGTCATGTCCCGGCGGGCAGGCGGCCCCAAGTCAAGTCCCGGCGGGCACGCGGCCCCAAGTCAAGTCCCGGCGGGCACGCGGCCCCAAGTCAAGTCCCGGCGGGCACGCGGCCCCAAGTCAAGTCCCGGCGGGCAGGCGGCCCCAAGTCAAGTCCCGGCGGGCAGGCGGCCCCAAGTCAAGTCCCGGCGGGCAGGTGGCCAGAAGTCAAGTCCCGGCGGGCACGCTGCCAGAAGTCAAGTCCCGGCGGGCACGCTGCCAGAAGTCAAGTCCCGGCGGGCACGCTGCCAGAAGTCAAGTCCCGGCGGGCACGCTGCCAGAAGTCAAGTCCCGGCGGGCAGGCGGCCCCAAGTCAAGTCCCGGCGGGCAGGCGGCCCCAAGTCAAGTCCCGGCGGGCAGGCGGCCCCAAGTCAAGTCCCGGCGGGCAAGCGGCTCCACCCAGCGGGCACACTGCCAGAAGTCAAGTCCCGGCGTGCAGGAGGCCCCAAGTCAAGTCCCGGCGGGCACGCTGCCAGAAGTCAAGTCCCGGCGTGCAGGCGGCCCCAAGTCAAGTCTCGGCGGGCAGGCGGCCCCAAGTCAAGTCTCGGCGGGCAGGCGGCCCCAAGTCATGTCCCGGCGGGCAGGCGGCCCCAAGTCAAGTCCCGGCGGGCACGCTGCCAGAAGTCAAGTCCCGGCGTGCAGGCGGCCCCAAGTCAAGTCCCGGGCGGGCAGGCTGCCAGAAGTCAAGTCCCGGGCGGGCAGGCTGCCAGAAGTCAAGTCCCGGGCGGGCAGGCTGCCAGAAGTCAAGTCCCGGGCGGGCAGGCTGCCAGAAGTCAAGTCCCGGGCGGGCAGGCTGCCAGAAGTCAAGTCCCGGGCGGGCAGGCTGCCAGAAGTCAAGTCCCGGGCGGGCAGGCTGCCAGAAGTCAAGTCCCGGGCGGGCAGGCTGCCAGAAGTCAAGTCCCGGGCGGGCAGGCTGCCAGAAGTCAAGTCCCGGGCGGGCAGGCTGCCAGAAGTCAAGTCCCGGGCGGGCAGGCTGCCAGAAGTCAAGTCCCGGGCGGGCAGGCTGCCAGAAGTCAAGTCCCGGGCGGGCAGGCTGCCAGAAGTCAAGTCCCGGGGGGGCAGGCTGCCAGAAGTCAAGTCCCGGGCGGGCAGGCTGCCAGAAGTCAAGTCCCGGCGGGCATGCTGCCAGAAGTCAAGTCCCGGCGGGTAGGCGGCTCCACCCGGCAGGCACGCTGCCAGAAGTCAAGTCCCGGCGTGCAGGGGGCCCCAAGTCAAGTCCCGGCGTGCAGGGGGCCCCAAGTCAAGTCCCGGCGGGCAGGCGGCCCCAAGTCAAATCCCGGCGGGCACGCTGCCAGAAGTCAAGTCCCGGCGGGCAGGCGGCCCCAAGTCAAGTCCCGGCGGTCAAGCGGCTCCACCCGGCGGGCACGCTGCCAGAAGTCAAGTCCCGGCGGGCAGGAGGCCCCAAGTCAAGTCCCGGCGGGCAGGCGGCCCCAAGTCAAGTCCCGGCGGGCAGACGGCCCCAAGTCAAGTCCCGGCGGGCACGCTGGCAGAAGTCAAGTCCCGGCGGGCAGGCGGCCCCAAGTCAAGTCCCGGCGGGCAGGCGGCCCCAAGTCAAGTCCCGGCGGGCAGGCGGCCCCAAGTCAAGTCCCGGCGGGCACGCTGGCAGAAGTCAAGTCCCGGCGGGCACGCTGGCAGAAGTCAAGTCCCGGCGGGCACGCTGGCAGAAGTCAAGTCCCGGCGGGCACGCTGGCAGAAGTCAAGTCCCGGCGGGCACGCTGGCAGAAGTCAAGTCCCGGCGGGCACGCTGGCAGAAGTCAAGTCCCGGCGGGCACGCTGGCGGAAGTCAAGTCCCGGCGGGCACGCTGGCGGAAGTCAAGTCCCGGCGGGCACGCTGGCGGAAGTCAAGTCCCGGCGGGCAGGCGGCCCCAAGTCAAGTCCCGGCGGGCACGCTGCCAGAAGTCAAGTCCCGGCGGGCACGCTGCCAGAAGTCAAGTCCCGGCGGGCACGCTGCCAGACGTCAAGTCCCGGCGGGTAGGCGGCTCCACCCGGCGGGCACGCTGCCAGAAGTCAAGTCCCGGGCGGGCAGGCTGCCAGAAGTCAAGTCCCGGGCGGGCAGGCTGCCAGAAGTCAAGTCCCGGGCGGGCAGGCTGCCAGAAGTCAAGTCCCGGGCGGGCAGGCTGCCAGAAGTCAAGTCCCGGGCGGGCAGGCTGCCAGAAGTCAAGTCCCGGGCGGGCAGGCTGCCAGAAGTCAAGTCCCGGGCGGGCAGGCTGCCAGAAGTCAAGTCCCGGGCGGGCAGGCGGCCCCAAGTCAAGTCCCGGCGGGCAAGCGGCTCCACCCAGCGGGCACACTGCCAGAAGTCAAGTCCCGGCGTGCAGGAGGCCCCAAGTCAAGTCCCGGCGGGCACGCTGCCAGAAGTCAAGTCCCGGCGTGCAGGCGGCCCCAAGTCAAGTCTCGGCGGGCAGGCGGCCCCAAGTCAAGTCTCGGCGGGCAGGCGGCCCCAAGTCATGTCCCGGCGGGCAGGCGGCCCCAAGTCAAGTCCCGGCGGGCACGCTGCCAGAAGTCAAGTCCCGGCGTGCAGGCGGCCCCAAGTCAAGTCCCGGGCGGGCAGGCTGCCAGAAGTCAAGTCCCGGGCGGGCAGGCTGCCAGAAGTCAAGTCCCGGGCGGGCAGGCTGCCAGAAGTCAAGTCCCGGGCGGGCAGGCTGCCAGAAGTCAAGTCCCGGGCGGGCAGGCTGCCAGAAGTCAAGTCCCGGGCGGGCAGGCTGCCAGAAGTCAAGTCCCGGGCGGGCAGGCTGCCAGAAGTCAAGTCCCGGGCGGGCAGGCTGCCAGAAGTCAAGTCCCGGGCGGGCAGGCTGCCAGAAGTCAAGTCCCGGGCGGGCAGGCTGCCAGAAGTCAAGTCCCGGGCGGGCAGGCTGCCAGAAGTCAAGTCCCGGGCGGGCAGGCTGCCAGAAGTCAAGTCCCGGGCGGGCAGGCTGCCAGAAGTCAAGTCCCGGGCGGGCAGGCTGCCAGAAGTCAAGTCCCGGGCGGGCAGGCTGCCAGAAGTCAAGTCCCGGGCGGGCAGGCTGCCAGAAGTCAAGTCCCGGGCGGGCAGGCTGCCAGAAGTCAAGTCCCGGGCGGGCAGGCTGCCAGAAGTCAAGTCCCGGGGGGGCAGGCTGCCAGAAGTCAAGTCCCGGGGGGGCAGGCTGCCAGAAGTCAAGTCCCGGGCGGGCAGGCTGCCAGAAGTCAAGTCCCGGCGGGCATGCTGCCAGAAGTCAAGTCCCGGCGGGTAGGCGGCTCCACCCGGCAGGCACGCTGCCAGAAGTCAAGTCCCGGCGTGCAGGGGGCCCCAAGTCAAGTCCCGGCGTGTAGGGGGCCCCAAGTCAAGTCCCGGCGGGCAGGCGGCCCCAAGTCAAATCCCGGCGGGCACGCTGCCAGAAGTCAAGTCCCGGCGGGCAGGCGGCCCCAAGTCAAGTCCCGGCGGTCAAGCGGCTCCACCCGGCGGGCACGCTGCCAGAAGTCAAGTCCCGGCGGGCAGGAGGCCCCAAGTCAAGTCCCGGCGGGCAGGCGGCCCCAAGTCAAGTCCCGGCGGGCAGACGGCCCCAAGTCAAGTCCCGGCGGGCACGCTGGCAGAAGTCAAGTCCCGGCGGGCAGGCGGCCCCAAGTCAAGTCCCGGCGGGCAGGCGGCCCCAAGTCAAGTCCCGGGCGGGCAGGCTGCCAGAAGTCAAGTCCCGGGCGGGCAGGCTGCCAGAAGTCAAGTCCCGGGCGGGCAGGCTGCCAGAAGTCAAGTCCCGGGCGGGCAGGCTGCCAGAAGTCAAGTCCCGGGCGGGCAGGCTGCCAGAAGTCAAGTCCCGGGCGGGCAGGCTGCCAGAAGTCAAGTCCCGGGCGGGCAGGCTGCCAGAAGTCAAGTCCCGGGCGGGCAGGCTGCCAGAAGTCAAGTCCCGGGCGGGCAGGCTGCCAGAAGTCAAGTCCCGGGCGGGCAGGCGGCCCCAAGTCAAGTCCCGGCGGGCAAGCGGCTCCACCCAGCGGGCACACTGCCAGAAGTCAAGTCCCGGCGTGCAGGAGGCCCCAAGTCAAGTCCCGGCGGGCACGCTGCCAGAAGTCAAGTCCCGGCGTGCAGGCGGCCCCAAGTCAAGTCTCGGCGGGCAGGCGGCCCCAAGTCAAGTCTCGGCGGGCAGGCGGCCCCAAGTCATGTCCCGGCGGGCAGGCGGCCCCAAGTCAAGTCCCGGCGGGCACGCTGCCAGAAGTCAAGTCCCGGCGTGCAGGCGGCCCCAAGTCAAGTCCCGGGCGGGCAGGCTGCCAGAAGTCAAGTCCCGGGCGGGCAGGCTGCCAGAAGTCAAGTCCCGGGCGGGCAGGCTGCCAGAAGTCAAGTCCCGGGCGGGCAGGCTGCCAGAAGTCAAGTCCCGGGCGGGCAGGCTGCCAGAAGTCAAGTCCCGGGCGGGCAGGCTGCCAGAAGTCAAGTCCCGGGCGGGCAGGCTGCCAGAAGTCAAGTCCCGGGCGGGCAGGCTGCCAGAAGTCAAGTCCCGGGCGGGCAGGCTGCCAGAAGTCAAGTCCCGGGCGGGCAGGCTGCCAGAAGTCAAGTCCCGGGCGGGCAGGCTGCCAGAAGTCAAGTCCCGGGCGGGCAGGCTGCCAGAAGTCAAGTCCCGGGCGGGCAGGCTGCCAGAAGTCAAGTCCCGGGCGGGCAGGCTGCCAGAAGTCAAGTCCCGGGGGGGCAGGCTGCCAGAAGTCAAGTCCCGGGGGGGCAGGCTGCCAGAAGTCAAGTCCCGGGCGGGCAGGCTGCCAGAAGTCAAGTCCCGGCGGGCATGCTGCCAGAAGTCAAGTCCCGGCGGGTAGGCGGCTCCACCCGGCAGGCACGCTGCCAGAAGTCAAGTCCCGGCGTGCAGGGGGCCCCAAGTCAAGTCCCGGCGTGCAGGGGGCCCCAAGTCAAGTCCCGGCGGGCAGGCGGCCCCAAGTCAAATCCCGGCGGGCACGCTGCCAGAAGTCAAGTCCCGGCGGGCAGGCGGCCCCAAGTCAAGTCCCGGCGGTCAAGCGGCTCCACCCGGCGGGCACGCTGCCAGAAGTCAAGTCCCGGCGGGCAGGAGGCCCCAAGTCAAGTCCCGGCGGGCAGGCGGCCCCAAGTCAAATCCCGGCGGGCACGCTGCCAGAAGTCAAGTCCCGGCGGGCAGGCGGCCCCAAGTCAAGTCCCGGCGGTCAAGCGGCTCCACCCGGCGGGCACGCTGCCAGAAGTCAAGTCCCGGCGGGCAGGAGGCCCCAAGTCAAATCCCGGCGGGCAGGCGGCCCCAAGTCAAGTCCCGGCGGGCAGACGGCCCCAAGTCAAGTCCCGGCGGGCACGCTGGCAGAAGTCAAGTCCCGGCGGGCAGGCGGCCCCAAGTCAAGTCCCGGCGGGCAGGCGGCCCCAAGTCAAGTCCCGGCGGGCAGGCGGCCCCAAGTCAAGTCCCGGCGGGCACGCTGGCAGAAGTCAAGTCCCGGCGGGCACGCTGGCAGAAGTCAAGTCCCGGCGGGCACGCTGGCAGAAGTCAAGTCCCGGCGGGCACGCTGGCAGAAGTCAAGTCCCGGCGGGCACGCTGGCAGAAGTCAAGTCCCGGCGGGCACGCTGGCAGAAGTCAAGCCCCGGCGGGCACGCTGCCTGAAGTCAAGCCCCGGCGGGCACGCTGCCAGAAGTCAAGCCCCGGCGGGCACGCTGCCTGAAGTCAAGCCCCGGCGGGCACGCTGCCAGAAGTCAAGCCCCGGCGGGCACGCTGCCAGAAGTCAAGCCCCGGCGGGCACGCTGCCAGAAGTCAAGCCCCGGCGGGCACGCTGCCAGAAGTCAAGCCCCGGCGGGCACGCTGCCTGAAGTCAAGCCCCGGGCGGGCAGGCTGCCAGAAGTCAAATCCCGGCGGGCACGCTGCCAGAAGTCAAGTCCCGGCGGGCAGGCGGCCCCAAGTCAAGTCCCGGCGGTCAAGCGGCTCCACCCGGCGGGCACGCTGCCAGAAGTCAAGTCCCGGCGGGCAGGAGGCCCCAAGTCAAGTCCCGGCGGGCAGGCGGCCCCAAGTCAAATCCCGGCGGGCACGCTGCCAGAAGTCAAGTCCCGGCGGGCAGGCGGCCCCAAGTCAAGTCCCGGCGGTCAAGCGGCTCCACCCGGCGGGCACGCTGCCAGAAGTCAAGTCCCGGCGGGCAGGAGGCCCCAAGTCAAATCCCGGCGGGCAGGCGGCCCCAAGTCAAGTCCCGGCGGGCAGACGGCCCCAAGTCAAGTCCCGGCGGGCACGCTGGCAGAAGTCAAGTCCCGGCGGGCAGGCGGCCCCAAGTCAAGTCCCGGCGGGCAGGCGGCCCCAAGTCAAGTCCCGGCGGGCAGGCGGCCCCAAGTCAAGTCCCGGCGGGCACGCTGGCAGAAGTCAAGTCCCGGCGGGCACGCTGGCAGAAGTCAAGTCCCGGCGGGCACGCTGGCAGAAGTCAAGTCCCGGCGGGCACGCTGGCAGAAGTCAAGTCCCGGCGGGCACGCTGGCAGAAGTCAAGTCCCGGCGGGCACGCTGGCAGAAGTCAAGTCCCGGCGGGCACGCTGGCAGAAGTCAAGTCCCGGCGGGCACGCTGGCAGAAGTCAAGTCCCGGCGGGCAGGCGGCCCCAAGTCAAGTCCCGGCGGGCACGCTGCCAGAAGTCAAGTCCCGGCGGGCACGCTGCCAGAAGTCAAGTCCCGGCGGGCACGCTACCAGAAGTCAAGTCCCGGCGGGCACGCTGCCAGAAGTCAAGTCCCGGCGGGCACGCTGCCAGAAGTCAAGTCCCGGCGGGCACGCTGCCAGAAGTCAAGTCCCGGCGGGCACGCTGCCAGAAGTCAAGTCCCGGCGGGCACGCTGCCAGAAGTCAAGTCCCGGCGGGCACGCTGCCAGAAGTCAAGTTCCGGCGGGCACGCTGGCAGAAGTCAAGTCCCGGCGGGCACGCTGGCAGAAGTCAAGTCCCGGCGGGCACTCTGGCAGAAGTCAAGTCCCGGCGGGCACGCTGGCAGAAGTCAAGTCCCGGCGGGCACGCTGGCAGAAGTCAAGTCCCGGCGGGCACGCTGGCAGAAGTCAAGTCCCGGCGGGCACGCTGGCAGAAGTCAAGTCCCGGCGGGCACGCTGGCAGAAGTCAAGTCCCGGCGGGCACGCTGGCAGAAGTCAAGTCCCGGCGGGCAGGCGGCCCCAAGTCAAGCCCCGGCGGGCAGGCGGCCCCAAGTCAAGCCCCGGCGGGCACGCTGCCAGAAGTCAAGCCCCGGCGGGCACGCTGCCTGAAGTCAAGCCCCGGCGGGCACGCTGCCAGAAGTCAAGCCCCGGCGGGCACGCTGCCTGAAGTCAAGCCCCGGCGGGCACGCTGCCAGAAGTCAAGCCCCGGCGGGCACGCTGCCAGAAGTCAAGCCCCGGCGGGCACGCTGCCAGAAGTCAAGCCCCGGCGGGCACGCTGCCAGAAGTCAAGCCCCGGCGGGCACGCTGCCTGAAGTCAAGCCCCGGGCGGGCAGGCTGCCAGAAGTCAAGCCCCGGGCGGGCAGGCTGCCAGAAGTCAAGCCCCGGGCGGGCAGGCTGCCAGAAGTCAAGCCCCGGGCGGGCAGGCTGCCAGAAGTCAAGCCCCGGGCGGGCAGGCTGCCAGAAGTCAAGCCCCGGGCGGGCAGGCTGCCAGAAGTCAAGCCCCGGGCGGGCAGGCTGCCAGAAGTCAAGCCCCGGGCGGCCAGGCTGCCAGAAGTCAAGCCCCGGGCGGGCAGGCTGCCAGAAGTCAAGCCCCGGGCGGGCAGGCTGCCAGAAGTCAAGTCCCGGCGGGCAGGCGGCCCCAAGTCAAGTCCCGGGCGGGCAGGCTGCCAGAAGTCAAGTCCCGGGCGGGCAGGCTGCCAGAAGTCAAGTCCCGGGCGGGCAGGCTGCCAGAAGTCAAGTCCCGGGCGGGCAGGCTGCCAGAAGTCAAGTCCCGGCGGGCACGCTGCCAGAAGTCAAGTCCCGGCGGGCACGCTGCCAGAAGTCAAGTCCCGGCGGGCAGGCGGCCCCAAGTCAAGTCCCGGCGGGCAGGCGGCCCCAAGTCAAGTCCCGGCGGGCACGCTGGCAGAAGTGAAGTCCCGGCGGGCACGCTGGCAGAAGTCAAGTCCCGGCGGGCACGCTGCCAGAAGTCAAGTCCCGGCGGGCACGCTGCCAGAAGTCAAGCCCCGGGCGGGCAGGCTGCCAGAAGTCAAGTCCCGGCGGGCACGCTGCCAGAAGCATTTCCAGATTTAGACGGGTTTCCTCCCCGGGTTTCATTTATATATTATTATCACTGGTGGTTTATGTTCATACTGTTGACATTAGAGCTGCAACTACCGACAATTTTTCTATGAATTAATCCATCGACTATTTAACCAATTGGTTGATTCACTTAACGCAGTAATTCACTTGTAACAGGCGGGAGCTGATATGCAGGTGAGGGGAGCCAGAGATATTAAACACGGTTTTTTAAATTCGCTTATGGGAGCACCACATGCAGCTGTTTTGGTAGATAATGGAAGCAGGAAGTACTTTTTGTAAACTAAAAATTTATTGTGGGTAAACTTGGTATAAAGATGGTGGAGTGACAGTACTTTTATGTTGATTTAATGCCTGACGAGTTTATTAGCTATAGTTTCAACTTTTAGTCCAGTTTTTTTTCATTAGTTTCCATCTTTCAGTTTTATTTAGCAGTAATATCACTGGTCCCAAACAATCCCAATGCATACACACACATACTGGTACTGTCAATCAATGTATAATAAGTCCAGCTGTTTTAGGTGAACCCCATAATGTCCTGTAATAAAGCTTGTAATGAGATATCCCTCTTGTTTCTCCTTTGCAATGTGGTTATGTATAAAAACATTCAGGAAGGAATCTTATCTGTATTCTTCACCTGATGTGGGTGTCACTATTTCAGTGATGGGTCTTTATGGTAAATATTTAGGTGTTTGTCACAAATACAGATGGATAGATAATAATTACATTAATTATTTAGGTAATACACAGAAGAAATGTGATTGAAAGGAGATTAATGTGATGTAACATAGACCGCCAGGCGTAATGTTCTCGCTGTCTGTATGGGACCATGTTGTTCTTACAAGTGACCCCATAGAAGCACATCTCCAGGTTTTTAATGTTTACAGTCTTCATATCTAGATCAGCATCATTGCTTAATTTCAAAATTGCACGTAGGAGCTGCACAGTGGTTAGACCTGTTGCCTGACATATGTGGGAGGAAGGTTCAAGTCATGTCTGTGGATCTTGCATGTTCTCCAGGTGTCATGGGATTTCTTCCGGTTTCCCCCCACAGTCTAAAAATATTCCAAGGTTAACTGGAGTTGCCAAATTACCCATGTCTGAGTGGTGTGTATGCCCTGTAACAGGTTGGCACCCCATCCTGGGTTATTCCGTGCTTTGTGCTCATAGCTTCCATGATAGGCTCCAGACCCCTTGTTACCTTACACAGGAAGTTCACCATTCCTGTCCAAAGCTTTGAGGAAGTTACAGGATCCCCGCGGATCTTTGAAAAGTATCAAAGTCTGTTTTTCCCCCCCTCTTTTTTTTCCCACGCACGTCACTGCCTATAGCACAGGGGGCAGTGTGTACCCGATAGGCCTATATGCACGCCATAGAAAATGAAGATATAGTGCTGCATGTGCATAGCTGGTGTGTAGCAGGTTTCCCTTAAAATGGTAGAAATGGTAAATGCAAATGATAAGTACTGTGGCTTGTTGAAAAAGACGACTAATGTCTAAAAAGCACAATACAACCTTTGTAAAAAAGTTATCAAACTGGCAGCAATGGGCTCTAAAGCCATCGATGCACATATCAAGGGAGAGAAGCACAAATATTTTGTCAATAGTCGGACAACTGTCCCCATTCAGTTTTTTACCAGTATTGGCATTGCAAGCACAACCTCTACAGATAGGCCTACACCCGTTTTGGCAGTGTCTCCGGATCCCACAACAAGTAATGCCTTCAGTACATTCTCCTCAACCGACACTGAAAGCAGAAGTGCTATGGGCTTTGCCAAAACATTCACTTGTGGTAGGGATATAACCGCTTTTCTTGCATGATTCGGACTCGCTCCATATATTAAAAGGGAGCTTCGTTGTCATGTTTGACGTAAGTATGAACAGGACCATCAAAAGAAAACAACTGGATGTGCATGTCAGGTATTGGGTAAATTATGAGAATGGCTCTCGAGTGCAGTCCTGGTATCTGGGATCACAGTACATGAGCCTCTCCACCGCTGAAGACTTACTGGAGAAGTTTAAGGTAAGCCATTCAATAACATTTAAACTCATTAACGAACCCACTCTGAGACGACGAGCGAAGGAGAAGAAAGAGCAGTTGGTGGTCTTAAATGCAGATACTGCATAGACAAACAGGCGCACACATACACAAGCATACGTTCCCACCCTCATGCACACATAAACAAATATTTACACATTCACCCAACATAGAGAGATGTACACATACTCTCACTCCCCATATATACTCTATGTGGACCCCTATTTTTTCCTCTGGCGAGGAGACCAGAAGACCACCCCGGACCCTGCAGCAGCCGAGAAGCCCACCAGCCCAGACCCCGACCGGACGGCCAGCTCTTCCTCTCAGCCCCCAGCTCCAAATGTCGAACAGAGAACGGGGGTGTGAAAAGACCCTATGCCCCCCCTTCGCCCACTCAGATGTGGTGTTGGTGCATGTTCTAAAGTGCTTTTAAAACGGGAAGGGCATGGCGCTAACTACCCCCTGCCAACCAACAGCTGGTGTTAGCTCAGCCCCCCCGGCCCAGCCGGAACCCCAGCCCGGAGGCAGAGCGCCCCCAGAACCCCAAGCCCGCCCCGGATTCACCAAGGAGCAGCGCTGCTGCCAGGCCGGTAACCTACGTCCGCCGGCACAGGCTCCCCCAGCAGCTCCGCCTGCAGCCACCAGAAGGACCCCACCCAAGAGCCACCAAAGCCCCACCCAGGCCAGGATCGCAGTCGCAGTGCCGAACCCCCCAGCAACCCACCCCCAGGGAACCCCCAGACGGCCCGAGACAATATGCCCCCCACGTACAACGACAATGACCAAAGCGGGACAGAACCGTGACCCCCCACCCCCACTAGGTGATGGAGCTGATCAAAGGAGCACAGAGAGATTGATCTAGTGTGGCAGCAGAAGCTGTATCAAGACTAATATGGTTCAACAAACTGTCTCTATATTGGTCGATATTAAAATTATTTTTATTTTTCCAGTTCATAAGGACAGTCTTCTAGGCAGTGCATAAGGCGGTGAAAGCCATGTGGATTGTGTTAAAATCTGTACTGACGCCATCTAGGTCACCCAACAAGCAGACTGAAGGAGAGGCTGGAATGGTACATTTCAGACATTTTAAGTCTTCACAGATCCTGCGCCAGAACATCTGAGTAGGTGGACAGAACCAAAAAGCATGGATGTAACTGTCAGGTGTATTGCCTTGACAGTGTGAGCAGATGTTAGAAGACGTAAAACCCATCCTGAACATCCGATGCCCTGTATAGTGCACTCTATGCAGGATTTTGTATTGTATTAACTGTAAACTGGAATTTCTAATCAGTTTAAAGGTTTTTAAACATATCTTAGACCAGAAATTGTGGTCCCAGCTGACTGATAGATCTGCCTCCCATTTTGCAATGATTCATCCATTTTAGAAAGTGTCCTGTATATTTTAGACAGTAATTTGGGGGGTTTTAGATTAAGGAATTCTGCCACACTTTGTGGTATTTGTAATTTGATTTGATTAGACCTTAATTTTTTTTTACTATAGATTTAACTTGTTGATATTCTAAAAATCTATTCTTGCTAATCCCATATCGTTTAACTAATATGTCAAAGGGAATAAAGTCTATTCCTTCAAATATATGTTCCAAGTATTTAATACCTTTACAACTCCAATCTGGGAAGTTTATCAATTATTGTTTAGTAGTACGTCAGGGTTGTTCCAGATGGGAGTACGCTTGCATGGGATTAATGAAGACTGAGTCATTTTTAGAAACTCCCAGCACGCTGTCAGAAAAGAGCTGATACTGATGCTTTTGAAGCATTCCTGTCGTTTTGATGTTTGAGCTAATGAATGGTAGATCCGAAATCTCTATCTTATTGCATAGTGCCTGTTCTACGTCTGGCCAAGGCTCATCTAAGAGGGTATGTTTTAACCACCCTGAGATGTTTTGGAGCCTGTTGGCTAAGAAATAGTGGTGAAAATTAGGCCGATCTATTCCTCCTTTGTCCTTAGTCCTTTGCAGTGTTTCTAAGCTAATACGTGGGGGTTTATCTTTCCAGAGGAATTTAGAGATGGCGGAGTCCAGAGATCTAAACCAGTCAGGTGATGGTTTACTCGGGATCGTTGCAAATAAATTATTAGTTCTTGGCAAAGCCATCATTTTTATTGAGGTGACCCTTCCCATAAGTTATATGGGTACGGACTTCCACCTGACCAGATCATCCGCTACTTTATTTAAAAGTGGGAAATGGTTTAGTTTAGTTAAATCTGCCAGCCTAGGTGTAACATTAATACCTAAATATTTTATATCTCCAGATGGCAGTGGAGTGGGAGAATTATTCTGGAAGGAGCAATTAATTGGAAGAACTGTAGATTTTAACCAATTTATCGAATAATCTGAGACTCTTGAGAAAGAGTTTATTAATGCAATCACCTCAGAAAGAGTGGTTTGTGAATGCTGGAGAAAAAGTAACACGTCATCCACATAAAGACTCACCTTATGTTCTACATTCCTGCGTTTAATGCCTTTAATCACTGTAGCCTGTCTAATTGCTGCTGCTAGTGGTTCAATAAAAATCGCAGACACTGAGGGGGATAGAGGACATCCCTGCCTGGTGCCCCTCTTCAGACTGACCAAACATCCTCCAGTTTCTTTCGTCCTGACACATGCCGTTGGGGAACGATGTAATATTTTTAACCAGTTTATGAAAGAGTTTCCGAAACCAAATTTGCATAAAGCTGCAAATAAAAAATTCCAGTTACTGTAACTCTATCGAATGCTTTTTCTGCATCTAGAGACAATATTGTAATTTGAAGGTTTTTATTGCATGAATAGTCTATGTCTAGATTAAGTAATCTACGTGTATTTGTTGATGAGTGCCTCCTTTTATGAAACCAGTTTGGTCAGGATGAATTATGAGAGGGGTTAACTTCTCTATTCTTTTTGAGAGAGCTTTGCAGATTATTTTAAGGTCAACGTTTATAAGGGATATTGGACGATAGCTGGTAGATACTGTAGGATCTTTGCCTGGTTTTAGCAAGAGACTAATGTTGGCAGAATTCATATTTGGTGGTAGCCGACCATTTTCCCTGGTTTCTTGCAACATTCTGCAGAATGTTGATGCCAGAATTGTCCAGAATTCTTTATAGAATTCTGCTGGAAATCCATCTGGACCTGGAGCCGTTTTATTGGGCATACCGTTCAGGGCTTCCTGGAGTTCACCTGGTGTCAGCGGAGAATCCAGTGCCATCGCTTGATTGTCTGATAATTTCAGAAGGGTTATACTATCAAGAAACTGATCAATTTCGTCTTTAGATGCGTTTATCTGTGGTGAATATAAAGATTTGTAAAAGTCCCTGAAAGTGCTGTTTTTTTCTGTCAGAGTCATATACTGTATCCCCATTTCAGTCTTTAACAGCACATATAGTTGTTTTTTCCATATTTATTTTTAACTGATTAGCTAAAAATGACCTGATTTGTTACCATGTTCATAATTTTGCCAGCGAAGTTTTTCTATTAATAATTTCATTTAAATCTAGTTTTGCTTTGCGTATTTTATTCAGCATTTCCTGTTCCTGGGATGATATGTAGGCTTCTTCTAAGGATTTGATGGTTTCTTCTAATTCCTGGATACACTTGTTTTCTCTTTTCTTTTTATGTGATGAGAATGAGATTATTTTACCTCTCATCACAGCTTTGCCTGCTTCCCAGACAACAGATGCTGATGTTCCAGGCAGGTCATTATAGTCTAAATATAAAGCCCACTCTTTTTTAAAATAGTTAATAAAATTTCCATCTTTAAGCAATGATGTATTAAATCTCCAGTTTCTGCTTGGTGGAATGGCCTTCTTATTTATTAGGGTTAAAGATACAGGAGCATGATCGCTGACAGCTATAGGGTGTATCTCTGTGTCTGAAATGTCACTCAGCAGAGAGCTACTGACTAGGAAATAATCCAGATGAGAGTAAGAGTGATGGACATGTGAGAAGAAAGTATATTCCCTACGGGTGGGGTGAAGAGAACGCCATGCATCGCAAAGTCCGTAGTCGCTCATGTGCTGTTTAACTATATTTGTGGATTCCCAATTGCGCTGAGCAGCTGTACTGAGCCTGTCCATTTCTTTATTTAGTCCAAAGTTGAGGTCGCCCCCAAGAACAAGTGCGCAATCCAGGTGTTCAGAGAGTGTGGTAAAGAAAACGTGGAAGAATGAGGGGTTATCAACATTTGGACCATATATACTAACAATACATAACTTTTTGTTAAGTATAGATAATTTAATGATTATAAATCTACCCTGTGGATCTATAATTGTGTTGAGTACTGTGAAATTGACATTTTTATGTATTAGAATGGGGAGGCATGGTGGTGCAGTGGTTAGCACTGTTGCTTCGCACCTCTGGGACCCGGGTTCGAGTCTCCGCCTGGGTCACATGTGTGTGGAGTGAGCATGTTCTCCCCATGTCGTCGTGGGGTTTCCTCCAGGTACTCCGGTTTCCCTCCACAGTCCAAAAACATGCTGAGGCTATTTGGAGTTGCTAAATTGCCCTTAGGGTGAGAGTGAATAGTGTGTGAGTGTGCCCTGCGATGGGCTGGCCCCCCATCCTGGGTTGTTCTCTGCCTCGAGCCCATTGCTTCCGGGACCGGCTACGGACCCCCCACGACCCAGTAGGATAAGCGCTTTGGAAAATGGATGGATGGATGTATTAGAATTGCTACCCGTCTTTGCCTAAAGTTATAGCAGGCTGAGAACACATTAGGAAACTCAGGTGTTTTAAGTTCATCATTTGGCAGGTCTATGAGTCTTTTGTAATAAAACAACGTCTGCCTGTAGTTTTTTTATATTTTTAACCTCTTCTCTCTGGAGCCAGCTCCATGCCCATTCCTTGAGACAATCCTTAGTGTGTCCTTAGACATGTGTGTGTAGCTAATGTAGCACATGCAAATGAATGAGGTTTGAGCGAGCTTGTACGGGCTTGTGTGTGCCCTATGTGTCTGTGTGCGCTATGAGGTCGGAGTGGTTGTGTTGACGCTGACTGCATATGTACGTGGTTGTGCTGTGCAGATGCGTGATGATTGAGGGTTTTGTGTGTGACAGAGTAGAAAAGCAGGTGATCGGTGCAGTGAAAGAAGGGGGAAGTGAGAGAGACATACAAAGGGGCAAGTTGGTGAGGGTATACGTGAGGACAAGAGAGAAGCGGAAACATTGTTAGCACTGTAGCGCTGCGGAGACTGACGGTAATGTATTTGATATGACATCATGTTCAATTAGCAGATTAACATGTATAAGCTAGAGAGATGTTAATGGAAGACGATTAGAGGAAATAAGAAAAATATATAACGGGTTCTTATCTGGACTGGTGTTAATATAACCAGGGAGTGGTACTGGGGTCGCGGTACAGCTGCCCATCCACGTACAGCTGGTCTACGGCGATGACAACTCGGGAGCCCTTCTAAATAAAGTTGCGTCGGATTGGGAGCAGAACTTTGCGTCGCTCCAGGATTTCTGGGGAACTGGTCGTTTACGCCAAAGTCCGTTCCTTTCAGCTCCCTGCCGTGGCTCTTCACCTGCTCCTGCTTAAAATATCCAAATTTAGCCACAATAGGACGCGGTCTCAGTGCACCAGGCCTCTTGGCTCCCAGCCGATGGACTCTCTCAAAGCAGATGTTTTTCACAGTGTCCTCCGAAAGTTTCAGGTGGTTCTTGATAAAGGTTTTGACGGTAATTCTGGGATGCCTGAAAACACCAGGCCTGTAGATCGATGAGTCTCTTATTTTTTTATTTTCTTCATTTAGATGGGTCACATTTTCAGTTAGACACTTAACCGAGTCCCGTAGTGAGGCGTTTTCAGCAGCGAGTGTTTCCACCTGCTGCTGGTTGAATTCCAAAGATTCCCTCAGGGATTTGAATTCCTGATGTAGAATCTCGAGCAGAGCCAACCTCGCGTCGAAACTGGACAATCGTTTGTCGATTGAATCCAAGATGTCGGCAAAGTCTTTACCAGTCGGCGATGCTGTGCCAGGGGAGTCTGCCGGGCAACTTCTTTTGGAGGACGGCGTCTCGCTTTTGGCTGGAGAAGATGCGTTTGCGTTCTTCTTCATGACTATAATGTTGAAGTACCAGTCGATATATTCCACAAGAGATTCCAAATTCCCCTCGCTGTTCATTCAGATTTTCCACCAAGTCTCCGGCATCTGACGTCACCTACAGCATTTCCGCCTCTGACGTGCCCTCCAATGTACTCATACTTGTACTTGCAAGATCTCAATTCTGCATTACAGTAGCGTACATTGTCCTGGAGGATATGGGTGTGAGGCAAGGAACAACCCAGCATGGGCCACCAACATATCGCAGGGCACAGATACCAGTCACACCTACAGGCAATTTGGTAACTCCAATTAGCCTCAGTATGTTTTTGGACTCGGGGGGGAACCCCACAACAACACAGGAAAAACATGCAAACTTCACACGCATGGTGTTATGGCCGCAACTCAAACCCAGCTCCCAGAAGTGTGAGGCAATAATGCTAACCATTGCACCACCATGCTGGAAATAAGTGGAAATCCAACAAGTGAAACTGATTTATTAGGGTTAAGCTAACAGACACCCAGAAAAATTAAAATGTAAATCACTGCAGTGCCGTGCAAACCTGTGTGAACAGCCAATCAGATCAGCCTGCTCTGTAGCATGTACCTCCCTGTTTCCGGTCCCTTTGTCAGTTTCTCACTGGCTGATTCAAAACAAGTGGAACCACTATGATGTTCAAACCCTTTGCTCTTCTCATTTTCATTAGTAAGCTCCTGATCACCGTAACCAGTCTGCATTTGAGACATTTTTCCCACACCCCACTCTCACAATAAGCTGATAATAATACTAATAATACTACTGTAATAATAGTATTACAGTTGACTTACTCTTTAAAGCCAGATGGCAGTGCTCTCATACTGATGAATGGTTGCGTAGCCAAGTGCTAGAAAGCAAACAAACTGATTCACCACTTACTCTCATGTACATCAATTAAAACTGTTTGCTCCAAGATAAAAGATAAAAATACAAAAGTAATTTTTGCTGTCTAACCTCTGTTTACTGCATGACATTTCTGATTAACTGATAAGTAGAAGATACGTTTAATCTGTTGCTTGGTGGTAAGATGTTTCCAAAAGGAGAACCACAAAGAGCACAGTCATTTTCAAGGTTATTTCTCACTGGTCAGTGTGAAAGGCTGCATCATTAATATAACGCCGGGCTCAACACAGTGACTGTGTGGAATTAAAATTGGACATCGGTAGGCCCGGGAGGTTGGCATATTGGAACTGTGTGTGTCTTTAGGCCTTAGGCAAGAAGAGATTGTTTTGAATACTGTGTGACCTCGCTTCGAGATAGCTGCCTGCAGTAAGTTCCGCAGACCCTGAGGAAAGCTCGGGCCTTGGAGAGGCAGACAGCGGAACAAAGGGGGGGGAGAAACCACCTGCAGGGAGAGATTCAAAGCTACCCCAACTGGTGCACAGCGAGTTATAGCTTTATAGAATAGTTGTGGCAAACAATATATAGCAAGCTATGCGGTAGTGCAAATGTATAAGTAATTGTTAATCATACTAATCATATGTTAACCATGTATTGGCAGTGATTCAATGACAATACGTCAATACGTTAATCATTAATCAAAGGACAACTGAGTATTTACAGTGATTCAATGTCATGTAATCAATATCTATATTCATATCTCCAGTAGGAGCCTAGCAGTCGAGACATGTTCTGGTAGACTGAGTAGAATGGGTGGACTTTACCTTGCCACCAAGGTGAACCAATAGAATTCGAGAATTGTGTTTGTTATACGTTTAAGCTTGGTTCATTGGTGTGTTGTGACCAATCAGGATTTAGACACTTACTGTGAAGTGGGAGTTATGGTATATCAACTGGTTGCTCGGAGAGCTAAAAAAGATCTTGGTACCGAATGCCACAGTGTGATGAGAGCGCTTTGCTGAGTTGCTGAAATAAAAGAGGTTTTCCTTTACCTCATCAAACTGAGAGGTCCGACTTTTATAATAAGTATATATAAGTGTTATATTCTAAATTTTTCTACCACAACTGCGCCTGCGCTGCACTGTAGATCGCAAGCCAGGCTGCAGACCATCAGCCCTGAAAGTTAAAACAGGACTCGTATGTGTGTCGTGTGTTGTTTACAGTTTTTCTCAATTGCTTTGGCACATTTTTCGAAACAGTCTTAACATTCTCTAAACTGTGAGTGCAAATGTCACAACTGTTTGCAGGAACTTCAAAACTTTATAGCATGTCTGCAAAATGTAGTTACTCACCCAAAACATTTAATTCATGCTTCAAAACCTAGTTTTTGTGTCAATAATTTGGCCAAGGCCACCAAAATCTAAAGTATTTTTGTCATTGTGTGAGCCACACTGGTCAAAATGTTTAGTTGTTTTTTCACCACAACAGTCAACCATGAAAATTAAGGGTTTAAACAAAAATCTCATATTTGTTGAGAAAAGTCAATAGTATGTAGAAAAGAAAAGAAAAAATCTATGAACATTTGTATTTGTACAGTGTTTATTTTTGTACTTCACGTGTATATACACAATACAAGTGTATTACTGTACATGTAAAGTAACTGACAAGAGTAACAAGATTTCACTTTACATTTCATATTTGTGTATTACCACAAATACACAAAAACAACAAATAACATTCTTGGGGAAAAAAAAAAATATATATATATTCTTGGTGGACATCTTGTCGCTCACGTTGGTCAGGCCAAAGATTTTCATCAACATCACATCTGATGTTTTCCATTGCCACACACCGTGGAAAAAATCTCCTTGAATGCCGCACCCATCCCCTGCAATGGTCAGCTGTGATGTCCTCACATGCAGCATTCATGGCATCCAACAAAGACATCTGATTTTGTGGTCTATGATCATACACTTTCCACCTCCATGCTGAAAAAAACTCTTCTATTGGATTTAGGAACGGAGAGTATGGTGGAAGGAATTCCACTGTTATCCTTTCATGTGCAGCAAACCAGTCACTAACACTGTTGGTTCGGTGGAAGCTGACATTATCCCAGACAACAACATAATTAGGCAAATGTGGTCTAACCAAACCTCTTTCTTGTTCTGGAATCAGGTCTCTGTAAAGTGCATTTAGGAAGGCCAGGAGAAGTTGGGTATTATAGGGCCCAATGTGTGGAATATGTGTGCACACACCGTTCTCTGAAATGGCAGCACACATTGTAATATTGGCCCCACGTTGGCCTGGTGTGTCAATTGTGGCTCGGTGTCCAATGAGATTGCGACCACGTCTCCGGCCTTTGGACAGATTAAACCCAGCCTCGTCCACAAAAACAAGAATGTGGGTCGTTTCATGTAGTTCTAACTCCATGATTCTCTATGAAGGAACACAGGAAAAAATGTAACAGTAAACGTATTTTCTTATGGGTTTCTGAAACTTACAGTAAAGTAATACAGGCATCTTAGAAATACAGGAAAACTCACTAAGTGCACACCAGTGGTTTACCTGGACATACTGGTACCGCGATGCCTTGACTCTTTCACTGTTCCTCTCAAATGGCACCTTATAGAGCTGTTTCATAGTCATCTGATGTCTTTCTAAAACTCTGTCTATGGTGGAAATGCTGACAGAATTAATATTTGCAAAGACCTCATTGTCATTTATGATTGCACTTTGGATCTCTCTTAGCCTGATGGAATTGTTGGCTATGACCATGTTGCAAATTTCTTGTTCTTGCAGTTGGTTAAATACTGCTGCTCTGCCACCAGCGCGAGGTTGTCGTGCAGTTCTATAGAATGAACAAATAGACTTGCATTTACCTTTACAATATTGTTGTTTATACTGTTAAAATACTTTACATACTGTAAAACAAAAAAATACATATGTACCTGTTTTCCCTACGAAAGGTTTGCACAATTGATGACACTGTGGACCTGTTTACATTAGGCTGTACTCTTCGACCAGCCTCTTCCATTGTAAAACCATGATTTATGACATGATCCACAAGTGTGGCTCTGATTTCATCAGAGACTCTGACTCTTCTATTTCCACCTCTTCCTCGATTATTTCTTCCTCTACCACCACCACGTATTCTTACACGCCTTCCAATTGCTCTTCCACGAGCATGTTGCTGCAGTTCAGCGTTGTGAACGTCCTCCATTCTCAAAACATTCTACAGCAGTGATTGTGCTGTGGGCAATCTACATATATATACTCCCAAAGTTGATTGGTTAAGTGGTTAAATGGTTGAGTCATATTAGAGGTACTTTGCAATTAGATTGCGATTGCAATTACAGGGCATGTGCCAATGTAGCAGACATTACAAACAATGTCAATGTTAGATATATTTTAGAATATACATTCATGTATACTAATTATGATAATTGAATAGATCGTTTTGAATGTGATGGCTTACACAATAAAAAATGTCTGAGAAGTTCTGAAGTGTTTGACAGTGTAAGTGAGAATCGAGTCATCAGTTTTGATCAACAAGCCATTTGCAATTATTTGTTGTCCAAACTGCAGACAGTTGTATGTACTCTTTGCACACATGTGCCAAAACATTTGCAATTTGCTCAAATCAATAAGAAATTCCAATCTGATGTGAAAAAGATGCGAATTGTTCAGAGATCTGAACTTAATGTTTTGGGAAATAAAAAAATCATTTGAGAACTGAGCCAAAGCAATTGAGAAAAACTGTAATAAAAATTTACAGGACAGAACATACAGTAGTGGATTCAGTTTCCTTTGCTCTTACACTCAGATAAGGTCAGTTGTCAAGTCAAGCTTTTTACAATTGAAGCAGTTGGCCAAAATAAAGCCAATTCTTTCTAGGCAGCACTTTGAGACAGTAATCCACTCTTTTGTCACTACTAGTCTGGACCACTGTAACGCCCTCTATGTTGGGGTTAGAGGCTCCACTATTGTTCACCTCCAGAAGGTTCAAAATGCTGCCGCACATGGAAATATGAGCATGTCTCCCCCATTTTAGCCTCACTCCACTGGCTGCCCGTACATTTTAGGATTCATTTTAAAATTCTGTTATTTGCTTTTAAAGCCCTCAGTGGTCTTGCTCCACCTGACCTCTGTGAGCTGCTTCACCCTTACACCCCCACCCGCTCTCTCAGGTCAGCTGATCAGCTGTTCCTGACAGTTCCTAAGACTCAGCATGAGCTTAGAGGGGATCGAGCTTTTGCAGTCGCAGCTCCTAAAATGTGGAATGACTTGCCTTTTCACATTAGGGAGGCCTCTTCTCTGTCCGTTTTTAAATCTCTTCTTAAAACTCATCCTTTCTCTTTGGCCTTTGGCATGTTGTGAGATGTTGACTTTAATAGTAAATTTTATTTTAATCTTAGCCTTTTCTTTATTAATTAATGTAATTTTTTGTTTTTATTTTATTAATGGCCTTTTACTCTCATTTAATTTGTGTTCTGGTTTTTATTAAATTTATTTTACTTCGTTTTTAAGTATGTGAATGTTTTTATTTATTCCTCTGTGCAGCACTTTGGTCCATATGATTGTTTAAAGTGCTTTTCAAATAAAGCTGGATTGCACTGGATTAGAAGATGGCTCAACAAATCTCTTTCACAGTATGTAAAATTCGACAGAGGGGCGCAAGGTGACCTTCTGTCAGGGGCCCAGAATTTTTAGCTACACCTCTGTGTTACTGTGTTGATTTTGTTCTGTTGGGTGTTGGGTTTTTTCCCCTAAATATACGCTGAAAACCAACCAATCTCTGAACACAGAACAACACAGACAGCTGTGATGACTTTTTACTTGCTGCAAGGGAAGTCCGGTCCTGACTTCGAGGTGTCAGCCTCTCAGTCGAACTCAGCCAACTTCGAAAGAGTAACTCCCCTCGCAGTATCTTTTATTGAGGTACACAAACAGGATATCTAAATAACATTTTGCATTGTTTATCACCATGTATGGGGTGGAAATATTCAAGCGACAGTTCTTAAGAAGGGTGATTGCTAAATTAAGATCAAGCTGCTGCAGGGTGTTATGTCTAAGAAATGGCATCTAGCAAAATGACAATAGTAAAAGTACATATTTCTCGAACAGTGGGTGTCAGCAAGAGCCGGCCCACTTATTCATTACATCATAGTGGGGGATCTCATTACAGTCAAGGTCCCACCCAGAACCCAGCAGGGGCCAGCCAAGGATCAGCCAAGGACCAGCCAAGGTCCCATCATGGAAACTGGGGAAAATTCAAGCGGCTACATCTGTATATATTTATAGAGATGACTAATTGGCTCTGTTGTAGAAATTTCCAGCCAGAGACTTGGTTCCTATATGACAAGGATATTTTATTTTTACTCGGACTGAGAGGCTACAGAAAATCATCTCTACATGTGATCTCCCCTTTACTGCTCGAGCAGAGCACATGTACATCAACAAGTGTCAAGGCAGTAAGTGCATACAAACAACTTCTCAGGACAGTTATAGGGCCTTCAGGAGGAACCAAACTGCTGCCTCATTCAGAGATACCATTGTCTAAGACTTGCACTAAAACATTCTGAGCACTTGGGCATATTTAAACAAAGTAGTATGGCACCTGTGTCAGAATCCATCCCTGCCTTGTCCTGTTCACATGTCACTGGCCATCCTATTCTCTCCTCTGTCTTGTACCCCTTAGCCCATAGTGTGTTTGCCTGCTCATAGGGCCACCATGTGGCTTAACGGGTCAAGTGGTTCCTGACTCCCCTTTTAGTTGTGGGTTTTGAGGATATCACAGGGTCTGTGTTTTCATGATTGTCCCCCAGGCCACCATGCAGCTCAGCCCAGGATTCTCCACCCATTCTACCTTTACTCCTTCAGCCGCATACACGAGTCAGGCCTAGGTTATTCAAATTTCTTCCTGCCAAATTTACTGGACAGGAAGTGGACACTGCAAATGAATCTGTGAATACTCCAATACCTACATCTTTACAAGTTACATTAAGGGGTTTGGTACAGTAAATGGTTGTGAGGTGGGATTTCTTCTTGATGTCTGTTTGTAGCCCGTCCACCAGCAGCTGCTGCTGTATTTATCACACCAAGCAGGGAACGTATATTGCTAAGTTTTTCTTAGTTCAATTACACTTGACTAAGCTAATTAAGCTGGCTATGTTATTTACATTCAGAAGGATGCCGCCATATTGGGTTATACACAGATGCCACAATAGCTCACACTCACATTCCCTCTTCATTATTTTTCTAAATACACTCTATCCTGCCTTGTCACCTGCAACAAGATCTCACTCCCTGTATCGAGTAAAGTCTTTCTAATGGTTGAGCAGATTTCTGCTTCTCTCCTAACCATGGACATCCAAAGTAAGATGAAGCAAAATGTTAGGGAATTTGACAACACATGGTTACTCTTTTGGTAACAGTGACTTTGGTTTTATTTTGATAGATGTAAACCACATAATATGGTCTTAACCTTGTTTTCTGTCCTAAAAGCAAACTTTTGTGTTACAGGAGAAAAGTGCACAGCTGCTCAGATCAACCCCAGCTAATCAGCGCATATGGGAATCTTTTCAAAATACCATGTGAGTCTAAATACCATCTAAAGTAATATAAGCTCTTTAGATGACGCTCAAATAATCAATTCCCATCAACTTGGTGTCAGAACACAAACTCGGTGGCAAAACAGTGAAGCACAACAGACTAAGTTGTGAAAATGAAATCTGCATGTGATGAAAGGGCATGTGACAGTATCTCGATGATTATAATATCAGATCAAACGGAGTTGGCGGTATGGCCACACTGCTGGTCCCATGTCAGTAGGGTATAGCACACCCCTGGGCCCGGATACCACTAGGATGTCACTGGTGTACCACTGTGCTGTCAGAGTGTGGTGTGTCACTCCACAGCGTTGGCAGGATTGCTCTTCTCCCTGCGGCGCCACCATACGCACACGACGGTCATCTGTGGTACTGCAGAACTGAGATGTATCGCTGAACATGGTAGGACGCCAGTCGTCATCAGTCCATGCCTCCCAGTGACTACACCACTCCAATCGCAACAGTTTCTGTGCTATTGTGAACGGCAGCCTATGCATGGGACGGTGAACCTATAGTCCAGCTGATGCCAGTCATCGCGACACGATGATATAGGGTGTTGTAGAGAGTCCAGTAGCTGTGTCCATATATCAGGCGCAGGTGTCATGGGGATCTGTGATGCTTGGAGCACAATCCGACGATCCTTCCTTGGCGTGGTCTGTCTTGGATGACCAGAAACTTCACGACGTGTGTGGATGCCTCACGTGCCCATTGGTTTCAATATCAGGCGACTGTGATATCCGCATGGCCCACATGCAGTTGCACCATATGACCACCTGGCTTCATGCAAACCCGCAATGCAACCCTATCAAACTCCGTCAAGTGCTGTTAACACTGTCTAATGTGACTACGAGGCATCCTGTGTCTGGTAATTAAACATGCCAACTCCTTGCAATTCTAATCATTTACATATCCATCACTGGTCTGCACGTGTACCAAATTACATCTAAATTGGATAGTTCTGGGTTTTCAACTTTTTTTTCCCTGAGTGTATATGCCCTTCACTGATGAGAAATTCATCAACATCTAAGTCCTACATTCATGTACAATGCATATTAAATGAATATTTTGTCACTATTAGTCTTGATGTATCATTCTTTGAATGCACTCAATTGAATCCTGGACAGTGGTTCCACATGGTAAAAAAATGAATATTCTGAAAAGGAAACATCCTTCTTCGGTTGATACATTCATTTTGTATTCTGAGAAGGTTTTTCCCTTGATTGCCTTGTACAGTATGTCTAGTGTGTTTTTTGGTATGAATGTGGCATTAATCATACAATGAAAAAAACACTGACTTGTAGTGAACATGTAAAACAACAACATGCAGTGTCATCTATCCATTTTTCAAACCGCTTATCCTATTGGGTCACGGGGGGTCCGGAGGCAGGGAACAACCCAGGATGGGGGGCCAGCCCATCGCAGGGCTCACTCACACATGCACACCTATGGTTAATTTAGCGACTCCAATTAGTCTCAGCATGTTTTTGGACTGTGGGGGGAAACCGGAGTACCTGGAGGAAACCCCACGACGACATGGGGAGAACATGCAAACTCCGCACACATGTGATCCAGGCGGAGACACGAACCCGGGTCCCAGAGGTGTGAGGCAACAGTGCTAACCACTGCACCACCACGCCGCCCCCATGCAGTGTCATATATAACTGAAATAAGAAATGCTGGATTGCCTGAGTTGCATGCGTGTGTGTTTTTTAATATGGGCAACATGGTTCCCTGAGATGCCTCAGTGTTGCTCACCTCCATCTCTAACACACAGCCTCAGAAATGATTTTAAAACTACTGAAAGAAATAATTGGCTACACTGCAGCTCCACTGTTTTGTTCGGCACCCCTGCATGTCCTGCATTGTGTGGGGAAAAAAGTTGAAGGCTGTGTTACATACTGTAACACAGCTAGAATGCAAAAACACTTTATACTTCACATAAGATGGTGGACCTTATTGACAAAGGCAAATTTGTGTTGACCCCAGCAAGGCAGCTAGCGTACTTTGCATTTCTCACTTACCCGGATGTGACAATAAAGCGCTCCACTACAGTAAACCCTGCAGACAGCATTCCCCTGGAGGATGAGGGGCAGCCACATGAGTGTGTGGCAGAGTCTTTGGTTTACACTAAACTGAGAGCAGACTTGTGAGAGCTCTCCCACTGAAAATAGCGAGATGGTTTTGTTTGTGGATGGCTCATGTTGGAGAGATGGGGATGCCTTGAAGGCTGGGTTTGCTGTAGTCCAGGCACAGGGTGATGATTTTCACACTCTCGTTTCAGAGCACAACCCTGTTCCGCTCAATTAGCGGAGATAAAGGCTTTGACTACAGCGTGCCGGCGAGGACAACATAAGACAGTTACTATCTACACAGACTCTGCATACGCACACGATGTATGCCATCTGTTTGGAGCAGTCTGGAAGCAAAGGGGCTTTCGCAAAAGTGACGGCTCCCCCATTCAGCATTATAATCAGATTTTGGAGTTGCTACACACAATGATGCGTCCCAAGCGTTTGGCTATTGTTAAGTGTCAGGCCCACCGCAAAGGTCGTGATTTTGTTATTCAAGGAAATGCAGCCTCTGATGCGGCAGCCAGGGCAGCTGCGCAGGTGAGTACTGCTGATCTTTTACCTATGGTGAGTACAGAGCAGGTTTCTGATCTGGTGGCCCTGCAGGAGCGGGCGGGCCCCTATGAGGCCTCAGTGTGGCTAAAAAGGGGGGCCTCTAAGGATGCTAATGGTCTGTATCGCAACCATGAGGGACTTTTGGCTGCACCTCTGTCTCTGGTGAACATTTTGATAACGGATGCGCATGGTCTTGACCATTGCGCAAGGGGGGAGGAGTTAAGGAAAATAACACAACAAGCTGCAAGCAATGATGGATGCAAGGTTGTCAGAATGTGAATATGAGGTGTGCATTAAGAACAATGTACGCAAAGCAATCACGACCCCAGTAGGGCACATTCCAGTGCCTGAGGGACCGTTCAGACACTTGTGGTGGACTATGTGGACATGGGAAAAACAGCATATGGAAAGCGATATATGCTTGTGATTGTGGACAGGTTCAGCAGATGGGTGGAGACAATACCGTCCAAGGACATGGGGGCGATGACAGTGGTGAAATTCCTGATCAGAGAGTCCGAGGTTTAGGATACCAACTGAAATAAGCTCTGATAATGGAGCTGCCTTTGTTGGGAAAGTTAAAAGTTAGTGGTTTAACAGCTGAGAATAAAACAAAAGTTGGCATGTGTGTGTGGAATTAAAATTGGACATCGGTAGGCCCGGGAGGTTGGCATATTGGGACTGTGTGTGTCTTTAGGCCTTAGGCAAGAAGAGATTGTTTTGAATACTGTGTGACCTCGCTTCGAGATAGCTGCCTGCAGTAAGTTCCGCAGACCCTGAGGAAAGCTCGGGCCTTGGAGAGGCAGACAGCGGAACAAAGGGGGGGGGAGAAACCACCTGCAGGGAGAGATTCGAAGCTACCCCAACTGGTGCACAGCGAGTTATAGCTTTATAGAATAGTTGTGGCAAACAATATATAGCAAGCTATGCGGTAGTGCAAATGTATAAGTAATTGTTAATCATACAAATCATATGTTAACCATGTATTGGCAGTGATTCAATGACAATACGTCAATACGTTAATCATTAATCAAAGGACAACTGAGTATTTACAGTGATTCAATGTCATGTAATCAATATCTATATTCATATCTCCAGTAGGAGCCTAGCAGTCGAGACATGTTCTGGTAGACTGAGTAGAATGGGTGGACTTTACCTTGCCACCAAGGTGAACCAATAGAATTCGAAAATTGTGTTTGTTATACGTTTAAGCTTGGTTCATTGGTGTGTTGTGACCAATCAGGATTTAGACACCCTTACTGTGAAGTGGGAGTTATGGTATATCAACTGGTTGCTCGGAGAGCTAAAAAAGATCTTGGTACCGAATGCCAGAGTGTGATGAGAGCGCTTTGCTGAGTTGCTGAAATAAAAGAGATTTTCCTTTACCTCATCAAACTGAGAGGTCCGACTTTTATTCTAAGTATTATATTCTAAATTTTTCTACCACATGTGTATCACCCTCAGTTGCAGGGTATGGTGGAGAGAGTGAATGGCACACTTAAGCAGAAGCTGAATAAGATTTGCGCCACCATGAAAATGAACTGGGTGGATGCCCTGTCAACAGCCTTGATGGCATATCGGATGGAAACGCACAGGTGATGCATTTGTCTCCGCATGAAATGCTGACTGGGAGACCTATGCCTGGATCGACTTGAGGGGGCGTATAAGGGACCCAGCCTAGATCAGCTGGGGGATGAATTAAAGTTGTACATGAGGACTTTAACCAAAATACACAAAACTATTTCCAAACAGGAAAAGGAGAAAGCACAGAAAGAAGACACAGACCAGGAGGAGCCAGTCATCTTTCACGGAGATAAAGTCTACCTGCGAGTGTTCTGGTGAAAGTGGCACGAGCCCCGACGAAAGGGACCCTTCAAGGTGACACGAGCCACAGCAACAGCGGTGCAGGTAGAAGGGAGTAATACGTGGTACCATTTGAACCACTGCACTAGAGTACCGCACGAAAGACAGAGTCACTGAAAACTACACAGAGGATGCAGTTGCCCTTGACTCAGATGGCCCTGATGGAGCTCCCAGAGGAGCTCCACAGCTTGGGGTGGAGTCAGTTTCAGGATCAGAGCAGAGTGAGGGCCAAGAGGGAGCATCGCAAGCAGACCAGCCACTCCAGACAGGACACGAAGCTGTGGGTTCTGGTACGGCTGACAGCAACGATGTTAGTGATGCTAATGATTTATCAGGCCCTTCAGGTCTGGGTGCACAGCAGGACCACAGGTCAGGTGAGCACAGGACAACTGACTTCACTGACTCAGCCTGGTCCTTTGATGCTGAATAACCTCTCAGATTACAGTGAGCGAAAGCGGAGAGAAATGGGGGGAGATATGGGAGTGAGGAGAGTGAGCAAATTTTAGAAGGATGCCCAGGATGAAGTAGACCTGTATGGGTTAGCAAAACGTACACTTGGAAATTGGTGGTATAAATGGGCTAAGTATACCGCCACTTCATTAGGGCAGGAGGGGTGTGTGTTGTGTGCAAGTCCTGACCCTTCAGTTAGGGTTGTCCCGTTCCCATACACTAATAAACAGTGTGAAGAATGGGAAATGGAGAGGAGTATGAGATTCTGGAAGAGTCTGTGTCAGGAGGGGCAGGCCCCTAAGAAAGTGCAGGCCCACATCTAACCAGACGGAGCGCATACCGTACTGCCCATATCAGCGTCTGATATATCAGGGAAATACTAAATATGCATAGAGGGTGGAAAAGCATTGTGGGCAGTTTAAGCCCTGGGAAGGAGGTCAGCAAGATATTATGGCGAACAAATTGAGTTTTTTTACAGCAAATTTTCCTCTCTTCATGTTGTCCCTACTGCGCAGATTAATCGTCCCATGTGCCTGCCAGCAAATATTGCTCCTTTACCTGCCGAATGCTGCCTAATTTTAATGCTGCAATTGAAAGGCTTCAAACATGATATGGGTGTGTGGGTTCTTACTAAAAAGTTATAATTCAAGTAGCCTCAATAACAGTCCATTTTGATGGCAGGTACCTGAAAGTACAACTCTGGAGGACCTTGAGAAGTGAAAGACACCTCTGCTTGACTTCATGGCCAATGCAGGTTGTCTGAGGCCTATCCGGTCAATAAGAGACGGGAATCTGCTGGAACATGACATTGTCACGTTTCAGGTCATCCACAGGGGTCAGGGTCCATTTCAGAGGTATTCTGTGTTCTGTTTACATGTACGTTAGTTAGGATCAGAATTTTATCCTTTGACCAACATGGATCAAGTTGCTATTATTTCTTTGAATATAAACTAATAAAGTAACCAGTAACACATTGATAATTAATAAGTGAGTTATAAACACTGTCTACATTCTGCGCCACCTGTTCTGCTTTGAGCCAATCACAATTACTGCTGACCAGATGGAAGATCTTTTCAGCATTCATCTGTCTCCAGAAGGTAGCAACAAGAGAGTTGCTGAGGAAATAGACTCTCCAGAAGGTAATGACCATCTCCAGGATGCAGAAGGTACTTTAATTGACCGTATAGTGTAGAAGTAAATGTTGTTTTTGTAAAACAAAATATACCTGTATAACAAAAAACACTGTAGCTAAAGTTAAATCCTCTTACTGGACAATCACCTATTTTAAATCG